>NC_090842.1:51259233-51938876 GCF_028021215.1 Eschrichtius robustus | reverse complement strand
AGCTTTCTCAGTACGCATATATCAGTCACACGTCAAGGAAACATTTCAGACTCCCCAGGGTTTAGAGTGAATACATGTGGCACTAGTCATGGTTAGAGCAAGAATCCTGTGGACAGGCAATGGCTTGAATCCCACTTGCCGGCTGTGGGCCCTTGGGCAAGATGTCTCTCTGCCTATAAAACTGATACAATAGTAGTATCTGTCTCATAAGGGTTATTGTTGTATGGATTACAACAAGTTAATACATGTGAATCCATTAGAGCAGTGCCTGTCATATAGTAAATACTTAATAAATGTAGTCAGCATGTGAATACTGAAAATTTTCCAAATGATTCCCATACACCACCCACCAAACCAGAAAACAAAATTTGACTGGAGTGTGTATGTGGACAGAGATTTGTAATACATTACGATGAGCAAAAGTTATCCTCAAGGTACAGACAGCTCTGAATAATCAATAAGAGAAACATGTAAAAACAAATGCAATCAGTTCCAAAAGAAATGTAAATACACAACAAACATTAAAAGACATTCAACGTTTGGACTTCCCTGGTGGCGCAGTGGTTAAGAGTCCTCCTGCCAGTGCAGGGGGCACGAGTTCGATCCCTGGTCTGGGAAGATCCCACATGTTACGGAGCAACTAAGCCCGTGCGCCACAACTACTGAGCCTGCATTCTAGAGCCCGTGTGCTGCAACTACTGAAGCCCACGTGCCTGGAGCCCGTGCTCCGCAACAAAAGAAGCCACCTCAACGAGAAGCCGGCACACCACAACAAAGAGTAGCCCCCACTCGCCGCAACTAGAGAAAGCCCGCGCGCAGCAACAAAGACCCAACGCAGCCAAAAAATAAAAATAAAAAAAGACGTTCAACTTTAACGGTCATCAGAAATATACGTTAACGCAATTTGTTTCTGGTCTTTCATATTTGCAAAGAGTAAAAAAGGATAATTACCAATGTTGATGAGCATGGGGAGAAACAGGAACGTTCATACCCTGTTAGGCAGATTTTGAATTGCTACCATCTTTCTGAGAGCAACATAGCAGGAATGCATACACAATTGTAATGTGATCCACTTCTTGGAATTTATCATAAGGAAATCATCAAACAGGTTAAAAACAACATATGAATAAGGGTGTTCATAATAGTCTCCATGTTAAAACAACTCTGACGCCAGTGAATGGAGATTCATAAAATGAAGGGACAAAGCCGGTTTCAGAGCAAAGTGAATATGGTAGGACCCACTTTT
This sequence comes from Eschrichtius robustus, assembly GCF_028021215.1. NCBI lineage: Eukaryota > Metazoa > Chordata > Mammalia > Artiodactyla > Eschrichtiidae > Eschrichtius > Eschrichtius robustus. The sequence continues at coordinate 51,937,630 of NC_090842.1, read as the reverse complement.
GTAGATACGTATGCAGAGGGTGTCACTAAACACTGTCCCTGCTGTTGGGGAGGGCGTTGGTGGCGGGTGTAATATTAGGAAGCCCAACAGGGGCTGGATATCCTAGGGAATTCACGTCAGCCTCATCATACCCAAAGCTGACGATTTCATCTCCATCTGTCTGATTACTGAATTTTATCTTTCAGGTGGTTCGAAACTTGTTATTGCTCACCTCAAATGCCAACAAACCCCTCGTTCTTCCTTATCTTCCCTCATTCTTTCACAATAGGTCTGATTGGATGAACCATTAAGCCCATCATTTAGCAACCAAAACTTGGTTGCCCTTTCTTTCCTCAAGGGCAGGAAGAACTTAATATGCAACCCTTCCCGGAGGAGAGATGAAATATTTGCATTCTGTCTCTCTAATGCAACAAAACGAATTAAAAGATCAAAGAGCTTCGATTCTTTAATAAAGCAGGCTGAGCATGCAGAGTCTGCTACCACATATATGTAAAATTTACTATAAATAACCGAGAAAAAAGACTGGAGGGATATGTATCCAAGTGGAGGAGGGGCAGGAGAGTTGAACAATCTAATTGGATAAATGAAATCAAGGGTGTTTCCTGTTTTCTTGAATTTTATGATTTTTCTGTAATTTTCATATATTTCTCTTGAAACAGAAAAGCAATCTTCTATACTGTTAGACTTTCGTGTACCTTTCAGAGGTGTCTCCTCAACTCAAAATCATCTCTAATCCTCGCCCCTTATTTTGACAGTGCTGGTGGGTGTCTAGCTGTCTTGTACAATGTGCTTAAATGCTCCCAATCCCCAAACCTGCCTCCATGCAAGCCTGAGGGGCTGAACCAGGGGTGGGTAGTGTGGACAGGGAATGTTGCCTGCCATTCCAATAAACAAAGAATATTGCCCGCCATTCCAGTAAACAACGTTGCCCGTCATTCCAGTTCTACAAGGGTCAAGCCATCAGCCACTACAACTGCCGCTCCCCCCCACCATAGGGCACCCTGAGGGGATCCAGGATGAAGAAAAACAGGATCCTGGCCCTAGATGGTTAAGATGTATATCTAAGGAATAATTTCAGTGAGCCCTTGCATTTTCCGATACTTGGAAAAGCACTAAGATCATTAACTTGAGCTGTCTGTTTTTTGTGCTTTCCAGTAATCTTTTGATGTTCGATTACTTTTTTTTCCAGCAAAAGAAACTCCTTTATATCCTGGCTCCTCCCTTACCCCTTGGGAGCAGTTCCTCAGAGCTCTCTGAGAGGCTGTCTCCTGGGCTATAGTCCTTAGTAAAGTCCCCAAATAAAACATAACTCACAATATTTAGGTTGTGCATGTTTCTTCAGTCGACAGCAGTCACCAAGCTGGGCCAGTCAAGATCCTCTGACCAGGAATTTGAAATCAGGTTGAGAAAGTCAGTCCTTTGTGTGGCTAAACCAGTAACCTACACAGCCAGGAAAGCTGGGTGGCCTTGTTTTTAACCAGTCCAGGCTCTGAGTGGTGAACCTTCCTGAGGTTTCTGTTTGCAGGTTCTACAGCCTCTAAAAACCCATATTTTTGTTTAAGCCTATTCTAGTTGGATGGTATAATCAGAAGAGTATTAAGCAATATCAACCTTGGTACCAGAAGTGGAGTTACAAGTAGACAGTCCTTGAAAGACAGTGAGCTGACTGAGGCAGGATGAGAGTGGGGATGACCACAGTGGGGAGTCCCATCCAACACCGAGAAGCCTCCCAACTGGTGTAAATATTGGAGAAGCAATTATGATGCTTGTTTGCTCCTGGGCCTAGGATTAGGGGCTAACAGAGAACAAGGCTATAGGGGATCCCTACACTTAGACGGCTTAGGTTTTCATGAGATATATTTCCAGGAAAAGGAAAGCCTGGCCGGGCTTCCCTGGTGGCGCAGTGGTTGAGAGTCTGCCCGCCAATGCGGGGGACATGGGTTTGAGCCCTTGTCTGGGAAGATCCCACATGCCGCGGAGCAACTGGGCCCGTGAGCCACAATTACTGAGCCTGCACGTCTGGAGCCTGTGCTCTGCAGCAAGAGAGGCTGCGATAGTGAGAGGCCCGTGCACTGCAATGAAGAGTGGCCCCCGCTTGCCACTACTAGAGAAAGCCCTCGCACAGAAACGAAGACCAAACATAGCCATAAATAAATAAATAAATTTATAATTAAAAAAAAAAAAAAAGGAAAGCCTGGCCAACAGGGGCTTGGGATTTTCCGTCTCTTGGGAAATCCACAATTCTTAGCTTGGGCTCTAGCTGGGGGTGAGCCATCGAGGCGGTCACCCCCTGGGGGGAATCTTCCCCAGGGCTCCTCTCTGGAGGGTCCCCACAGGACACTGGATCTGGAGATCCCCCCTGGGATGGGTGCTGGCCGGGGAAGCAAGCCACCAAAGCACTGTGGAAGGCAAGAAACCTCCGGTCCCATCACTCCCAGATCCTTTCTGGGCAGGAAGAAATGGTATCTGCTTTGGACTGGCAACTGAGTGGGGTGTATCTCTGCCCAAGAATGTTCTTAATGTATCCCAATCTTATAAATGAAACTCACCACTGTCCATAGGATGAGTTTTTACTCAGCCTAGGGTGGCACCAGGCACTGATGGAGTAGTAGAGTGACCTGCTCCTTATAAAAAGAAAGTGAGCTCTGAGAAGAGGAGCCACACAGCTGCCTGGGTGGGGCGGGGAACAGGGACATGTGGGTTTTAGGCACCTTTCCATTGGGAGGAAGTCCTCTGATCTAGGATGGGGACAGATGGACTGGCAGGAGGGACAGTTCTGTTAGCTTTACATTCCTAGTTCCAGGCCTTTCAACACTGGCTGCCCTCCTGGCCGTGGGCTCCATGGGTAACTACTGCATCCTTCAAAATATGTGCCCCCTTATGCTCAAGCTAGCTTCAGCTGTGTTTTGTTACTTGCAACTTACAGTCTTTAATTTTTAAAATGAATATATTTTGTACTAAAAAGGTCATAACTGAACATGCTAAAAAATTCAAGTAGGTCAAAGGGTAGTCAATTAAAAAAAAGTAGTTCTCCCTTCTACTCCAGACCCCTGTCCTTTTCTCTGGAACCAACCACCATTAACGGTTTATATAAAGGGTTTTTCTATAAACCCTTTCAGGAACTGTCCATGTGTATAGAAGCACTTGTATGTAGTTTTTTTTTGAACAAATAAAAGCTTATTATACACACTGTTCTGCACTTTGATTTTTGTTCTTTTTTTTTTTTTCTTTTTTTACTTAATGATATCTTGGAGATCATTTCATATACCAATTGTTTTTTTATTTAAAATTTTTTTTACCAATTCATTTTTAACTTAAAAATCACATAAATAAAAAAGTGGTAATGTGATAGTTAACTGTTTATGGACACATTAAATTAGCTTCCTTCTTTATACCATGTACCAAAATAAGTCCCAAGTAGTGGATTGAAGATTTAATTATAACAACTGAAGTTCTCAAAAATAATGGAAGGAAACGTGGGTGAGTGATCTTCACATGGCATATATTGAGTGTGAGAAGGTCCTTCCAGGCCTGACATGGAAACTACAAAATCCAAGGCCCACAGGCTCAAGTGTGCGTGTGGGTTTTCTCCAGACTCTACTTTTTCTCCTATAAGAAAAGAGTGTCTTAGGTAGGGCTTCCTAAAAGCAGACCCCAAGATGAGCATCCATGTGGTTTGTTAAGGAGCTGGTCTTTCATACTCCTGCCCCTGTCAGTCATCGACTAAGGGCTGCCCAAGGGACATGCACCTGTGGGCAGAGCAGCTCCTGTAACCCAGGGAGATCCTGAGAAGTTGCAGGTGCAGCTCATAGAATCGCGGCACAGATGCCCAGGTGTGGGGATCTGAGGGGCTCTGGGAGGAGCATCAGTTGTGTCTACCACACAGGGAGTCTTTCACAGAGGCGGGAGCTAGGGGAGGCCTGTGGGGGTCAGATCAATGCCACGGTCAGCTGGAGGTCGAGACGTGAAGTTACAACTCTGAGCTTGCAGTGAAAATTCCAAGAGGATGGGGGCCCCAGGCCCTCATACCCACAGCCAGCTGGCCCCAGAGCCCAGGCATCTTTGGGGCAGGGGGTTTATGCTGAGGGCTCTCAGAACGGACCCCTGTAAGGAAGTGAGGAGTGTGGGAGTGGGCAGAGAGGGAAGCCGACCACAGTGGGGTTATAGCCAAGGCCTCGGCCAGTCCCATGAGAGCTCTGGAGGTGGGACAGTCTTTCAGTACACAGTGAAATTCCCAGCAGCCGAGGGGTGGCGGCATCAGCCCTGGAGAGGAGGTCTGGGTGGCACGCCACAGTGTCCCCTCCATGTGGGGATGGGAAAGTCTCTCCTGGAGGCATCCATCTGCTCTGACTCTCCAAGGAGAGGGGCCGAGGGCAAGCCCAGGGAGCCGCAGATCCAAGGCCATTGGGACGGACTCACCCTCCAGGAGGTCCCCTCTGTGGAACCCTGGGGGGGTGGGGGGGCCTACCCGTGGGCTCCGTGGAGCTTGGGTTCCCTGGCAGAGCTGCCACTGGGAGAGATCTCAGGGGAGATGTTCTCAGAAACCTGGCGAGGGGGAACACTAAGGGTCAAGGGTGAAACCCTGGCGTGCGAATGCTCCAGCCTGGGGTCTGTCTCCCCCAAGCTTTGCTGTAGGGTTAGGGTAGTAGTCTGATGGGGTGGTCAGCGGGCCAGAGCAAGGTGAGCTTAAGCGAGTGCCCTGGCCCTCTCTGGGCTGAGAGGACATGGGCAGCTTTACCCTCTCGAGAAGGGTTCCCATGGAGGGTGGGGGGCCTGTGGCTGGGAGGCTGCTGCTTCGCTTTCCAGCTGCTGGATCGGAAAAGCAGAGAGAGGTGCCCGGGAATGACTGGGCCTGGCCCGGCTTGGAGAGAAGGGCTGCCTGGAGACTGGGAGGTTTGTTTCTGGCCCCAAACCCCCATCCCAGTCACCTCAACTGCTGTTGCTTTTAAACAAATTATCCTGAGAACAAGAAGTGGCAGAGGGGCGTGGGCAGGAGCTGGAGGAATTGTATCCCCACGCCTGCCCCTTTGCAGATGAGGTTACGACCGAGGGCAGCCCTGGGAGCCCAGAGAGGCGGTGATGGAAAAAGCAGGCCAAGGCAGGTCAGGGTGTGGCCACCCAAGGAGAGGTGTGGACCCCTGCACACCTCGGGTCCAGCCAAGGGGTGGGGTGGGCAGTGAGGGCAGCCTGCACTGTTGCCATTCCCTGTGCTGCCCAGTGCTGGGCGGGAGCCGGGGTCTCAGGAGGACCTGGCTTTGGGTCTGGTTGCCAGGATACGACACGGCCCTGCCTAAGCATCCCTGGAAATCTAGTTTCCCTGAAACACCCCCGACCAGGGCCGGAGCGGAAGGGCCGAGCCTCATTATTGGCTGAGCAGACGGTTCTGAACAAATTGTCCTCAGCAGACAGGGATGTGTGGGCAGTTCAGCCCCATACGGAGGTCTGGGAAAGTTCCAGGCCCTTGGTGCTGAGGGGAGAGGGGTTCATGCACCTCCACATCAGGGGCAGCCAGGCTCCTTGCTGGAGAGGCTGTCAGCCAGCTCAGCCCCCATGCCCCCCATTGGTCTCCCACAACTGTCCCCAGGACTCTGTGCCTCCACCTCGACTGGACGCCCTGCTCATTGGCATCACCCCAGAGCCTGCGGGGGAGCCAGGCACCAGGAGCCAAACATTAAGGATTATGCCCCAAACCAGTAAGGACGGCTAACAACTCAGGACGGAGCTCCACTCACACTGGTATTGATCCCGGCCGTGCAGTGGCGTGGAGGCCAGTGAGAACCAGGCTTGCTTGTGAAAGGAGTTTCCTGCCTCGCAGACACTGAAGGTTTTAATCGACGCAGAACATCTCAGGGGAGTTCCCTGGTGGCGCAGTGGTTAAGAATCCGCCTGCCAATGCAGGGGTCACGGGTTCGAGCCCTGGTCCAGGAAGATCCCACATGCCGCAGAGCAACTAAGCCTGTGCGCCACAACTACTGAGCCTGTGCTCTAGAGCCCGCGAACCACAACTACTGAGCCCTCGTGCCACGACTACTGAAGCCCACGTGCCTAGAGCCTGTGCTCTGCAACAAGAGACGCCACCGCAGTGAGAAGCTCGTGCACCAAAACGAAGAGTAGCCCCTGCTCGCCACAACTAGAGAAAGCCCACGTGCAGCAACAAAGACCCAACGCAGCCAAAAATAAATAAATAAAATAAATAAATTTATTAAAAAAAAAAAAAAAGAACATCTCAGGACAGCATGTGCTCCCCCATGCCCTGTGCTTGGCTGGGGGGCAGGCATGGAGGCCCAGGCAGTCAGAGTTAGTACATTTGGGACACAAGCCCGGGGCACAAGCCCAGTTTCCAAGCCAAAGGGGGTTCCATGGAACTATGAGCCAGGGCAGGGGGCTTCCAAGAAATGGAAAGGAACGGCCCCATTGCATCCAGCTCAGGAGAGCATTAGTCACGCAGCCCAGGGCATGCCCAGCACACAGGTCCTGCCAGTGGGATGACCAGGCGGGGCACGACAAGAGCCCGTGTGCCTCAGGTTTCTGATGATGGCTGCAAGGCTGACTTGCTCCAGGGAGAATATTTGAGATGCAGATGTGATGGGACTTTGGCATTCCATCCTCAATGGCTCTTAGCTCCCCTTCGCATGGCTCATGGCAGCTGGGTTTTCTGGAAGCAGGTCCTGGTGAGGAGGGGGCGGGTGTGGTGTCGATGGGGCAGAGGATCTTCCTAAAGCGAAGACTGTTTCCGGTGTCCTTCAGGGCCTCATTTAGGGAAGTCCGGGCAAGTGGAGAAGGCTGTGTCTGCTCAGCTGGCAGGCGGGAGAGGTGGGGCAGGCAGATCCTAAATGAGGCAAAAGCCCTGAGATGTGCCTTCCAGACAATGGCCCCCAGGACGATGATGCTTGCAGGTGACGGCCAGCATCTGGAGGAAAGCAGGCCCACCAGGCCCAAGAAGGGGCCCTAGCTGTCCAGGGCATGCTGGCCTCTGTCCCCTTTTATTGTCCTGGACCTCGTCCTCTGGAACCCAAAGGGAAGGGCGGTATATCTACCCTCAGGCTGGAGTGGAGGCCGGTGTAGCCGGGCCAGCGTTCACTGGGAGTGGCCTCTGCGTGCGCTCTAACTGAGATGCTCCCTTCATCGCCAGCGCTGGAGGTTTGTCCTCGTCCTGGAGGCTGGACGTTTCCCTTGCACCCTCCACTGCCCTCTCCTTGCCGCCCCCCAGGGCAGAGCGGAGAGGATCATTTACATATGGGTGACGTAAATGTGTAGCCCAAAGATGTGGGTGCTGGCCAGGACCATCGGGCCCCTTTCCCGCAGGCTGCCCCGTCCTCGGGGACCCCTGCCAGCGCCCCTTGCAGGAGAAGAGGAACCTGCAGCTTCACCCATGGGCCAGCCGCCTGGAGGGTCCAGGCCCCATGCAGGCAGCAAGTTTCTGGGACATCTGGTAGACAGTGTCCTCAGGGAGCCCAGGAGGACTAAAGCTGGGTCCTGGCCACCCCACAAAGAGGGACTGGACTCCAGATGCCCACCCAGGGCTTCTAGGGAGATGGAGAAAAATGCAAAAGTGCTGGTCTCCACGAGCTTAGGATTTATGCTTCAGGGACAGAGAAAGCTTCTTCAGACTGGGGTCCTTGTCCCACATGGGAAGGAACGGCAGGAGCGGCAGAGGGATCCAGAGTCCTATCTCAGCTGTTCTGGGTGAGTGAGGCACAAGCCCTTACACCTCAAACATCTGACCGCGGGCTTCCCACCAGGAGCCTACGGAGTGAGCTATTTGGGATTGCTGAAATTCAAGTCTGTGCATCAGTGCATCAATCATTCATCTTAGTGTTCTGCTAAAGTGTACGGCGGCCGGGCCACACTGCACGGCTCCCTGCACGCAGACACACAGGGCGTGGGCATCACCAGTTTCCAGGAAAGAGCTTTGTTATCATCATATCCTCAGGCCACTGTGAGCCGGTCACAATACACAGCTGCTGTTTTTCTTCGCTTATCAAGGTAAGGGGAATAATGAGCAGTGGAGGAAAAAATTGCTGCTTCAAACTGACACTCTCTTCTGGGAGGATGGAGCCCGGTGAGGGAAAGATGATCATTCCAGGATCTCCGCTGTCCTTCTCAGAGGGCCTGCTCTTTGTTCTGCCCCAGTGACCCTCGTGTGTGTGTGTGTGTGTGTGTGTGTGTGTGTGTGTGCTTGTGCACATCCATGGTGTCCCTGGAGCCAGCTGTAGGAGGAAGAGCTGGTACTCCCGGGGGCAGCCGCCTCTGGGGTGGAGGTGGGGGTCAGAGACCAGAAGCCAGGAGCCCAGGCCTGACGTGGAGAAAAGGGGTATCTACCAAGCAGCCCCTCCTCCAAGGTCCACAAACTCGCAGGCCTCAGCTTGCACTCTTAGTTGATTTGGAGAGGCTGGGGAAGGTGGACCATGATGACTAAATCACGGTCATCACGGCATGATCGAGAGCAGAGGACAAGAATTCAGCAGAGGCGGCAAATGGAGCAGGAGTGACGTGAGAATAGAATTCACCCCCTACTCTCAGGCTCAGCTTTGCAGAAATCTCAGTAGAGTTCTTAGGCCTTCTGTTGCATGCGAAATATTATTTAGACCATAAGGGGCATCTGGGTTACATTCGTTAGGTTTTAGTATTGTTTTGTTTAATTTTTACAAGTTGTTATTAAAGCAATGCATGCACATAGTTCAAAAAGTCAAATATTGCCAAAAGATTTATAATAAGGAACAATACTTCCCTACATCCCAATCTTGTTCCCAGAGACAACGCTTTTACCTCCTGGGCCTGCTCCCTCCTGTATTCACCTCCATGTTTCCAATCCACATTCACAACCATGGCCCCCTCTTCCTTCATTGGTTCTGTCATTCTATTTTGATATCCCACCCTGTGAGTGAGTTCCCAGCTTTCCTAGGGCATCCCCTCCCTACTTCTCCTCCACCGTCCCCCATCACACTTCTGGTTACAATTATGGCCAGTGTTTATGTTATTTTGACTATGCAAATGTGGTTTATTGTTGAGTCAAGAATATATAATCATCTCATCTCCTTTCTTATCCAACCTTGTTTTTTTCCCTCTAGAGTTATTAATTGCTTCACTTTTTTATTTGCTTGGTTTTCAACATACCTATCATTAATTTTTTCCACATGTTTTGAAATCTCTGCCACAGTCTATTAACAATAATTTTTGATACATGCTAATATCACAATTACCAACCTGCATCGAGGCACACCAGGATATTGCAGTGAACATTCAGAAGCATCACGGGATATTTTAAATTTTTGAGAGAAATACAGTGATAGTCAACATTTGTTAGCTGTCACAAACTACTAGCATAAGGCAGTTCACTGTTTCAGTGTTAGTGTGAACTACATTCCTTCAACTGATGTCACATTTTTGCAAAGCTGGGTTTTCAGCATTTACTGTGATAATATGCAAGTACTGGGTAAATATCAGTGTGAAACAGAAAATGAGGGTGGAGGTGTATAATCTGATTCAAAGGTTTGAGAATCTGTGCAGTGTCCAAACAGGTGCACACATCTCACTAGGAAGTAATTGTGATTATTAAAGAATGAAATTCATATATTTTGATTTCAATTTATGTGTACTGGTTTTTCAAAAGGCTACTAGGTTGTTAGGACATAAATATTGATTAAGTTGCTCAGACCTAACTATTTTATAAACAGAACTGTTAGGTATTTCTTTTAACCTAGGAGTATCAAGAAAAAATTACCAAGACAAGGACACCATGAACCAAGAAAATCTGGGAACCTCTGCTCTAACAGACCTTCTGTCTCACTCTTGAAGATGTCTCTCCTGGAACTTTCTCCTTCTGGTCACAATCTGCTGTGAAGCTGTCGCTTTAAGAGCAGCCTTCACTCTATTCCTGTGTAGATCTTCCGTTTCCTGGATTCTATGTTCTTTCTCATCTTGCTGGAGCATGTTCTTCAGCTTCCCGAGAAAGGGTATTTGGAAAATAAATCTTTTTAGTGCATGAAGGTCTGAAAATGTCTTTATTCTTCTCTCATTTTTGGTTGATAGTTTGGCTGGATATAGAATTTCATATTGAAAATAATTTTTCCTCAGAATTTAAAAAATTTTGCTCCATTGTGTTCCAGTTTTTACCTTTGCTACTGAAAAACCTGATGTCATTCTAATTTCCAGTTCTTTACATGACGTTTGTTGAAAACACTGTCTTTTCTCCATTGAATAGTTTTGGCACCCTGGTTGAGAATCAATTGACTGTATGTGAGAGTTTATTTCTGGGCGCTCTCTTCTATTCCATTGGTCTGTATGTCTTTCCTTATGCAGGTAACACACTGTTTTGATTACTGTAGCTTTGCAGTAAGTTTTGAAATCTGGAAGTGTGAGTTTTCCAACTTTCTTCTTTTCAAGATTATTTTGCCTATTCAAGTCCCTTGAGATTCTATATGAATTTTAGAATGGGTTTTTCTATTTCTGTAAAAAGTACCATTGGGATTTTGTTAGGGATTGCATTACATCTGTAGATCACTTTTGGTAGTGTTGTTATCTTAATAATATCAATCCGTGAACATATGATGTCTTTCCATTTATTCAGGTCTCCTTTCATTTCTTTTAGCAATGTTTTGTAGTTTTCAGTGCACAAATCTTTTACTTCCTTGGTTAAATTTATTCCTAAATATTTTATTATTTTTGATGCTATTATAAAGGGAATTTCTTTCTTAATTTCATTTTTGAATTGCTCATGACAAGTGTACAGAAATACAACTGATTTTTGCATGTTGATTTTATATCCTGCAACTTTGCTAAATTTATTTATTAGCTCTACATTTTTTATTACTTTAGAGATTTTTACATACAAGATCATGTCATCTGTAAACAGAGATCATCTTACTTCTTCCTTTCCAATTTGAATGCATTTTCTTTTTCTTGCATAATTGCTTTGCCTAGAGCTTCTAATACTACTGATTAGAAGTTGTGAATAGAAGTTCAATAGAACTGCTGAAAGCAGACATCCTTACCTTGTTCCTGGTCTTAGGGGAAAAGTTTTCAGACTTTTACCACTGAGTATGATGTTAGCTGTGGGTTTTCCTTAAATGGCCTTGGTCGTGTTGAAGAAGTTCTCTTCTATTCCTTGCTTACTGGGTGTTTTTATCATGAAAGGGCGCTGAATTTTGTCAAATGCTTTTTCTGCATCAATTGAAATAATCATGTGTTTTCCCCTTCATTCTATTAATGTAGTGTACTATATTGATTGGTTTTCTTTGTGGATTTTTGGTTTGTTTTTCTGTTTTTTTTTTCTTTCTTTCTTTTTTTTTTAATGTTGAGCCATCCTCACATTCTGGGCATAAATTATGCTTGGTCATGATGGCTTTTTAATATGCCGCTGAATTTGGTTTGCTAGTGTTTTGTTGAAATTTTTGGCATTGATATTCATTAGGGAGGTTGGTCTATAGTTTTCTTTTTTTGTAGTATCTTTTTCTGGCTTTGGTGTAATGAAAAAGCTGGTCTCATAGAATAAGTTAGGAAGTGTTCCCTCTTCTTCAATTTTTTGGAATAGTTTAGGAAATATTGTCATTAATTCCTCTTTAAATGTTTGATAGAATTCACCAGTGAAGTCATCTGGTCCTGAACTTTTCTCTGTTATGAGATTTTTTTTAAAAAAATTACTGATCCAATCTCCTTACTAGTTATGAGTTTATTGAGATCTTATATTTCTTTTTGAGTCTGTTTTGGTAGATTATGTGCTTCTAGAAATTTATTCATTTCATCTAGGTTTTCCAATTTGTTGGTTATAATTGTTTATTCATAGTATTCTCTTATAATCTTCTTTATTTCTATAAAATCTGTAGTAATGTGCCTAATTTTAGTTTTGATTTTAGTAACTTGGGTCTCTCTCTTTTTATTCCTAGTTATTTTAGCTAAAGGTTTGTCAATTTTGTTAATCTTTTCAAAGAACGAATTTTGGTTTCATTGATTTTAGTTTTCTATTCTCTATTTTATTTCTCTCCCCTCTAACCTTTACTCTTTCATCCTTCTACTTGCTTTGGGTTTAATTCGTTTTTATTTTTCTAGTTCCTTAAGGTGTACAGTAAGGTTAGTGATTTGAGATATTTCTCCTTTTTTTAGTATATGCGTTGGCTTCTATAAATTTCACTCTTAACACTGCTTTCATTGCATCCCATGAGTTTTGGTATGCTGTGTTTTTGTTTACATTAGTCTCAAGTATTTTCTAATTTCCCTTGTGGTTTCTTCTTTGACCCATTGGTAGCTTAAGAGTGTGTTGTTTAATTTCCACATATTTTTGAATTTTCCAGTTTTCCTTCTGTTACTGATTTCTAGTTTCATTCCACTGTGATCAGAAAAGATACCTTATATGATTTCAGTCTTCAAAAATGTATTAAAACTTGTTTTGTGGCCTAACATATGATCTATCCCGGGGAATGTCCCATGTGCATTTGAGAAGAATGTTTATTCTGCTGTTACTGAGTGGAGTGTTCAGTATATGGCTATTAAGTCTAATTGCTTTATAGTGTTGTTCAAGTCCTGTTTCCTTATCGACTTTCTGTCTTGTTGTCCTATCTGTTATTGAAAGTGGGGCACTGAAGTCTCCAACTATTATTATAGAATTATTTATCCCTTCAATTCTGCAACATATATTTTGAGGCTCTGTTGTTAGGTGCATATATGTTTATAATTGTTACATCTTATTGTATTGAAACTTTTATCTATCTATCTATCTATCGTTCTCTCTAGTCTTTCTTTGTCTCTTTTAATCTTTTTTTGATTTAAGGTCTATTTTGTTTGACAGTAATATAGTCACCTTACCTCTCTTTTGGTTATTGTTTCCATGAAATATCTTTCCCCATCCTCTTACTTTCAACTTCTTGTGTCCCTATATCTACAATCTCTTATAGACAGCATATAAATGGATCTTGTTTTATTTATCCAATCTTCCAATCTCTTTCTTTTAGTAGGAGAGTTTGATCCATTTACATTTAATGTGATTACTGATAAAGAAGGATTTACTTCTGCCATTTACTGTATTGTTTCTATTTCTGTAAATAGAAACAAATATGTACCTGTTTGTTTTCTGTATGTCTTCTATGGTTTTCATTCCTAATTCCCCCATGACTGCCTTCTTTGTATTTTGTTGATTTTTTGTAGTGAACCATTTGGATTACCTTTTTTGGTATTTTTTTAGTTATTCTCTTAGTCATTACCTTGGGATTACAATTAACATTTTAAACTTATAAGAATCTAATTTGAATAATGCCAACTTAGTTTCAGTAGTATACACTCTGCTCCTATACATGTCCATCCCTCCTCTTTATATTATTATTATTATCACAGATTACACTTTTATACAACGTATGCTTATTAACATAGATTTACAATATTTATGCATTTGCCTTTTAAATCATATAAGAAAACAGGAGGAGTTACAAACCAAATCAAAAGTACAATAATAGTAGCTTTTATATTTACCTTTGCAGTTGATTTTACCGGTGTTATTTCTTCTTATGGCTTTGAGTTACTGTCTGGTATATTTTTACTTCAACCTGAAGGACTCTCTTTAGCATTTTTTGTAGGCAATTTCTATTGGTAGTGTTTTCCCTCAGCTTGTATCTGGATGTCTTAATTAATGTCTTAATTTCTCCCTCATTCTTGAAGGGTAGTTTTGCTAGATGTAGAATTCTTGGTTGTATTTTTTCTTTCAGGACTTGAAATATGTAATCCCACTGCCTTCTGACCCCCATGGTATCTGAGGAGATATCAGCTGTTAATTTTATGATGATCTCTTGTATGTGACCAGGTGGTTATCTCTTGTTGCTTTCAAAAATTCTCTTTGTCTTTGGGTTCAGCAATTTGAGTATACTATATCTTGGTGTGGATCTCTTTGACTTTATCCTACTCGGAGTTAGTTAAGCTTCTTGGATGTTTAGATCAAGTCTTTCAACAGATTTGGGACATTTTCACCATTATTTATGCAAATATTCTTCTGCTTTTCTCTCTCTTCTTCTGTGATTCTTATGATGCATATGTTGTTATATTGATGGTGTCCCATAGGTCCCTTGGTCTGTGTTTATTTTCCTTCATTCTTTTTTCTTTCTGCTCCTCAGACTGAATAATTTCAATTGTCTTATCTTCAAGTTTGCTGATCCTTTTTTCTGCATACTCAAATCTTCTGCTGAACCCCTCCTGTGAGTTTTTATTTCAGTTATTGTACTTTTAAGCTTTAAATTTTCTATTTGATTCCTTTTTATAACTTCTCTTTATTGAAATTCTCATTTTTTAAGACATAATTTTCCTGATTTCCTTTAGTTCTTTGCCCATGGTTTCATTTAGTTCATTGAATATATTAAAGACAGTTGACTTCATGTCTTTGACTACTAATTCCTATGTCTGGTCTTCCTCAGGGATAGTTTCTATCAAATTCTTTTTTTCCTGTGAATAGGCCACACTTCCCTGTTTGTTTGTATGTTTTGTTAAATTTTTTTGTTGTTGAGAACTGGACATTCTGAGGATTATGGTGTGGTAACTCTGGTACTCAGATTTTCACACTTCTTAGGGATTTCTGACTTTTGCATGTTGGGGACTGGGGTCATCTATTTATGATTTTTTCCAAACTATTTATGTGAAGTGTGTATTCTTTGTTGTGTGTGGTCACTGAAATTTCTGTTCCATAGTCTCTGTGACTGTTCAGTGACCTGACAGATATTCTCTTAAATGTCTGGGGGAGGGGGGGTACTCTTTCTTTAAATTTCCTCATGGTGGGAAAGCTGCTTTAGTTCATGGGACTTCAAACAATGATTGGCCTCTGTGCCAGCCCCTCAGTGATCAAAAGCAGTATTCAGCAATCAAAACACACAACCCTTATGTTTGTAGGACAAGGTCTTCATTGCCCACCCTGACACCAGCAAGCCATACTAGGAATGTGGGCTGCCATCCCCATGACTGCCTGCCAAGGGGCTGGTGGCTGGAGAATGCTAACCACTATATAAAATGTGAGAACTTACCAAAATTTACCAGGCTCTTCATCAAGCTCTCCCCTGGAAACTACAAGTGTTCAACTGGATTTCAGAGTTCCAAAATGATTGCTTCAGACAACTCCAGCTAACTCAATAGTTGTTTGGATGGAGGGACAGATTCCTTTAGCTTCCTACCCTACCATCTTCAGTGACACTACCCAACCTCCCTGTTTTTAATCACGCTAAAACCCCACTCCCAGCCCCAGCTTCCAGAGCCCAGCCCCTCCAATACTGAGCCTGGGAATTCTGTGGTTAATGGGCTCGTGCTCACCAACATCCCCCTCCAACACACCTCTGATATTACTTTCTCTGCTCTGCTCAATCAGAATGCACTCCTCCCTCTATTTTCTGCCTTCCAAAATTTATTGAAACCCTTCACTGCTACTATTGTACCTCATTTGTCTTTGTCCTTGTTGGTTTATACCTTTTAAAATTGCTTTACTTTCGTGGTGGCAGGGTTGGGATGGGGAGGAGAAGATGCCTGAGGTCAAGCCACTGGTTTTTAATAGGCACTCACTCCAGGTTTTGCTACTGCTAAACACCTTGTTCCAGTGCAAGGCAGCACTATTACCATTTGACTGTCATTGTATCCTTCTATGTATTGACTATCACAGTCAGGAGAAATGGTGGAATAGGAAGTTTGCAAGGGTTTGCTCAACAGTGTAGCCAAGTAATGGCAAGATGGCCAGCCCTGAGCTTCATTTAGGGGAAGATGAGTCAAAGTGGGATGTCTGGGGACTCCTGGGCATATTACTGGAGGGGACACTGAATTCTAATCATGCCAGTACGCAGTCCTGCTGAATTCCAGAGCAGCCTGCTACTGTGGCTTTGTTCTTAGTCTAACCTGCCTTGAATTGAATGTAATTGAATAACAGGCACCTCTGACGCTGGGAGGATGCCTGAGCCTTTAGGATTCAAGAGAAGTAGTGGGCCTCTCCTCTGAGCAGGTCTCAGGCCCCCACACACTTGCCTGCATCTAACTGCAAACAGGTAGCAGTACCCTCACAGGACAAGGGAAGGCACCTCCTTTTTCTGTTCTTTGGTGTATAATATTGAGTTTCAGCCCTGCTCATGATCACAGCTGCTGCCAAAGGACCTACAGGAAAATCCGTTTTTATTGAAGCTGAAAAGGTCAATTTTCTTGGATGTCTCCATGGTGAAAATAATAAATGCTGCACATTCATACCCTGTGTGATATTTAGGCTCTCCAGCTGGAATGACCCTTGGGAAAAAACACCTGAGATTCTAATTATGTTTCTCATCCTTCCAGGCAACATTTGCTGCAGAGGAGACCAGCTGGTTTCTCCTTGGGTCATGGGATAGGTATCTGGTCAGGGACTGGGCAGCCCTGCTAGGTGTCATCCAGTTTAACCTGGGCAAGTTCCCAGTGGGCCTTCCTGGATCAGGAGAGCAAGATACGCATTTGGTCTAAAATGTGGCCCAGTAGTTACATGGCTTCTGCTATTCAGGGCTTATCTCATTGATTGACCCGAATTTGCAGGAGGACGGGTCTCTCTCCTCTGTCTGTCCAAATCCCATTTGAAGATAGGAACCCCCTTCTGGGAAAGCCTGAATGGCTGAGACTCAGCTTATGCGGATGGCCAGCCTCTGGTCCCTGAGGATGTTCCTACTCCCTGGGGCATCTGAGCAGCCCGAGGGCAGGGCCACTGGACGTGCAAGTTTATCTCACCTGGGATTAACCGATGATGGACCTAGAGCAGGAGAAGGGAAGGGTCATGAAGAAAGCAGAGAAAGAGACTGAAGGTTCAGGGTAAGTTTCCACTCAAGGAGGGCAGGGTGGTAGGGGTGGAGGGAGAAACTCTATGGCCAGCCTGGTATTGATCTCTTTGTGGGTACTTATTCTTCATTAATCCAGGAGATTAGATCATTTCACCAGCTCTCTTTTGATGTTCATTCATTTTGCCTGGTACAGAGTAAATGCTTTCAACCTACAGATCTACATCTGTCTTCAGTTCAGCAAGGTTCTCCTCGATTTTATTTTTGAATGCTTTTTCTTTTCTGCTAGCTGTGTTCTGTATTTCATCACACCCCTTACCCTTATTGCATTTCCAATATCTTGTCTCCAAAGATGTTGCCTTCTCTCTGATTACTTCCAACTTCCCTTGTCCTTTTTTGCTGCATCCTGAAAAAGCGTCTCAAACTCACTCTCCGTGTCACTGCATCAATTGTCCACAGGCCCTCTCCGGGCTTTTACTGTCGCTGATGCCTTTTAAAAGTCTGCTGTGGTGTCATTTGTGTCCTCAGATGGTTTACCCAACTTCCAGCTTCATTTTGATTACAGTTTGTTGTCATTCTCTCTCCATCTCTTGGTTTTTAGAGTCAATATTTTCATTTTGAAAAAAAAAGTCTTCATCTGTTTCTCGGAGCAAATATTTTCAAAATTCACATTTTTTTGCCTTCCTTGATATAATTACAATATGGTTTCCTGCTCCGTCCACCTTTTCTTCAGGTGCTGTATGGCTGAGTTCACTCTCATGCCCAGGTTTCTTCCTGCCAAGTTGGGCGTGCTCCATCCATCGTGTGAGTGCGGTGTGTCTCTCTTGTTCAGGGCAGGGTCCCTGAGGGCCGACTGAGCCCACGGCAGTGGTGAAGGGGCAGTTGGAGAAGAGCCCTGACCACAGAGTTCTGCCTGGTGCGAAGACTCGGCCTTTCCAGGCTTAGCACAGCCTCCTTGTGGCAAGTGGTCCCCGGGGACAAAGATGCCCCTAGTGTACCCCTCCAAGTTAGAGGGTTCAGGAAGGAGTTCTTCCACACCAGTAAATGGCCAGGTCAGAGAAAGCTTCGAGCACCCCAGGGCTGCATCTCGGTGCAACCGAGACCGTGCTCATGGCTCTGCGGCTGGGGCCTCTGAAGGCCCTTGAGACATGGTTGGCACTGGCCGCCACGTCCCCCACGAGTGTGCTCGCTGTGTGCCTCATCTGGAGAGGAAAGGACGCGTGTGATACTCCACCAGCATCTCCTTTACTTACTTTCCTGACACCACACACTTTTTCACTTCTTTCCATACTCAGGAAGGAGGGCTGTGGGTCTACTTCAAGCCAGCACCTCACCCTGGTCTCAGCTGCCCAGCACCTTGCAGAGACTCCTTCAAGTCTGTAAAATGCAGCTGCTGCTTTCCTTGAGTTTCAGCAGGGCTTGCCTGATTTTTGTTATCTTTTTTGCATGTTTTCATTTCAGGGAGGGAGATATGAGGCATTTTCCTTACCCTCCCTTCACACATCTCATGCCTAAGTTGTGTGCTGTGTCCTTCACAGCCCTTTGGATACTTTTTAATCACACATGTCAATGGCTAAAGAGATTGATGAGTCATTATTCCAGTGAAACTTTAATAAGGGACAAAAAAATTTTTTGTTTTGTCTCTGGGAAATGCGGAGATAAAGAAAGCACAGCTTCTTTATCTGAAGACAGGAAAATAACAGCACCTACGTCAGGTTCTGTGGCTTGAATTAATTAAGACAATCAATATCTGTGAAGCCCTCACAACAGTGCTTGGCAAGTGGAAGTGATCAATAAGTGGTGCTTAGGCCTTATTTATTATAAGAAAAATCGTCACTCTGACTCCTGTTCCAACACGACCTTGTTTGGTTAAATCACTACTTATCGTGAAAGCACATTCTGTATTTACCGTGATATATGCTGTGGGTCTTCAAAATACAGATAGCCTAAGGTTGGGATTACCGCCTTACCTCAAATTCAAATTTTTACTAAAGAACATCAGTGGATAAGTATACCTCTTCCGAGAGGAAATAAAAGACCAATGAGATATTTAGGTTTATCCCATAAAACTAATTTTGTCCCTGAGTCATCTAGGAATAATAAGTTATATATACACCCACACATATATACGCATATATGGATACAAACATAGATACACACATATACGTGTGTATATTTTATGTATGTAAATATATATGAAAAATATGTGTATATAATTTATATATGTGTATATATACACACAAATATATGTGTACATGCACATATATATGTTATATATACATGTATATTATATATGCACATACGCATATACACACACACAGTAATGACTTTATTATTTTTTTAAAAATTATTTATTTATTTATTTACTTAGGCTGTGCCGGGTCTTAGCTGCAGCATGCAGGATCTTCGTTGCAGCATGTGGGATCTTTAGTTGCAGCATGCAGGCTTCTTAGTTGTGGCATGCGAACTCTTAGTTGCAACATGTGGGATCTAGTTCCCCAACCAGGGATTGAACCCGGGCCCTCTGCATTGGAAGCACAGAGTCTTACCCACTGGACCACCAGGGAAGTCCCAATAATGACTTTAGAGGGACTAATTTATACCTAATCTTTTAACCCTTTACAACCATATTGAATGTAGTAATTTGGGACCCAGAGTCAGGTCCTTCTTCCCTCAGAGCCTCTGAATCCTGGAATGCAGCCCAGAGCTCCACCCTTTTCCTAAAATTCAAAATAAAGAACTCTTTTTTCTTCCCCTCTGGGCAAAATTAGCAAATAGAGACAACTCTGCAAACAGGGATGGGGCTGAGATCAAAGGAAAACCTTGTGCATTTTGCAATATCACAGCTGCTCAGTGTCTGCACCAGGTTGTTTCCCCATCTCTGGACCCTGAGCTGGAAGGTCTCAGCACCCTGAGGTCTTGGTCGGGCCCTGCTGTCTGCCTGGAGTGGCAGGAGAGGAGGGCTGCATGGAGGAGGTGGCGCTGTGGGCTCAGCTGACCTCGGTGCAGGCCACAGGCAGCTGCACAACCTCTCTGAGCTTTGGTTTCCTGACCTGTGAAATGGGCTCACAGCACCACTCCTGGATAAAGAGGGCATCTGTGGGGAGAAGTGCTCTGCAGATGGACCACACTCGTGTCTCCACCTACTCCCCTCCCAAACACTCCCTGGCCCACTCAGGCTGCTGTGTCACAGCCCGGCTGTTTTCACCAAAATTGGCAGGTTCCACTTAATCACCAAATCCCTCAGCTACCCCCCAGTTCCCAGCCCCTCCACCTCCTTCAGCTTGAATGAGGGAAGTGAAACAGAGCTCAAGAGACTCAGCTGCCCAAGGAAGATTCCTTAAACCCGGTAGTGACCCTGTACCTGCAGGCCCTGCCATCAGCTAACCCCCAACAAGCCATTAAGAAGAGAACAGGCCTCCAGGGCAGGCAGTGAATTCCCATCCCACTGTGGCGTGGGGCAGAGTGCTTGTGGGGTGTCCTGCACCTGCTGGGCAATCTCTCCAGCCCTTAGCACAGTCTGTTCCCTGGACAGCACTGAGGCTGGCAGATGAGAGGGCCAGCATGGGGGTGGGGGGCAGGTGCAGATATGTGCCCTCCCCCCTCCCCCATCCCCACCCTCTTTGGATGCAACTTCGGGTAACTCTGTGGTCAACAAAGATCGGTGTTCCTGGATCAGGAAACACAGGTCATGAGCACGCCCAAATACAGGCACCAATATGCTTATCTGTGTGCACACGCACTTGTGCGTACACACCCCTCACAGATGTGCACATGCGCACACTTACATGTAGGTACACACCTGCACCACACACATCCACGTGCACGTACACAGACACACAGGCATCTGCGGGTACCTTTCCTGTCTGCCCCGAGGCTGTCCCTGGCACCTGACTGTCCTTAGATGCCCTCTTGCCTCCTACAGCCCCCTGAGCCTGGCCTGGGCAGTCCCAGGAGGCAGTGCTGTGATTTCATTTTCCATTTTCTTCTTCTCACCAAGGAGGCCTCTGCAACATGAGCGGCCCGAGGGTACGAGCAGTGCGCAGAGCTGTATGAGATTCATTTGAGAAGCGCCAGTGGTGGTGGTGTCAGACTGTGTCAATTCCAGAGTGTCAGACTTTATTAAAAAAAAACCTGTGTGATGAACACGCACACACACTTACATACACAAATCCTCAATGGCACACTTGAGCACACTCACAAGCATGCACACTCACACATGAGAGATAAAGGGCTCACACAGATGAGAGCACTGCATACACATTTTCACACACACATGCACAGCACAAACACAAACGTGTATAGGCATGTACACACACACGCAGAGAGACAGGCACACAGGTAAGCACGTGCACAAAAACCAGGCGGCACACACACATATGCCAAAGCTGGTTTGCGATTCCTGCCCTGTCTTCCTGGGCCCACTCGTCCCAGGTTGGGGCCCTTGGCTGAATGGACAGGAGACACACTGATTCGACTGACCTCCAAAAGACGGGAGCGGAAAATGCTGATGCTGCCTTCTAACCATTTGACACACGCGCTGGCCCTCTCTCCAGGCTCCCTCCCCACCCCACGCCCGGTAGATGGCCTCCAGGTCGCTCTGAACCCCAGCTCTGAGCTGCAGAGTTGCTCAGAGCCCAGGCACTTTGGCTTGCTGCCTGTGTCACCCCAAATTGCCCCCCTCAAGGACACCCCCCCACCCCACCCCACCCTCCACCCCCATGCTCCAGGCCCTCCAAGCCCCCCTCCCTCCCCCCAGACCTCTAGGCGGTGGGTGCCTGCTCCAGACTCCTATGTACCCCTCCAGGCTGGCTTGGATGGACCCTTCTCTGGTGCCCCCCGCTCCCACCAGGCAGAGCTGGGCCCCTGTCCTCTGCTGTCCCTGAGCTGGGCATCCA
This sequence comes from Eschrichtius robustus, assembly GCF_028021215.1. Taxonomy (NCBI): domain Eukaryota; kingdom Metazoa; phylum Chordata; class Mammalia; order Artiodactyla; family Eschrichtiidae; genus Eschrichtius; species Eschrichtius robustus. The sequence continues at coordinate 51,915,990 of NC_090842.1, read as the reverse complement.
TACCTCCATGGCTGTCCTCTCACAGTGTCATGTAGTGCGGCTCCGTTGTCTCTGCCATACCCAATAAACCCCTTCTGGAAGCACAGGCTCCATCCTCCTCGTCTGAATGTGCCAGGAGCCTGACTCGTGGTAAGCCCTCAATAAATATGTGTTGGCGGAATGAATTAACAGATGCATGCACCCATGTTGCTAAGTTGAAGTCAGTTCTGTTCTGTTTGGAGACAGGGACCTAGGCCAGCTGGAGAACCCTCCCTCTCTGCTCTACTGTTTTGAGTTCAGCAGTGTCCCCAGAGGGAAGGATCTGCAGGGAAAACTTAGCGAGGAAAATGCCATCTCCCAGCCTCATAAATCTGCAAAGGCCCACCTTCCTCGGGAAACTCCATCTTCTAAGTGAAAAATGTGGAAGCAGACGTTCTGTATTCAAATCTATATGAATTCGGATCATTGACTCAAAACTTTGTGTTATCACCCAGCTGCGGCTCAGAGCACGGACACATCACTCTGAAGGAAAACGTTCAACACCAGCAGAGGAGAGATATTCCCGTGGTGATGGCTCCAACAGGAAGAGGTCACGTCTCCGTTCCCATTTCCATAGGCTGAACCTGTGCCCAGTGGGCACCCGCAGATGACTGACCTCTGCCAGTGCCCAGTATCTGTAACGTCTTCTTATCCCACGTGCCCTGGGGAGGGCAAGCTCCCCTTCCACCACCGTCTCCCCTAAGTAAGGTCAACTCACCCCCATCTTAGCTGAGGCTTTTGCCTTTTCAAGACGCTTTGGATATTTTGGTTCTTGAGTTTCCACATTTATCATTAAAACAATTATCAGCTAAAAATGCCCTGTTCCCTAAAACAATGCAATCAGAAGGCAGGAGTGTATTTGAAGTTATAAATAACTTCCTTTCTCCCTGCTACTTGTTTGCGGTGCTATATAAATCTTTAGGTGTACGAGTTTCATCATTACTAATGTTCTTTAAAATGTAATAAAACTTTTCTCATTAAAAAAGCCAGCCAGTCAAAATAAGCACCTCACAGATCCACAGACTCGGGCGCCGCGCGCCGCGGTATTTGCATTGCAGAACAACTGTAATTTTATTCATGGGTTGGCATAGCTGCAGCCCATCAGTAATTAAACATGGAACAGCTGTCACTCTGCGGCATCCAAGGCAGACAGGATGGGATAATGAGCCCCTGTCCCTGGGCTCTGCGCAGGGGGCTGACGTAGGAGGAAGGGGGCTGTGCAGTGAGGGGCCGGTGCGGGCAGGGGCTGACCTGTGTGGGATCGCTGAGCTGGGCTCAGGGCTGTCCCGGGCTCACGCACTCCAGGCTGTCCTCCTTGACTCTGAGGGAAGAGGGGCTTAGAGAGACAGCGGAGGGTTTGCTCGATTTGCGCAGACCTCAGGGCTCCTGGTGGAGATGGGCTGGGTTGGGAGGCACTTCCAGCTTCCTGCCTTGTATCTTCTGTGCTGTTTGAAAAAGGTTAACAAGCCGGCAGGTGGTGACTTTTGTAATTGACAGAGCTGACTTTTTAAAAGGGGCCGGTGCTGAGTGGTGAGAGCAGAGGAAGGGCTCCCGTTGGACTCCCAAAGACTCGGAGGGATGGGTCCTAAGTGTCTAGGTATCCAAGCCAGAAAGGGCATCTACAACCTTCTGGCCCAATGCCCCCATTTTGTAGGTGAGGACGGCTGAGGGATGGAAAGGCACCGTGGTCTGGGGCAGTCGCTGGTGAGAGCCCAGTACAGGACTGGGAGTCTGCAGGTCTGGGTTCTAGACACCCACAGTCCACAGTGTAACCCAGAGCAGCTCTGTCTGCCTCTGGGTCTCAGTTTCCTCCTCTGAACAGGGAGTGGGATGGGGTGGGGTGGGGTCTTTAGGGCTGTTGGCAAAGACATCCTGGGAGCAGGGTCTTCCTGGGGTCCTTTTAGAGACGGACCTATTCATCTCCCATGGGGCCCAGATGGGGGGCCAGGGGTGGTGGTCCAGTTTGTTGTCTGTCTGTCCTTCTAGGAACCCCACCTGGACTCCCCTTATACCTCTCCAACCCCCAGTCTGCACATCAGCTTCTCTGAGGGTCTCCTTCTCCCTCTCTCTCCCTCCCTCTCTTTCTTCCAGGCACTTCCAGGTTGTGTGTGTCACCTCCCAACAGCATGGGACATGGGTGATGTCTCCCAGGGCCCCCTGAGGAGCCCACATCAGGGGCCTGAAGGCAGGACCTCAGGGCCCCGAGCTCCTGCAGGCCAAGCTCCCTGCCAACCGCCCGAGGCTGCACACCCTCAGGTGCCTGCTGACCATCCTGACCCAGGCCTCCTGCTGTTCTGGAGGCCAAGGGAGGGGGCGGCCTTCCTCCATGAGGAATTCTTGGCTTGTCCAGTCTCCCAGGGCACTCTCGTCTTTGTCAATTGTTGCCACACCGGAGTCAGGGAAGAACTGAGCAGACCGGCTGGCCAGGCTATGGGCGGGAGACACAAGGGCCCCCTAAGGGGGCTGCACTGGGGTGGAGAGGGGAGGTCTTCCGGGAGTGGACTGGCACGTGCCGACTCTGGTCTGAGATCAGATAGACTCGTGTCCTTTACCCACAGTGACAACAGGGGCAGAGGGGACGCTACTCAGTGACTTGGACGGGGCATTGTCTGTCCTGGGTGTGCAGATGGGGATGGGAAGGGTCCATGTGTCCACTTGTCTGGATGATGGCTTTGTGGGAGCTGGGGGGTGGTCCAGAGGGAGGGGTAGCGGCTGAGAATCCCTGGGGCCATCACCGTGGGGAGAGGAATGCCAGGTCATAGCTCGGGGAGCGAGGGAGGCCCCATTGCCAGTCTGTGCCCTCTAGGACCCAAAGGAAGGGAGGCCTATAACCCAGACCCAGAGGTGGGGGGTGGGGTGCCTCCACCAGACACACACACTGAGCTCCAGGGGCTCGGCTGTACTGCAGGTGTCCCCGGGTCTGCTCATCTCCCTGTGACTGCGAGGATTTTATGTCCTACTGGGCCTGGTGTCCTCTGTACCTTGATGTCTGGACTTGTGAGGGTGGCTGGATTTTCAAAGACATCTGTGGCACCTGAGGGCTGACAACAGAAAAGAATATTTGAAGTCAGGGACCTCTGGTGAGGCTCCTGGGGCCAGGTACAGAGAACATCCCACTGGGTAGGTGGGGCCCATGTTTGCAAGGACCAACAGATGCTGGATCTGACCTACCCCTCAGGCTGGGGACCCTGTGGACTGGGAGGAAACGGCCCTCCAGGAGAAGGTGGTCTCCTGGGCTGACATCCCACACGCCCGGGGCTTGTGGCTGCTGCAGAGGCCCTCAGAGGGGCATCTGCCTGTCTCTCTCTGCTCTGGCACAGGGAGAAAAAGCAAGTGCTTTGGGGCACGTGAGCGTGCATGTGTGTGCAGTGTATGTGTGTGTGCATGTGTGCAAGTGTGGGTGTCTCCACCGAACCATGCAGTCTGGGGGGCCAAGAGTCCCAGGAGCCAGCTGGATGTTCCAGCCCCAACATCTCTCTCGGCCCTTCCTCCCCTGGGCAGTGGACCCATCGGATAAGCCCCAGGAATGGAGCATGTTGCTTCCCCCAGGTAGACAGGGGGAGGACTTTCCCCTCGGCTCCAACTGTGATTTAGGACCAAGGTGGTCTGAGTCCAGCACAGAGAGAAAAGGCTTTCTTGGGGCAGGGTGGCACGGCTCCCACTGCCTGTTAGCAGCTTTGACAGATGTGGCTGCTTGGGGAGAGAAAACCTGCTCAGAGTGGGTGGGGCTTCAGGCACTTCTGGCCACAGTGGCTAGTGGTGTTGTGGGGCTGGGGGGCACTCAGGGCCGCTTAGCTCTGAACGCAGGGCCCGGAGGCTTAGCAGCGTGGAGGGAATGCTGAGGCATCCACCAGCTCAGCTGAGTCGGCAGGTGCTGAGCGGGAAGGGGGAGAGGTTGCCTAGCGGGCGCCTCCTGTGACCCAGTGGCCCGGGCTGAGCACCATCAGACGTGTTAGGCCCACGCAGGAGGGGCGCTGATGCAGAAGGCCAGCGAGCGCTCCAAGCCAGCAGAGAAGCTGCTCACGCCACCCATGAGTATGTGGGCTACGGCCTCCCAGCAAGACCCAGGCCCCCTCCTGGGCTGCAAAGTCACCTCCTAGACTCTCCCTGGTCTCTCTTCCTTACACTGGTGACAAGCATCCGTGCTCCACGCTGCCTCTGACAAGAGCCATGGCCACAGTTTAGGGGGGCGCTCTGTTTGGTGCTGTACAAGCACCTCCCCATGCACCTTCATAACAAACCCACGGGATGGGTGCTACCGCTCTCCCCCTTCACAGAAGTTACATCACTTATAACTCTACTTTGTTGTTGTTGTTAAAATCTGAGCTTTTTATTTTTTTAAATTAAGAAATTAATTAATTTTATTTATTTTTGGCTGCGTTGGGTCTCCGTTGCTGCACAGGCTTTCTCCAGTTGTGGGGAGCCGCGGCTACTCTTTGTTTCGGTGCGCGGACTTCTCATTGAGGTGGCTTCTCTTGTTGCGGAGCACGGGATCTAGGCGCGCGGGCTTCGGTAGTTGCGGCATGCAGTCTCAGTAGTTGTGGCTCGTGGGCTCTAGAGCGCATGCTCAGTAGTTGTGGTGCGCGGGCTTAATTGCTCTGCGGCATATGGGATCTTCCCGGACCAGGGCTCGAACCCCTGTCCCCTGCATTGGCAGGCGGATTCTTAATCACTGTGCCACCAGGGAAGTCCAATTATAACTCTTTTGATCACAGGGACTAAAGCCCAGCTCAACCAGGCTTAAGCAAAAGTGGGATGCACTGGCTTGAGCATCCAAACAATCCCGGGGACAGCCCTAGCTCCAGGGCTCTGAACAGTCACGTGCTTAGCCCTGAACCAATCACCGTGGCTGGGGAGTGTGTTGCTCTGATTGGCCCGCCCCCGAGTTGGTAGCGGCAATCAGCTGCTCCAGAAACAGGACGACAAAGAGTGGGGAGTCCCCAGAGAAGCATGGGGTGACCAGAAGGCAGATGACTCCTGGCTGGCTGGCAAAGCTCACCACGAAAGCCAGATTTGAGCCAGGGCCTGCGGAGGCTCCAGAAAGCCCCGTTTCTCTGCTTCCCTACGGTGTTCTGGGGTCACTGGGCTGGCATGCATGCCCCCAGATCTTTCCTGCATGGCCCCCGGAAAGCCCCTGACTGTGATCCAGGCCTTGGGGACCCATTTCTGTCAGCATCAGTTCTGCTCTTGATTTTGGGAGGTGCAGGATGCTGGGGCGAGACAGGGTCCTCTAGCACAGGCTCTCCAAGCTGGGGCCCTGGGGACCCCAACTGGACTGTCACTGCAGTTACATAACTTAAATATATGGGACGTAATTATCTTTTTTAATCTACCAATAAAATTGTCTCTGATTATTTTAGTCACAATACAAATAGCCTCAATTAGAGCAGAAATAGGGCGAGGGTTTATGGCTCCCATGAATCTGACAGCAACCCCAATTCTGAGGCAGAAAAGCAGAAGGCCCTGTATGGCCTTGCCATGAATCTTGTGGCAAAATGTCCCTAATTCCAGTGTGGGCGCTGCAGGCTGGGAGGAGGGGGGACGGAGGACACCTGGGTCACCTGTGCAAGGCCCCAACTCCCATAGCTTGTCTCAGACCTGCTGAGAGAGGGAAGGTCTTCAGGCCTGCAGGAAGGCTGCACGTGGGTTTAGGACACTGACCCATTTACGGGTCCACGCCCCACCCTGCAGCCCGGTTTTCCATCTGTCCCTCTGTTACAGCCTGCAGGGCCTGGACTAGCCCCACTCTGGACCTTGCTCCCAGACTCTCCTGGGCCTTCAGCTCCAGTCTGGCCCACTCAGCCCTCCCAGCCAGCCTGACATCCAGGTTCCCTTTTACAAGAGGGCAGTTTCCACCTGCTATCTCCAAAGGCAACCCTGTTGGAGAGACCCAGGCCCTGAGATCCAGCCAACCCCTCACATTACTGATCGAGAAACTGAGACATCAAGGGGAAGAATAGTCCAGGGTCACACAGCAAAAGAAGTGGCAGACAGGGGACCCCAAGATTCTGTCCCCAGTCCCGGGAGCCACAGGGAGCCACAGGAGAGTACAGGACAGAGGTGGGGCAGCCAGCCCTTGGAGGGAAGCCTCATGGTCCTGCCTGCCTTGCCCCACCCTCTCCTTCTCCTCTGAGTGTGCAGCTGCTGAGACCCCTGAGAGCCCAACCCAGTCCCCTCGGCCCCGTCAAGGACAAGGACACCTCGCCAAGCAGCCATCCTCACAGGTCTAGACTTTGAGCTGGACTCAGCCATGGAGCCCCTGCCCTGGGCCCACCGCGATTCCCCTCAGGAGACACTCCCCTTCCTATTGTGGATTCAGTACGTATGGCGGGTGACCCCATACCACCTGGGCCACCCGCCCAGGGAACAGGCGTCAAGGCCTGAGGGCTTAGAGCCGGCACACTCCCAGCCCCACGGTGACAATGGCTGTGCGTGGCCGCGATGTCCCTGCAGGGCTGGGGCAGGGCAGGTGTGAGGCTGATGTGTGGGGACAGCAACGGCCCTCAACCCGGCCACTCCTGCTCTTTCTGAGGAACCTGAGCGTTTGTCTCTCAAACTCCAATGGAAATGTTTTGGGGATTTTAAAAATTGGAATTGCGGTGAGAACACAGATGAACCTGGAGAGAAATAAGATTTTCACAAAGCGAGTCTTCCCAACCCTGAAAGAATCGTTTCTCTCTAACCAGGCTTGTCTTTTTGTCCTTTCAATGTTTTAGAGTTTTCTTCATCTGGGTCTTGCACGTTTCATGTTCAGTTTATATAGTTTGTAGCTTTATTGATGTTGTGAATGAGGCTCTTTGTTTTTGTTTTTGTTTTCATTTCATTTCCCAGGCAGCTATTCACTGGTACAGGGGAAGCTGTGGATTTTTCTCAGGGTATCTTCCATCAGCCCACTTTTCCAGGCTTTCTCAGTGGCTCTAATTGTTGTGCAATTAACTTTCTTGGATCTTCCCGGTAAACATAAACATATTGTTTACCAAGAATGAGAATATAGTTTCTTCCTTTCTAATCTTTGGTTTTCCTTTTCTTCACTTTCAGTCTTATTGTGCTGGCCAAGTACCCTTGTTTAAAACTCACACATAGAAGGGTCACCTCCAGCTTCCCACTGAGGCCCCAGAGATGGGCCCCTAAGAGCCCACTGTCTTGTGCACACCTATCAGCGTTCCCAGTGGTGCTGGGGCTCCTGTCCTCAGCACGCCCACAGTTCCAAATGCCTTACCTCTCCCTGGACTCTCTCTTCCTTCTCAGGGAACTCCAGGGCCAGGCTGGGGGTGGAGGCGGCCAATCCCTCCACCTCCTTATCCAGGGGCTCCAAGGGAGATTTTCCTGGCTTGTCCCCATGTGTCTCTTCTTGAGGGCCCCTGGCCCCTGGGTGCCACAGCGCTGACCACAAGGATGAACTTGTTTCCTGACTTAAGACCCATCTGGGTGTTTCCTAACAAGGGCTGGCAGGCCGGGGGGTGGTATGGGGGCTCCATGACCCTCGGAGTTCTGGCCATAGAACCATGGTCCCACCTCCCAGCTGTGCCGTCTGAGCTTCCGTCCAGCACGTGTTAGTGGGGCCTCACTGCCGGCCGCACCCAGCGCAGTGACTGGGGGTCCAGGGAAGACCAGGTGAGGAGGGGGGAGGGGACTTGCCCACAGTGCAGCGAGATTGGCTGTGGACGCGGGCAGCTGCTGGGCTTGAAGGTGAGAGAGGCCTCTCCGACTTGCCTCTGTGGTGGGAGAGAGGTAGGGGTCACCTGGCGGAAAGATGGGGGGAACAGGTGGGGGACGGCAGCCCAGAGGTGTGAAAGGAGCACTGACCGCCCAAGTCCCAGGTCCCAGCAGGGCAGGATTCCAGGCTGGACGGAAGAGGACACGAGGCTGCAGGCAGATGGGGGTTTGTGCAGGGATGCCCAAGGTAATGAGCTTGAACTTTACCCGGAGGGTCTCAGGCTGAGGATGAGGGGCTCATGTAAGAAAGATCACAGCTGGGGGAAAGGGGGACTGAGGACATTCTGGGGGATTGTCCACCGCCCCTAAATGACTGGCATTTTGATTTGACCAGTTAGAAATCTGAGACAAAGTCATGGTGTTTGTTAGTTTGGGGCTGCCCAGCACCCATTCCCTCTTCTCAGGGTCCTGATTCTCCATGGGTCTCGCTCCTTCTGTGTTCTCAGCCTGTGTGTCTGGAACTGTGCCCTACGTGGGGCCAGCTTGTGACCCAGGGCCCAAGCCCATCAGAACACTGCTCCCCTGTGCCGCGGTGATGGGCCCTGCAGTACACATGTGACTCTGGCCACACGGTCAGGCCCCGTTAGAACTAACCCCAGGGTGTTGTCTGAGCCACTGGGATGCAGTGCCCACCATGTCCTAATGGACCTGCACCTGGACAGATGTGAGAAACTACCTGACCGCCACGTGGAGCCCATGAATATCACCAACAGAGTCAACCAGAGTCCAGAGTCTAGATTCCAGAGTTAGTGGTTGAGGCCAGGCCTGCCTGAGGCCAGTCTGCTCTGGATGGGATTTGCTCAACCCATAGTGGGCTGGGTGTCCTGCCCCTTGCCACCCCAAGAGACCTCCCCGTGCCCAGCATCCTTCCAGTAACTTCCCCCTTTTCTGGCTTAAGTTAGCCCAAAGGGGTTTCTGCTGCTGGGTGGAGGAGCTGGCCCCAGAGGACTGCTTTGTTCAAATGGACAAGAATGAGGAGACCCAGCTCTGGGAAGACCCAGGAACCAGCTCCAGTGCAGGGACAGAGAAACACAGCATTGTCCTTTGAGGGTCCAGACGGCAGGTTGGAACTCTTAAGGCAGATCCAGGGATGAGCCTCAAGACCGCCTGGGGTGCAGGACGCCTGGGGGCAAAGTGGCTTGAGCTGGGCCTTGGTGGCATTTGGATGGGGGAGAGCATGCTGGTGTGGGACACCCAGGGGCCCAAGGCCTGAGGCAAGACAAAGTGAGGAGGCCTGGGTCCTGACGCCTGGCCGGAGCAGAGGCTGCTACAGCCTGGCAAGCAGGCTGGGGAGTTTGGATTTGACACCCAGGAAATAGGACATCACCGCGATATGATTTACTCCAAGTGGGTGATCATTGATTTAGGACTCCTGACAGGTGTGCTATTCTGAAACTTGACAGAGAGAAACATTAAGTCCAGGAGTCCCCATTCTGCATGGAGCAATCCCATTTCTCTGTGCCTGGTCAATTCTACAAAAGCACTTTTGTCCCCTGGAGGGAGTCAGGATGGATTTGAATTAACCAGGAAGTTCTTTGATTGCTATTTTAAAACTTCTCTCTGCTACCCGGCCTGACATAATAATTACCTGCCTGTGATTTATCTCTGGCAGATTATGATCGATGATAGGGTTTGAGGTGACAACTGAGTATGTCCAACACCTCACCTCCTCGCTCGTCATTCAAGCTGAAGCAGCCCTGGTTTTCCCTCTGGGCTACCGATGTTCGCTATCACCTTGCTGAGAATGGGTTACAGAACGGGGTGGGCATTTTGCAGGGAGTCCTGTCAGCTCACACAGCACCCTGCTGTGGTCAGCCCAATGGGGGTCCATCCATCTTGGTCTTGGCCCATCACCTTGTAAGTCACCCCTTAGACAGAGACTCACAGCCCAGATGCTAAGCCAGACTTCTTCTCCCACCTTCCCCAAATATTTGCTGGGCTCCTACTGTGTGTCTGGCACTGTTCTGGGGACACATCAACGAACCAAACAGAAAGAGCCTTGCCCTCGGGGAGTGTGGAGGGAGCGTGAGGGGCAGGGTGCCACAGGCACATAATCAAATCAACAAGAAAGGAACTTCAGAGACAGATGTGCTATGGAGGAAATGCGACAGGGCTCGGGAGGGCCCCTCGGAAAGGTGGCATTGGAAGTGGAAGCCCAAGGGCCCAGCAGTGGAAAAGGCAGGAAAGAGCAGATCAAGCAAAGGGAACAGCGAGGGGTTGGGGAGGATGGGACGGAGGTGGGGGGTGCGGATGAGGGGAAAGTGGGGGGCATGAGCTCAGAGAGGTTGATGGGGCATTGGGGGTGGTCTCCTGCAGCTGGGGGTGAGGTTGCCCCAGAAGAGCAGCCCCCATCCTCCCCCAGAGGAAGCCCTCGGGGAAGGGGTCTCAGTGCAGCCAGTAGGAACCCCGGTGTTGAGTTCAGGACGGTCCACACCAGCACCGTCAGTGGCCCCTGGTGGCAGGGCGGCTCCATGATTGCGGGCCCAGTACGAAATGAAAACGCAGGACCCCTTGTTCAAAGAGCAGGAAAAAGCTTCCTCTGTTCTTCAACAGTCTCTCTGGCCACGTGTCATGGTGTTTTTTAACTTGCTATTTAATGCTGCCCTCCCTTGGGCATGGGGAACCTTGTGGGGAGAATGCAGATCCTCATGGGCACCCAGGGTCCCACCCTGCAACTCAGTGCCTAACCCGGCCTCCCACTGCCTGTGCTCAGGTTCCCAGGAGTGGAGGGTGACAGCAGTCACTGGGTAGGGCGCGGAGTAGGCAGCTGGCATGTGGGAGGTGGTGGAAGGAGGGGACTCTAAGCTCCAACACGTGTTCCATTATCCCTTTGAACTTCACTTATAAAGCACAAGTTCAAAGATAAAAATGATTAAAAACCTCAGGAGTGGGAGGTACAAACTATCAGGTGTAAGAAAGACCTCTTCAATGCTGTCCCAGCAGTGGCCACAGGTCTCTGTCCACATGGGAGGCTTGCCTCCTCCTCTCTCCTGCTGAGGGAGCCCGGTACCCCTAAGCCATGGACCCTGGACCCTGGCCGGCTGCAGCGGGGGGAGTTGGATGAGGGTGCCTAGCTTGTTGGTGCTGGTGGTCTGCTGTGCACAGGGCCACAAGCCATGGGGTGGTGCCACAGTGGGTGTATTTCTTAACAGGTCTCAGACCTGGACTCTGCCCTGGTTCTGCAATCAGCTTCCTGTGAGTCCTTAGGAGAGACATCATTAATCATTAGTTCAGCTTGGCCTCAGTGTATTTATCCATGAAATGGGCACAATGCCTTCTCTGCTCCAGGGTTCTCAGAGCTGTGGTGAGGCTATGAAGGACATGAGGGTCAAACAGCTGCTTGGGCATTAAGATGTAGTTTGGTAAAAATAGCTGTGTGTGAAAGCAGAGAAATCCAGTGGCGGTGTGTGACTTTCCAGGGCCTGGAGAATCTGCGATTGGTTGGCTTGTCCCCTGAACAAGTTCTTCTGAATGACGATTATCCTGAAAGATAATATAAGCATACTAACAAACATTTGGAAAGCAGAAGAATATCCTTCATAAGCCCACAATCCTAATACAACCATTGTTAAAGGTATAATCTGGGGAATATGTGGGCAGAGTCTTTGATGTGGGTGATTAGCTGGTGTGACGCGTTCGTTATTCCAGTCTTGGCTCACTCTGGGCCCCTCAGAGGCGATGGTGGGGTATAAAGAATGACTCTGAAGCCAGACCAACCAGGTTGGGGTCCTGCTCTATACAGTTTAAGAACTGTGTGATCTGGGCAAGTTACTTAGCCTCTCTGAGCTTCAGTTTCTTCATCTATAAAATGGGGATTAGGGGCTTCCCTGGTGGCGCAGTGGTTGAGCATCTGCCTGCCAATGCAGGGGACACGGGTTCGGGCCCTGGTCTGGGAAGATCCCACATGCCGCGGAGCAACTGGGCCCGTGAGCCACAACTACTGAGCCTGCGCGTCTGGAGCCTGTGCTCCGCAACAAGAGAGGCCGCGATAGTGAGAGGCTCGCGCACCGCGATGAAGAGTGACCCCCGCTTGCCGCAGCTAGAGGAAGCCCTCGCACAGAAACGAAGACCCAACACAGACAAAAGAATAAATAAATAAATAAATAAATAATTAAAAATAAAATAAAATAAAATAAAAAATAAAAAATAAAATGGGGATAACAATGGTACCTATTTCATCAATATATTAGGAGGCTGGAGTGAGATGGAACTGAGAAATACTGGTCCTGTCCTTGCCCCCCTGCCTTAGCCACTGCATGTGCATGGCCACACACCTCTGATCCTGGCTGTGTGCCGTGTCCTGAGTCCTCCAGCAAGAGCCACCAATGGTGCATTGGGAGGGGGCTGTCACCTCCGCACAGAAAAGGCTGCATGTCTTTTGTGGAGGTGCAGTGGACAGGTGCACGCTCTCGCTCTCTCTCTTTCTCTCTGTTTCTGCACACCTTAGGATGGGTCTGCAGGCAATACAAGTGTCTTGGGAATGAATCTCCTGTTTCCTCCCAGGTCCTCCCTGCCCCACAGGCTCCTTTGAAAGCGAGTCCCCTGACGTACTGATGTGGACATCATGTCCCCTTTGTGGCTTTTCAGGAGGCCCAGCTATGAGGGCTCACAGTTCCACCCTTGTTACCAGAGGAACTGGCCTCCCCACGACATCTGGCTTCCTACATCCTGCTCTGTGCCTGGTCACCACGTGTCAGCCTTCACCATCTGCAGGGAACTCAACTGACGCTGGAAGAAACACAGCCACAGTGGGGACACGACCATCTGGGAAGCTCAGGGGCTTCCCAAAGCCTGCCACATGCCCAGTTCAGGCACATCCCACCTCCAGGCACACCGCGCCGCTCATTCAGTACCTTCCTAGGCTGGGGTATGTACGGGATGCCAGGCTGTCTGAGATGTGAACAGGCGATGCTGTGGCTCACATGCACAGTCCCAGAGCCCACGCTGCAGGAGGGGCCGGAGTATTATCTCTGCCCAGAGAGGGGACCCGCTTGCCAGAGATCACACAGCAAGTCGAGGGGCAGAGCCAGGCCTTGAGTCCAGGCCTCCTGACTCTGAGCCAAGTGCTTATCTTTGGGGAGGAGTTGACAGAGACTGGAAGGGTGGGTTGGCCAGAATTTGGGGGTCTCAGTTTTTTCCACACCCCTGAGACTTCCCTGACCAGCCCTCTTCCCCATGGATCTGTCTTATCATCCTGGGGAATGCCAGCACGAGTGCCAGGAAGAAGGGTGGGTGCCTGAGGAACCCGGATGTCATGAGGTGAGTTGTGTTTCCCCCAAAGATACGTCCACCTGGAATCTCGGAATATGACCTGATTTGGAATAAAGGTCTTTGCCGATGTTATTAGGGATCTCAAGATGCGATCATAAATCCAATGATAAATGTCCTTATGAGGACGGAAAAAGAGAAGACACAGAGCCTGAGGGAAAAGCCCACGTGAAGATGGAGGCAGAAACTGGAGTTACGGGGTTCCCTGGTGGTGCAGTAGTTAAGAATCCTCCTGCCAATTCAGGGGACACGGGTTCAATCCCTGGTCCGGGAAGATCCCACATGTCGCAGAGCAACTAAGCCCTTGCACCACAACTACTGAGCCTGTGCTCTAGAGCCCGTGAGCCACAACTACTGAGCCCGCGTGCCTAGAGCCCGTGCTCCGCAACAAAGAGAAGCCACTGCAATGAGAAGCCTACACACCGCATCGAAGAGTAGCCCCCGCTCACCAAAACTAGAGAAAGCCCGTGAGCGGCAACGAAGACCCAACGCAGCCAAAAATAAATACAACTAAATAAATTTATATTAAAAGAAAGTTTAATTAAAAAAAAAAAAAGAAACTGGAGTTACGCCACTGCAAACCAAGGAACGTCAAGGTCTTCCAGCTGCCCCCAGAACCTAGGAGAGAGGCGTGGAACGATCCCCTCTCACAGCCTCCAGAAGGAACCAACCCTGCAGACAGCTTGATTTTGGACTTCTGGCTTCCAAAACCATGAAAGAATAAATTTCTGTGGTTTTAAGCCACCCAGTGTAAGGTAATTTGTTACAGCAGCCCTAGGAAATCAGTACATCTGGGGAGCCCATCTAAGGGCAGGGTCTCGGCCAGTCATGTGTCACTTTCTCCGGGGTGGAGGCTTGGTCAAGTGCAGCGGCATCATCCTGGTAGAGGTAGGCACGAGCCCGCTCACATCCTGCCTGCCTTTCACTCAAGCGTGCGTTCCAGTGGGTGATAAAGGCAGTAAAGACAGATCTTCAGGAACCACTGCAGTAAGAGAAAGAGACTCCGGTGTAGAACTGAGCTCAAGTCCTCCATGTAGAGGCCACTGGGCGTTTTAGAGGGAAGATGGGGGGTAGGGAGGGGGAACAGGCAGGGGCGGAGGCAGAACTGGGGAAGTGAAAAAGTGCACAAAGCAGGTGGGGGTTGGTCAATGTGATTAGGCCCCTGGGTTTGCTCACTGGAGCTTATGGAAGTCAGCTCCTACCCTCCCCCAGAGATGGGGAGACAGGGGCCCTATCTTCAGGTGTTGGCTGGAATAGACAGTAAATTTTTTTGGCAGCCTTGAGCTTTCCAAGGCAGGAAATTAAGGGGGTGGGGGGAGTGGGCTGTCCCAGGGATACGGCCTTGAGCTGGTTTGGTGATGTCTGTCAGTGTGGGGAGTGGATGAAATTGTTTGTCCTGAGAGGCTGCAGTCCTTACAGGCCAAGGTTGGGGCCAGTGGGCAAGAGGGCTCAGAGGAGCCTGAGTTTGGTCAGAGAGAGAGTCTTTGTCAAGGAGATGGAGGCAGATGCAAGCCCAGCCCTCCCGGCACGGAGTTCTAGTGGGGAAGACAGCCAAATCAATGGGGAATATGCGGTGATGGGGAGAGCGCGGGAGCAGGGGGCACGTGGAGGAGAGACATCTGAGCAGACAGAAGGCAGGGCCGTCAGGGAAGGAGGGAAAGTCCAGGCTGGACCTGAAGGTGGTGGAGGCAGAGGGGGCAGGGAGGGTGGCTGGGGAACAGCATACGTGATGCGTGAGGCTTGGAAGCAGAAGAGCCAGTGAATCAGGAATGTGGAATTAGGGGAGGTGGGCGGGGGCAGTGAAAGATGGGGCCTGGGCTGACAACAGGGGGCAGGTGGAGTTGTGCCAACATTCGCGACCCTGCCTGGAGGTGGGACCAGACACAGCATCACTAAACGCTCTCCGGGCAATTCTAAGATGCAGCCCTGCTTGAGACCTGACGGCTTTAGCTCAAGGGTAACGTGGCATCCCTGAAGGGCTGTGAGCAGCCGGGAGGGACAAGATCAGATCTCTTTTATTTAAAAGCTTGCTGGGCAGAAGCTGGGAGAGCCTCGTTGAATGTTCTAGCAATAACCCAGGGAGGGAAGAGGGAGCCTGGTCCAGGGCAGTGGGCTTGGGAGGAGGGAGGGATTCCAGCGATACTTGGGGGAGAAGTGGCAGCATTTGATGACAGGTGGGATGTACCTGTGAAGGTGAGGTGACACCACATTTCTGTGTGGACAGCTGGCTGCATGGTCACTGACATGGGGAATCACAATGGGAATTGGGGCCATCAAGTAGTGACCACGTGAGGCTGTTTGTCTTGCTGAGACAAACTGAGTGGTGCTGTTGGGAGATACAGAAATAGAGCCAAAGGGAGAGTCTGACCTGGGATGAAGGTGCTGCAGTTGCCAGCACGTGGGCAGCAGTTAGAGGATGGAGGGCCTGCGACAGGGGGCCCCTGGGGTGGGGGGGCTTCGTTTTTTGAGGGATGGGCTGAATCTCAGCAGTTGGAAAAAGACCAGCCAGAGAGGCAGGAGGAAGTCAGGAGAGGGTGGGCAGCTGGGAGACAAAGCAAGAGAGAGTTTCATCAAGGAGTGAGTTATCCCCAGCGCCCTAAGGTGCCAAGAGGTCGAGTAAGATGAGGCTGAAAGGCGTCTGGTGGATCTGGAGGGACAAAGAGCCTGGGCTGGGCTGGGCTGGCTCTCCTCCTGTCCCCCACTCCTGGCCCCCAGGCTGAGGCTCCCTTCTTACTTGGAGCCCCAGGCAGCCCGGGTGTCAGGGTAAAAGGCAGCTTTGGGCGCACAGAGGGAGAGACCTCCAGCAGGATGTAAATGTTCAGCTGGCTTTAATAAGGAAACTTCGGAGTTTAGGTGTCTTCTTTCCTGCCTTAGGAAGAGGGAATGCAATTTTTTTCCCTCAAGGGCAGCCTAGTATCCTCCTCAAGGGCAGCCTAGTTAATTATAGCAACATTTTACAGACTGAAAAGTGCACACACCCTAAGCGTGGAGCTCTGTGCATTTTCACAAACTGAATACACCCATGGAACCACCCAGATGAGTCCAACCCAACCTCACTGGCCCCAGAAGTCTCTCCTGTCCCCCGCTTCCAGGCACTACTGGCCACAGGTAACCATGATTTTGACTTCCAACTGTTTAGCTGAGTTTTCCAGTGTTCTTCTTAACTTTTTTGTTTTTCATTTATTTTGTTTTTATTTTATTAATATTTCTTTTTTATAAACAGGCAATACATTGCTTCCTAAGTTCTCTTAAAAAAGAAAAATTCTACCTAGTAAATTTGGAGATCTAACTGGCTTTATTCAATGAAACATGGATTGGACAGCATCCCATCAAGCAGATAGAAAGGAGCTCCAAGGAGATGTACAAGATGGAAGTCATTTATAGGCAGAAGGAGGCAGGCAAGGAAGTTATTCTAGCAAAGAGCGGATTGTTTCAGGCGAGGTCACCTTCCTATGGGGAAGGGGACATCTATCTCACTAGTGCTGACCAAGTAATTCCAGATTGACTGGTTAAGGGTCACTTTCCTGGGAGAGGCTGAAACTGCAATTAAGTTAGGTATTAAGCCTTAGTTTGCTGATGTCGGGGCTTAGCACAAGTGACTCCATTCTACCCTGTTGTTTCCTTTTTTCTTTTTCTTTTAACAGTTCAAAAACCAAAGCGATATAAAAGAGTGTGCCCATTGAGAAGTCTGGCTTCTATTCTTGTCCTTTTCCGTCCCCCCTACCTTATAGATCATGAGACGGAAAACTTTTTTCTGAAAAAGGCCAGATAATATTTCCGGCTTGCAGGCCCTGCAGCCTCTGTTGCAATTACTCAGTTCTGCCGTTGTCATGCAAAAGCAGCCATAGAATCACACAGCACCTGCTCTGTGTCAGGCTGATCTCGCTCAGCACCGTGTTTCTGAGATTCAGCGGCATAGATCCATTGCATGACAGCACCACTCTATTTGTCCAATCTGCTGCTGATGGGCATTTGGGTAGTTCTAGTTCAGGGCTTTCCTGAACAGGGCAGCTATGAGCAGCCTTGCCCATGTCTGCTGAGGGACAGATGCTCATGTTTCTGCTGGGTGCGCACCAGGGAATGGAGGTGCTAGGTCAGAGGTGGGCACTCTGTCTTAAGTTTCAAATGAACAGCTTCCATTCTAGGTTTCATGAGTCATCCAAGCTGAATGTAAAGACGGAGACAGAATTTGGGGTGAATGGTGGAGGGACAAAGAGGATGAGGGAGCAGGGCGCATGGGCAGCCTTCAGGAGACAGGAGCAGAGTTGGGGTGGGGACTCCGTGGGGAACTGGTCTGAATTGGTTGGGAGTCAGAAGATCCTGCCTGGGGACCACGCTTGCCTTCCCTCTTGTGGGACCCCACCGTCCCTGTCGACTCTGTCTTGAAGCTTTCTCCATCCTGGCTTCCAGGAGAATCAACCAGGGAGTTTTCAAAAATCCCAATGTTCTGTCACCATTCCTGGAAATTCTGATTCAGTTGTTCTGCGTGAAGCGCAGGCACTAGCAGCTTTTAAAGACTGTCCAGGAGATTCCAGTGAAAGCCAGGGAAGAGGACCACTGGGCCTCATGTGGTAGTGGTCATGTGAGATCACAGTTGGCCCCCAAGAATCTAACTGCCCACCGAAGACCACCCACCCACTGGCAGACATTGTGTCAGTCAGGGCTCCCGGATGTAAACAACAAAAATGGACTTAAGCAAATGTATACTGAAAGGACGCCCTTGTAAGGGTGTGAGGCAGCTCTCAGAACCTCCTGAGACCTGGGCTGGGGAGGAGCCCATGGCGGGCAGCCTCCGGTACTGCCCAGCTGCCTGTGCCGGCTCCGACGGCGGCTCTCCTGCTGCACCCTAGGCAGGGCACCGGCCTGGCTGGGCTTGGGCCTGCACACCCAGCGGCCCTCGAAAGAGAAAGGGTGTTGAGGCAGAGGGCAGCCACAGTGACAGTGCCCCGTGGGCTCTGGCAGGGTGGAGGCGGGGTGGGGAATGCTCTACCTGTTCTGGAAGGGGCTAAACTGGGCAGGATGGACACTCCCCAGGGGATGATGGTCTGTGCCTCCCCACCATGGCCCTTTCTCACCTTCTCTCCAGTGGCCCAGATTCTGCAGGAGCACTAAAGCCCCAAGACACGGGGGACCCAAGTGAGTTCTTGGCTGGGCCCCTGGGTCCAGCAGAGCAGAAACCGACCAGCAGTGTCCTTGGCCCCTTCCCTAAACTATCCTGCTCTTCTCAGCGACAGCGTGACCTTTACCAGCCAGTCTGGACAGTGTCCTCTCTTGCTGTAGTCACCATTGGCATTTGCTGCCTGGGGCTGACAGTCCCTCAGTGAGCTGGCTTTGAGGTCAGTCAGGGTAGAGCATGTTTCCCCCGGGGGCCACCCAGGAGGATGAGACATGTCAGGTTCCCAGGGAGTCCCCAGCAAACGCCCTGGGAGGCCAGGTGCCCCTCCGACCTCTGAGGCCTCTGGGAAGGGGGGCCTGTGGGAGCTGCTGTGGATCAGCTCCACCCCCCTGGGCCAGCTGACTGGGCCACTTCCCTCACTTCCCTCCCCCTCACTCCGGGCTCAGGTGCTGGGAGCAATCTCTGAATCCATGGAAACCACAGAGGAGGCAGAAATCAGAAGGGAGGAGGGGGCTGAGAACAGTTTTGCAAATCCTGGGGAGGGCGAGGGGGGTACTCCTTTCCTTGATGAGTAAAAGCCAAAGGTACCATTTTTCTCTCCCTGGCAGCCCCCCCCACTGCGGAGGGACTGGCCCCCATTTCTCACCAGAACGTAGGATGCAGAGCAGGAGAGGGATTGCTGCTCTGGGGGGGAGCCAGCAGGCCCCGGCGTGGGGGGCGGCAAGGGTCAGGGGAGGGGAGAAGGGCCTGGGGAGCAGGCTGTGGTGGGTGTGCGGATCGGGGCTCGGGGGTCAGGGCTCTGGGACTGGAGGTTGGGAAATGGGGGTCAGTAGTGGGGAGAGGCAGAGTTGGGAGGTAGGGATGGGGAGTTGGGAGTCAGGGGGTGGGGAGATGGGGTTGGCCACACGGTCCAGGCTCCCGTGAGCCAGGGTCGTCCCCCTACCGAATGGCCCCAACTTCCCAACTGTCCTCTTGGCACTGCCCTGCAGTCCTCTGTCTGTGATCCTTGTCAATAATAACCAGACCTTTTCCTGCAAAACACAAACCAACCTGGGAATGTAAGTTGGTGCAGCCACTATGGAAAACAGTATGGAGGTTCCTCAGAAAATTAAAAATAGGGCTACCGTATGATCCAGCAGTCCCACTCCTGGGCATATGCCCAGACAAAACTATAATTCAAAAAGATACATGACCCCTATATTCATAGCAGCACTATTCACTATAGCCAAGACATGGAAACAACTTAATGCCCAACCACAGATGAATGGATAAAGAAGATGCGGTACGTATATACAATGGAATACTACTCAGCCATAAGAAAGAACAAAATAATGCCATTTGCAGCAACATGGATGCAACTAGAGATTATCATACTAAGTGAAGTAAGTCAGAAAGAGAAAGACAGATACCATATGATATCACTTATATGTGGAATCTAAAATATGCCACAAATGGACCAATCTACAAAACAGAAACAGACTCACGGGCATAGAGAACAGACCTGTGGTTGCCCAGGGTGGGGGTGGGGGAGGGAAAGGGATGAACTGGGAGTCTGGGGTTAGCAGATGCAAACTATTACATTTAGAACGGATAAACGACAAGGTCCTACTGTATAGCACAGGGAACTATATCCAATCTCCTGGGATAAACCATAACGGAAAAGAATATAAAAAAAGAATGTATATATGTGTGTATAACTGAGTCACTTTGCTGTACAGCAGAAATTAGCACACTGTTGTAAATCAACTGTATGTCAATTTAAAAAAAAGTCACAAACCAAACAACCTCCCCTCTCAGACAGAGTAGGAGGTGCAGAGGGCATCAGCGGTGGCTCCAAGAGATTCCAGGGCCCCAGATGAAAGCAAGCTCCCCAGTTTTCAAAGGAGCCCCATAGGCTGCAGGGCATTCCCGAGACAGAGGTTTTTTGTGTTTTTTTTTTTTTACAGTGGTTTTATTTATTTTTAATTACACAAATGACTGAATATATTCTCCTTAAAAAAAAAATTCAGCCATTAGATAAAGGTATAGCCCCTCCAAGTTGTCTCACAATTCCCCCCCCTCATCCCTGGTTATCTTCCTCCAGACCTTTTAAGCACTTTTACAACATATACACGTGTCTGTGGAGAATTCATAGAACTGTCTATTGTTTTTTTTTTTTAAACATCTTTATTGAAGTATAATTGCTTCACAATGGTGTGTTAGTTTCTGCTTTATAACAAAGTGAATCAGCTACAGATATACACACGTTCCCATATCTCCTCCCTCCCGCATCTCCCTCCCTCCCACCTTCCCCATCCTGTCTATTGTTTTATCGGTTTATAAACATAATGATATAACACAGTATGCACCGTTCTTCAACTTTTCACTCAGTGAAATGCTGTTGAGAGTTCTCCAAGTTGATACCTGTAGATCTAGGACATTCCTCTTAATGGGTCTCAAGTGCAGGAGCAGACAAGGGTTCACATGTGGATGAACGCGCAGACTGCTTCTGGTTTTTCGCTATCACAAATAATTTTTCAGTGAACTTGCTGGTTTGTGGCCTCTCGTTTTCATGAGGCAGGATTTCTTTAGGGTAGATAATGAGAATTGCAATTACAGGTCAGAAGGCTTTGTTTTAAATTTTGGGGTTTTATAGCTGTTTCCAAGGTACTCGCCAAAGTAGATGTTCCAATTTTATTTTCCCACAGCCTTAGAACATTTGGTCTTGGCACGCTTTTACTCGATGCCCATCTTGGGGTGAGAATGATGGGCTATGGGCTCTTTAGCCAGCAGGGGCTAGGGCCCTGTGGACACCAGGGATCCCTTGGCCAGGCCAGCGAGTTTTCTGATTGGGCCGTGGGAAGGGCAGGAGGAGGGGGCCTCACTTGGAAAGTGGGGTGTGAAAGGGCCCTCAATGGGAGGAAGGATGGGAATAAATGTGTGGGTGATGGGGGTGATGAGCTCAGGACCGAGGCCCAGCGCCCATGCCTCATCCCTGGAGAGGCAGCTGACAGGCCAGCATAGGACTGCGTGTGACCTGAGGTCACGAGAGAGGTTTAGCTACCTTGGGTGGCTGTCACACAATAAACCCCAACCCGGCCACAAACAACTGGTGGCTAGTGTGTTGGCTAGAAATCCACGTGGCTGGGTCGCCTCCCAGCCCACCAAATCCAGATCTCTGAGGGGGGGGAGTGACATGTCTGTCCCACCCCTCATGCCTCCAGCAACGACACAGAGAGAGCTTGCAGCTTGTCCTGTGCTGGGTGGGCCGTCCCCAGGGGACTTGGACCTCCTTAGAAGGGGCCCTTAGTCTTCACATGGCAAGTGCCCTTGGTGACAGAAGGGACAGAGTCTGCCAGATCCAAAGCTAAAACTGGTTCTCTGTGCAGCCAGTTCTGCAGACGGTGTTCAGCGAGCATCCGCAAAGATTCTGGGAGTTCTTCTCATCCCAGTTTGGGCCTCCTTCTCCCTCAAGCAGAGGTGGTGCCCGGGGGAGACGCTAGGTCCGCTCTCCTCCCAGACCCCCCATGAAGAAGGCCTAGCTGCCCACCCCCGACCGGCACTGCTGCCCTGGTCGGCCGCCCAGCCTCCCCCGGAGGAAGCTGACAGCGGCCCCGTGCTGGGCCAGCAGCTGGTCCTGCGGGCGGATTCGTGATCTGGGAGGAGCCGCATGTGCCGAAGCTCCTGCTTCTGGCGTTTCCACTGTGAGATGATTTTCAGTAAATTCTCCCTCAAGCCCTAAATATTGATCTCCGAGCTCCAGAAATAAAATTGTAATTTTCCCAAAGACTGTTTGAACGGAATGTCCAGACAGGATGGGGAAGCGAGTGAGACCCCTGCTGGCTCCTGAAGTTGCCGGTGAACTTGGCATCTGATTCGGAGACTGTGCTACTCTCTGGACTGAGCACAGCGGCGGCAACGTCTTGGGTACCTATTAATCTTTTTAAAAGATGCCCCGGATAGAATGACCAGCTCTTCGAAGTGGGGCAGGCGCTCAGCTTGGACAGTCCACGCCTTGGACTTGGGCAGGCGTCTCTGCAGCGGGACGCTTGTCTTCGTCTAGGTGAGAAGGTGTTTTGCTTTGGGAAGAGCAGGGCTCTCCTCACGCTCTGTGCTAGGTCTCCCACAAGGTTTGGGTCTGTCTGTGCAAGGCTAGCCTAGGGGTGAACTCCCTGCTGACTGTCACCTCTCAGCTACCCCTCCAGGCTACCCAGGTACAACCCCATGCTATGTGCGCCCCACGTTGGCCTTGCTTTGGGGTGTGACAGTGCAGGCCAAGTCCCCAGGCCGGGCTCACTGGCTTTTGCTGCACCCAAGGTGCGCACAAGGCTCCATTGGCATAATCGTTTGGATTTAATTGGCTCCAGCACCATCTCTATTACAGGGGCCCTCCAGTCCCCTTAGAAGTCTCTTTCAGGTATTCCTGGCGGGGTCCCCAGAGGGATTCTTACGGAAACTCAGAGTCCTCCCACTTCCTGTGCTTCAAGTCGGCTGCCCAGGAAGCTCCACTGGGGGCACCACGTCTCTGCACCACCGCTGCCCAGTCTCCCTCGTGCAGAAACAGAGCTATGTGAGGGTGGTGCCTTTCCACGCCCCCAAGGCGGTGCAACCACACGGTGGTGGGCAGAATCGAGGTCCTGGCAGCCAGACTATGCTCCAGGTAGAGGTGAGTTGATGGTCGCACTCTCTCCCCAGGGCCCCACAGTGGGTGCTGCTGGGACCCTGCACCTCCCAGAGTTCCACGTGAAAGCAGCCCCTACGGCCCCTGTTCCCAGCCTCCCCTCTGGGGTGTTAGTTTCAGGCTCTCCTCCCTCTGGCCTGTGTGATAACCCGGCATAACAAATCATCCAATGTAATGGCTCAGAACAACCGTTTACATGGCTCGGGACGCTGGGGCTTGCTCGGCCAGTCTCAGCTGGACTCATTCGTGGGTCTGCAATCAGTCCTTGGGTTGGCTGGAGGCTGATAGTTGAAGCCAGCCTTGCCTGTGTGTCTGCTGGTTGGCAGGCTGTCGAACGGGCATGTTACATTCTGGCAGGCTAACTAGGACATCTTCATCCGGTGGCAGGGCTCCCAAGAGTGGCAAGAGGGTCGGTCCCAGTGGGTGAGCCCTTTCCGAGGCCTCTGCTTTCGTGAATGTCTTGTTATCCAAAGTAAGTCACGTGGCCAATCCAGATTCAAGGGCTGGTGAAATAGACTGTACTTCTGGGTGGGAGGGGCTGCAGCATCACTAAGCAAGGACATGGACACAGCAAGGAGAATTTGAGAACGATTTTGCAATCTATTGTATGTCCCTAACCACTCTCACAAAACTCCTTGCAGCCCCTCTTCCCTACGTGCAAACCCATGCCTACAAGCAGAGCCCTGCTGGCTTCATAGGCAGCGCCAAAAGCCCTGGGTGCAGCCAGGGATGCCCTCTCTGCAGCCTTCCCCACTCATCCGTTTTCCTGCATCTCTTCAGCATCTCTGTGTTCGGCTGGGCTGCCAGCTCATGTATAGAGAGCAGGGCTGGCTCGCAGTGGCTAGGCAGCCCCAAGAGCCAGCAAGTCCTCTTGAAGGGAATAAGCACTGACCACCTTGGCTTGGGGCTATGGACTCACCCATTTGTGTCAAAGTTGCTCTGTAGGTGGGCAGGGTTAAGAGTGACGTCATGGCGCATCTCACCCCCCCCTTCACGCCTTGAGAATGAGGGTCCTGGTGCTTTCCTGCTGCCCCTACTTCTCACATGACCACTGAAATAAGTATGGCAGCCATCCTGAGCCAGGGGCTGTGCTGAGGGTCTCATGGGATCACCCATCTAATCTCTTCAACAATCCTCTGAGCAGAGACCCATCAGCCCCATTTTACCAAGGCGGAAGCTGAGGCTCACAGAGGTTGGGTAACTTACCCAGCATCACACAGGGAGTGAAGTAAAAAAGCCAGGAATGGGATCTAGGTTCCTGCATCCACATTCCTAACCTCCGTGTACATGCTCTCGGATAATAAGTATCATAATAAGGAAAGTGACCACTGCCATATTTGTATAGTGTTAAACTGTTCCCTAAGAGCCCTGGTGTTCAAGGCCTCCTCTGCCCCTTAGAACTGCCCCTTAGGGGAAACAAAAGCACCCTGTTGTCTCCAAATGGCAAAAGTGAGGACCAGAGAAGTCAGGGGACCCAGGCTTCTGATTTTGAAGTCCATGCACTTCCTTTCTTTCTCCACCACATGATTTCTAACAGGCTGTTTGTGCTTGGGGATATTTATTTGGCAATGATATGGAGGCAGGGCTAGGTAAGACCTTTAGAGCTAAAGAAATGAAGATGATGTATCCTCTCATGTAAACTGAAAAGAAAAACCATGAAACGAGAAACTCACACTTGTGCTGAAATGAAAATCGCTGCCTTCTAGACTTTTTGATTGCAATACTCAGGACTAGTTTGTCCAAGTTGACCTTTTCAAGGTTTTATTTGGGGGGAGTTGCTGGCACACCAAATTGGTACCCACAATATTGTGTGTCACAGGGATTTGTGTGTATCTCCCAGCATCTTAACCCCACCTGTTAGGAGAATTGGATTTAGTGAGATGCTGGGCTCCCAATCCTTCCTTCCCCACTGCAGAAGCCCAAAGGGACAAGATGGCCAGAGCGTGGGCATGAGGCTTGGGCTCTGTCAGTGGCTACACTGCCCACCAAGGGCTTTGGCCATGCAGGGAGTGAAGCCAGGATGCTGGATGCTGTGTCAGTCCAAGGTGATGTCCAAGAGTAGGGGTAGTGGCAACAATTAAGGGCAGCAGTGTGTGGTGTGGTCTGGCCGTGCACTCAGCTACCAGCCTGCCTGGTTCCCTTCTGTTTTCTGAGTCTGCCTCTCCTGCAAATGTGCCTCCTAACACCCTCCTGACACATCCTCTACCTGAGGATGACCAGACTCAGGGGCTCTTTGTTACAAAGAACGCTGATGAGCATGGGGCTTAAAATGGGAAGAGACTGCAGGCAGGCAGGCAGGCAGGCAGCCCCGGAGACTTGGCATTGACATGGGGGAGTGGGAAGTGGCTGCAGGAAGGAAGAGGTGGGGGGGATGGCGGGGGGGAGGGGAGACAAGGCACTGAGGACGAAGAGTGGACAGATGTGAGGTCAGGAGAATGAGGAGTCACAGGTGACCCCGGTCTTGCTGGTGGCACAGACAGTTTAGGTGGCTGCTGGGGACATAGTCTGTGGGTGATTTCATGAAGGGCAGAAAGCATCCCCCTTAAAATGACACCCTGACGGAAACCCACGAGAGGGGCAGTTGTGAATGTCAGCAGGGACATCAGAGACATTCAATAACTTGGAGCGGGGCAGAGGGAGAGCCCATCCCCCGGGGAGATTTCTCTCCAGGACACAAGCCACAGAACCCAATTTCCCTGAGCTGCCAATGTACACTCATACTTTTGAATTTCGTTCATTTTATCAAGATCTTGAAACGTGGTAATAAAGTTACACCAATGAATAGCCCCACACAACACGGGAAATGCAATAAAAGTGAAAGCAATAAAAGGTGGAGAGACAAGCCACTCAGCACTGATATGACTTGGAAGAAATAAAAGTAATTATCACCTGTGCAACCTGGCCAGCCCGCTCCGCGTGCGCGCAAGAAAACCATTTCAGAACTTTATTTCCTATATTGAATGTCGATAATTGGATGTATTTATAAGTCTCTCTGGAAGAAAACAGCTTGTGATTTCAAGATGAGAAAACAGTCTTCCAAAGAGTGAAAAACAATATACTCCCATTTTCACACACAGACACACACACACACACACAAAGAGCTTGTTTCCTTCGATGTTTTTAAGGTGCTGTTGGAATGATTTGCCTTTCCGAAGGCACCGTTCCATTTCTCATCCTGAACTGCCTCATAGACCTTGGCAAAGTGCTCAGCAGGGACCACTTCATTTGAGGCAGTGACGGGGCTTCCTAGGGAAGGCCCCCCCGGCTGCTGCCTGCCTGCCTCTTTCCTGCAGGAAGATGGATACCCAGGAGGGCTGGGCGGGGCCAGGAAGGGCAGGAGGAGTGTGACGTGGTGTAGGGGCTCCTCTGGGGGTGCTGAGGGATGGTGGTGACGGCTGTGGCATGCTCTGGAGGAAGGAGCAGGCCAGGCTGGCCCCAGGAGTCGGAGAGCTATGGCTGCCGCTGCTGCTGATGTTGCAAAGGCTGAGGGCTGGGATCCGCCGGATCCGTGATGGAGAGGTGGCCTCCTGGGCATTTCATTTCCATCACTCTCCTTCTTTCCCTACTAGAGAAGAGCTTGGGTTAGACTATGCCACCCCCCTCTCCCATCTCACACCCGCACATGCCTGCACCCTTCTCTTCTTTCTGTTCAGTCTATTTGGTGCTGGCTTCCTGAGCCCAGTCTTCTATTGTCAGCAAAAGCAAATAGTCACAAAAACCCCACATGCCACCCCGTGTGGGCTTCACCACCCGAGGCTGGTGCCCCCATGCAGTTAGCACAGAGCCCCTTGCCAGCGCCTCCTCCTCCAGACGTGGGCTCGGACCCCACTGCTCTCCTGCTCAGAATCTCTCAGTAACCCCCAACTCGTCACACAGCCCTGCTCTCGGCCCTCCCAGATGGTGGGCTCCTTGGCGACAATGCTGAGGGCCCCTCTTCCTCCTCGGCCCAGACCTCCAGGGCAGGGTCTGGGCCCCATCCCCTCCCAGATTGGCACGTGAGACAGCTTGGTAGTAAGGGCAGAGCTGGCATCCAGTGTGGTCACACAGAGCCTTCTGGCAGACCAGCATCCTCAGATGTAGCAGAAGATGGAAGGGGCCCGTGTCGTGCTCTTCCAGGGACGCCCCTGCGAGGCCCCAAGTCAGAGTCTGGCTGGTCGCCTCCTCTGGGCCAACCGTCTCCAGGCAGCCAGCCGTCAGCAGTGTCCATGGAGCTGCAAGAGCTTGGTGCCCGGCTCGAGCGGTGTGGGCAGAGCAGGGAAACCTGGCAGTGTCACAGGGACAAAGGGAGCCACGGGAGCTCCAAGGAGAAGCTTTCCTGGGACCAAGTTTCTCTGTGGTCTCTGGCTGGGGCAGGGCACTTCATGAGGGTCATGATGCCCTGGCCACTGGGCTGGCTGAGCGCAAACACATCTCAGCCACTTGTAGGTCATGATGAGGGGAGACTTTCAACCAAC
This sequence comes from Eschrichtius robustus, assembly GCF_028021215.1. NCBI lineage: Eukaryota > Metazoa > Chordata > Mammalia > Artiodactyla > Eschrichtiidae > Eschrichtius > Eschrichtius robustus. Next base: position 51,888,758 of record NC_090842.1, on the reverse strand, counting down.
AGTCTGTGACCTCAGAGGGGACGCTGCGTGAGGCCTGAGTGTGCTGGCTGGAGCTCTCCCTTGCTGATTTATACTCTCTCGCTCCAACTCTCTAAAATCAATCTTTTCGGGCTTCCCTGGTGGCGCAGTGGTTGAGAATCTGCCTGCCAATGCAGGGCACACGGGTTCGAGCCCTGGTCTGGGAAGATCCCACATGCCGCGGAGCAACTATGCCCGTGAGCCACAATTACTGAGCCTGCGCGTCTGGAGCCTGTGCTCCGCAACAAGAGAGTCCGTGATAGTGAGAGGCCCGCGCACCGCGATGAAGAGTGGCCCCCACTTGCCGCAACTAGAGAAAGCCCTCGCACAGCAACGAAGACCCAACACAGCCATAAATAAATAAATAAAATAAAATAAATAAAGTCAATCTTTTCCCAATTGCCTCCTGGCTTCCTGCAGCATTCAGGGTTGGCCCTGCATGAGTAATCTTCACCCACTACCAAGGCTGCTTCTCCTGGAGCCCCTGCCAGAGCCTCTGATGGGGAGGGGTGAGCGGTAGCAGGGCAGCCCTCTGTGCCAGGCTCACTGGCAGGGCAAGCCCTCCATCCAGACAGACCAGGGTGGGCAGGAAGCAGGGGCAGGCCCCTCCCACCCCCCAGCACTGCCCACAAACAAGGGTGCTCCACTCAGTTGGTAGGTGCCCTCCCCCTATTATTTTGTGGCTATTTAGGATAATTACTTCTTTTTCATACTAATAAACACTCAGAGCTGGCAGTTGGCTTAATTTTCACGTATTTTTTGTCAAAATCAATGGTGTAGGGGCTGTGATTAGCTCCGGGGCAGGTTTTCCTTCCACAAAAGAGCATGAGAAGTTCATTCTGCTCACCCTTTGCTATTTTTAAAAAGTGTCCAGTCTCTTTCGCTGAAGGTGGGAAACTGCATAATGGGAAGTGGGGGGCGGGTCCAAGTTCTCAGGGCAATGGGCTGGGCAGTCGGGTGTGGGGCTTATACCTCTGCTCTCCTCCCTGGAAACTGGCAAGAGGGCGGACAGGTCCTCTCTGGGGTCCTGCCTGGAGGAAGTGGGAAGGGGGAGGAAGGATGGATGTCCCCTCTTCCATCAACTCTCCTTGGTCTTATCTGGGTTAGGGAGGTGGGAAGGGCTGTCTGGAGGTGCCACCTTCCTCCTCATGGCTTTGGCCATTTTAGCTGTGCCACAGGCTAAAGGTGCCTGGATGCCTGCTCATGAAATCCTGCAGCAGCCCCGTGAGGCGATACCATTAGCTCCCACCTGTCAGATGAGGAAACCAGGGATGGTGCTAGGACTTGAAGCAGGCACGCTGTGTCACCCACCCTGCTTATGCTCTGGTTTGATTCCTCCCCCTATTTAAGGGGCCTGCTCTCTTCCCAGCTTTGTGGGGACAAACAACAGCTGCTTCTCCATCTCGGAGTCCCTGGTGCCTCCCTAGCTCAGCCATGGTGACCCGCATCCTTGTTCTGACAAAGAAACAAGAGGCACTCCCAAACCCAAGGTCTTCAAAGAGAAGCTACTTCCAGCTGTGAGATAGCTGGGGGCTGGGGTAAAGAAGCCCATGGGCACGTGCTGGGCCTCACATCCTGTCCACACACATCTGCATAACCCTCGTGGAGGCCAGGACTCAAGGGGTAACCTCCCCCACCAGCCCTGGGGCCCCTTCCTTTACTGAGCCAGTGTGAATCACTACCAAGTCACTACTGCATGAGGTCAGCCCCTGTGTGAACTCAGGTGAGTTATCTACTTCTCTGGGCCTTGGTTTCCTCAGCTGTAAAATGGCATTAAGGACAGAGCCTACCTCACAGAGCTATTGTGAGGATTCAGTGAACTGACACTTGCAAAGCACTGGGGCACACTGAGTGCTCCGTACCTGTTAGTATTACTATTATTCTAAGGCACCGGCAACACAGGGAGCTCCCCTGGAACATCTACTTACCACCACCCTTCCTGTCCCGCTCCCCAACCTTCTGGAGGACACTGCACCCAACAAGAGTACCCAGCAGGGCAGAGGGGGATGCCCACAGTTCTCCTGAACTGTGCCCTCCCTGTGCCCACTTCTCCCCAGCCCTCCTCACTGGCCTCCCTGTCCCCAGGTCCTTCTCCATCCTGCAGTTGAGGGAGCTTGGAAAGGTCCCAACAGACCTAACTCCCCAGCCCCATATTCAAGGTGGTGCAAGATCTGACCCTTGCTTACCTCTGAGGCTGCACCTCTCACTCCCACACCCCCCTCCTGGACACTGAACTTTTAGTTTATTCCAATTGCCCTGGCCTTTGCTCAAGCCATTTCCCTTCTTAAGCAACAGCTGTCACCTCTGCCCCGTACCTAGACTGGGTCAGAGGCTCCCTCTCCCAAGGTGTCTTCCCCCTGGGCAGGCTGGGACGCCAGGTCAGGGCCAAAATCAAGGTATCCACTGCGTGAGGAAGTTCCCTCCTATTCTGGAAAGGCCTCTGCCTCCACCCCAGCCCCGCCCCTCGCCTGCAGATGGCGGCCGGCGTGTAGATAGATTCTTCTCCTTCTTCAGGGCTCCGCCCCTCCGGGTCCTGCGGAGCCTTTTCACTAGAGGGGGCGGGGCAATGGCTCCCGGCCCCGCCCAGGCCCCGCCCAGGCCCCGCCCCTCGATGTGGGGGCCTGGTGGGGCTCAGCTGACGCCGCACTTCACGTGACGCTGGAGCTGGGCAAGCATGGCGGCGGCCACCGGGTGAGTGCTGCTGCTGTCCCCGGCCCTTGCACGGCGGCGCGGAGCGGGGACTTGGGCCTCCCGGCTGGACAGTGGCTAAGAGCCCCGTTGCAGGGCCGCGTACCCGCCGGGCGTGCAATGTGGCCGCGGGCAGCGCGCTTCTTCGCGCGGGTTGGGCGTCCAGCGCGGGGCGTCTGGCTGCGCGTCCGAGTCAGCTCCCTGGCCACTGCCCACTGCCCTCGGGGCCGCAGTGGCGTTCAGGCCCCACCCGCGCGTGTGGAGTCCCCACTGTGCGGCCGAGGTGGGGTCCACGCGCGCATTCACGGTCACGACCCTCAGATGGGAAGACTGCGTTGCCAGGGCGCTGGGGACCTGGGGGCCCCCCCCGTCCCCGGGAGGAGGCAGCGTTTGAGATGGGCTTGGAATCCTCTCCCTAGCGCGGCACTTCTCCTCTTCCTTCAGGGCCCGTATGGAACTTCCTCAGAGAAGATTTCCCTAAGCACCTAGCCTACTCTTATCACCACCTGGTAAATTATATAGTACATAAGAAAAAAAAGAAACAACTTGTTTCTTGTCTTCTCTCCATTTAAAGTGTGAGGTCAGGGCCTTTGTCTGGTTTGCTCCTGGACCTTGTTAGTACATGTCTTGCACACAGTAGATGCTTCATAAATTCTGCTGAATGAAAGAATGGTGAATGGTCCTAGTGGCAGGAAATGTGGACGGGTGGGCTCACTGAAGCGTTGCGGAGTGTCCCTGATGAAGGAACATCTGAACAAAGGTTGAGAGTTCAGAGTGTTCTGGGGACGGGGGACAGTGGAGCGTGTCCCTGTGCTGGAGGGCACAGTGTCCCAGCTGGCTTTTCCAGACTTTGTCCTAAGGGACTGGAAACTTCCAAGGGTTTTTAATCTGCTCAGATCTGCCTTTGAGACGACTATCCCCTGGGCTATGTATGAGTTCAGGGCAAGGCCCAATTATGGGGGCGGCATTTGGGCCTGGAGATGCTGGGGGCTGGGAAGGGGAGTGGTAGAGAGAGGGCAGTGCCCCAGATGCCAGGCTGGAATTGAGATCAGAATGGGGGAACTGGTGGTCTAAATGCATCTCTCTTTTTGGAAGGTAGGGAGAGTGGCAACAGAAAATGGCCCCCTCAGTTGGCCCCCAACTCCAAGGTTGGGAGAGCTTAGGACATGCAAATCAAACACTTAATAGGCACCTGCTGTATTCCAGGAACAGTATTGGGCCTACCCTTAGGTGTTCATGGGCCACTGGGGTAGATGTCATGCCTCTAGTCTTGGTGTGTGCCATTGATGGGCATGGATTCTGAGCTCAGAGGAGAGTGTGGGTAGGCTTCACTTCCTGGATGACATTTGTGCTAGTCCTTGAGCACCCCTGAGGCAGAGAACTATGCTTGCAAAGTCCCAGATGAGTGTGAAGGAGTCTAGGGCCAGATCCTTGAGCCCAGCCTGTGACCCTGTCTTAAAGAGCAGAATGAGCAGTAAGTGTAGGCCAGTGCCCACATGTGGGTCAATTACCCCTATATCTGGGCCACCAGGTGGTCACAGGGAGTTCCAGGGTCTGCATTTGGATTCAGGGCACCATGCTGGCTTGAGGTCTGCTGCTCTCCCGAAGAGACAGGGAGCCAGGCTGGTGATTGGATGGGCGTGAGTCTAGAGCTGGCTGAATCCTGGAAGGAGGGCCCTTATAGCAAAACTGATTCTCTGGGCCATGGAGCAGTAAAACTGAGTGACAGAGGCCTTGGAGAGGTGTGTAATTGGAAGGGAGACCTGACAGGTGCAGCTAGCTTCCAGAGATTGGCAGGACCTGCTTGGCAAGAGCCATCCCAGGCTGGTATGGGTTACCCTGCTGGACACTTAGAGCCCAGCAGATTCTTTAAGTGGAAGAGGCTTCGAGTGTGTTTCCAGCAAAGCTCGGTGCCCAGCTGCATACACAGGACAGATCAGAGTGTCAGGCATAACAAGGCACCATACCATCAAGTCACAGCCACAGGCTCCCCAGGAGTTGGATTTGGTTGCCTGTAGAGTCCTTCCAGATCCTGGGCCCGGGGAGGCCTGGGTGCTTGGAGTGTACTCCACGTGATGTGGGGAATAGTGGAAGCCCTAAGCTAGTATCTCAGATTCAACTGGAAACTTGAGAAGCTCTTCTGGGGAGTGTTTACGGGTTGATCCTGCTCTGTCCTGCCAGCCTGGGCAGGGACTTCAAGTTTGAGACAGAGGGTCCCACAGCCCCCAGAGAGTCTGCCGTGACGTCGTCTCCACCCCCTCCCCTAATCCAATATCACTTGGTGGGAGGGAGCCCTGCCTTCTCCTTGAGTCATGCCTTGAGCTTCCCATGGACAGAGATGAGACTTCTCTGCACTTGCCAGACCTGCTGCATCGGCCCCCCACATGGCTTTTTCCTTTCTCCACCTCCCTTTGCCCACTCACCGGCTGGCCCTGGAGAGTCCTCATCCTCTGACATATTGTTCACATACTTGCAGACTCAGCTCAGATGGTTCCTCCTCCTAGAAGCCTTTCCTGACCCCCCTCCCTCTTGACCTCCAGTCAAGGCTTCCTGCTCAATATTCCAGAGAATCCCAGTTTTTCCCACTGGCAGAATGCTCTTCTACATCTGCACTCCTGCCCATCATGGTTGAGTGAGAGGTTGCTCCCCTTCATGTCTCTCCGGCATCCTTGAAGCCCAGGGACCAGTTCAGTTTGTGTCTCCAGGGCCCTGTGGCCGCCCAGTGATTGGTGCTGGGTGACACGGTGCCTAATGAATAAGAGGAGGATTTACTTTACACTAGTCCAACATGCCATCCCGCTTTGCACGGAGCCCTCAGTGATTGAGGAAAGGAACGGTGGGCGGGAGTGGGAACAGAACTCTGAATAGGATGAAGGAGTATCTTTCTTTTTTTTTTTTATACGTCTTTATTGGAATATAATTGCTTTACAATGGTGTGTTAGTTTCTGCTGTATAACAAAGTGAATCAGCTATACATAAACATATATCCCTATATCTCTGAAGGAGTATCTTTAATTCTTTAACTGAGTGACTCTCAGGGAGCTGCTGCCCAGAGGGCTTTTGCCCAGTGATAAGCAGCAGGTGAGCTGCCCTGGGTGTGTACCTGTGGGGTCATAGTTCACGCTGGAGTCAGCATTTCTGGAGGGCAAGTATCTGGAGGAGCCAGGTTCTGGATCAGAGCCTGTCCCCACCCTGATATGAACCTGGTGCTGTTGGAGAAGACGCATTGGGTTGACCTTGGGGGTTGGGGGGAGGGGTGGGTCTGTGGGAGGCAGGCTGGCCACTGAGTGCCCCTTTGCTTTCCCATGCCCTTCCCCAGGCCTGGTCTGACTCCACTCAGGTCCCTGTGTGTGCTTAGTCCCCCGACCCTCCTCAGGAGAAAGGTAGGCAGGATGGGAGATGCTGACCAGCTGCCGTGAGGCCCCTCCAGCCAGGGTGAGCGGGCTGGCCCTGCTGACAGGCAGCCGGAGGGCTCGGTGGGCTCGGTGCCTGGCCTGAGCTGGAGGCTGTGGCCAAGGAAGCAGGCCGGTCCTTGACTGGCCTCTCTTGCCGGAAGCTTAGCAGCATGGCCCCATCCAGAAGTGGTGTCACATCCTACTGCAGGGATCTTGTCTGTGCTGTGGACCCCATGGGCATCTGTGAGACCTTTACATGACTCTCAGCATGATGAAATAAAATACAGAGGATTACCGGGAAAACCAATTATATGGAAATACAGTTATCAAGATGTTAAGAAATAAATTTGTGGTATAGTAGTATATGCTTCTTTATACATTAAATAATAAAAGCAGCAGGTCTAAGAACCACCTTAATGTTGAAGTAGTGATGAGTAAAAGTGGTATTTTGAGGTACTGTGACATCAATAAGGTGACATGAAAATACCTCTGATTTCTGTTGGTGACAGATTCACACACTGCTGATACTGTTGTGGTTTGTTGCTTACATTAATAATTGAAGAAAATGTTAATTTAAAGGTGAGGTTAGAAAAAATAAAGATATAATTTTTTTTCCCATCCAAGTAGGTGGACTCCCTAAACACTATGCATGAATCCCTTGGGTGAGAACCCTGCAGGTGGCCATTGAGGTCAAAGGAGGGGCTGACTCAGTACTGATTTGGGGGACAGGAGAGAGTTTCGGAGCAGTGGTATCACACCTTCTGCGGGAGCTGGTCACTGGCCATTTCCTGGGCTCTGGCAGTTGGCAGGGGGTGGGCTGGCCCATGGGGGCTGGAGCTTGTTCTGTGTGTCTCTTTGATACCCTGGAGCCTTTGTCCGCCAGCCCCTGCGGTCTTCCCCGGGCGTTGCCTGTGCCCTTGGCTGCCTGCAGTAAAGTGTGCCTTATTTATACTTGGACTTGGGGACGACCTGGCTTTTGCCTTTTAGATTCCGGGTGCCAGTTAGAAAGAGCTCCAGCAGAAACCAGTTGGGGATGTTTTATGGGTGCTGCTTTTGCTGAACTTGCAGGGAGAAGCCACCTGCGATGGCTCTGGGCCCAACATTCTCTCTGAGGGGTTGGTTTATGTCATGAGAAATCAAAGGGCATGTCTCTATAAAGCTTGATTCTGGGGTACCCTGCCGTAATGAATGACTGCAGCCATCGACCTGCCTGGGGGCTCTGGCCAGGCTGCCTTTCTTGTTCTGGCTGAGCCCGTGGAGGACTAGATTGTGTTGTAGATTTTGCAGGAGCAGCTGATACTCACAGGAGGGAAGCGTATTGAGTTTCCTGTCTTGACCTGGGCTGCTTGGCCCTTGGGCCACAAAGGTCCTGTCTGGGTGCCCTGAGGAATTTAGGTCTCTCAGAAGGTTCTGGATAAGACAAAGCCCAGCCCTTCTGAGAGCCTTCCAGGTGGGGACGTGGTGGCAGTCCAGGTGGACCCGGTAGCTGGTGTGTTTAAGGAAGAAGGTGTGTGGGGTGTGAGGCATGGGGGGTGGTGGGATGAGGTGGGTGGGGCTGTGCAGGCCGCCGGCCGAGGCTGGGCATTTTCAGGCAGTTGTACTGTTGAGTCTGCACGGATCTAGGCACCTTTGGCCGAGGCCATCTGCAGCAGTGCCTTGGTGCCATTCCCTCTGTGCCGCTGGGAGTCTGTAGAGACGAGGCTCTTCCCTGAGCCCACTCCCTCCATGGGCTTTGCTGAGTGAGGGGAAAGAATGGGAGGGAGCTTGGGGGACTCTGTGCACGGGTGCTGGTGGCTGCACTTTCAGTTCCTGATAGCACGGCCAGCTGGGGCGCTGGCATGTTTGTGAGCTGTCACCTCTGTCCTTTCATCCTTGTGGCTGAGCATGGCAGGCAAGTGGCACGGCTTAGGGGAAGCCCTGGCTTCTTGTGTCCACCCGCCCAGGAGGGTGAGTGGGGCCCATGCCCGGGAAGGGGGACAGCAGGGAGGCTGTAGTCCTGTCAGCACGTGCGGGGTGGGCAAGACCCCTCCACCCTTCCTGGCCAGGCTGGCCCAAGGGTTCTGCTTCCTGCCCCTCTGGGGCTGATGTGGCAACTTCGCACAGCTGTGTGGGTGGCCCCACGTTGTGACAGTTGTTCACTCAGCAGATATTTATTGAGCACTTGCTGTGTGCTAAACATAGTGCTAGGCACGGGGCAGCAGGGACTAGAGCAGACCCAGATCTCTGCGATCATGGGGTTTCCATTCTAGTGGACAGAGGCGGACCTCACCAGTGAGCACCAGTACACATTTATGTTGGAGAGTGAACACGTCATTTCAGCAGGGACTTGGACGAGCCTCAATCCAAGGGGTGACTAAAGAGAGTGTAATGCAGGGTGGGTTTACACAGCTGTGGGCAGGTTGGGTGGGGGGAGAATGAGCAGCCTTTGTAGATCCAGGTTTCCCCAGGGAGGGAGCTGGGAATGGATTCTCTGTCCTCCCCCATCTCTTCCCACTCTCCAGCCTCTTGCCCTGTCTCCCAGTCACCAAATCCTCCTGGAGCTAACGAGGTCCTCGTGGGCCAGGCCTGGACAGAGTGGGAGAGTGGATTTGGAGACACGAGTAGGGGAAGCCCAGCCCAGGGCTAAGTGGGGGGACAGGCCGGGGAGAGAGCTGCAAGGTTAAAGAGGGAAGCCAGGGAAAGCCATCCTGAGAAAGTGCCATTGGAGCCAAGATGTGCAGGAGGTGTCACCTTCCTCTGAGGGTCCCATGGCCAGGTGAGTGTGGGAGGTGCCCCAGGGCCGTGAGAGCAGGTTCCATCTGCCCAACTCTTACTGCAGCCCCAGGCAGAGCCCCCTGTCTTGCACCAGCTCTGGGCTGTCCCTCCCCTCTTGGACCTCCGTGCCTGCTCCCTGCTGGCCAGAGAGCCTGCAGGGCCTCCCTTGAGCACACATCACACGCACTGCCTGACTCCTGCACCCTGGCTCTGGCCTTGCTGGCCCCCGGCCCGCTCGCTACGACTGCACTTCCTTCCTTTGTTTAGTCATTCACGTGGGACTATTTTAGGTGCCGGGAAGGAGGCAAGGTCCCTGCCCTCACAGAGGTTACATTTTACCTGGGGAGACAACAAGCAAGTAAATATATACTGTTCGGCAGCGATGCGTGGCTCTAGAGAGGCGGGAAGAGAGTAGCGGATAGGTTTGGATGGGGTTATTGGAAAAGCTTCCGGGAAGGGGGAGCATTTCTCCAGAGGCCTGGATAAAGCAAGAACGCGAGCCTGGTAGGCACTGGGAGAGAGCACGCCTCACAGGGAACAGCAGCAGCGAAGGCCCCCAGTGGGAGCGTTCTCGGAGTTTGGGGAAGGGTGGGATGCCTGTGCGGCTCCCCTCAGCACCCTGTGGCTGGGAGTAAATCTGCATCGTGTTGTAAGGGCAGTAGAAAGCGGGGAGGGGTTGAGCAGGGTAATGCCTGCTGGAATTTCCATTTTTCAAGGGTCCCTCTGGGTGGGTGCAGACCAGGCTGTAGCAGAGTCTGGGACTGGGAACAGCTAAGAGTTCCTGCGGTTGTCCAGGTGGGAGATGGGGATGAGCCGCATGGTCCGGGCTCCAGCTTGGAGGTGAGCTGAGGACGGAGGGCGGCCCGGAGCGGCCGGTGCTGGGCCGGGTTTTAGCAGAGAGCGTGGCCTCCAGTGTCCTGGGCACCGAGGCCCCCTGAGGACTGGGAACCCACCTGCAGATTCAGGAGCATGGGGCCACTGTGGCCTGGCAGGGGCTGTAGTGCAGGAGGGGGTGGGCCAAGGTCTGCTGGGATGGGTTGAGGAGAGCACGGGTGGCCAGGACACGGGGATGGGCTGGGTGACTCTTCAGAGGATATTTATTGCAAAGGGAGAGAGAAGTAGACGGCTGGCGAGCACGGGGGTCAAGGGGAGTGCTTTTATTTATTTATTTTCAAGCCGGGTGAGGTTCCTATATGTCTGGATGCTGAGAATGATCCTGAGAGGGGAAAATTGATGCTGGAGCAACTTGGGGGTCGGGTGGGGAGAAAGGCGAGGGGAGGGGCAGGCCATGCCCAGGTGGAGGGGGAGCCTCGGGTGGGGGCAGCTGTCTAGAGGGGCCCGAGGCAGGAGGGGTCTGGAGAGTGGGTGCTAGGGGGATAGGGGGTGTTTTCTCAGTGAAAAGGGAAGCCAGTGTGGGCGTGAGGAGAGACACCCACCTGCCCTGCCACGCCTGGCTCCGCCTGGCCTTCAGTGAGGCCACCACAGCTCATTGCTTGCTGGCTGCCGTCCTCAGGGCCAGCACCGCAAGGGCTGCCGCTCCCAGGTCCATCTTGTCGTGCTTCCTCCTTGCTCATTTGGCACCTACGAGCCTGGCTCGGCTTAGGGCCTGGTGCTGCGTGCCCTGGGTGTGTCTGTGTGTTCGTGTGTATGTGCTGGGGACAGGTGGGTGTCCCGACTCAGGTGAGGAACAACCCAGGCTGCTGGGTCTGTGACTTGCAGAGAAGATGGCGGCCTGCAGACACATGGGCAGGGATCCAGTGTCGTCTGGGCCAGATCTCGCACAGATGGGAAGCTCCTTGAGGGCTGGAATTGGGGGTTGGGGGTGTGTGTCTCCACACCACTGCAGACTTTCCTTCCGTGGGCTTCACCCATCTACCAGTTAAACAGACCCAGCTGCCTCTCCTCCCCACTGTGGTCCAGTGCTCAGGGACAGGAGGGGAGGGTGTGGTTGACAAGCCCCTGTGGTCCTCCAGCGGCCCAGTGAGGGGCTGTTTCTGGGTCACGGGCAGGCCGAGCTTGGACCCGCTTGCCACGCGCTAATGGGGGTCGTGCCTCTGGGTGGGGGGCGCGCCTGGTGGTGCTAACAGAAGCCTGCGTGGCGGTGTGTGCTTGTGTCTTTGCAGACCCTCATTTTGGCTGGGGAACGAAACCCTGAAGGTGCCGCTGGCGCTCTTTGCCCTGAACAGGCGGCGCCTGTGTGAGCGTCTGCGAAAGAACCCGGCGGTGCAGGCCGGCTCTGTCGTGGTGCTGCAGGGCGGGGAGGAGACTCAGCGCTACTGCACCGACACCGGGGTCCTCTTCCGCCAGGTGAGCCCAGCCGGAAGCCTCCCACATCTCTGAGTGTGCACTAGGCCCGCTGTGGGCTGTCTGCCCTCCTCCAGCATCAGGCCTGGTGGGCCTGGGCAGCTCTGCCCCCTGGGGGACCCCGAAGAGGCTCTCTGAAAGCAGGCCGAGGCTTGGGTCCCCAGGGAGCCCCCTCTGCGGGGGGCAGGGCCGTCGCCAGCCAGCCTCCGCTCTCTCAGGTCAGAGCCTGGAGCGACGATGCTCCCCGGGGAGCAAGCAGGAAGGCTTCGTGGAGGAGGCAGTGTTTGGTGTGAGCCCTGACGGCCGGCGTGAGTTCCGACAGGTGGAGCTGGGGATGGGCGTTCCGGGCTCGGGGGTAGTATCCACAGGACTGGACCTCAGAGGGCGGGCTGGGCAGCCTTCCCTGGCCCGCGAGAGGTGCAGATGTGGCGGGCTGAGTTCCTGGGGCCAGATTCTGCCACGGCAAGGAGGACGGGGGCTGCAGAGGTCCTGGGAGGAGGCACGTGAGCAGGAGTCGGCGGCCCGGGCATTGGCCAGTGCCGACCCTGTGACCTTCACTGGGTTTTGGTTTCCTCCTCTGGGAAGTGGTCCAGGGGCTCCTCGAGGTTCTGGAACCCTGTGGGGCAGCGGGTGGCGCAGCTGCAGGAAGCCAGCTTGGATGTGGTGGCCTCGGCTGAGAATCACTGGCATCTCTCGGTTCCCAGGAACAAGAACAAGGACACTGGACAGAGGAGCTCACCCAGAAAGCCAGGAGGGCCCTGAGCTGGCCCCACTTTACAGATAAAGAAACAGGCTCAGAGGGAAATGACTTGCTAGAGGTGGAGCTGGGATTATTTAGAACCCATCTCCCGAACCCAAGTCTAGCGCTCTCTTCTCCTCCCTGCGCTGCCCTGAGCGGAGGTCTGATGCGCTGGGAACTCCCCAGGGGCAGGCAGAGGCGAGAGGACATGGGCGTCCAGCATCCGGGTCAGGAAGGAGGCAGGGGAACGAGAGGGGAGCTAAGTGCGGAGAGCGGGTGGTAAGGCGTGGCCTCTGCAGCTGGACAGCGTCCACCCCGCAGGGCACAGGCCGAGACCCACTGCCGGGAGCCACGGCGCAATGTTTTCTACGGAAAGCACCTCCTGCTGCAGGGCTTCCCTCTGCCGCGTCGTTCTTGCAGCTGCAAGCCTGCCGTCCCTGTTGCTGGAGATGTGCAGGTCTAAATAAGTTTTCTCTGACTAGTCTTGATGCTTCTTGAGGTTTCCATAGTCTGTGGCTTAAAAACCGATCTCCTAAATTCAGCTGTTGGCTCCCTTACTGGTGTTATGCAAGATTAATTTTAGAAGAGCGCCTCCTCCACTTCATACCTTTACAACGCTATTTTAGCTCCGTGTTTAATGCTAAACACTAAAGTCATCAGCTGCCCCGGGGGTGGGAGAAGGAAGGAAGAAGTCCTAAATGGAGGAATCCGTTTCTGAGCAGATGCCCGGCCTGGGCGTCTAAGTCAAGGTGGCATCTTGCCCGCCTGCAGGCAGTGGGGGTAGCAGAGAGGTGGGGGGAGGGAGGGGAGTGCGGGCAAGGCAGAGACGGACCCGTGGTGCTCCTGGGCACCCGTGTCTTAACCTGCCCTGTCTGGGACCTGAGGCGGGTGGCCGGTGAGGTGGGGTGCAGGTGGGGCTGGGGCACGGGCCTGAAGCAGGGTCTGAGCAGCCAGCCAGGAGGAAGGAGGGGCCGGCAGCCTGCAGCTGGTGCAGGGGGCAGAGTGCTGAGGTGGAGGGTGGTGTGAGGCTGGGGGTCAGGCACCGAGAGCCAGGGAGCCCGAGCTGACTCTCCAGGGTGCGGGGAGGAAAGCGCTCGGTCAGATACCCCACCTCTCTCCTTGCACCTCACGTTTCTGTCCTGCTGACGGGGTGACCTGGGTCCTTGTTCCCACCACAGGAGTCCTTCTTTCACTGGGCCTTCGGTGTCACCGAGCCAGGCTGCTACGGCATGATGGATGTGGACACTGGGATGTCGACGCTCTTCGTGCCCAGGTTTCCTCCCAGCCACGCCACCTGGATGGGAAAGTACGGAGCACCCCGGGGCGTGTGACCGTGCCTGCTGACCGCTGGCTGGCTGGGGTGGGGGTGGGTGCAGGGGGCCTGTGCGGGGGTGGGGGGGCGAGAATTAGCAAGGGGGAGGGTTAGCGGGCAGGCCTGTTAACAGCCTACTCTGGGCCAGAGCCTGTTACCCTTTGCTGGGAAGGCGTGTCAGAGCTGGAGCCACAGACCATGGTCAGGTTTATTCGGAGGTGCTATTTATTAATCTTGAAATTCCGGATTCCCAGCTTTGTTAAGATGCCTGAGGCTTTGGCCTGGGTCAGTGGGAGGCAGCCCCTCCCTGGGTGTGGTGGGGAGGGCAGCCTGGGGCCCTTCTCTGAAGCCCGTCACTGACGTGCAGTGCAGGGCGTTACTGGGTGCCTCCCGCCTGCCGGCCTCTGGGCTAGGCTCTGCGGCTCCCAGGATGTAGGCCCTGCCTCAGCTGGCTCACCTGGGAGATAGGGTCGTGCTCTAGGGTTGTGCTGTGGGAGAAGTGTGAGGCCAGAGGCCTGGGTGAGGCTGAGAGGCTGCCTCCCTCATCATCTGTGGTGCCTGCCAGCTTCAGGGCCCTGTCCACCCCTCCCGGGAGCCGTTCCTGCCTGCTCAGAGGCGCTGAGGCAGAAGCTGTACTTAACTGGGGATGCTTAAGGTGATCAGAGGATCCTGCCAAATGCTCGCCGCCTTCCAGCGTGTCATTTCTGCCAGGAGAGTGCTTATTCTGGGCTAATGTATACATTGCAGCCTTTGCTGCCTCATGGGCCCAAAATGCTCAGTACCGGGTAGGCTGGCGGGTCTGCGGCTGGTTTGAATGATAAGGCATCCGGCTGCTGCAGGGACATTGCTCTGTGCAGAGGGCCAGGGCAGGGCTCCCACACCTCAGTGGGCTTCTCCGGGGAGCGGGTCTGGCCACCGTCGGGCCTCCGATGCCTTATCTGTGGAACGGCGATGATGGCCCTCGTGAGGCATCGCCAGGGCTGTAGTCACAGTGATGGTCACTGTGGGGTGGTTACATTGGTGACACTGAAATGAGGCAGCGAGGGTGCTGGGGACAGGCAGCTTGTAATGTCCACAGTATTTGTGGCCATTCCCTATGGAGAGCCAGAATCTCTTCCCTCCTCCCTCACTCAGTCAGGACCTGGGTGACTGCCTCGATGCGTGAACGTGGCCGCGTCACCGTGTGACTTCTGAGGCTAGGCTGTAAAGTGTGCTACGGTTTCCACCTGGTTCTCGCTCCTCAAGCCCAGTTGCCACTCAGTGAGGAGCCCAAACTCACCCATGTGGAGGGACCAGAGGCCCCGCTGACAGCCAGCACCACCCGCTGGAGTGGGTGACGCCAAGCCCCAGCCCTCTCAGGGCTTTGTTCCGAGCCCCGACCTTCAGAGTCCGCGAACGTGATACATGCTTTTTTACTCCCCTGCGTGTCAGGGTGATTTGTCACAAAGCCCTGGTAACTGGAGGAGTTTCCTGGTGAGAGTTTAGATCTGGTCTCCGTGAGAAGATTCTCCCGGAGCCCTTCCCGCACCTTAGGGTGATCACAGAGCTGGAGCCTCAGCCCGTCCTGCCAGTGGCCCCTGTGCCTGGGTGGCACCCATGGCTTCGGCCTGGCTGCCCTCTCAGCCTCCCTGTGGCCCTGCCTCTTGGCTCAGGGCGTGCTGAGATGCCCACTGCTCAGCAGCGCTGCAGTCAGAGATGCAGCACCGTGAGACGTGGGCGTGGGCAGTGGCGAGTTTCTGTCAGGAGGTGTGGAGGGGCTCTGAGTGCGTCCCCTCTTCTGACTGCTGCTTATGCAGAGCTAACTCTCATGAGAAGTCAGGAAGTGCCTGTCCGTGGGGGAGGGTGGACATCCTCCGGGGCGTGGCCCCTGCCTCGGGGACTCCACACGCCAGTGGGAAAACCTGAGCAAATCTCACCCTGCCTCCCCACAGCCATCGTCTGGGGAGCCAAACAGCACTTGACTTGAGGGCTTTTGTTTTGTTTTGTTCTGGCCAAGCCGCACGGCATGTGGGATCTTAGTTCCCTGACCAGGGATCGAACCCGTGCCCCCTGCAGTGGAAGTGCAGAGTCTTAACCACTGGACCACCAGGGAGGTCCCGACTTGAGGGTTTAAAACCCAGGACCTGATTGGTCAGGGAGCAGCTGTTATCGGTTGGCTGTTCTAGAGCATGATCTCCAATAATACAGGAATGATGTTCTGTGCTTTGACCACGGCTGGGTTTAAGAGCTGCTGGTAAAAAGTTCTCGTTTAGTCTGTCCCTGCTTTGCCAGGGCAGCTGATTGTCTGGTACGCACCTTGGAGGGTACAGATGGGTCTGTAGGGTGGGTCTCCCTCTTGGAAAGGCTCCATGTACACGCTGGGCAGGCCAGACCGAGCAAGCTGGTCCCAGCGGGCGTTCTGGCTCCGCAGCAGATAGCTCGCCCCTTGTCTCTAGCTGACCTGGCTCCCCTCCGTGTCCATCCCCGGCAGGCCTTTCCCTTCCTCTGCTCTCGTGTGACCCTCCCCTAGTCCCCATGTCCCAAGCCTTTGGGAGAGAAGGCACGATGGGAACAGGGCAGTGGAAGGGGTTGGTTGTCTGGGGCTGGAGGTGGAGAGCAGCCAGATCTGATGTGTGTAGCTGTTTCCAGACGCTCATAATCAATAGGGTGGGAGCGAGGCTGATGGGATTACCTGGCCTTTCCGCTGGACTGAACGTTTGACCTTCAGCTCCCCAGGTTCCTTTTGAGTCTCTGTCTGATGGCTTTTGAAAATCCATCTGGCAGACACTGCAATCCAAAGTCATCCAGGGAAACAACACCCCCGTCTGTAGATCTGCCACTTCCCGTGTAAACAGCCTGTCCTGTTGTCAGGGCTGCAGACGCCAGGGGGCTCGTGGGCAGCCTGGTACTCCACCTGTTCCTCACCCCAGGCCTTTGTGGGGACAGAAGTGTGGTAGCTGCTATTTTGTTTTTATTTGGGGTCTGCTTACAAAAGTTTGGTGTCTTTTTGATGTGAGAGTGTTTCCCATCATTTTCGTCAGAATCAGCCTCAGCTGATGGCAGTTTTGGCTGCTGGGGTGTCTGGGGTCCTCTAAGCAGGTGGGAAGTTGCCTCTTTGGGCAGTTGCAGCACTGACAGAGGGTGAGCAACTTTGGGCCAGGCTGGGCGACCCTCCTAGAACCTTTGGAGCCTTGGCGGTTTTCTGCTCCCATCCCTGGCTGAGGCCTCGGGCTTGGAACGTGAGACAGTGTGGCCGGCCTGGGGTTTGTAGGGAGGAGGGGGCTCTCCCCAGAGCTGAGGCCCCGAGCGCTGCACTTTCTGGGATGGGGACTGATGTGTGCTGTGGTGTGTGTGTATGTGTCTGCAGTGTGTGTGCATGTGTGATGTGTGTGGGTATGTTTGTTGGGGGGTATAGTGTGGTATAGTATGTGTGCTGGGTGGTGTGTGGGGGGGAGTGGAGTGTGGGAGTGTGTGTGTGTGTGTGTGTGTGTGGTGTGTGGTTTGGGGTGGTGTGTCTGTGGGATGTGATATATGTGTGGTGTAGTATGTGTGTGGAGTGGTGTGTGTGTGGGGTGGAGTATGGGGTGTGTGTGTGTGTGTGTGTGTGTATAGGGTTGCGGGGTGGTGTGTCTGTGGGGTGTTTGGGGTGTGGTTTTTCACAGTCACTGCCCCCACCCCATACACACAGCTGGGTCACAGGACGAAGGCTGCCTCCGCCCGCCTGACGGCCTGGCCCTGGCTCCCCCGTCTTTAGGGAAGGCGCCCCGGGCACTGATGAGGGGTGCAGGCCTTCCTGAGGAGGGCCAAGGGAATTCCTTTGGCTCTGACCCCAGGCGGTTTGCGGGGAGCCTGACCCCGGTCAGCCCGAGGCCTGGCGAGGCGTTTGGCCCCTCTCCCCGGGCTCTGCTGCTCACGGGCCTCCTCTCCATCACCTCTGCTCTCCGCACCGGCCTCGCTGGGAAGTGCTGCCTCGCCGCCCAGGTTCAGGCGCCTGCATAGCTTTGGAGAGCCCTGCTTTTCTCTAAGAAGCTAATAGAGGCTTGACATGGTTGCCGACTTCCTTCTGGGGCAAGTGCGGGGTGCCGGGCGTGAGCGGGAGGAGAGGCCGCCGCGCTGTATGTAGCTGCAGGCAGGCTGCGGCCGCTGGAGATGGATGGTAACGGCTGTGATTTGGCCCTGTTACTTATTCATTAGCCCCATGCGGGTGGTCAGCTCGCCAGCTAGACCTGCGCTTGGAAATTTCATTTTCTAGAGGGCTCCACCGTGTCTGCACCATGGGCATTAATTGAGAGTCTCCTTCTCACAGGAGGGCCCGCACAGGGTGTGGGCACTCGCTGCGCCTGCCCTGACCCTGAGTTCTGGGAAAGGCCTCCCCTGTCGCATGCTGGGCCCAGCTGCCTGTGAAAGAGGCCTGCGTGGGCCGGGTTCCCAGACACTGGCTCCTTCTTGAAGACACAAACCCTTTTGAGTGGGACCCTCCCTCCTCTCTCCTGCCAGAGCTGCCCCTTCCTTTTGAAGGGAAGAGTTTCGGGGGTGGGGTCGGCTTCCCTACTGACCCATCCTCTCCCATCCAGTTGCTTCTACTTGGATCTCCCACACGACGGGGTCTGGCATGAGCTGCCCTACTGGACCCCAAACTCCAGTCAGGGCTCCATGCAGCCCTCTGTGAGACTGCTGCCAGCCTGGCACTCAGGTGGCATATAGCTGCCCAGTGACCCCTCCAGCCAGCTCTGTAAGGCTCACGTGGACATGCCACTCCTTCTCCTGTCAACACCTCTGGTGGCTGGCTTGACGTGGTGGCATGGCACACTTATCTCTTAGGGTGACATTTAAATGATTTTTACTATAATTGGCCCCCAAACAGGAAAAATAAGTACTATTCAAACTTAATTATCTCTGCCCTTTAGAAAAAAAATGACACGCAAAGTGCCAGAAAAGATGCTCACAGCTTTTCGGGTTGTATCTGTCAAGTGGTTATTCTTGCTGAGAACCAGGCCTGTGGCTAGTTGGGCGATCTGGGGCCCTTGAGGCCTAGTGTGCATCGAGGAGGGCAAAGGGCATTTGGTGAGGCCGGCCCCTGGACTCACTTCCTCCTGGACATCGGGATGGCTTCAGCCGGCTCTCCCATGGGCTGGCTGACCCTTGCCACTCCTTGGCTCCCATGGCAGGTAAAGTGGCTTGTGGCTGGTAGGTGAGGGGTGGACAGGCAAGCACACGGCCCTGGGGCCGCCCACAGATCACAGCTGCCTCGTGTTCTCCTCTCCTTTTCCCCCTCATCCCCCCACGTCCTCTGGTTCCACCTTCTCAAGACCTTGACCTCAGGATGAATACATGGAGATGTTCCCAGGTCTGAAGTCTCCTAGGTCTCTGCTGAGTACTGGCTGCCAAGACTTCCAGGTAGGGCAGGCAGGAGCACGTTTCCCGAGGTGTCCTTTGGCAAGACAGCTTGGGAGAGTTAGCGTCCCCCACGGGAGGTGAGGTGAAAAGGTCAGTGTCCAGGCTAATGGCCAAGACGCCCCTCTGTAGGGATCATTGAGGCTGGCCTCGAAAGCATGTCCTTGGCTCTTCCTGAATATTTTGGGGGTTTGCTTTTGATGCCTGTCACAGCTGGAGGGGATGAAGTGACTGGGGACCAGGGGTGAATTGGGGACCTGCTGAGAATTCTGGGCGTCTGTCCTGAGCAGGGACTGGAGCCGGGGCAGTCCGCGTGAATGTGGTGATGACACCGATGGCCCTGCCTCTTGCCTTTCCGGCACGTGCTTCTGTGAATGGCTGCAGGGTCAGCTGTGCTGAGGGTGTCAGTGCTTGGTAGCAAAGGGTCAGCGAGCTCTTTGCGGTAAGCCCTGGAACCGGGGCCTCCAGCATCCAGGCAAGGTGCTTGTCATCAATTCCTGCCCCACGTAGAGGCTACAGGCAGTGCTAATGGAGGCACAGCCTTTGGCCATTTAACTTTGAGTCCCGTCTCAATCATAGAAGCTAATGCAATTGGATCGTGCAAATTTAATTAACAACGGGAGCTTGATACCCAGTGCCCGCTTCAGAGAGGCCAAAAGGGCGGTAAAGCAAAAAGGGTTCTGGGGCACCAGGCCGCCAATCTTAGTGGACCACTGTCTCCCCGGCCTGGCTCGCTGCCTACGGCTGTGAGCTCCCTGCTGCTGACACCCGAGGCCGCCCATCTGTCCCTGGATTGTGCTCTGTGTTTCCTGGCCACAGTCCGGTCTGGGACGCTTGTTTGGGTGGAGAGGAAAATGGTGCAGGGCTCAGAGAGGGGAGTGGGAATCTGTTTCCTGGGTAGCGGTGCTGGTTGGTCCGTGGTGTTTCAGAGGCATGTGGAGCTTGTTTTTAGAGTGGTCGTTTCCGAGTCCCACAGCGCTCTCCCTCCCTGTCCCCTACGGGCCTCCCCAGGTACACTGTCCTTGGCACCTCCACCTGCCTGTCGTCTGCTCACCCTGAGAGCCCAGGCAGCACAATCTGAAAACCATCTGCTATTTCCTCTGAGGCTTCTTTCAGATCTGACACTTGGTGACTAGAATATCATGCAATCACAGGCAGGACGGGAGTGAATCCCCCATGCTGATGTGGTGCCCAGGCGTGGGACGGTGTGTGTGTGTGTGTGTGTGTGTGCGCGCGCGCGCGCATCTTGGACACCCTTCCCCCAGGCGGCTAGAGCTCCTGATGTGAGCTCTGTCACCAGCAGTGACATTGACTCATCCGCCTACCAAGAGGCTGGGGGGTGGGGATGGTGCTTGCTGGACCCACCAGCCCTGCTCAGCGCAGCCGTGACCAGGAGCCCTTTGTGAGGTGGGCAAGGGCTACCCAGCCTCCTCCGCCCTGCGTCTTTGTCTTCTCACTGGCTGATTTTTCAGGGACGATGAGTAAGCTTGAATGTTTCTCATCACAGTGAGTAATACTGTTACTGACTTCTTTAAAATGTTAACTTTTAAACTTTTCTTTAAAGAGGCTCTGTGGGGGCCTGGGAGGGAGCTAATTTCATGCCCCAAAGCATGGGTGGGTTGGCTGGCTGCCCGGTGGGCTCTCATTGGTAGTAGAGGGAGGTTTGTCCGCAGCTGCTTGCCCCAGGCGGCCAGGGTCACGAACTCAAAGGAGGAGCAGAGGTTGGCTGGGGAAGGTGGAGAGATGCCGGTGGGGTTCAGCAGTCACCCTGTGGCCCAGTGTCCTTTGCCCTGCGAGCCTGTGTTGGGCAGACCGGCTCGGTGCCAGGTGCCGGCTGGGGCAGGGATGGGCCTGGGGCTTCTTGGCCTGGGCTCAGAAGGCAGCCTGGACCCAGCTGCGGCCAAACCCTGACCCTGGCGTTCCCTGTGCTTCTTTTTGAGGATCCACTCGAAGGAGCACTTCAAGGAGAAGTACGCCGTGGACGACGTCCAGTACACAGACGAGGTCAGTAGTGGCCGACTCCTCCCACTGCAGCAGCCTGGCTGGACATCGTGGGACAGCACGGTCCAGCCACCAGCCCCCTCAGCAGTGCCCTTGTTTGGAGAGAGCAGGCAAGAAACAATGCCTCTCAGACCTCCCCGGGAGGCCCCTGGTTTGCTGGGGCGGTGCCCGACTCAGTAGCCGGTGTCTTGTACCTGGCATGTGGCCGCTGAGCTGCCCGGTGGAAGGATGTCTCTGTGAAGATCTGATCAGGCTTGGCCGGGCCTTCGCGTGTTGGGAGGCCCTTCCCACAGGCCCTCACCAGCTGCAGGTGCCGCTGTCAGAAGAGCCTCAGACAGCGAGAGGCCTGTGGGGCGGGGTGGACTTGGAGGGCCCCTGGCTTTAATCCTCTTCCCAGCATGGTTGCCCAGTGGCATGTGGCCTGGGTGGGTATGTGACCGTCCTCCTGGGGCTATGAATCTGTCCCCCAATCCAGGCAGTCAAAAGGGGCTGCCCCTGACTTCCACTGCTGTTAGGGCCAGGCCGTGGCAAAGGTGAGGGCACAGCCATGTGCCCCCCTCGTCTCATTGGGGGACCAAGTCCCCCCGATACTGCACCACTGCCTGGTGCACCGGAGGCCTCTGCTTGTCCCTGGGTGCTGTCACAACCCCCATCCTCTGTGCAGATCGGTGCTGGGTAGAGCATGAACACTCTGAGGTGAGTGCCTGCCGCCCGGGGTGCAGCCCTCGCCTGGCAGGATCGGCTGCACGGAGCCCCTCTGTGCCGCATTTCCCCAGACAGAGGTCGTCGTACACTAAGAGCTGGGGTGCAGTGTGGAAGCTGCCGGAGGAGCCAGCCAGCTGGAGGCCGAGCAGCCCCCGACCCCACTTCCCCTGGGCAGGACACAGTCTGTGTCAGGGAATGACAGCAGTGGGTGAGGGGCTGCTTCCCAGGGATTGTGGCCAGGCACACAGTGCTGTGCAGAACTGGTGTGTCTCAGCCCGGCCTGCTCAGGGGCAGACAGCTCACCTTGATGAACACCTGTGCCCAGCCCCCGGCAGGCCAGCGCCAGTGTCATCCTGGGCACAAGACAGTCCTGCTGCAGTTCTGCTGTCCTGGAAGGCCAGCCCACTTCTCTGTCAGTATCCTACCGATCCTCCAAGGCCTCGTGCAGCCCACGGCATCCCCTACCAGCTCCGGTCCACACTGGCAATCCTCCTCTGGCTCTTGGGACCAGTTGTGGACCCTGGCCGTGTTCTGGTCTGTACCCTGCCCTTTACTGTCTTGTCTTTGTCACTAAGGCCCAGTTTTCTTTTTCCCCAGAGTTTACGATCACACTCTCTCCCTGCCCAGTCCCAGGGACGTGTGGACATCAGAGCTGGTTGGGACCCAGGGCTGAACTCAGCAGCCAGGGGCACGGTCTGGTGCAGAAGGTGACCGCACGGGTGGATAGTCAGCCGTATGGTGGTGCCCAGTCAGGAGGGTGTCGTGGAGGAGTGCACCTTACTTCCATGGGGCCTGTATCTGCAGCACCTTCTGTCTGGCTAGAGTGTGAAGGCAGGGGGGCTTTTGGTGGGTCTTTATTTTATGTCATGTGATTTCAATACCAGGTTATTGGGGGTGACTCATAGCATCTAAAGAGTCTGTTAATATACACGTGATGTGTTGCATCGACCTTTGGGTATAGGATCTCCAATAGTCTGAACATTTATTTGTACGCCCCTAATGAGGTCATCTGCCACTTACAGTAAGTCCCTTACAAATGAACGAGTTCCATTCCGAGAGCGTGTTCGTAAGTTCAATTTGTAAGTGCAACAAGGTTAGCCTAGGTGCCCAACTAACACAATCGGCTATATAGCACTGTACTGTAATAGGTTTATGATACTTTTCACACAAATAATACATAAAAAACAAACACAAAAAATACAGAAAACATTTTTAGTCTTACAGTACAGTACCTTGAAAAGTACAGTAGTGCAGTACAACAGCTGGCATACAGGGGCTGGCGTTGAGTGAACGGGCAAGAAGAGTTACTGACTGGAGGAGAGAGAGGAGGTGGGAATTGGTAGAGCTGAAAGATCATCAGCAATAGGAGATGGAGGGCCAGCTGCAATTTCACTCACGCCTGATGTTGATGGAATGCACTTACGCATCTTTGAAAGTTTGCAACTTGAAGGTTCATGTGTAGGGGACTTACTGTACCTTGTATTTTTGAAGTGCTAGAGAGAGAGGGACGCCCATCCTTAGTTCTGATTTTGTTCTGACCCTCTCCTTTGGTGGGTGTATCCCTCCTACCTTTGTAAACTGCATCTTAACATTATTGCTCTTTGGGACCTTGACCTTCTGGGTCTCCTCGGTGTGAAACCTGGAGGGGACAGCCTGGGATGGGCCCTGAGGCTCAGCGCATGGAGTCAGAGCGTCTCTCTGCCGCAGCCTCCCAGCCACAGTCTGGTGTTTTTGCTTTTATGACCGGGGTGGGCGGGGAGGGGGGCGGTGGCCGTGAACTCAGCTCCATTTACACAGTGATTTCTGGCGAGAAGGAGAGCCGGCCTCCAAATGCGGTAAAACAGAGGAGGTCTTGAGTGTCAGGCCAGGAAAGCCTGTCATGATAGTGTAGAATTACAGCCCCACAGACCAGCTCATTCTGAGTCTGTATTTATGAAGCAGAATCTTAAGTGAAGGCTTCAGTGGAGTTGAGAGCGCGGAGCTTTCTGCGGGGCCGCGCCGTTATCACTGTCATCGTTAATCGGCCTCGTTGCGACTATTACTGCTATGGATCTTGTTGGAAACGAGGGCTCCTGTGGACCGTGGGACAGGTGCTTCACTCCAGGGTGGCACCTGTGGGTTCCAGCAACCTCGGCAGCTCACACAGATCCCCTCCTCCCTCCGCCCTGTCCCGTGGTGGGCCACAGTCTCACCCCGTTAAGAGGAATCCAAGGCTCCAAGCAGTGAAGGGCCTCATCCCCGGCCGCATGGCCACGGACCCCACCAACTTTGGACCCCAGGGGTTCACCCTCCACCTCTGCCTTTGCCCTGTCAGAAGTGAACGGATGCTGCAGGACACGCCTCCAGAGGTGACAAGGCTCCCAAGTGCCTTTGATTTTCTGTGGCTTGAAATGGAGCCCGACTCAAGTACAGACACCTGGGCTGGGAGGCACTCGAGGGTGCCTGGGGCTACTCCATGGAGAGCGACAGGAAGCCCTTTATGTTGGGGGAGGGTTCCCTGGACCAGTTCTGTGGTGCTCAGCTTGATCTGACCTTGGGCAGCCTTGGCTACAAATCACAGACAAGAAGCAGCTGACACTTGTCTCCTGTGAACGAAGGCAGGAAGCCCCCACCCCAGGCCGTGGCCCGTCACTCGATACCACATGTACAGTACAGGTGTCTGATGTAGCAAACCTGGCTATCTAGTTTCCCTGCTCCTGTAGGTGATGCTGAGTTTACTGAGAAGGTAGAGTGAATGGTGGCTCCCCTGAGAGGGGGGAGCTCAGGAGAACCTTGAGAGGGGCTACTAGACATTGCTATCAAGGTGCAGTGCAGTGGCTGGTGTTCATGGGCGCGGGAGTTGGCCGGGCGGAGGGCACGTTTTGTGTTCTCCTTTATGGCACCAGGCAGATGTTGCCAGGGTCACTGGCTCGGATGTAAGAGGCCTTGGTGGCAGCACAGTGATAGATGCTGCCTGCCTCTCTGCTTCAGTGGGTAGAGGCGTCAGGGAGTGGTGAGGTCTGCGGCGGGCCCTCTGAATGCTGTGTGGGACTGCTCGCCCCAGGTTACTAGATACACCAGTCGTTCATGAGTAGCTGCAAATCCATGTTGTTCGTGGTCTTTCCCAATGTTTAAATTTTAGAAACAAATTGAAATTTTTATTTTTTAATTTTTATTTAGCTATTTATTTTGGCTGCACCACGCAGCTTGTGCGATCCTAGTTCCCCGACTAGGGATCCAACCCGGACCCTTGGCAGTGAGAGCGCCGAGTCCCAACCACTGGACTGCCAAGGAATTCCCCCCAAATTGAACATTTTAAATGCATTGCTGGCCGCCAGCGTGCAGCCCTGTTTCAGACTGCCGTGAAAAAGGTTTATTTTTAAAAGCTTTGCTGTTTGCGCGGTGAAGCCCAGCTCCCGGAGCAGTGCAGCCTTTCTTGACAGCACTGGTCAAAGACTGTCCAGCCCCTTTTTCGGGATCATCACCCTTGAAGAGTGGCCAGCAGGCCTGGTGGGAGCTCTGGGCACGAGGGTGCGTGAGGTGTCCATGGGAAGCCTCTGACTGTCCCCAGGGGAGGATCCTTGTCCACAGGGCTCTGAGGAGTTCTGTGCGTGCCGTCCACTGCGACCTGCCGGAGAGGCCAGGCTACCTGGGAAACCGATGCTGTGGCGTGAAGCAAGGCAAGGCGTTTAGCAGCACTGGTTCATGAGAGCTGTGTGTGGGTCCCCAGTGACCACTGGTCCATGGAAATGAGGCCCCGTGTGGACAGGGCCACGTCGTCCTGTGTGCGGAGCTGTATTTCCCACCGGTGACGCATAGCTGCCTCAACGTCCGTTGCCTTAATCTCGGAGGCAGGGAATCAGGGTGTGCTGACGAGAGTGTAGCGCTGATTGGTCTCCACGGGGAAGGATGGGTGCAGCGGCCTGGCTGGGGGAGGTTTTGCAGCCACAGAGGTAACCAGGGCCCGCTCAAGCGTTCATGATCAATAAAAGATGCTGCCCTGCCAGGACCAGCAGACGCCCGGCCTGCTGCGTCAGGCCTCCTCCATCCGTCTGCACATCGGGTGGCATTGAGAGGGCTGCTTTCTCCTCCATTATCCCCAAGCAGCACGTCCTGAGTCACAGCCGAGAGAAAAACCAGCAGCCCACACATTTGTTATCCTGCTCCCCTCTCCCAAGGACAATAGCACATACAATTCCCAAGTGCCTACTCGTGCTCTGGTTGTGCTGCTGTAATTGACGGACGCGCTCTGTGCTGATGAATGTAGACCCTTCAGTCGCCGTAACAACACACCCAGGGCCCGACAAGTGCGGCTCTGGTTCCTGCTAATGAGCCGCCCCCTCCTCGCAGAGGGCCTGGGGCGTGCTAGCGACTCACCACGCTGTCGTGTGTGCAGCTCAGAGGCTGGGCTTCAGTCATTCTCAGAGCAGTTACTGAGCAAGCGAGGAGGGTCCAGGGAGATGGAGCGTTGGGCTTGCTGGTGGGAGGGTGGTTGGTACACATCCAGAGAGTCATCTGGCCGTGAGCATCGAAACCTTGACAAAGTACGGGGCTTGTCGCCCAGCAGTTTCACTGGGTCAATTTATTTTTTTTTTTAAGGAAGTCATTTTTTTTTAAGGAAGTAAAGACTTTATATCAGGATGTCCATCAGGGCATGATTTATAAAGTTAATCATTAGAAATAATGTAAGTGCCCAGTAGAGGAATGAATAAATAAACTATGCCAGATCTGTTAAGAGAATATGACACAGCCACCCCTGTGCTCTCTTTTAACTATGGGCAGATTAACCCATGAGCCTTTTCACTGGTGAAATCTGGACGTTTGCAGTACCAGCTTCCTGGGTGGTTACATGAGATGAGTCTGCAGTGACTGGCACAGGCTGTGTAATCAAGTGTTCCCTGGACGTTTACCATCCCCCGCGGTAGTGACTGGTAAAAATGGCGTGTTTGAAGAATATTTAATGACAGGAAATAAGCGAAGCATGTAACTTCATATGATCCAAATGTCATTACAGATCTCTGTTTTTATGTGCAGAGATAAAAAGTCTCGGGATGGTTTTGTAGGTGTATTTTATCTTTTTATAGTTTTCGGTATCTTCCAGGTTTTCTCTGGGAGCCTCTCAGTATTAAAAAGCATGTCAGAACTTATCAAAACGTGCACTTCAAATAATGTGCAGCATAGAGTATGTCGGTGATGGCTCAATAAAGCTGTTGAAACAACAAACAACAAATCTTCCTCACTCTCGCCCTGTGTCAGGGTGTGAGAGTTTAGGGTGGGAGCGTGGGGAGGGGGCTCAATACGGTAGGAGCTGCAGTGGCCAAGATGCAGAGCAGACTGAGGGGTGGGGCCAGGAGAGGAAGAAGGTGGTCCCACCGGGGTGGCCCGCACCCTTGGGGTGAGGATGTCATGGCCGAGGCAGTGTGATCGGCCAGGGGGGCAGTAGAGGAGGGAGTGGACCAACCCGCCGGGGGGCCAGAGACCTCAGTCCTGAGTTCAAATTGAGGAAGCGGCTAAGATGGGGAGAAGGCGTCCCAGGCAGAGGTGAGAGCCCAGGCAAAGGCATGGGGAGGTGAGCTTGCGTGGCAAGCTCGTTCAGGGGGTCGGGTGGGAAGCAGCCAGCGTGCAGGGGCCTGAGTGGGCCGTGGGAGGGATGGAAAGCAAGGATGTGGGGTTGGGGGTGGCAAGTCCATGTGGTCAGTGGGAGGGATGGAAAGCAAGGATGTGGGGTTGGGGGTGGCAAGTCCATGTGGTCAGGGGGATGAATGGGGGCAGGGAGGAGGGTGTCTACCCTGGGCACCAGTGCCGAAGAGATTGCCTCAGTTGGTCTTTCACGAGGGACCAGGCAGATGAACAGAGGTGCTAGCCTTGGAGGGCGGGTGGGTCTGGCTGTTTGGAGCTGGGATCTGTGTGGGGCTCGGAGCCAGGGCAGCATGTGGGGAAGCCAGGTTTAGGTTTGAATCCCTCTCTGTTACCTGATAGCTGTGTGGCTTTCAGAAGTCCCTTATTCTCTGTAAACTTCTGTTTTAAGGACGTGCTTGATCAGTGTGAGCTGTCAGTATTTAATAACGCTGGTACGTCATCACCATCAGGCTTCACGTGGTGGCGCTAAAGTGGATTTTTCTTTCTGACCTTTCAGATCGCCAGCGTCCTGACATCACGGAGCCCCTTCGTCCTCCTCACTTTGGTAAGTGGCTGGTGTTCAGGGACCAGGCAGCGTTTGAGTACGGGGAGGGGCTTTAGGGAGCCGCTTGCCCCTGCAGAGGTCAGGGCATGGGGAGGATTGAAAACTGAGAGCAACGGTCATTGATGATAAATAGTGACACCTCAGTCTGAATTGCTAAACGTGTCCAGGACCCGTCCTCCATTCTCCAGTCGACCTGGGCTGTGTCCTGTCCCGAGGCCACTGTGGACAAGACGCCACGTGAACTCCGAGGGTTAAAACCTGACTAGAGGATGTATTTGTGTCAGGTTGAGCTCTTGGGGTTTGTGGACGTAGAATATCAGTTTGCTTCCACACTGTGTCTCCTCCGTTGTTGATAGAGTTTGAAAAACACACCCTTTGCATCTGCCCATGAGGGTGCTGGGCTGCGTGGCATCAGATTTTGGACTTGGGGCACTAAATGACGGAGGGCCTGCTGCAGCCTGGGGCAGGCAGGGGTGCACGGTGCATCCTTGCAGGGCGGGGAGGGGGTGCTGAGGCTTTGAAATGACTCTGAGAAGAAGTCTGCTTCCTTATACTTCTTCAACCTTGGGGAGCTTCAAATATGAAGAGTATGCAGCCCTTCTACCCTCCCAAAGTGACCCTTCTCTCCTTTGTTAATTGATGTTTACCGAAATAGTTTTTCTCAGTTATTTTTGTTAGCCCTACACATGATCTCTTTTTTCCACCCTGCTGTTTTGATGGCTGAGAAGAAGCGTTATGATTGTGGTCATGGAAGGTTCAGTGTGTTTTATTTGGGGGGATACAATTAGACATCGACCTGAAGGTCTTGAGGAAGAATTAAAAGGCCTGGCCTCTCTGGTGATGGCACGTTTTCCTCTGAATCTTCTGTTTTGTCTCCGCTCCTGTCTGAGTTCCAGTTGGAGTCTCCTTACAATTAGGGAAAGGAGAGGAATGTAACACAGAGTCTCGGTGTCACGGAGAAAGGCCCCTCCTGCCTGAGTTGGGTCACACCCGCGTCTCTGGAAGGGCCGGATTTGGCAGTGCTTTTCAGGACACTGTCTGTGGGGAGCGTGTGTGCACACACGTGCACAGGGAGACCAGCCAGCCTTGGGGCGGCGGAGGGATTTGTGGTTGGAGGTGGTCCTGGTCCGAGGTCTTCTCACCCAGCCTCCACCTGTGCCCAGGCAGCCTGAGCGGGGGTCAGCAAGGTGCTTGGATGGAGGAGGCCTTGCTTTCTCTCCTTTTCAAGCTGCAGCAGAGAAAGGAGGGCTGCCCTTGTGCTGGGGCCCGGCCTGGAGTTACCTGAAAGGCGGGCAGGGATGGGTTGGCTGAGCTGAGGCGGGGTCTCCCCGTCGTCGCCCCGTGTGGTGGGTCCGCGCCCTCACGTTCCCTCTCTCTCTCCAGCGCGGCGTCAACACCGACAGCGGCAGCATCTGCAGGGAGGCCTCCTTCGAGGGCATCAGCAAGTGAGTCCTGGGGCCCCGGGAACCGTCTCCCTTCATCCTCCGTCAGCTCACGTCTTCACCAGCAGGCTGGCCCAGTCTACAGACTAGACACAAAACACACAAACAGGAGGATGCTAAAAAGGGATTAGATTGGGTGATTCGAGGACAAGCTTAGAAAAATAATTTGCCTAAATTCACTCCAACCTTGACTTTAAGGATCGATGCCACTTCCCTGTCAAGCTCTATCGTGAAAGCACAGGCCCGCCACGTGCTTAGGGAGCCCTGGCCACCGTGCACACACATGGGGCGGCTGTTTTCCTTCCAGGGACCTGCTCTGAGCTCCGTGGTCTTCGTTTTTATCAGCCCCCTCCCCTCACTCCTAGCCCCTGACCTGCCGCAGCCTGGCTCACAACTTCCCCGTGTCCCCTGCTGCCCCAGTCCCAGATGGCCCCCCCCTTACCTGCCCTTGCTCCCCAGCGTAGCCCCAGGCCGAGCCTCCCAGCTCTGTTCCCCATTCTAGGCCTCTCCAGGCAGGAGGGCAGGTGTTGGGCACAGGGAGCCAGCACCTCTCCCGCCTTGCCACCCTCACACCCTGGCCCCTGTGTCCCCGGGCTGGCTGCTGACGGGCCCTGCGGGAGGTGGTCTGTGGGGCCCGAGGCTGCAGCAGACGAGCCCGTGAGGGGAGGCACCTGCTCCTTGGGGCTGCTGAGTGTGGACAGCTCGCCTGGTCTCCTGTTTCTCCGGCCCCAGCCCCTCCCCCCCCCACCTGTACTCTGCACCACGGCATCCTCTGTCCTTTGGTGGACCGAGGAAGTGCCTTACAATTATGTGTGAGCCTGAGCCACGGGAATCTGTGCGTATGTGTGATGCGTGATGTGATTGGGAGAGATTATGAGCTCATAAATATGTATCACTTCCCCCAGCGATAAGAGCGGTGGGGCATCAGGTTTGCTTCTTTTCGTCGCAGGCATCTCCGCATCCTCTTGGGAGCTCCCCAGAGCGGCCTCGCCCTCCCACACCGGCAGTGATTAGCCCAGCTCGTTGAGATGCTGGCCGTGGAGCCGCTGTCTTTCTCCAGGCCCTTGAGGGGAGTGGTACGGGGCGCAGCTTGCTGCGGCCTCTCCTGATCCGAGCCTCCCCTGGTGCCCCAGCACTGCCCGGTGCGGGGCGGCTCCTGTGCCCTGCTCACCTGCCTCCACTCTTGTCCCGTGGGCTGGCCTCTCCAGTCTCGACTTGGGTCTCCCTGCCTTGTGGGGAAGCCCTGAGCTAGAAGGAGGGAGCCGTGGTTGCTGCCACACCGACCGGTTCTGTGACCTTAGCAGAACTCGCCTCTGAGCCTCAGCTCTCCCATGTGAAGCACGGTGCATCTCAGGCTTGCTGTGGGATGAAATGAGATCCCGCTCATCCGGAGCCTGGCGTGGAGCTGGTGCTTAATAAACAGTTGCCCACGAGCAAACCCCCATCACGCCCCAGTGCCCCTCCGAGCCTCAGTTTCCCCGGCTGTGTAGTGGGCCAGCGGACTTCAGGATCCCCGATGACAAGATTCCTGGATGTCAGTGAGCTGTGGGGTCTTTCTTCCCCGCCCCCACAGCCGAGGTCTCTGCTGCAGAGAACGCCTTCTCAAGCACCCAGGGCCCAGGCCCCGGGGGTGGTGTGGTGGGGATGGCTCCTGGCTGCTCCCTAAGGTTTTCTGGGGGAGCGGTGGGGGACTCCAGGGACATCATCACTCTCTGTGAGCACTGGAAGTTGAGGCCTCGTCCCCACTCCCCCGGGAGGAGTCCCACTGTGAACTGACCTCTCCCTCCACTGAGCAGACCCCAGCCTCTGTTCCCTGCTGCTCCCTGAGTCCCCGTGGCCCCTGCCAAGAGCCCAGAGGATCCTGTGCTTGGCCAACACCCCACCCCACCTTGGGAGGCTTTTTGGAGAGCCTTAACTTTGCACAGTCTCCCAGGCTGGCCCTCTCCAACCCATGGTCCAGTCCAGACGGGGGCTGACTCTGAGCCGCTCCCCAGGCCCCTCACTGCTGGGCTGAGTGCCTGCCGCCATGCTGGGGGAATTCATTTCCACACCCATGTGGCAGGCTGAGTTTTCTGACTTGGCTGAAGTATCGCAGGTGAGAGCCCTCCCTGCCTTGGGGTCCCCCGGCCTCCCTGTGGTACTCCCTCCCCTCCTGTCCCCTCACACCTTGCTTTGGGCCTCACATCCCACTGTGGCACCCTTCGTGTAGCTCCGCCCTTAGGGGTTGGTCCATTTGGGTACCCCCCCAACCTGCGCGCTGTGGCCACTGACCTCGGGCCCCCTGCCAGCACCTTCCCTGCAGAAAGTCGTGTCTGTATTCCTGGGGTCTGGGTGCAGCTCAGCCCCCTGTCTCCCACCCACCCCAGCTCTGCCACCTTTCGGCCCCTGCGCCAGGCTGGAGAGGCCCTTGTCCTCCAGAGCTGTTGCGGCTCAGTGACCGCATTCACTTGCCAGCCATGAGCACCTCCAGCAGTTTGCAGGGATAATAATAGCCTGTTTCCTATGCAAGATGAATCTTGCTGTCGTCCTACTTTCCAATACTCAACTGCTTCTATCGTCGGTCGCTTCTCACTGCCCTAATGCAGTGCTTTATTCCTGGAATTTTTGTTTTTGACCCTTTTGAACTTCTCTGCAGCACCTCCCATCTTGGATCCTTCATTGACCTGGTCTGGCAGAAGTTCAGGTTTTGGCCTCTCGGTTTGTCCTGATGGGCCACGCCAGGCCACCTTCACCACTTGGCCTGGGGGCAGGAGGGAGCTTGTGATGCAACAGTGGCCTCGGCTGTCCACCCAGCTAGGCAGTCAGCCTGTCAGCTCTCCGGACGTGGCTCCTCAGGGTTGGCCGCCTCGGGCCTGTCACCTCGGTGGGGCTGTGGGTTTGGTCCGGGGAGCCCTCAGACCTCCCTTGGCCTTCCCAGATCAGGGCCAGGTCGCCCGCTGCCCACGGCAGGGGGTGTGCCAGGTGTCACAGGGGTGGGGTCGGCAGGGGACTCGGAGCGGGGAGACAGAGGCGGGGTCGGGTGGTAGACATGCGCTGGGATCTCCCCATGGCCGGGGGCCCCTGGGCTCACCAAGGGGTGTGGCCTTGTCCTCCCTGGGGAACCAGGGTGTGATTATGCTGGGGTGACGGGAGCAGGTGGGGACAGTCTGTAGGCCTCGTGCTGAATTTGACTCCAGCCCCGGCCACAGCTCCCTGTACAGCGGGATTGGTGCCTGGGTAGCTCCCGGGGAAGGGGTGGAAGGAGCAGGCCCTGTAGTGGGCTCCGGCCAGAGGACAGGGTCAGGTGCTCGTTGCCAGGTACTGGTGAGGGCAGGGCCGGGGCTGGTCTGTGGAGAGGGTAGCTCCACAGGAAAGACACCTTCTTCCTGGGGGCGGCACATACCACAGCTGCCTGGAGCAGCTGGGTCCTGCAGCTGGGAGCAAAGGCAGACATGATTCATCTTTGTTAGCATCAGAGGAGAGGTAGACTTGAGAGCAGGTTTTGCTCAGACAGATGGACAGACAGACAGACCCTGGCTATGAAGGGAAAGAGGTTATCTGTGGGGGGCCAGGTGGCCTATGGGCCGCCTTCTTGGCCTGAGACAGTTCCCTCCAAGGCAGGCAGGCTGCCCAGGAGCCCTGGGCAGGGGCAGCGAGTGGAGAGCGCTGTTTCACGCCGTCGTCTGATGGAGAAACATGGTCGATGTTTTACATTAGCTGGTTATTCAGGATAAGCATATTTCTTATCTTCTGGCATTTACTTAAATTGCCTTGCATATTTGACGACGATTGGTTACAAATTAATTCCATTTAAATAAGCAGTTAAATATGAAATTGCTGAATTTGGGGGTTATTAATGCAGGAATATTAATGTTCAGGGATGTGAATTTTCAAACCCAAGAAATAGAGGGACATTATTAAAACTCGACAGTTACAATAAAATGCCAGTCTGTGGTGTGGGGACCAGTGGCTTTCTGGTTACTGTTAACTTATGTATCAAGTTAACAATTTGGATTGAGGTTCTGATTATGGCTCATGGAATCTCCATGAGTCTCCTGAAGAGACAAGAACCCGCCCCAGCCCCCGTTGCTGGTGGAGTGGGGGGCCTTCTGGGACCTGTTCTCCATCTTCCAGTTAGAAACTGCAGGGAGGAGCCCGGGGGCTAGGGCGGGGCTGGCTGGGCTTATACTACTCACTGTCGATCACCCAGCCCGCAGCTAGAGCCCACCAGGGAGGTACCCTCTGCTTCCAGGACATTCCCCACCTTCATGGGCTCTGGTGGGCTTTGTTGTTGATTTTACACAATTATTACATGCTCGTTGTGGAAAGCTCTAACTAGCACAGAGGCGAAAGCAAGGAATGTTCAAATTTCATTACCTGAGTTAAACCACTGACGTTGCAGTGAATGTCTTTTGGACTCTTATGTGTGTGTCTGAGGGTGTTTCTCTATCTGGATGTTTTTGTGTCTGAGTGTGCATTTGTGTGAGTCTGTGTGTTTCTGTTTGTGTGTATATTTGGGTGTGGATCTTTGTGTGTTAGTCCAAGTTTATGCCTTTGTGTGTGTGTGTGTGTGTGTGAATGTATTTGCCTGTGTCCGTGAATATACATCTGTGTGTGTCTGCCTGCGCCTCTTCTCTAAGCGTATGCCTGTCTGTGTGTGTTTCTGTGTGTTTGCATCTATGTCTTTGTGCCTGGTCACCTTGCTGTTTGTGTGTGTGTGTGTGCACGTGTGTATATGTACGTATGTTTTGTAACGTGAGATTTTACTGGCGTGTTTGGCTTTTGAGGAGATAGGCCATCGCTTTTCCTAGCGTCAAAGTGATATTTGGCAGAATGGGAGACAGTCTATATTGCCGTCTTTATTTATGTCCTCTCCTGCTCTGTTCTTCACTCTGAGCCACGTTGGCTCTCTGTGGTCTCTTTGATATTTCACAAGTAGGGCTTGATTCTTCAACATTTTGGTAGACTTTGAATTAAGTAGTCTTATTTTTATAGTTAGGGATCCTGAAAGCTTCGAAGATCTGTAATCCTTTCAGCCTGCTAATACCTCCTTCCCTCTCCCCCTCCTTGTCCCTCCTTCAGCCAGAAGTGGGGGTACCAGCTGCACAACCACAGCATTAGATAGGTGTTTTCAAACACCCATCAGTGAGGCCATGGAGGATTCCTGGTGGGTCACAATCCTATATGCCC
Organism: Eschrichtius robustus; assembly: GCF_028021215.1. NCBI lineage: Eukaryota > Metazoa > Chordata > Mammalia > Artiodactyla > Eschrichtiidae > Eschrichtius > Eschrichtius robustus. Next base: position 51,854,695 of record NC_090842.1, on the reverse strand, counting down.
TGTGTGATATCCTGGCTTGAGATGGAGCAGGGCTCAGAATCTTGAGGATTGAAGGCTTCCCAAGGCTTCTCTGCTGAGGACCATACATTGTGCTGAGACACATTGCGCTTACCTAGCTGTCTCACTGATAGCTTGAGCTCTGAGTCACACATGACAGAAGTGTCCCAACCTGATCCTTTTGTCTCCTGGGTTCCCTTTTCAGTTATGTTCATCTTATCAAAGAACTTTTGGCTTTGTAGATTTTTCTCTATTGTATGTTTGCTTCTTATTTCATTGATTTTTTGCTTTAAAAAATTTCTAATCTTTCTAGGTTTTGTTTGTTCTTTCTCTGGTTCATTGAGAAAGAAGAAAGATATTTCTGGGATGGAAGTTTATTTTTATTGATTTATTTATTTGGCTGCGTCGGGTCTTCATTGCTGCACGCGGGCTTTCTCTACTTGTGCCAAGCGGGGGCCCGCTCTTCCTTGCAGTGCATGAGCTTCTCATTGCTGTGACTTCTCTTGTTGCGGAGCACGGGCTCTAGGCGCGTGGGCTTCAGTAGTTGCAGCATGCAGGCTCAGTAGTTGTGTCACGCAGGCTTCAGTAGTTGCGGCACGTGAGCCCAGTAGCTCTGTGGCATGTGGGCTCTTCCTGGACCAGGGGTCAAACCCGTGTCCCCTGCGTTGGCAGGCAGATTCTTAACCACTGCGCCACCAGGGAAGTCCCGGGGTGGAAGTTTAGATCATTGATTTTCAACGTTCTTTTCTACTGCCTACATTTAGAGCTATAAATTTTTCTCTAAGCACTACTTTAGCTGCATTTCGCCAATTACGATATTTCATGGTTTTATTTTCTGATTTTATTATTATCTCTTCTTTGAACTGTAGGTATTTAGAAGTTTATTGCTTAATTCCCAAACAATTTTGGATTTTATATTTTTCTGTTACTGATTCCTAGTTTAATTCTACTGTACCAATGAATATTCTCTGTATTTCATCCCTTTGAAATTTGTTGAAACTTCCAACATATGTTATTGTTTCATGATAAGTGTTTCATGTATACTTAATGAGAGCATGTAGTCTGCAGTTGTTGGCTGTAGTGTTCTGTATATGTCAATGAAATTAAGTTGGTTAATTGTATTGTTTGTATCTTCTGCAACTTTACTGATTTCTCTGTTTGCTTGTTCTGTCATCAGAAGAGGTATGTGAAAATCTGAAACTATGCTTGTCGATTTATCTGTTTTTCATTTCTGTCAATTTTTATAAATCAATTTTATTAGAATAAAATTTATATACAATAAAATTCATTATGTGTATAATTCAGTAAGTTTTTAAAAACAGCTTTGTTGGAATATAATTCACATACTTTACAACTGACCCACTTAAACTGTACAACTAAAATGCCTTTTTGTATGTCTATAGATTTGTGCAGTCATCATCACAATCAATTTTAGAATATTTTCATCACCCAAGAAGAAACCCTGTACCCATTAGCAGTCATTCCCTTGGCCACCACTAATCTATTTTCTGTCTTTATGGATTTGCCTACTTTAGCATTTGATATAAACGGAGTCATACAGTATGTGGCCTTTTATATCTGGCTTCATTCACTGTGTTTTCAAAATTCATCCATGTTGTAGCATGAATCAGTACTTTGGTCATTTTTATGGCTGAGAAATATTCCAGTCTATGGATATATTGGTTTCTGTTTGCATAATACATCTTTTCCCATCCTTTCACTTTCATCTTGTGTCTTTGAGTCTAAAGTGCCTCTTTTGAGCATATAGTTGAATCTTTTTTTTTCCCATCTATTCTGCCAATCCTTGTCTTTTAATTGGAAAATTTAATCCATTTACATCTAAAGTAATTACTGATAAGGAAAACCTTCTTTCTGCCATTTTGTTATTAGTTTTCTGTGTCATATATTATTTTTGTTCCTCAGTTTCTCCGTTACTCCCTTCTTTTGTGTTTAATTGATTTTTTTGCAGTATACAGTTTTGATTCCTTTTTTATTTCATTTTCTGTATATTTTAGTTATTTTCTTAGTGGTTACCCAGAGGATTACAAATGACTTCTTAAACTTGTAATAATCTAGTTTGCATTAATATCAGTTGATTTCAATAGTACACAAAAATTATGCTCCCTTCCTTTGTGCTGTTATTGCATACAGATTGCATCTTTATACATTTCGCAGTGATCTACACAGGTTTATAATTATTGCTTTACGCAGTTGTCTTTTAAATCAGATAGGACTTACAAACAAAAAATACATTTACACTGTTTCTGTACTTGCCTATGTAATTACCTTTACCAGTGCCCTTTTTCTCCTTATATGGATCCTAGTTACTCTCTAGAAACTCCTTTCACTATAGTCTGAAAGATTCCTTTCAGTATTTCTTATAAGCTAGGTCTTCTAGTGATGAATTCTCTCAGTTTTTGTTTATCTGGGACTGTTTTAATTTCACTTTCATTTATGAAGCATAGCTTTGCTGGATATGGAATCTTTGTTGACAGATACTTTTCTTTTAGCAATTTGAATATGTCATCCCGTATTCTGCCTTCTGGCCTCTGTAGTTTCTGATGAGAAATCAGCCATTAATCTTACTGAAGATCCTTTGCGTGTGATGAATTTGTTTTCTCTTACTGCTTTTAAGGTTTTCTTTTGACAGTTTGATTATGTGTCTGGGTGTGGATCTCTTTTGAGTTTATCCCACTTGGAGTTCATTGAGCTTTATGGATGTTTACATTGATGTTTTTCATTGAATCGGCAAAGTTTTTGGCCATTGTATTTTCAAATATTCTTCTGCTCCATTATCTCTCTCCTTTTCTTCTGGAACTCCTATTATGTGTATGTGGGTATACTTGATGGAAGAGGCTATGCTGTCTGCCTAGCGAGGGTGGAGGATGGCGTTTTGCAGCCAAGCAGCTTGTTCTCCAACTGACGACACTTGGAGGACGTGGCCTGGACTGTCAAGTCTGCTGCAGGACGTGAGCAGCAGCAGGCCTTCTGTTGTCCAGGGAGTCATGAAGTTAAAGTTCTCTTGGTCAGGCTTTCTCTTGGTATGTCTTAAATGAAGTATTTCTTGCTGGGAGATGATAGACCACTGAACTAATGGACTTTACTTGTTTTCTGTCTGTAGGTTCAATGTCAACAACACCATTCTTCATCCGGAGATTGTGGAATGGTGAGTATGGCTTGTGGCTCTTTGTTATGCTCAGCCCAGGAAGGTGAGAGACCCTGCTGTTCCCGCCCACTCCATCTCAGAGAGCCCCTCAGACAAGCTGGTCCCCAGAACTCTTGTCTCAGCCTCTTCTGTTTTGTATTTTTTGTTTGTCAGTTGGTCTGTTTTTTCCAAAAGGACACACGTCACTCGAATGTCAATTAAATTTCTCTTTTTCTTTAGGGGTTTTTAAAAGAAATCTTAACCATAAATGAGCCAAACGTATATAGCTCAGTTAAAGTAGCTAGTGAAAAAGAATAAAAATAAACATCATACATGATCCTAATACCAGAAAGGTAAACATGTTTTCCTCATGTCATGCATATGTCTTGACTAGTTGGCATCCTTTTTACGTGTCTTATGTTGCCTGCTCTCTTTTTTTGCTGGTACTGATAGCCCTACCTGCAGTGTGTTTTCTGCTGGGTCACAGCAGGGCAAGGTGCCTCCAGTTGGGCATCGCCTCTGTGGGCCCTTGAAGAGGCTGGAGACAAGAAAGGTTGGTGGCTTTGTGTGGCCAGCCTAGAGCCGCACACTGTGGAAATGGCCCCTGAGGTTGGTTAGAGAGACGGGCAGGGGCCGGGTGGGCCGTGGTGTCTGCCTGGACTTTGTCTTGAGAGAAATGGGAACCAGGGGAAACCTTCAAGGATTTAGTCAGGAGAATGGTAGGATCAGGTTTTCTTTTTTTTTTAATTTGTTTTTTAAAAATTTTTGGCTGTGTTGGGTCTTCGTTGCTGCGCACGGGCTTTCTCTAGTTGCGGAAAGCGGGGGCTGCTCTTCGTTGTGGTGCACGGGCTTCTCATTGTTGTGGAGCACGGGCTCTAGGCGCATGGGCTTCACTAGTTGTGGCATGTGGCTTCAGTAGTTGTGGCGCGTGGGCTTAGTTGCCCCGCGGCATGTGGTATCTTCCAGGGCCAGGGATCGAACCCGTGTCGCCTGCATTGGCAGGCAGATTCTTAACCACTGCGCCACCAGGGAAGCCCAGGTTTGCGTTTTTTAAAGCTGTGGGGCAGGAGTGGGAGCAGGCTGCCAGTTAGGAGGCTGCTGCAGGGTCCAGGTGGCCGTGGAGGGGTAGGTGACAGAGTGGAGAGTAAGGGGCAGTCAAGGGGAACGCTCCTGGGACGAACCGGCCTTGACGCCTGAGTGAAGGGTGGAATTGAATGTGACTCTGGGGTTTTGTCCTGAACAGCTGAGTGGTGTGTCACCAAGATGGGGCAGGTGCTTTGGCAGGTGAGGGACTTGTTTGTGGTGTGTTGAGTTTGAGGCAGGTGCCAGTGGGAGAGAGGCTGGGCCAGAGGCGAAGATCTGAGGGCTGTCGACAGGCATCGATACTGACCCTTGCGAGAGCTGGCGGGTGGGCGGGCCAGCAGCTCTGTCGGCAGCCCTGAGCCGGTGCCCATCCTGGCCGCACACTCTGTGAGCGTGCGGGCTTGTGTCCTTCCAGCTCACAGCCACCTCTTCTTGTTTTGATGAAGTAACAAATGCCTGGCCCCTCCGTAGCCCCCAGTTGGCAGAAGAATAAATCCTGGCTAATCAGGGACCGCGTCCACCTATGTCCCAGATGTGGCATCCCTTGTGGCCGCTTACATTCTGAGTGCTTTGAAGACCAGGGCTGGGTTGTGCACCCCAGCATCTCCTGAGGGACAAGTCATTAGTTTGTCACTTTGGAACGAGCATGCTTTAATTCTGCTGACATTTCCAAGGCTCTGAGGTAGATTCTGCGTTCATAAGATACTTCCCAGTTTTATTAAAGCCAACAGCAGAAAGGACTTATTTGGCATTTGATGGCAGTAGAAGTGTTTTAGAAATGTCACGTTGTCCTTACTGCCTCAGGGGTGTGTTTTAGCAGCGTGCGTTCTGGCCTCTGTAGTGACTGCAGTCATTCTTGGTGGGAGCCATGCGAGTTATCTCCCTCCTCCGGTAGCTGGAGGAAGGATTCTGGGTGGACTGGCGGGCAGGCCCCTCATCTACAGGAAAGACTGGGTTTCCATGGTATTAAATTATGGCTCATTGATGTATCTTTGGGCCCCTGTCCTGGATGCTTTTTCCAACGCCCCCCTCTCGGCCCGTGGAGAGAAGTTACCTGGGGTAATGGAAAAACTATCCAGTTGGGCATATCCAAATTCTCACCCCAGCCCACCCACCTCAGGAAGTCACTGAACTTGTCTGAGCCTCAGCTTCTTCATCTATAAAATGGGGATGTAGTAATGCCTAACTCACAGCATGGACGTGAAGATTCATGATGCCTAACAATTACCATAGACCGGGTGGCTTATGAGCAACAGAAATTCATTTCTCACAGTTCTGGAGGCTGGGAGGTCCAAGGCCAAGGTGAGGACCCACTTTCTGGTTCATAGACGGCCGTCTTCTTTCTGTGTCCTCAAATGGCAGAAGAGGTGAGGGAGTTCTCTAGGGTCTCTTTTATAAGGGTACCAATCCCATTCATGAGGGTTCCACCCTCATAACCTAAGTACCCCCCAAAGATCCTACCTCCGAATACTATCACGCTGGGGATAGGTTTCAACCTATGAATTTGGGGGGAACACAGTGTTCAGTGTATAACACCAAGCCTCAGTTTCCATACCTGCAGAGTGGACGTGGTCTCCCTTGATGGATGGATGGCTCAAGGATTGAGTGAGAGCAAAAGTCAAGTGACAGCACATCCTAGTAATCATGCTGTCACCTTTTGAGACTTCCTTTGTGCAAGGTGCTATGCTAAGCACTTGACACACGTCACCTTATTTAAAGAGGTATTTTATTTATGTTATAAGGTAGGACTCTGATTATCCCCATGCTACAGGTGAGCAGACTGAGGCACAGGAAAGTGATTTGCCCAAGAAAAAGCCAGGAGCTGAGCCCAGGCCAATGGTTCCAGGCTCTGATGCTGCCCTGTGTGGCTCTGAGGAGTACCCTGAGGGGCGGGGGGTGCTGCCTGAGTGTCAGCCTCTCTCTCGGTTCATTCTTGGCCATCCGACCTGCTCAGAGCCCACAGAAAAGATCTTGTGGAGGCCAGGGTGTGGTGGGGTGGAGGGCCTGGGGACGTGCAGCTATGCTTCCCCCAGCACGGCGCCCTGCCACCCACACGTACCCCAGCTCCCAGGTAGCGGCTGAGCTGGGGATTTGGGATCCTTCCCGGAGCCTGTCTGATTAGGAGGCAACAGGCAGCCTCTCCCGGCACAGGGGAAGCTTCACTTCTCATTTATGTTTGGGTGTCACTCATTTCCTTTCTGTGACTGCTTTATTGTTTTCCACTCTCTCAAGCAGTACCTTTTTGATTTCCTGTAAATTCCTCTATAATCATACTCTTCTTCCCCACAAACATGAGATCATAGCTGATCATTTCTTTCCTTGTGCTAGGTATTGCAGTTTGAACGTGGAGGTCAGAAGTTGAAACTTAATAAGAGCAGGCGTCTCTCACTTCCATAATTTAGGCTGTGGTTCTGCTTTCCTGTTCAGCAGATGATTAAATTGATCTGAAGGTGGGGTAGGAAATAAAAGGAGATACTTCTGTGCTGTCTAATAGCTCGGCGCCGTGGATTTCAGTTAAGCACCTCTGGAAGCGTCTCAGAAAAGCAAGCATGTCAGCCATTGCTATGCGCCTTCTCGGGTTTTGAGTGAGGCCGTGTTAACTTGAGTCGGTGTCATGCCAGTGTTAGAGCTGTTAATTACACGGAGTGGAGTTGGCCTGTGTGTATATTCATCAGGCAGCGGGGTAAGCTGTCTATTTCTATTCCCCTGCCTATCTGTGCACGGGAGACGGTGAGGGGTGGATGGTTTGGGGCAGACACGCACCAGGATCCTGCATCCTGGGTAATGTGTCCCAAATTAGAAAAGGTACGTAGATGATGACTTAGATTCTTGGTGTGTCTATGAAAAGTATTCCAGTAGGCTTGCTGTCTTTGTCTCCCGGTGAATAGGCATTTAACCCTAAGTCAAGGAGCAAGCCAAGTGGAAAGTGGGGACCTGAGAGTAGGGGGGAGAACCTGGCTTACTGTGCACCGGGAGGCTGGACACAGGAGGTGGGAGCAGTCAGGCCCTGGTCCCAGCTCTCCCTGCACGTGGCTCGCGACTGCCTGGCCCCAGTCAGGTCTCAGGCACACTCAGCTCACCACGGGCTGAACCACCGTTTTCTTCCTGGCTCTGGTTTCTCTGAGAGGACTTATGGATTGAGCTTCCTGAGGATATGTAATTCCAACCAGCTCTTTCCTTTCTGTCCCTCCTGTTGTTCTGGGATTTTACCCTTTGAATCCCTGGGTCACAGGGTAGGGATGGAATGGCCGTGGGGGTCATGCGGTATGGAATTCCCGCAGTCCTCTCCCGCAGAAGCCCCTGCACATTCATCTGCGGGAGAGATGGAATTCCTGTCCCTTCAAATAGGTTTTGTGCAACGCTGTGGCACCTTGATGCTTAGAGACTAATTTTGGAAATACTTCATCTTGTCTTGCTACTATTTTAATCAGTGGAGCATTCAGACCTCACTTAATTGATGTCTTAATCCTGCATTTAATGCCCAGAGGCAGTTTTGTGACCTGTGAATATTTAAGGAAAAAAAAGATTGCACGAATGAATCTCAGCTTGGTCCAGTTTTTGTCATTTCGGGCCAGTAGCAGGGGACTCTGTGCCTTCACCCCCGCCACCCTGCCTGTGGTGCTGCCTTTCCCCTCGAGCGGCCTCCTTGATGTGGTGATACTCACAGGCCTGGCCACGAGCTGGGGACCCTGCCTGAGTGCCTTCAGCTCCTGCACACGTCAGGCACCTCCTCTTGCTGCCGGAAGAGCCTCAGTTGCCTTCTGCCCAGATGTCTTTTTTTTTTTTTTAATTAATTAATTAATTAATTTTTATTTTTGGCTGTTTTGGATCTTTGTTGCTGTGCACTGGCTTTCTCTAGTTACGGCGAGCGGGGGCTACTCTTCGTTGCTGTGCGTGGGCTTCTCATTGCGGTGGCTTCTCTTGTTGCGGAGCACGGGCTCTAGGCGCGCAGGCTTCAGTAATTGTGGCGCGTGGGCTCAGTAGCTGTGGCTCACAGGCTCTAGAGCGCAGGCTCAGTAGTTGTGGCGCACAGGCTTAGCTGCTTCCCAGACCAGGGCTCGAACCCGTGTCCCCTGCATTGGCAGGCGGATTCTTAACCACTGCACCACCAGGGAAGTCCTGCCCAGATGTCTTAAGTGGCATCAGTGCTGTCCTGTCCTGAGCCTTGGTCCTCTGATGCTTCCTGAAGGAGGTGACCTTCGTCCTCCCCTGGGGATAGAAGCCTTGCAGATGATACTTCTAACCACCACCCCACATGTCCTTGGGCTGGACAAGGCGGGGGCTGAGTGTGACACTCAGAATCCCTCACTCCATGGCGGCTGGGCCTACAGAGACTGAACCCCAGCAGAATCCCCCTACCTTGCCTTTTTGTGCTCGGGAGTAAAGGAAATAGCCTCCTCAAATTCAGGGCAGTGAAGTCTTCCTGCAGATGAGGAGAAACTGTGCAGAATGCTGGAAAGTCTTACTGTTTTCTGCCGTGATCTTAAAAACAGTTTCTGGTGCTTGTGTTGTGGAGATAACGGGGCCAGGCGGGGACGCCTGGCGCCAGGGCGAGACTTCAGCGCCAGAGTACCCTGTGGACAGTTGGGTGAGCCGGCACACAGCAGCCTTTACTTTCAGGGCCCTTAAAGCTTGGATTCAACTGGGCCAGGCCAGTGCTCAGCCAGGCCGGCTTCACTGGAGAACTGCCTTTGCCCTGGTTCAGTTTGCTTTTTTTTAACATGACTAAAAAAATAAGTCCTGAGGCAACCAGCTAGAGGCCTGGTTTGTCATCTTCCCCAAAGTGAAATCAGAAAAGAAAGCAGGACTCTGGGCCTCGATGGCGCAACGTGCGTATCATCTCTGATAGGCAGGGAGCATGGTCTGGGCTCCAAGAATCCTCTCTCCTTGGGCTGATGGAGCCTTTTTCCCAGCTCTTTTCAAGACTGAGGGTGTCTACGGGGCAGGGAGGAGGTGAGCGGAGAGCCTGTGAAGTGGGCCTCTGAGGCTGGGGCTGCCTCTTCCTGCCTCTGTGGCTGGGGGTGAGGCAGTGGTGGTGGGAGTTCGGACTGCTGAGGCCCGGGGAGGCTGTCCCCCACGCCCTGTGCTGCCCGGGGCCTGCCCGGCTGTGCGACATCCCACCACGACCTGGTGAACGGCCCAGGGAGGGCGGGGTGGAGGAGGCCTCCTTTTCTTTTTGAGATGAACCATTCTCTCTCCTGGTTGGAAGTAAGGTGTTTTCCAGCTTTGGTGCAATGCCCAGGTACTGTTGCTAACCCGTAGTTACTGTGTGTCTGCTCTGGGCCAGGCACTGTTCTAGCCCTGGGACCCTGCTGTCCAGGGCTATGGGCTTTTAGGGGGAGACTTAAATGAAAAGGAAATTACAAGTGTGATAGCTTACTGAGGATTCACATAGACTGCCCAGGGAATAGAGGGAGGGATCTAGCCTGGGAGGGGGCTGGAGGGAGCCCCTCCCCGCTTTCTGAGAAAGGAGCTAGAGGATGAATGTGCAGGAGCCGGTTCCAGGCAGAGGAGTCCCTGTCGGGGCTGGGGGTGGGTGAGTGGTGGAGACAGGCAGGGTGTGGCCTAGAGAGCCTCCTGGTCTCTGGATAGAGTTTTAACTTCATCTGGACGACATCTAGAGGCTACTAAAGGTTTTAAACCAGGGAAAGCCTGGTCAGATTTGCATTGCCTGAAGATCCACAGCTGTGGTCGGGGAGCAGCCAGGGCTGGAGGCCAGAAGAGCCAGGAGAGGTTGTCCAGGCTGGAGAGAGTGGGGTCTGGACGGAGCGAAAGGGGAGGCGTGAGAGGTTGTGGAGGTGGAATTGCCGCCCTTGGTCGTCGGTTGGATGTGGGAGTGATGGACGGATGAGAGGGAGGTGCCCAGGTGTCTGCATTAAGCAGTGGGAGGTGGGGAGCTGTGGCTGGAGACGGGAGCCTGCAGAAGGGTGGGAGTCTCTGTCCTGGTGAGCTGGAGGTGCCTGGGGAGGTCCTGCAGGTGGAACGCAGCTGAGAGGCCTGTGCCAGAGCGGGGGGTTTGGGAGCAGGTGCAGCGGCAAGGCTGGGGGGCAGGGAGGGGAGGGCCCGTCAGAGATGGAGGAGGGGAAGCAGCCGAGCACGTGCCAGCAGAGGCAGGCGTCACGGTGCCTCTTGCTCTTGGGAGGTCACGGAATGCCTCTGGGTTTGGCACCCTGGGGGTTGTTATCCCACGTGTTGGTGAGGCGGTGCTGGCAGAGTGGCAGGGGCTGAAAGGAGAAGAGGGGAGGGGAGAGGGTTAGTGAGAAGATGGGGAGGAGGTTTGTAAAAGCTGCTCTCCCTCCTCTCCGGAGGCAAGGACTGTCAGGGTTTTCTTTCTGGAAGCGTGGCTGGGTGGTGGGGGGAAAGCTTGGCTGGAGGAGGAGGTGAGTGGTCATGGAGCTTCCAGTAAGAGGGGCAGGTGCACAGAGGCGGTTGGGGGCTGGGATCTGAGCCCATGTGTGCGTGTTGGGGGGCTGAGCCTCACTGACAAGAGGGCACCCCTTCCCTTGTAGGCGGGGAGAGAGGGGAGGATGGGGGTGGGGAGGGCTTGGGAGTTTGGAGAAGAGGTGAGAGTACGTCCACCTGCTGGTTTCTGTGTTCTCCAGGAAGTAGGGGATGAGTTCATTCATGTGACAAGGAGCCCTGGGAGGGCTCCGAGGTGGAGGAAGTTGAGAGGAGCCTGGACGCTCCCCCTGTGACTCCCGGCAGAGCTGGGGTGTGTGGAGGCAGGTGGCAGCTGGCTGTGCCGTCCGCCCAGCTGAGTGCTTTCCCCCTCAGCCCTCACGTCCTGCACACACAGGCCTGGGCTTTGGTTCATCCCTTGCGGGCGTTCGGCCGAGCCTGTGTGGATCGAAGGGCACAAGTCCTAGGGGGTCTAAAGTGTTGGCCGGAGTGGTGGCTAGAGGGCTGGACCAGGGCTCTAGGCTGAAGAGAGAGGCAGGGGGTCAGAGGCGGTTGTAGCCTGGGCCTGGTTCCCACCTGTGTTGTCACTCTGGTCGTCACCGCCATCGGAGAATAGAGAGACCCGCTCCCAGCTCACAGATCCTCGGGCTGGGGCCGAGTAGGGCAGGAACGAAGCATCAGGGGCCGCTAGGTTATCTGTGAGTGGATTTGGACCACACCCTCCGGGGCACGGGAACCAGCGTTCTGTTCCCCCGGGGAAAAGCTGCTCCCAGCGCCCCGAGGTGGAGCCGGAGAGCAAGCTTAGGCTTCAGGGTCTGCCCCTGAACAAAGGAGGCAGCTTCATCTGGAGGAAGTCTCAGTGGGTTGGGGGTTTGTCTTTCCTACATCCCCTGGAAGGTTTTACAGTCTTAGGAAGGTGTCCCCGTGCTGTACGATGCCTTCCTCCCCTCCCAGCGACAAATGGCTGGCTGTCCTACATGGGCGTCGTGGAGACAGCACAGGTCGGTGGAGGTGGGAGCGCCTTCCCTGCCATCCTCAGCCGCCTCGGCCGAGGCTGGCTCAGGACCGTCAGGCCTCAGCGGTGGACAGTTGTTGGACGAGGGGTGCGCTGTGGATGGAGGGGCAGGCGCTAATCTGCCATCATGACTCTCCGCTTTGCTGATCTTGAGGGGGCTTGAGCGGGTTACCTCTGTGAGAGGGAGAGGTGGCTCTGTGGGAGCTTTGGTGAAGGCAGGTCACCTTCATGAAGGGAGCAGGGTCAGCCATGAGGGATGCACTGAGGACTCCATGCGCTTAAGGGCTGGGCCCACTGCCACTTAAATGCCGTGAGCTGGAGGTGCTTATTTGAAATGGGTAGAAGTAGAAAAAGAATATTTATTTAGCTTCTCTACAGGAGGCTTACTTGGGGTTGAGACTGATTGCAAGGACCAGAAACCTAACCAATTTTGGGCAAATGAACATGAGCTTATTGTGAGGACCCCAGTACCCCCCTGGAGTCCAGCTGGCAGGAGGCACAGCTGAGCCTTGAAAGGACGGCAGGGTCTGTTGGTTGCACCGCCCCGTCCCCATTCCCAGCTCGACCCTATCTCACACAGGGGGCCTGAGTCACATGGTTTTCCAAGGCTGCCTGGACGGGTGGGTGTGGTGGGGGGAAAGGGGAGAACTCTTCAGCCATCTGGGCAGAGCCCTGGGAGTCAGCACACTTAAGATTCAGGTCCAGCAGCCTTGCCATGTAGATTGTATCCCCATTTAATGGATGAGGAAACTGAGTCTCAGTGAGGCACCACGTGTCTGGCTACAGAATCTGGGCTTCTGCCACCCACAGCGGCTTCCCGATCTTGTAACTGCAAACAGCCTGCACCCCTGAGGCTGGCGTTGGGTCGGGATGGGCCGTGCTTAGTGTAGCTCATCACTCCTGGGGCTTGGTGGCCCATCCTGCCCCCATCCTATGCCCAGGCAGCCCATCTGCAGCCCTGGGCTCCTTCCCAGGCTGTGCAGGGTGTGGAGGTTTCCCTGGAGGGGTCTGCCAGCTCCTGCTGGAAGTCGCTGACTTGCTGCTTCGTTTTTCTCCTTTCTGCAGCCGGGTCTTCAAGACAGACATGGAGCTGGAGGTTTTGCGCTACACCAATAAAATTTCCAGCGAGGCCCACCAGGAGGTAAGCTGGGCGCTGGCTCATTGGACCTGCCGTTCTGGGTGGGCTGGGGAAGCAGCATTGCTCTGTGTGGGGCAAGACGGCGGTGTCGAGGTGGACGGTCTTGGGGGGGGGGGCGCTGGCCCCCAGCAGGCAGGAAGTGTCACTGCGGACCCGAGATACGGTGCTGGCTGTTTACTGTTCCCCGGTGGGGACAGGGCAGGGAGGGCCTGTCCTCACCTTAAGGTACCCGCCCTCAGGGAACTTCCCAGCAAGAAGTCCCGACTTCCAGGACAGTAGAGCTTTCCCTCCTCGCATTCTGGCGGTCCCAGTTCCTTTTAAAGAATCTGTGGTCCTTAACCAAGATTCAAGCACGTTTATTACTATCATCCATTTTTTGAAAACACCCTCACCTGATTCTTTCCCAAACCTTCCCACTTTACCTGAGGAGCAGGAGCAAATAAGGAAGTTTATTTTTGGAAATGGGTCCGGGCCATTGGGATAGCCCAGTACCTGCTTACTGACATTTGCAGAGTTGTGTCAGGAGACAGATGGGGGTCATGGGGGGCAACACAGTGTCTTCTCCGAGTTCATTTTCTCTGTGTTTTATAAGCAGGGAAACTTCTTAGGATAGTTGTCATAGGCTTCTGAGCATTAAGTATTCACCAAACATGTCTTGGCTAAATCTTCGCTTGCCTCCCGAGGTGTTTATCGACTTCTGAACAGAAGTGCTCCGGAGTGCTTTAAATAAACTGTATGACTTCGGAGCTTTAAAAAAGTTCTAATTTGTCACATTTCTGCACCACTGTGTGCACGTATAATTCTTTTTTTATTTTTATTTTTTAAAGAAGAGATTCTTTTGAAAAAATGCTATACATTATTTATAAGGCGGTGTTACTTATCTCCTTAATACAAATGTCTTTGCTTAATATCCATCCTCCAGGTAATGAAGGCTGTAAAAGTGGGAATGAAAGAATATGAGATGGAAAGGTAAGCTGCTGTGTTTCTCTGGGTAAAGATTAAAATGTAAAAAACAGTAATTTACGTTCGCTGAGCAAGTAACAGATGAGGCGCGGCAGCCTGGCGCACAGATTGAGTGGGAATTAGGAGTAGGGCTTCAGCGTCGTGGGCAAAGAGGATTTTTCTTCCGACTGTGGCCACCTCCCTGGCTCTTGGCAGAGTGTTTGATGGTAATGGTCTTTGATTACTTTTCAGGGTGGTTTAGTGCCCCATCATTCCACTCTTGGACTTTGTTGCTGCAATTTGCAGGAAACTACCAAATAACTGCTATTGTGACTCTGAAAGCCGCTAGTAAAACAGCTTGCCATTTTTATGTGTAAACACTGCCATTATGTCTGCTGTGCTTGGACGACTGGGTTGCGGGTTGGTTAAGTGGCTCATAAAGCGTTCTGGAGAGCTCCATCATCCTGCAGCTCCAGTTAGGCTGCAGGGAGCCTGTTGCCACCCGGGGCCTTCCCAGGGCTGCCCTGCTGTGCTGGGTGTGGCCTGGCCAGCTCCTCAGCCCCGCGCCAGGACCCAGGGGTCAGTCAGCATGCTGTGGCCCACAGCGTGAAGGAGCCCTGGGGTCAGACCCAAACTGCCCCAGTGGCTCCCCTCCCACCCACCTCCTGGGGCAGGAAGCCCCCATTCCCGAGTCTCTCACCAGTGACTGCACCGCGTGGGAGCCCCTGTGGGGATAAGACACTGAAGCTGCCGTTTTCTCCCCCTGTGACATAATAGGAAATGCGTATTTGGTCTCTGCCCCCAGTTCCTGGCACGGAGCTTGTAAAGCCTTTGAAATGCCCCGATAGAGAGGAGCATCTGTTGTTCTTTATAATAAGCCCCTTTCCACCGCACCTGAGTTTATGCTAATGAGGGACTCTCGGAGGCCCCGACCTCCTGGGAGAAGAGAGGGACTAGAGGTGGAGATTGAGTTCTGACCAGTGATTTAATCAATCCTGTATCTAAGGAGGTAATGGCACTTCCATAAGCCCTAAACCAAAGGGTTTGGAAAGCGTCTAGGTTGGTGAACACGTGGAGGTGCTGGGAGGCTGGCATCCCTGGAGAGGGCTTGGAAGCTCCACGCCCCTCCCCCACACCTTGCCCTGTGCCTCTCTTCCACTTGGCTCTTCCTGAGTTGTATTCTTCCTAATAAAGTGATAATAGTAAGTAAACCGCTCTCCTGAGTTCTGGGAGCCATTCTAGCAAATTATGAAACCCAAGGCTAGGTTTTGTGGGAACCCCTGATTTAAGGCCGATGGGTCAGAGGTAAAGGAGGCCTGGACTTGTGATTGGTGCCTGAAGAGGGGGCAGTTTCGTGGGACTGAGCCCTTAACCTGTGGGGTCTGCACTAACTCTGGCAGTTAGTTAGTGTCAGAAGGTGTCCACAGAGAAATGGAGAATTGCTTAGTGTGGAAAACCTACATATTTGCTATCAGAAGTGTTGTGAGTACGAAAAAGCGTCTTACCTTGGACCCTCCACCCTGGGCTGCCCTCTCCTGCCTGGCCTTGTAAGAGCTTGGTGCTGCTGCCCCTTCCCCACCTCGCAGGGCCCATGTCCGCCCCAGGTACCCTCAGGGCCCGCTCTGCCTCCACACCTTAGCAGTGCAGAGTGAGGGCGAGGTACAGACAGAGTCGGCAGTGGGCACCGTGGGCATTTACAATCACCATCACGTGGCTTGGGGGTAGGCGGCTTTTTTCAAAGTCTAATAACCCTTAAAGGAGTCCTGAACAGGGAGCCTCTATATTTCTCTCCCCTTACCCTGGGAGGTAAGAGGTTAACATGGCCTCGGAGGCCCCGCTGCTGTGCCTTCCCAGGAGGGGCATGGAACAAGTGAGTCATCAAGGACCCGGCTCTGTCAGGCCAGCCCAAGGAGGACGGGGAAGGGGCGGAGCCGTCTAGCTCTTGCCTCCGTGCTCTGGGATTCCCAGGGTCCTTGCCCCAGCCCCGCCCCCACCCCCGACCTGGGACAGGAGGAGTTCTGCGGGGCTGCCAGGGAGGTGGGCTGGGCAGTGGGTCCCTCAGATTGGCACTGGCCCAGAAACCTGTTCCCAGCTGAATTGGCCCACAGTGACCCACAGCCGATGCTTCAAATAAAACAACCCAGAAATTGGAGCAGGACTCGCTTGCTCCGGTGTGGAGCCATGCTGACTGCTGCGTTGTGCCCTAAACTGCGGGGAGTCCAGCTCTGAAGGTGGCTCCTGGGAGGGGCCTGAGCCGTCCTCGGTGTCCCAGAGCCAGATCAACCTGGGTGTGAGTTCTGGGTCGGGGGGCTGGTGACTCAGAATACCTCCCCCAGCTCCCTACTCCCCAACCCAAGGTAATAGAGGTCTTTTCTTTTCTTTTAATGACAAATTTCAAATACCCCCCACCCGCAAGTAGAAGAGTATAATGAACGTCGAAGTCCCCATCAGGGTTTTCTGTTTCGTTTTGTTTTGCTAGAGTATTTAAAATCAAACCCCAGACATTGTGTCATTTTACCTGCAAATAAGTCAGCGGGTGTCTCAGTGGATGACGGTATTGTTTTCCTTTTCATGTAACCACTGTGTCATGATCACATCTAAGTAAGTTAACAATAATCCTTAATGTTATAAATGTCTAGTTCATGTTGTCTAAAACTATCTTTTTAGAACTGGTTTGTATGAGTTGGGATTCAGGGTCTACACGTTGCGGTTGGCTGTTGTTTGAAGGAGACCCTCTTGTTGAGCTGAGCTCCGAGGAGATCTTACATTTGTCTACAAAGGGCTCAGCCTCCCGCTCCACACTGCGTCCCAGGTTGGTCCCACTGCTGCCTCCTCTGTGGACCAGGGGCGGCCCTCGGAGAAATGATCCTGAGGCTCAGGGCCCGAAGCAGCCGCCCTGAGGGTGCTGAGTGGCATTAATCCAGCTCAACGTGCCAGGTGTGTGCCCTGTTGTGCACGTACTATGCGTCATGCCCACCCTGCGGCTGGCCGTAGGGGGTACAGAGGGGAAGCAGTGGCTACCCTCGCACCCTCAGCCCGGCAGGGGGGCCATCTGATCTCTGGGTCCCTGAGGCCTGAGAGCAGGGGGGTTCCTGGGGTGGAGTGTGGGGAGGGGTTTTAAAAGCTGAGGCAGAGATGATGAGGACAAGAGACAGAGTCTGTTCCCGAAGGGCAGGTAGGAGGGGTGACCTGGGAGGCAGATGGTGTCACCCCCTGGAGACAGTGGGAAGATGGTTCTCCCGGGACATTGGGGTGTCCCTGGCCGATTTGAGGAGGGCACCACCCACTGCCAGTGCCAGCCTAAGCCCGGGGGCGTCTGCAGTGGTGAGGGGGCCGATGTCGCTTTCTCTGTCCCCACAGGCACGTCCCTGCCCAGGTAGCCTGGGATGCTGTTTTGTGGCCTGTGTCCTTGGAGCCTGGGAACTTTCTCTCGGAGGCCCCATCTCGTTAATCTGCAGTGTCTGCCCCGCAGTTGGTATCAGGAAATACGTGTGGGCGGGTTAGATGGATGGGCAGGAGAGAGAAGAAAATGTCCTGAACTACTTTTTCCTGTCTTCTCTGCCGCTGTGAACTTCAGCATTCTTCTCTTAACCAAGTGGGAGTATGAGATTGCGTCTAAAGCAGGTGGGGGCTCCCCAGGAGGTGTGGCCTCCTTAACACAGGCTGGACCGATGCCTAGGAAGGTCCAGGGCAGCGACTCTCGGGCAGGCCACCGACCCCTGGCTTAGAAGAGCATCCCTAGAACCTTCTGGACGTTCTGCTGAGAGCATGGCCAGCTCCAGCCCCACGGGAGCATGGCCAGCTCCAGCCCCACGGAGGGACACAGGGCAAGAAGGGCAGGGACTCCTGGGGGTGGGGGTGGGGGGGAGATTGGGGCTGATTTTCTGGAAGGCAGGCATACCACCAGCACAACGGCGCTCAGACTCAGACAAGGGCCGCTGGCCAGGAGACTCAGTTCTGAGCCTCATCTTTTTGTTTTATCATCAAAGGTTTGTCATAAAATCTGGAAGGCATGTTAGAAACAAGGAAGCCAGCTGGTGGCATTTATTAAGACTCCTCCTCTGTGCTGTGCCTGCGAGCAGGGTTCCAGGGAAAATGAAAATCAGTTTCTGCAATTGAGGTGTGGTAAATTGTGTTAAACCAATAAGACGTTAATGTTTGGGTAAATCGGGTGCTAATGGCATCTGACTGCAGGCCCAACCAGGCATGCATTTTACCTCCTCATGTTACTTAATGTTAGTGGCGTCACTGGCTTATAGCCGGCTGGCATGGGGCTGGCAGCTGAATCAATTACCGGCAAACACTAATTTAGAGCATGCTCAATTGGCTGTGTAAGCAGGTCCCGGTGCACATTTGCCACAAGGAGATTAATAACTTGATGTTTTTGACAGTCTGGGACCTTAATTGAAATAACGCTCTCTTTCTCTCCAAGCTGTGAACGGGGCATTTCGGGCCCTTTCCCGGCAGCTCCCGTGGGGGGTGTGAGAGTCATTTAACAGGCAGAGGGGTCTGTGAGGTGTACTAGGGGACAACACGGCGTTGTCCTCCTTCCCCAGCTGGCGTCCTTCTTGGCGGACAACCGGACCCCATCTGGACACCCCTGACAAGGCCTGGGTTTCCCTGTGCTCCGTCACAGGCATCAGCCCACAATAAGAGTCTCCTGTTTTCTTTTGTCATTTTTTTTTTAACATCTTTATTGGAGTATAATTGCTTTACAATGGTGTGTTAGTTTCTGCTGTATAACAAAGTGAATCAGCTATACATATACACATATCCCCATATCCCCTCCCTCTTGCGTCTCCCTCCCACCCTCCCTATCCCACCCCTCTAGGTGGTCACAAAGCACTGAGCTGGTCTCCCTGTGCTACGTGGCTGCTTCCCACTAGCTATCAATTTTGCATTTGGTAGTATATATTAGTCCATGCCACTCTCTCACTTCGTCCCAGCTTACCCTTCCCCCCACCCCGTGTCCTCAAGTCCATTCTCTAGTAGGTCTGCATCTTTATTCCCGTATTGCGCCTAGCTTCTTCTGACCATTTTTTTTCTTTTTTTTTTAGATTGCATATATATGTGTTAGCATATGGTATTTGTTTTTCTCTTTCTGACTGACTTCACTCTGTATGACAGTCTCTAGGTCCATCCACCTCACTACAAATAACTCAGTTTCGTTCCTTTTTATGGCTGAGTAATATTTCATTGTATGTATGTGCCACATCTTCTTTATCCATTCATCTGTCGATGGACACTTAGGTTGCTTCCATGTCGTGGCTATTGTAAATAGAGCTGCAATGAACATTTTGGTACATGACTCTTTTTGAATTATGGTTTTCTTAAGGTATATGCCCAGTACTGGGGTTGCTGGATCATATGGTAGTTCTATTTTTAGTTTTTTAAGGAACCTCCATACTGTTCTCCATAGTGGCCTGTATCAGTTTACATTCCCACTAACAGTGCAAGAGGGTTCCCTTTTCTCCACACCCTCTCCAGCATTTATTGTTTGTAGATTTTTTGATGATGGCCATTCTGACCAGTGTGAGGTGATACCTCATTGTAGTTTTGATTTGCATTTCTCTAATGATTAGTGATGTTGAGCATCCTTTCATGTGTGTTTTGGCAATCTGTATATCTTCTTTGGAGACATGTCTATTTAGGTCTTCTGCCTATTTTTGGATTGGGTTGTTTGTTTTTTTGATATTGAGCTGCATGAGCTGCTTGTAAATTTTGGAGAGTAATCCTTTGTCAGTTGCTTCATTTGCAAATATTTTCTCCCATTCTGAAGGTTGTCTTTTCGTCTTGTTTATGGTTTCCTTTGCTGTGCAAAAGCTTTTAAGTTTCATTAGGTCCCATTTGTTTATTTTTGTTTTTATTTCCATTTCTCTAGGAAGTGGGTCAAAAAGGACCTTGCTCTGATTTATGTCATAGAGTGTTTTCCCCTAAGAGTTTTATAGTGTCTGGCCTTACATTTAAGTCTTTAATCCATTTTGAGTTTATTTTTGTGTATGGTGTTAGGGAGTGTTCTAATTTCATTCTTTTACATGTAGCTGTCCAGTTTTCCCAGCACCACCTTAGAGGCTGTCTTTTCTCCATTGTATATTCTTGCCTCCTTTTTCAAAAATAAGGTGACCATCTGTGTGTGGGTTTATCTCTGGGCTTTCTATCCTGTTCCATTGATCTATATTTCTGTTTTTGTGCCAGTACCATACTGTCTTGATTACTGTAGCTTTGTAGTATAGTCTGAAGTCCAGGCGCCTGATTCCTCCTCCGTTTTTCATTCTCAAGATTGCTTTGGCTATTGGGGGTCTTTTGTGTTTCCATACAAATTGTGAAATTTTTTGTTCTAGTTCTGTGAAAAAGGCCATTGGTAGTTTGATAGGGATTGCATTGACTCTGTAGATTGCTTTTGGTAGTATAGTCATTTTCACAGTGTTGATTCTTCCAATCCAAGAACATGGTATATCTCACCATCTGTTTGTATCATCTTTAATTTCTTTCATCAGTGTCTTATAGATTTCTGCATACAGGTCTTTTGTCTCCTTAGGTAGGTTTATTCCTAGGTATTTTATTCTTTTTGTTGCAATGGTAAATGGGAGTGTTTCCTTAATTTCACTTTCAGATTTTTCATCATTAGTGTATAGGACATAATGATTGTTTGATGTTATTTTACTGGCATTGTATATAGGTTCAAAATAGGGGATTGAGGTAGACTTTTTTTTTTAACTTCTTAGTCATATTTTAAGATGAGAGTTTTTGAGATCACGATCTGGGAAGCTCTCCACATTTTTCCATTTTTTGGAACAATTTAGAAAGCATAGGGGCTGTCTGTTCCTTGAAGGTATAAAGGAGTCTTTTGAAGCTGTCAGAACCTACTGTTACTTTGGAGAGAATTTCTTTGATGCCTTTTCAAATTTTTCCTGGAAAATTTTTGTTTTCATCAAGAATTTTAAACTTAGAACCAAGTTATCAATTTTACTCTCTTAATTTTTAAAAATATGTGCTCTAGGGAGTTCCCTGGCGGTCCAGTGGTTAGGACTCGGTGCTTTCACTTCCCCAGGCCCAGGTTTGATCTGTGGTCAGGGAACGAAGGTCCTGCAAGCCACGCAGCGTGGCTCCCCACCCCCCCAAGAAATTCTCTATAACTGTAGTTATATTTCCTTTCTCATTCCTAATATTATGTATTTGTGTTCTTTTTCTATTGCTTAGCATTGCCAGAATTATACCAGTTTTATTGGTATTTTCATAAAATCAGTTATTAAATGTATTTATTGGTTCTGCTTGTCTAACTCATGGATTCCCAGTTTTATTATTGATTTCTTTCTACCCCCTTCCTGACCTTGTTTTGAACATCCATCTTTTAACTTGTTTAGTTGAATCTTAGTTTTTTATTTTTTCCTCTTCAGTAATAAGTGAATTTTAGCTAATATATTTTTTAATGCTGCTTTGACCATATCCTAAGAGGTTTTGATTGATTTGTTTTTTAACCCAAGAAACGAACTAAGAGCATTTCTTTTCATTTCTAAGTAGATGTGTGGTTTGTTAACTTTTTATTATTAGTTTCTGGTTTTACCACCTTTATAGTGAGAGATTATAGTCTATGTAAATTTTGAGATTTTTCTTTGTGGCCTATTTAGACATTCTTTGTCAATCTTTTATGGAATACTGGAAAATGTTTATTTTTTAATAAACAAAAGTAGAGTGTACTTTGGTGTACATGAAATCAGATTTCTTACCTTATTCCAGTCCTCTGCCTCCTTCCTTATTTTTGTATATTTAAGATTAAGAGAGATGGTTTTATGAATTCTTCTTTGTGATTCTTAGTAGCTTTTTTTTTTAGAAATTCACGTTCTTTTATTTATTTATTTATGACTGTGTTGAGTCTTCGTTTCTGTGCGAGGGCCCTCTCCAGTTGCGGCAAGTGGGGACCACTCTTCATCGCGGTGCGCAGGCCTCTCACCATCGCGGCCTCTCTTGTTGCGGAGCACAGGCTCCAGACGCGCAGGCTCAGCAATTGTGGCTCACGGGCCCAGTCGCTCCGCGGCATGTGGGATCCTCCCAGACCAGGGCTCGAACCCGTGTCCCCTGCATTGGCAGGCAGACTCCCAACCACTGCGCCACCAGGGAAGCCCTTAGTAGCTTTTTTTTAATTCATTCCCATCCCAAGTTGTTTGACGTATAAAGGTTGACAATTAAGACTTTATTGTGATATTTTACCTTTTTACAGCTTTTAAGAACCATTTTGACCTAATTAATCCTTTTTATCTTGAATCTGACTTTAACTGATACTGGTTTTGCTATTAAATGTTTTCTTCTGTTGCATTTTCCTGGTGTATCTTTGCTTACTCCTTTATTTTGAATTTTGTTCATTGGTTGCAGTTTACCTGTTCCAAATTGAGCCCCTCCCAGTGTTACGAGGGCCATTCGCGTCTGTGGTGATGACCAGTATGTTTGGTTTTTCATCCAGAGTCTCCTTTGGTGCTTTCTGGTTTTTGTTCTGGCTTTGAAAGAAAATTTTTTTTTGTCGTTGGAAAGTTGGTGTTAAAAAGTTAATCATTTTAATAACAGTTATTTAGATGTCACTGTCTTACTGAATCCAGTGTGGACCCCTATTTCGTACTGTGTTTTCCCTTTCCTCTGAAGCATTTAGTTTGACCCCGCACATTGGAGAGTCCTTGTGTTGCCTCCTATGTGAAGGAGGGCTTTACTGCGTATTGAATCTCTGTTCTATGAAAACGTTCCCGCCATTGTTGCCAGAGATCTTAGGCCAATCATATTCTTTCTCTTTTGTAGGGAACTTTTAATTTTCTTGCCTGATGTTTTTAGGACTCTTGAGCGCAGCAGTATTTCCTGAGGATCTGTCTCGGTACCGTTCTGAGCTTCAGCCGTGGTTTGGGAGTCATGGATCCCATTAGCCTCACCAGCTGGGTGGGAGGCCCTGGAGGTGGCTCCTTGAGAAGAGGCATGAGTTGGGCCTCGTGTTAGCTGACAGCTCTTCAGCCAGGCAGCGCGGGTGGGTGCGGAGGGCAGCACAACTCAAGTGGCAAGACTCAGATCAGGTGTATTCTGACCTAAGCCAGTGAAAGGTAGCGCAGAGAAGCAGTCACACCTACACACAGAGCAGACGAGGTGGAGGAGGACACAGCCTGTTGACTGTGATCCAGGTGACAGGTCCGGTGATGCCAGCAACAGCTCTGTGGAGTCAGGAACAGCTGGGCCACCAGCCAGGACAGGCCAGAGGCAGTGGCCGCGTGCACACTCAGGTGAGAATGTCACACGCTCTGTATTCCCTGTCTCTTGTCCCCCTGGTCACTCCCCAGGGACAGGCATTTATCCCCTTGGGTCATGTTATCTGAGACCTGTAATGTAATTATATATCATGTCACCCTGGACAGATTTCACTCCCTGGTCTCTCTGTGACTTCCTTCTCAGTTACAGGAGCTAACATGGTGACCCATTGGGTGCCAGCAGCTGTGTAGACAGGCCTGGGGTTGTCCCTGCCTCAGGCTCTCATCTTTTCTCTCATAATCCCCACTTCTGCATCGGTGGAAAGTTTGCAAGCTTGTCTTCTCATTCACTTCCTGTGACCCCCTTCCAGAAGCTCTGCTCCTCCCTTATTACGCTCATTTTATAACTTGGCCACCACATCTGTGGTCTTAGAGAGCCCCTTTCCATCGTGGCCCCTTCTCCATCCATGACTGTTGGCTCTTGCTCTTCAGATGTGCTGACCTTGTGGAGCCCATAAAAACATGGGCCAGAGACTCTAAGTCGCCTCCGGTTTCCCGAAGGGAGACTTGCTCTGGCTCCTTCTGCACAGCTGACCGAGAGCTGTCTGATTGACCCCGAGATGCAGGGTGCCGCTGAAATGGCTCAGGCCCAGAAGAAAAGGGGAGGAAGG
The DNA here is from genome assembly GCF_028021215.1 of Eschrichtius robustus. NCBI lineage: Eukaryota > Metazoa > Chordata > Mammalia > Artiodactyla > Eschrichtiidae > Eschrichtius > Eschrichtius robustus. The sequence goes on along the minus strand of NC_090842.1, from coordinate 51,831,087 downwards.
TTTGGGTTGCCTGTGGATTCACTGTCAAGTTGAGCCACCCAAAGGATCTGAGGAGGGTGTGAGCCACACCAGGGGTGCAGCAGGCCTTCGCTCTCTGGCAGTGGGAGACATCTCCCCTGCGCTGGCTGCTGCTGGAGCTGGCTTTGGCCATGCCCCATTAGCTGGCCTGCCTTCCCCCGGGGGCCCTGGTGAGAATGGGCTGCAGACCCTGTGGCTTTCCAGAAGCTTCTGTCAGGTTAGGGTCTTGTGGGGAGTGGAATCTCTGGTGTCCCTACTTCTTACTCCCCAGGAGGAATTTTCTAGCAAGACAAAGTCCAGAGGTTGTAAACTGGTGGGTAGCCTTTGGGCTAGACCCAGGGCGTAAGCAGTGTTAGTTTGGCCCACACAGTGGAATTTTTTGGTTTGTTTTGGTTGTTCTAAGTCAACAGTTAAAAATCAGACTTCTCTGGGTTTCCCTAGATATTGAAATTGATAGTATCCTTGGGCTGAAACTCCCATAGAGCAGCAGCCCAATCGGGCAGAGTAGCCTTTGGGGCACATGCTGCAGGCCCCACCCCTCCCTGATGCCTCCCCAGCACTGAGGCAGACCCCTTCCAGCACCTTTTCTCATGGCTCTCATGACATTGGTTCTTTCGTAGTTGAGAAAGATTTCTCATACCAGTGTCTCTATCAAAAGAAGGAAAGAGGAAAAATAGTCAAAAGGGTCATGTATTTCAAGAAAAATGGGAGTGCTATGGGGAAAATAAAAGGACTACTGTTTCTCATATTTTGTGTGTAAATCTCTGGTCAGCTTCACTTCTTTACAAGTTACCTGCCAGGTGCCCCTAGGCCTCTGAGCTGGTACTGGCCCTTACCCCGACCCTGGAGTAGCTTTTCTGCTTTTCTGTACAGGAGGAGCCCCATGGCAGATAGGAACGGGTGAGGATGTGGTGCGTGGACCAGGGGCCCATCTCGGAGGGCAATCTGCCCTGTCTGGGTCCGATGGTCAGAAAGCATTGCTCTGGGTCTCAGGAGCGTCTGGTGAGGAATTATCCTGTAGGAGCTGTTATTTCGGTTTGGCCCCCAGAACAAGCAGACAGTTGTGATTTTGCTGCAAGGTTTGGTGCCGGTTTTTGGAAAATTCTCATCCAGACCTATTACATTCTGGTGCAGAAGGATACTCCCTGTGGGAGCAATTATTCTGGGCTGGGAGTTTTTCCCTCCTAACTCTGAATTCTGTAGATGTCACGAAGGGTTTGGTCCAGGACCTCTGAAAGCCCATTCCCATATCTGCCAGCAGGCATGTATGCTTCTAAAACCGGAGGTTATTGATGGTGGAACCACAGAGAGGGTTTCCCACTTAGAGGTTTCAACAACAGGGGCTGCTCTGAAGCCACAGTTGTGTCCCCCACGAGCCCCCGCAGGCCAGGCCGGCCTCTGTGCCCTGCACCGGGACTCTCCTTGGTCCCTGGCGTGGAGGGTGGGCCGTGTGGACCTTTGAGCTTCTACTGTTGTCAGAGGGCCTGCCACGGTCCTGGCTGCGGCCTCCTCCTCCCGCAGCGGCCCCAGAACAGGGTGAGGAAGGGTGCAGGGTCGGGTGGACGGTCAGGAGATGGGCTCCTGCAGCTCCCGTGGACCCGGGCCTCTCCTCACACTGTGCTTGAGGCTCAGAAGAGACAAGGATGTCCAGGAACCAGGCTGCTGCTGCCTGGCTGGGGGCCATGTCCGGTGTTGGTGACAGGCCTCGGGCCAGGGGTCTGGGCTAGCATGTCGTCACTGTGGAGTGTCCTGGGTTCCTTCAGGCCCCAGTACTGCCATGACCCAAGTCCCTTCCTGTTCCCTGCTTCTCTGAGCAGAATGAGACGACGGCCCCTGCCCATGGGTGCAGCCTTGGCCACAAAGGCTGGCATCTCCCGGCCAGCACCTGCGGGAACCTGGTGTGGTTACCGCTGCTCACAGACCCAGCTGGCTGCGTTTATGTTGATTCCACTGTTCCGTTAGAAAACCCAGTTCTGTGGCAGCCACGTCTCCTTATCCCCTTCTGCTCCAGCGTCATGCAGCTGTGCCTTCCCCCGGGGCCATCCTCCATGAACGTGCCACACCCCCGCCAGCCAGGTGGCTTGCACTTGTGACAGCACTTTGGGTCCCCTCGCTTGTGAGTGCAGCCCCCTACCGTCTGTGCCTGGGCCTGAGGTGGGGCTGTTGTGACATCCCGACCTTGAGGAGCAGCGCTGTGGCCGGCCCGGCGGCTCTCCTGGGTGTCCTGGCAAGGGCCAGGCGCTCTGTAGCCATCCCTCCAGCCTGGGGTGACTGGGTCCTGTTGGTGGAGAGCTCTGCCCGTCTAGCCCCTCGCACAGTGGATGCCTGGTGGCTGTTAGGGTCAGGGCCTGGCTCGGCTTGTTTTTGCCGTGTTGTGTTTTTTTTTTTTAACATTTATTTATTTTATTTATTTTTAAAATTTTTGGCTGCGTCGGGTCTTAGTTGCAACACGCGGGATTTTCGTTGTGGCACGCGGGCTTCTCTCTAGTTGTGGTGCGCGCATGTGGGCTCCGTGGTTGTGGTGCGTGGGCTTAGTTGCCCCACAGCATGTGGGATCTTAGTTCCCCGACCAGGGATCGAACCCCTGTCCCCTGCATTGGAAGGCGGATTCTTTACTACTAGACCACCAGGGAAGTCCCTGTTTTTGCTGTTTTACTTTGTCTTGCTGTTCATCCCAGCAAGAGAAGTGGGGTTTGACTGCTCGACCTGGAACTGGGCTGGTGGCTCTGGAGATGGGCACCCTGGGTTGGAGAGGCTGGCATTGGCTGGGCCCTGCCCCTTGGGTGGTGAGTAGCCCTTTTGTGGGGTTGGGGTTCCTTGGGAGAAGGAACTGTACCAGTACCAGCTGCAGAACTGGGGAAAGAGGGTCCTCCTGGGGCGCCTCGTTTGCAAATGGGGTACCTTGTTGGTCCCACTAGCCACAGCCAGCTGGCGCGTGTCCCTGGGGCCCTGGGTGACATTCGGCTGAGAGGTAGGAAGGGCTTGACTGAGGCATGGGCAGCTGGTGCTGGCTGCAGCTGGACAAGTCACTGTCCCACGGGTGAAAAGGCACAGGAAGGAGTGTGCAGGTGCCTGTGTGAGTCTGGGGCCCGGCTGCCAGCACAGCCCGTCCAATGAGAGTGTGGTCGGTGCCTTTCTCCCCAACACGGGGTTACTCAGAATAGGCTCTACGCAGTCCGTATATTTTCAGCATGAGCTGGAGTCTTTGAATCATTTATCTTGGCAGCTCTTCTTGAAACTGGAGAAAGGTAAAAATTCATCTAGGTGCTGAGAAAGGAGCCTAGAAGAAAAAAGTGTCTGGTGGCTGCCGTGATGGGTGGCGTGCTTGCAGGTAGTGCTGGTGGCTCAGAGATCAAACAGCGGAGAAATGGTTTCCCAGGAAGAACTCAGGGAATTCTAAGTAGGTAATGAGTAGTGACTTTCTTTTGATTTACGGCAAGACTTGGCAATCAATCTATAATGCTTTGAAGAGGAAAGAAATGAATCTCCGAGAGGCTGCAGTCTGGATGGTTCGGACTGGCAGCCCTTCCTTGGGGTGGGAGTGGGGGTGGGCGCCAGAACTCCAGCCAGGGGCGGGCTGGGTGGGGGGCTCTGCATCTCTCTTCGGCCATGAAGACACAGGCCCCTCCTGGCAGGCAACAAAGCTGTGGCCGGAGCTAGCCGGGGGGAGTGGCTCCTCATGTCCTCTCTCTGGCCTCTGAGGTCTTGGCTTTGACCCTGGTGGGACTCTGGTTCAGCTTGTAGGTCATGGGCGATTCAGGCTCTGGTGGTTTGTGACCACAGCCTCCCCGAGAGCTTCTGGAGACCTCTCATCCTTCTGGCCTGAAGGTGTCTGTATTAGGTTGCTAGGGCTGCCATAACAAAATATCACAGACGGGGGGCTTAAGCGATAGAAATTTATAGTCTTACAGTGTTGAAGCTGGAAGAGACCAAAATCAAGGTGGGGGCAGGTTTGGTTTCTCCTGAGGGCTCTCTCCTTGGCTTGCAGATGGCCACCCTCTCGCTGTGTCCTCACATGGTCTTTCCTCAGGGGGTGCACATCCCTGGTGTCTCTGTGTCCTAATCTCCTCCTATAAAGGATGTCAGTCAGATTGGATTAAGGTGCCCATAATGGCTTCAGTTCAATTTAATCACCCCTTTAAAGGCCCTGTCTCCATACAGTCACATTCTAAGGTACTGGGGTTAGGGCTTCAACATAGGAATTTGGGGGGCACACAACTCAGCCCATAGGAGTTCACTGCTGACATTCCAGAGGGGAAGATAGACAAGCAGGAGAATTATCAATACATGTGGTGATAAGTTGGAGCCCAGGAAAGAACAGGGAGCTGACGGCCCAGCGTGACCCTCGCACCGAGGCTGAGGGGCTGAGGAGCCAGCCTGGCACTGACCCACCTGGTGAGGGGCACAGGGACCGGGGCCCGGTGGGTAAGAGAGGAGCGGGTGGCAGGCCGGGTGTCAGTGAGACGCCCCTCGGAGATGTCTGTGATTGGCGTGACTTGACCTGCTGGGGCTGTGGCTTTGGGTGGCAAGTGGACAGAGGCGGCCACAGGAGGGCAGTGAGAGGAGAGGATGGGTTGGAGGATGGTTGAGGCTGGAGCTGGAGCTGAGGGCTTGCTGAGGGGTGGCACGTGGGGGTGAGGGAAGAGAAGGAATGGTGGGAGTCCCAGGCTTCAGACTTGCGGCCTAGTGGTGCCGAGCCAGGCTGTGCAGGCCGAGTCACGCTTCCCCGACGCCCCTTGCCTGTCCCCTTACAGGCAGGTCTGGTCCAGGCAGCTCCAGGTGCCGCACTTCCAGACTGCTTGCTTCTTTTTCTCCCGCCTCCTACCTCCCAGCCACTGTAGTGCGGGCCTGAAACACAGAGGCTCGGCCTTAGGGCTGTGCTTTTATGACATGCGTGCATTTGGATGGGAGAGAACTCCCTAGGGACCTGGCTCTGCACTTTCATTAGGGCCTGGCTGTATTGCATGTCCCTGCCTTAAGTGTGTGTGGTGTGTGTTTGTGTGTGTGTGTTGTGTGTAATGTATTCGTGTGTGTGTGTGCTGTGTTTGTGTGGAAGGGTGTGCACACCCATTAAGCACGCCCCCTCACTCTGCCTGCCTGAGAGCACACAGGCCTGGCCCTTGCAGGTCCCTTTAGACCACGGGCAGGAGGTGGGGTGGGTTAGACAGATCTCCAGAGGGACAGAGCCATTCGTGGGGCTGACGACCAGGTGGAGGAGTGAGGAGGAGCTGGGGCAGCGGGTCTGGGGTCTTAGAAATGATCTGTCAGTGACTTGTGCGGACAGGGAGGTGGTGGTTCTCAGGGAGGGGCAAAGGGGCTTTGGGGATCAGAAGTTCTTGGTCCAGCATGTAAGACACAGAACCCCTGAGGCCGGGGCGAGTTCCCTCAGCTGTTCCTCTTTCAGCCCATTCGTTTGTTCTGCAGGCATTTATTAAGCACAAACTGTGTGCCAGACACTGTTCTGAGCCCTGGGGATCCAGCAGTGAAGGAGGCCCTTTACCCTGGAGCTAGTTCTGGGAGAGGGAGGCCGTGGGCATTGGCCAGGCGGCAGCGACAGCCCCGCAGGCGTTTCCAGAGGCCTGGGCTTTTCCCCCTTCTGCCGTCAAATGAGGGTATGATGCATTTCACCCTCACGCATTTCACCCTCACGGCAACCTTCTGCATGTAGGCACAATTGACTCTTTTATAGGCAAGGAGAGTGAGGAACAAAGAGGCTGAGTAACTTGTCCGAGGCCATACCATTGACAAGAGGCCAATCCACTGAGCCAGGATTGGAACCCTGGCCCGTGGCTCTAGAGTGCTTGACCTTCGCTGTTCGGCCATGGCGACCTCTGCCCAGTGGATGGGGGCCTGCTGCTTTCATCCTGGCAGTGATCACTGCACAGTGCAGGGTACCAGAAAGGCCCAGGTCTCTTCTATGGGAGTTCTGATTTTTTAAATTACCTATGCAAATTAAAAATGACAAAGACCTATCACTTTATGAATTATGATGACATATAACCTAATGCCAGAATCGGGGTTGGGGGGGGAATCTGGCCAACCCTAGGTAAGGAAGAGGTTCTGCCTCCTAAAGTGGAAGAAATGGCCTCCTGAAGTGCCTAAGAAATGGCAGGGCATTCAAACCACCCCCCACCACCCCCCCACACACACCCCGGGTCAAGGTCAATCTCAACCAGGAAGCCCAGGGGCCATTGTCTAGAGGCCAGGGTGTGGCCTTCAGAGATTGCTCCAGCCTCTAGAAACATTCTCTGTGGCCCTTTAGAGACCACAGGTCCAGAGCAAAGGGACAGGTTGGGCAGGGGAGCGGTCGGGTAGACATGCGGGCGGGGGCAGAGGTCACCAGCAGGCAGAGGACACCAGCAGGGATGGACGGTTCTGGACTGCAGACAGGGCAGGGAGAACAGGCCCTGCCTCAGGGCCTGTGGCGACCTGGTACGTAGCAGGTACTCAGTAATTATTCCTGAGGAAGAGGAGGGCTCCACAGGCCCCTCGCTCAACCCTTGGAGGATTCAGGGGCCAGGGAGTCTCCAGGCCAGCTGGGGCCAAAGTCGTGCATGTCAGAGCAAGATCACGTCCCACCCCCATCCCACCCCACCCCACCCTGCCCACAGCCATGCCCTCTTCCAGGCAGCCTCGCTTCCTGTGGATGTGGTCACTGGCCCTGGTGAACCTGACAGCCCAGTGGTTATTGAGGAATTGGGTCTGTGCCTCTGCGCTGGCAGATAAGAGGCGTGTTGGTGTCGCAATGAGGCGCAATCGTTCACAGGTGGTCTCGAGGCCAGACAAAGGCCGGCCTCGCCAGAAGGATGTTCATACGGCAGGCTGTCGAGGTCACCTCCGCAGGCCTGGAACAGCCAGGGCTGACCTCGTTGGGCTTGGCAGAACCTACAGAAACCAGCTTCACTGTCCCTTCAAGACCAGGATTTTCCAAAGTCGTTTCCAGATATAGTCCGTGTGGCGAAAACTGGCTCAGAACTATGTTTAGCGTTGTCCGTCGCAGAGAGTTCTGAGTTGACCATTCAGAGGGTTCGCCGGGAGGGCAGCGGAAGCCCTCTGGACCCTCCCGCTGGTCTTGGCCGAGCAGGCTGACAGATGCCCCCCACACACTGCCTGTCCTTGGCAAACAGGCCACCCCTGGGCCCATCCTGCCCGCCGGCCAGCAAGTATTGGCTCATTCCCAGCTTGCCTGTGCCAGTTGGTTGGATTACAAACATTTATTGGGGGAACTACAGGTGCCAAGCAGTGTTCTAGGAGCAGAGAGACAGAACAGAGGGAAACCTATCTGCGAAGCTCTAGAGGAAAGAGAAACAAAATAAGTACGTAAAATGTACAGAATATCCGTTGGTGACAAATAACTACAGAAAACGGAAAACCGTGAAAAGTGATAGAGGGAGTCCTAGGAGTGATCTGCGGTTTTGAGTTGGGTGGCATCGCAGCCTCGCAGAGAAGTTGGGTACGACCCAGAGGGGCTGGGGGCCGAGCCCTGGGGTGGCAGAGGAGAGGAGCAGTGCAGAGGCCCGAGGGGCAGAGAGGAGAGGGCTGGGGGGTGAGGGCCGAGAGGCGACAGGTCGGGCAGCGGAGGGACTGTCTGATAATGGAGAGTAGCCTTAGGCAGCTGTGCTGAGCGGAGACAGCAGTGGGGCAAGGGCGGCAGCAGCCGGCCCCACTAGGAGGCCCCTGCAGTGGTGAGAGGTGACAGGGCCCCAGTCCGGGGTCAGAACGTTTGAGGGGAGAAGGAGACAGGTTCTGGGTGTATTTTATGCTGGACCTGTTGAACCCGAAGGCTCAGAGGTTATCGTGGAATCTGGTCCCTGTCTGATTTGGAAGGTAGAGCCAGCAGGATTTGTTGTCAGATCAAGGGTGACTGCAGGGTTTTCGACGTGAGTACCTGGAAGGATGGAGTTGCTATTAAATGATTGGGGTCGGGGGGAGACTGGCTAGAAGAGTCCGGACCACCTGTGCCTGGGGAGATTGAGGCAGCAGAGGGGAAAGGTTCATCTCCAGCCAGGGTCACCCGTCTTGTGACAGGTCCCACTGGACGTCGTCTAGAATTTTTATAAATGAACCATTGCTATGCTTGAGGAAAAGCCAACATACAATCATTCAGAACGTTTCTTGGAACTGTTTTCTTGTAAGGTTTGGCATTTGCTCCAGGGAATGTATGAAAGGCATTAATCAAGGCCTGAGGGTGGCAGCACCTGAGAGGCTGTGGTCTGACTTAATCACGGACGCTGACAGTTGGGGGCGCCAGCCACCCTTCACGAGGATGGTGCTGGGCTGCGTGACCCGCAGACCCCTGACGAGCCAGCTGTAGTGGTCATCTCTGGGCCAAGCCCTCTCACTTGGGAATCTTCTTTTTGGTGAGCCCCCAGGAAGCTAAAACCAACTGCCTGGGCCCCAGGGGCCCTGCCGGGTCACCCTCAGAAACCCTGCTTCTTGGGGAGGCTCGACGGGCATGCCAGCCTGCCCTGTGCCCGGTCCCCCTCCCCACTGCCCCTGTGCACAGGGGAGAAAGCCTTTGTGCCGACCCACCTTTGTCTAAGGTTTGGCCCCTCCAGGAGAGGATTTGGAGGGTCTAGTGCTGCTCCCCAGTCCTGGCAGAAGTCATGGCCAGGACTTCCCTGGTGGTGCAGTGGTTAAGAATCCGCCTGCAGGGCTTCCCTGGTGGCGCAGTGGTTAAGAATCTGCCTGCCAATGCAGGGGACACGGGTTCGAGCCCTGGTCTGGGAAGATCCCACATGCCGCGGAGCAACTAAGCCTGTGAGCCACAACTACTGAGCCTGCGCATCTGGAGCCTGTGCTCCGCAACGGGAGAGGCCGCGACAGAGAGAGGCCCGCGCACCGCAATGAAGAGTGGCCCCCGCTCGCCGCAACTGGAGAAAGCCCTCGCACAGAAATGAAGACCCAACACAGCCAAAAATAAAAATATAAATTAATTAATTAATTAAAGAAACGTTAAAAAAAAAAAAAAAAGAATACAGGGACCTCAGTCATATAATTGTAAGAAAAAAAAAATTAAAAAAAAAAAAGAATCCGCCTGCCAATGCAGGGGACACGGGTTCGATCCCTGGTCTGGGAAGATCCCACATGCCGCAGAGCAACTAAGCCCGTGCACCACAACTACTGAGCCTGTGCTCTAGAGCCCGCGAGACACAACTACTGAGCCTGCGTGCCACAACTGCTGAAGCCCGTGCGCCTAGAGCCCGTGCTCCGCAATAAGAGAAGCCACTGCAATGAGCCGCCCACGCACCACAACAAAGAGTAGCCCCCGCTCGCCACAACTAGAGAAAGCCCATGCTCAGCAGCAAAGACCCAAGTCAGCCAAAAATAAATAAATAAATAATAATAATAAAAAACCAAAACAAAACAAAAGCAGTAGCTTCTAGCATTTGCAAAAGCTGTTTAAAAAAAAAGAAGTCATGGCCACCAACAGCTGGGGCCCCTTGTCTTAGGTGCCCAGCCGAGGGGAGGCGGGGCCAGGAGGTGTAGGACCCGGCCGCTGCCGGTACCCTCTGGGGTCTGTGGGTGCCTGTGAGACATGGCAGGTTATGAGAGCCCTGGCCAGGTCACAATTTTGCCTACCCAGGCCATGACTTGTCTGGAGCATGGAGCAACCCCTCAGACCTCCACTTCAGGTCCCCTCCGAGAGCAGCCACTTGTGCACTGCCAGGGAGGAGAAGTGTGTCAGTGGGCTGGCCTGGAGCACAGGTCCCTCTTTGTTAGACAGCATTCTCCTTGTTTCCTGTGTTCTTACAGAAGCACACCTCAGTCCCAGAGGCGTCATTGGTTTGGCTCCACAGTTCTGCTCCGGTGAGAGCGACCAGTGCAGGGAGACTGTTTTCCTTCAGGACAGCTGCCCCGCCAGGGCCGGCTATTGATGCGAGCAGGGCCCAGGGCCCTGCCGTACCCACCTCCATCACCCAGGGGCCACTCTGGTTTGGCCTGGCCGGCTGGACAGTGGAAGAGCTCACCATCTGGCAAGGCTGGGGGTGTCACGGGCCCCGGCAGAGGTCTTGGTCTTGCAAGGAATAGGGCTAAAGGGCCAGTGGAACCCTTTGACCTGCCTCTTCTCTCGATGCCCTGCAGTCTTCATTTTCTGGCAACCCCAAAATCAGGCGGGTCTGGCCCAAGAGAGGGAGTGGCCCAGCGTGTTGGTTGGGGCTCTGAGCTGGGGCAGGATCCTAAGATGGGCATCGTTTCTCCTGCAGAACGGGCACGGCATGGGTGTTGAGATGTGGCGTCCCTGCCCCTGGGACAGTTATTTCCCAGGCCCAGGGGCAGATGGATCTGTTCACCCTGTGCCCAGCCGAGTGTCTGTGCCAGAAGCCCAGAGCCCCCGGGGCTGCCCTCTGAGCGCCCTCCCCGGTTTCTGGACGTTGCACAAAGTCTTGCTGGTTGGTGACATCCTTGGGGGCTTGCCTTTGGGCAGTGGGCCAGCCAGCGGGACGTGGAGGGCGATTTCCAGCTGTCCGGGAGGATCACCCATGGCTTTAATGCACTTCTCTCCTTATATTTCACAGTTAGACGCATCACTCCATCATTCTTCCTGCGTTATTTTTCTTCTGCCCATGTCATTGGCTCTGCTGCGATGTGGTGGTTGTTGGGGAGAGCTGGGTATCAGACCCCACATGTTATTGAGGGTTGGGAACCCCACCTCTTCCAGCAGTGAGGTGACACGACAGGAAGTGGTGAGAGTCAGCGAGAAAACAAGCCCCTCTCCACACGGCCCACACACCTCTGGAAATCACTGTCTGAGTTGCTTCTGATACCACCCGCCCCACCCCCCCAACCCACCGTCATGTCATGTCTCCTTACCTGTACTGGGCAATTTGGTTGGATTTATTTCTGTGGGCGCTATGCACTTAGCAGTTGAGAAAGATATTTGTCATTTTGCTATACAACATCAGACACACCGTGGCCTAAACGATTGTGACAACAGAGAGTTCAGCCACAGTCTAAAATTTCAGCATTATTTATGATGCCGAGAGGTCCGGCGTCTACAGCATCTCCTTAATCCCGTCTAAATCTAGAGCCCTGTCTCCCGGGCCTGCCTGTGTGTCTCTAATGGCTGTTAATAATAGTCCTCCAGGCACCCTGTTTGCTGATGGAAAATCCATCTGAAGCTTTTGCATCTCATGTGGCAGTTAAAAATTGACGTTTCTTTATTGATGTAACTGGTTCCTGCCAAATACTTGGGGACAAATAAAAGTGATTGAACGCAGAGATAAGCAGAGAACCATTTGTTCATGGAATGGCTGGCCAACTGATGTTGGTAGTTAAACAAGCTATCATTTAAAAGAACCTTGAAAGAGGAAAAAGTAGGCTGTTTCAAGAAGTTAACGTTCAGAGTGCCAGGAATGGGCGACACAGGCGTTCTGAGGGTCAGAGCCCCCGGAGCTCTGGCTGCCTCCTCCGGCCTTGTTGCCGCTCCTCTCGCATGCCCTGCTTCTCTCTGCCTCTGAATTTCCCACTTGCTCTGCCCTCTGCTGCAGACCCCCTCCTCCAGGAAGTCTTCCTGTGAGTCCCGTCACTTTGGCTGTGCTCTCCCTCACATGGCTTCTGCTTTGTCCAACTTCCCACTGTCACGGTTAATCAGGTAGGGTCTGTCTCTCCGTGGACGAGGGCCTGGGTCTGCCGCACTCATCCTGTTGTGGTCACAGTATGTCACGACTGGCGCATAGTAGGTGTGTGGATGGTATTGCCCAGGGACCTGATGGACAAGCCGGGGAGCTGGGCGTGATGAATCTCTCCCGGCAGCTTCCCATCCCGGGCCCTCCTGGGATGCAGGCATGAGGCAGGCGGGCTCTCGGGAATCACCGGTTTTGGCCTGTCATCCTGTGGAGTAATTACTTTAGACCAGCAACAAGTGTGGAAGATCGAGGAGGCAATATCATTGATTTTCCCATAAAGGTGCGATTTATAGTAAGTGAAAGAAGCTTCCTGGCAATTCCTCACCCATCTTCACCGATGGGCCCCTGAGTCCCTACAGGGCTAGTGGACAGAGTCTCTCTGGTGACCTCATCTGGGGCAGCCCCCGAGGCCTCACTGGTGGGCACTAGTCTCATGGCCCATGCCGGGGGCAGGTGCCTCCTCAGCCTGGGGGGCCCTGGAGCTTGGATTGTGCTGGTCTTGGTCAGGCAGGAGCAGCCTGTCCTCGCCAGCGGGAGATGCTGGAGAAGGCTCACTCTAGCCTCCAGGTGGGGCTCTGGGGGTCCACTGGGAAGGCTGCTCGTCTGAGCCCTCCTGCCCCTTCCCTCCTCCTCCACCTCTCCTCCCCTCTCCTGCTCCTCTCTCCAGAAGCAACCCTGAAACCAAGCTGGGAGCCAAGAAGTTGGGGGACGCTCTGGGCCAGTTTGACTTCAGGCTTTTCCTCGCCTCCCCCAACTGGAGCCCACCTTTCTTCCTCCTCACTGCTTCCTGGAGGCCAGCCTCTTTCTTCCTCCACACCTGCTCTACCTTCCAGTGACGCTCGTTGAGGGATATTCAGTGCCAGGCACTGGGAAGGCAGAGGACCTGCTGAGAGCTCTGGGGGGGACACCGACCTGCAGACGGGCCTCGGACTAGCACAAGACCAGCCAGGGGACCCCATGGCCGCCTGAGGCGGCCCTCAGCCTGCAGCCCTTGGCGATTCGGACTCCCAGGATGCTGATGTGAGTGAGAGCGGAGGGTCGTAGGATCAGCACTTATGTGACAACATCTAGTCAAAAGTGTGGTCAAGGCCAGAGAGGCACGCTCTGGAGCCAGGACCCCAGCACCAGGGCAGACCTGGCCTGGGGCTGAACCAGGGGGAGGGTTCTGGGGGCCTTTGTCTCCCAGTCAGACCCAGGCCCCAATTGTTCATTGTTCTGGGCTGTGGCCAGGTGAGGGAGGGGCCTGGCGCCCCCCACCTCCTGACCACCTGTCCATTCTGAGGGGCTGGGCAGCCGGAAGTGACGAGGGAGGCCACCTGCTGAGTCACCCATCCCGCGGCCTCCCCTCGGCTTCCAGATTCTGTTTTCTCTCACATTAATTGCATTTATTATTCATAAACTTCTAAAACTGGCTTCTGGGGCCTTAATTTTCCAAGCTCCCCAAGGCTAGCACAGCTGAGACTCTGTGTTGGGCTCATCAGGGATCCGCTGTGGCTTTGAGTTGGGATCAGATGCTGGCTGATGCCAGCCCAGGGCCTTTGAATTTGGAAATGAAAACAAAGGCCTCCCAGCTTGGCGGCTTTCCAGCAGCCCTGGGAGGCTGGGCTTCTTCTCTCCTCTGCCTGGAAGTGCAAGGTGGATGTGAAACTATCACCTCAACTGGCCGCACTTGGCCGCCCCCGGTGCTGGGGGCTGTCTGCCACCTCCTCTGTCCCTCCTTGTCCCTCCTCATCCCTCCTCGTCCCTCGTCTTCAGTTCTGGCCTGTGTTCTGATAGTCCCTGTTGCTCACGCTGCAGTGGGCCTGCACCCTGGGGCTCCTTCCCTGGGGAAGTTGATGTCTCTCTCTGCTCCCTCTCTCCGGTTATCCTCAAATGTTTGCCTGTCCAGTGTCTGCGCGGCCCCTGACCGCCCTGTCTCAGTCTGCACTCAAAGCAGGAAGGGCTGGACCTCGCAGGCCACTTGCTGAGCTCCCTCCTGCTCCTTCCCGACCCCGTTCCCGAGGCCGAGCGGCCACTCAGAGGGCATGGCCTTTCCCAGCCACTTCTGGACGCCCCCAGCTGGTACCTTTCTCCCCTGCTTGAAAGGGTTTGTGTCTTTCACTCCCTCTGCCTCAGCCCCAATCAGGTTTCCATTTCTGCAGAGGTCTCTACTCGCAGATGAGGGGGCGTCAGAGTCCCTCTGCAACTCCATTTCTCAGGAGCATGTGACCCCACCTTTGGGGCTGGGGGGAAGGCTAGATGTGCCGTCATCCCACGGGGTAGGTCTGGCTTGAGGAGGAGGCGGTTTCTGCCAGCTTTGCCCGAGATGACCGAGAGAGGCAGGACCCAGGCCCGGTGAGGCGCTCCGAGGCCTCACTCTCGGGTTCAAGCCTCTAGGTCATAAAGCGAAGGGCCTGAAAGTTTCTTCTCCGCCAGGGAAAAAGCAGCAAACATGAAAAACAGAGGCACTGGAGGACGACAGGCAGCGTCCACCAAAGCTGAGCATCCCGTACCTGGCGACCAGCAGTTCCACTCGGGGTACAGCAGACACGCCAAGAGCCACACGCGAGAACACTGTGTATGTGGGCTGGGGGTTCTCTAAAACCGCGGGGACCCAAAGCCCGCCCGTGGAGGTGGATGGACTATGGTGTGTTCATGTGATGAGTACCGTTGAGCAGTGAGAACCACAGGTCTCTGCACACGAGACCAAGGTCAGGCGGCTCCCACGGGGTCGGTGTTGAGAGAAAGGAGAATTGTTCCATTCCATGAAGTTCCCCAACAGGCAAAACTCTGGTGATGGTGGAGCAGATGGGGGCAGAGAGAGGGGGCAGCGGTGGCACCTGCCAGGGTACTAGGCATGTTCTGCGTCTTGATCTAAAGGGTACGTTTGTGAAACCTCATCAATCTGGACACCTACGATGTGTGCGTTTTACTGTACGTATGTTATATTTCAATAAATAGGGTTACCCCCCAACCCCCAAAACAAAACAAAAAACAACTCTACAAACGCAGAGCCGTTGCAGTGACAGTCTGGGCAGAAAGGCTGCCACATGTCTCTGTCCTGTGTGGTCCTTGTACCTTCCAAATTTATAGGCATCTCAGGAGCTACAGGCTGACATGGTAAGATGACCGTTTGTGTGTTTTCAGAATTATTCCATTGGCCAGTGACAGAAAGAAAATGAAAAGTTAAGTGTAATTTGGGGAAGTACCGCCCGGGCTGTCTGGTAAGGCCAGGACCTGAATATTGAGTCTATTAGAAGCAATTATAAAAGGGGCAGCATTTTTTAATGTTTCTCATTTGACAGGAAGGTTTTTAAATATGGGGCATTAGTTAATAAAAAGTCCCCAGAAGCCTGTTGTAATATATTACCTAATTCCTAACAGTTCGTAGTCACTGAAATAGGTAAAAAGGGAATGTAAAATTAATATATAGTTATTATTAAAATTGCCTTATAAATTAGTTAAGTCCCCTGGAGGTACCAAGTGGGCATCATTATTCTAAGACCGTCTGAAGGGCCTCTCTGTACCCTGTGTGTGTGTGGAGTGGGAATGCCCAGCAGGGAGGGGAGCTCTCGGCTCCGTATTTAAGGGTAAAACACATGCTCATGCTGGAAGAGGCAGGAACTAGCAACCAGACCACAAGAAATCTCTTCCCTAGTTATCAGAGTTTCTGAGGAAGCTGGCGCTTTGTGGCCTCATGATGCTTGTCCTGTGCCTGAGACAAGGAAGGCCAGGAGAGATAGCCGGATTCACATGGGGTGGAATTGGTTGGGAGCCGCATGCAAGTGTTTGTGTAGCTCCTGGGGCCCTGGGGACCACCATTTGTCCCAGAACTGGGGTGGGGGAGGATGCGGGTAGAAAGTGTCTTCCCCCAGAACACCCTGCTGCGGGCAGATGGGCGGGAGGGTCTGATGCCATGTACCCAGCCATAGCTGCAGGCGGTACAGCAGAGGGGGACCAGAGGCTCCCGGGAGACGTGTGTGCATTTGATTCAGGCAACATCAGGGCCACTGTCTCCAGGTTACACGTGCAGGGAGCCCCAACTTCCCACCTTTGCCGTGCAGCAATGCATTGCATTGGGGATTTAGAAGCTGTGAATGTAAATCCATCCAAATCTGAGCTGTTTACTGAATCTGAGTGCTCTTTCCAGGGGCATTTGGTGAATGTCATGCTTTCTGTGTCCTAGGTGAGGTTTTCCCTGTGCATGCTGAATCTGTTTAGAGTAGCAGGCTGGCTTCCATGGAGCAGCTCAGTGCCCTGGGCAGAGAAGCGTCCTCCTGCTCCCAGGGGAGATGGAGAGCTGGGGTTTCCCAGTAGCAGCACCAGGGGCAAATTTGCTTCTTAATTTGGCCCTTCAGAGCTGCATGTACGGCCCCATCCTGTCTCTGGTTCCCTCCACTCAGCGGGAGGCCAAGCCCTGTGAGTTTCCCGAGGTGGGCGGTTGGTCCACGGAGGGCAGTGTGTATGGTGTGGGCAGCCAGAGGAAGCAGGTGAGGCTGTTTTCCAGCCAGTCTCTGACGTCCCCAATTTAGGCTGCAGGAGGGATGCCTCCTCGAGCAGACAGAATCCCATTCCAGAGAAGACAGACAAGTGGGCTTTTGAAGCAGGGCTGAGCAGACATTCTTGTGGCTTGGACTCTTCACACTCCATACCAAAGGGCCTTCCTACAGCATTTGTTTCTGAACTGTGATCCCTCAAGCCGGGCTGAAGTCTTCTCAAGGTTCTCAGTGTGGGTGGCGGGCGGTGTGCACTAGCGACCCCTCGTGGCAGCATCGCAGCATTGTCCCGGATCGTGGCCGTGTGGGTTGTGTCCACGTGGGAAAGAGGCCTGGTGGAGCCAATGGGGCAAGGCTGGCTGCAGGGAGCTGGTCTTTAACAGGTAGCTTTCATTTCTTCCAAAAAATATTTTCAAAATGAAAACAGCTTTCTCGGATAAAAAGATATTATGTGTGCCAGCAGGAAGTTCAATCAGCACAGAGCATTATAGACAAGATATGAAAAATATCCTGTGATATTCAGAGGTTCACTAATCCCTGTTGCTTTAGCAGTCGTGTTCTGGATCTCCCCGGGGGCACAGACAGACAGACTCGGGTCTGCTGGGATCACACTAGGCGGCGTTGTCCCTCCTCCTCTGTGAAGTGGAAATTTCTTCCGTCAGTGAACCAGAACCCGCTGCACCCGCGGGGCTGCACCGTAATCTGCTTATTGAGCCCTCCGCCGGGGCGGCCAGGTGGTTTCTGACTTTACAGCGTGAACAGCACTGTGATGATCAGCCTTATCTATCCACCTCTTGGGTGTTTAACTGATAATCTCTTTGGGGTGGATTCCTGCTAATGGAATTTCTGGGGGGGATTTTGATACACAAAACCTAACTACCTTCTAAAAGTTGTTCTCCCACACAGCTTGCATGGTGTCAATGTCTGGTGAGCACATACTATGGGCTTCCTGGGGATTTTCTCATTTAGTCGCGTGAGGTGGGGATGGCATCTTTGCTTTATAGCACACAGAGCCAGGAAGGCTTTAAGGAACTGGCCCAAGATCCCATGGTGGACAGATGGGTCTTAGAGGAGCCAGATGGCCTCTCTCCAGAAACCGGGTTCTCAGCTACCGGGCCGGACAAACACACACACATACATACGTATACATATACATGTACATCCATAGTGCCTGTGGGCCCACTCAGACAGCAAAGTTAATTAGTATTGTTTTTATTATTAATCATCTTTACCAGTCTGATAAGGGAAAAGTAATATCCCACCTTTATTTGTACTTCTTTGTCTACTGGCAGGGTTAAACTTCTCTTACAGGTGTTTCCTGGGCATTTGCCTTCGTGGCTTGTCTGTCCTTGGCACAATTTGCTCTTGACATGTGTAGGTTGACTTACTGATCTACAAGAACACTTTGTAATAGGGCTTTTCATGTTACAGTTCTGTTGGTCAAAATATTTTTCCCAATTTGATATACAGGAATTTTTAAATATAATAGTCAAATCGAGCCTTTCTTGTATAGTTTATGCTTTATGCATAGTTACATAGACCGTTTCTAGCACCTCAATACAATTCAATTATTTGCGTATGTTTTCTTCTACTTTTATGATTTTCTTTTAAAAAATATCTTCTGTACGGTTACAAAATATTTTGACGCTGGTATGTATAGTATAACATATCCATGTATCCATGTGATTTCATTTTTAAGTTGTTAACTCTTTATCTAAAGTGCATTTAAAGTGGTGAGCGAGCAAGGATCCTGGCACTTTTGCCCTCTTGAAATGAGTAGTTGATCCCCTGTCTTTGGAATAATGTCTTTGCCCCACTGACTGATAATTTCACCTTTACCATATTCTAAACTCCTATGTGTGTTAGCATAGGATAGCCTTTGCTGCCATAACAACAAAACCCCAGATCTCAGTGGCTCAGCCTAGGGACAGTTTATTTCTGGCTCATGTTACAGTCTGAGTGGCCCCATGTCTCTCCTCCAAACATGGGGAGGGGCTGCTTTATTGCCCAACGCTGCCCCCTTTGAGAGGGGAGAGAGAAAGCACAGAGAACGTACATCCAACTTAAAAGTCTTGCTGAGAAGCAGCACACGTCCCTTCCCCTTGTACTCCCATTGGCGAGAGTCAGTCCCGGGTCCCAGCCTAACTGCAGGGAGGCTGAAAAATGTGCCCAGAAGGAGGAAGTGGAGTGGTGAGCACACGGCCAGGTCTCCACCTGGGGCTCCGCCTAGACAGGCAGGGCTTAAGGCTGTGTGTGTGTGTGTGTGTGTGTGTGTGTGTGTGTGTGCGCGCGTGCATGCACGCACATTCTGTTTTGGTCATTAGGCACGTGCAGGCCAACCATCCCTGCCGTCTGTTACCCTTTCCCCAGATGTTTACTGAGGACTGACCGTGCGCTCCTCACTGTGCCCAGCCTTGGGTACAGGGTGACTTGGGCCTGCGTCTAGGAATTCCCTCTGAGACTGGAGGGGAAAAAGGCAGGCACTGTGGCACAGCCATGTGCAAGCCTAACAGCCATGAGAGGGCGTGCACATGTGTGTGTGTGTGTGTGTGTGTGTGTGTGTGAGAGAGAGAGAGAGGGTGGGGAGGAGGTGGGGAGGAAGGTGCCTCAGCTATGAAGAGCTTTCGATGGGGAGAGGAGGGGGAGGCTACTGGGTGGGCCCTGAGGGGACCTGCTTAAGGCTAGCAGGGTAGCCAGGTGGCCTGGGGGGAACCATGAGGAGGGGCCGCAGTGGTCCTGGGGAGAGGGGACCTGACGGGGTGCTGGCAGTGGGTGGTGCTGGAGGTGGAGCCTGGGAAGGAGAGCTCAGGGCACACTGGCCAGCATGAGGATGCTCGCCGCAGGGGTCAGCATGGCAGGTGGGAAAGCACGCCTCTCGGGGTGGCCCCCTCTTCCTCATCCTCCAAGTTCTCACTGCGTTTCGTGAGCTTTCTGAAGTTTGGCAGGTGATTTGGTTGCTCCTGCAGGTCACTCTGGTGAGATGCTTTGCAGGGTGTACAGGGAGGGGAGTGGAGAAGTCAAGGGACTCTTCTGCCTGGTGCTGCACAGCAGAAGGGGAAACCCAGGCCCTCATCCCATAACTGGTGTGTCCGCCTTGGAGTGTGGCTCTTACAGGCCGGGAGCCAGGCGCGCGCTTCCGGACCAGGCAGTTAACTGTAATTAGATTGCCATCTGCCAGGACGAGGACAAAGAGTTCCTGCAAGCACCTTTGCTCCCTGAAATGGGATTTCACACCCAGAAGAATTCCTGCTGCTTGTCTGCTGGCTTTGGTTAACAGCGTTAGTACCATGAAGAAAGATCATTTAACTTTGCATCAACAGGCAGAGAATTATTAAAATATAATTAAAAGCATGAATTCTTCTAATTATTGGCTTTATATAATGTGCATTTTAAAACAAGACATCTGTTAAGGCTTTCTTTTGAATCTATCCAGAAACCAAAAGGGGATAGCATTTTAATTAAAAATGGATTATTTCAGAAACAGTTTAATCACCCTGTCATCAGAGGACTTAGACCTTATTAATTAGCTGTTGATAAGTAGGTTTAAGTTACCAAAATATTTAATTCATGGGGGTTGTTAGAGGTGTACTTCTAGGAGCCTGCCCTGCAACTCGGGGGTGTGTCAGTTGGAGGAAGGTTCAGAGCATGGGAGTGAATTCTTAAATCACCTCTCCCGTCCCCTTGGACCCAGAGTGGACATCCTGCAGCAGGTCGGGGACGGTGGAGATCACTGTGGCGATGGGAGGTGGCATCGTTCTCTGGCCGTGTCCTCGCTGTGCTGAACCTCGGCTGAGGCCCCACTGATAAGTTCCCGCGGGAGCACCGACGCGACCCCCGCCGTGCTGGAGACGCCACTGGCCAGGCCAAGCCCCCCTCTCCGCCCCCCACCCCATGCTTGCAGAGTGTCCGCACCGGCAGCACCTCCTCTTTTCAGGGCTGATCTTTCTCCAGGGGCAGCATGAGTGCAACCCCCCATTTATCGTCTTTAGTGGATGACGACTTTCAAAGTGATAAGTAGAATTCTCTGTCGTTTCTTCAGCCGACTGTGACTGAAAGAACGCTTGGAGTCGTGAGTGAGGATGGGAAAGCTCATTAGAAGAGGGGTCTTTGGCAGCTCACACCAAACAGCCGATATGCTGCCAAAAAGCACAGCCACACGCAGGGTGGGAAGGGCCGTTTCCACCAAGGGTCCCCGGGCCTTGTCGGACAGTGTCTGGGCCTCCATCCACTGCTGTTTTGACTTCGACCTGGGCTTTGTGGCTGCTGGGGGCTTGGGAGAGCCTTCTCAAAGAAGAGACATCATGTCGCAGGAACCTGGGGTAGCGGTTGCCTGGTGAAGCACCCATGGGTCTCGCTTCCTGCAGGTGGCCTGCAATCCTGGGCTGCAGGGACGCAGCTCCCTGGGTCCCTCCAGCCTAGGGGTGACCCCGGCCTGCTGCTGCATACTTACCGCCCGGGTGAGCAGTTCCCTGTATTCGGTGCCCTGTGCTTAACACACCTAGAGGGGTGTGTGTGCAGGTAGGCCTGGCTTGGGCAGCACCTGCTGCTCTTCCTCTCCCCTCAGAGCCTTGAGCCGAGGGCAGCTGGGAGGGAGGATGTGGACACGAGACCAGAAGATGAACCAGAATAAGCCGGGGCCCAGCTGCGGCTCAGCCAATCGGAAGCTGAGGGCCACGGGGGTCTGCCCAGAGCCGGAGCCGGCCTGGGGAGAGGGAACCAGTGCTTGGGACTGCCACGTTAGAAAGGCAGTGATATAAAATGGTGCTTTCCAAAGAAAATTCTATCTGATATGACACTTCTGTGAAATATTTTAAGATTATAAGACTGAGAAGGGAATTCGATGTTTGGAAATAAAGTAGCACTGGGCTCTGTAGAAACAAAACACAACACCCTAGACGGATTCAGGAATAAGGGTTAGTCGTCCTGTCCTACCTGCACTGGGTGGAATCCGGGGCCCTTGTCTCCTGCAGGATTAACATTTAGGAAGCACCTGTTTGGTGGAAGATTCTAGGTTTTGTTTCTTCCACTGGGGATGGGAGGGGAACTCATGGAGTGGGGAGAGTTGTAGCAGGTGGTGCCCCCAAGGACACCCCAGGGTGGAGTAGGGCAGCTGCCAGGCACCCAAGGTGCTATACAACCGTGGTCCCGAGTGGGCCCCAGACAGACAGTCATTGCCCTGACCAGGCTCTATCAATGACCCGGCCTTATGAGGAGCTATTAAATAAAAGAAGGTAGAAACATTGCCAAGCGAGACTCCAGCCAGGATTCTGGGCTAAAGGGAAGCTCTCACTCGCCTGCACTTGGTAGGGGAACAGAGCATCGTGGTAAGAGCTTGGCATCTGCTTGTCCGAGGCCCTCGGCAACTAGGTTTGCCGGAGGTGGCTTTGTTCCCTGAGACCCCTCGGCATCCCCGGTGCTAAGGACGGAGGGCCCATTTGGCCTTTGTCCCTGGGGTCCACACTAGCTGGTGTCCAAGGCTGCTGAGCTGGGGACAGGAGCAGGTGGGGGCACTGGAGAGAGCCTAGGTTCTCTTGGGGTCCTCACACCAGCTGTTTTCCAAAGACTGGCAGATTTGGGGGACGTCTGGGGACGGGGAGCTTCTGGACTGTCCTCCCACCCAGAACTAAAAACAGGCTTTTCTTCAGAGAACTTCTGCTAAATCCTTGTATTATTTGCTTAATAGTTTATTTACTTTTTTCTTGAGATATATTTTAAAAGAAAGCTTTGTGTTCCTGTCATGAGTGAAACCCAGTATAATTTGCAGGAAGGTGACTTTAAAATAAATACCTAATGCATCACACATGTTTATCAGTGTACCCCATCCCATAATGTCATCTCATGGACCCATGTCATGCTTTGGGAAACACTAGCTCAAAGAAAATCCCTTCCCTCCCCTCCCCAAGAAGACTCCCTGTGTGTGGGCTTCCCTGCCCTGCACCTTCCCAGGGAGGGGAGGAGGGGGTGCTGGCATCCCTTGGAGGGAAAGTAGGCTCTAGATCGTGGTGAATGAGGATTATCTCCCTCCACCCCTTCCTGGTCCTGCAGCTTGATCCTCCCTGGCTGATTCCTAGGGCGACCTGGTGCATTTTTAAAGGGGGGAGTTTTTGGTTTGGGGCCCAGAAAGGTGTTCTTGTTGACATCGGCAAGAACTAGTTAGATTGGGTCAGATGAGAGCAGATGTTGGTCTCTGAGGAAGGCAGAGAACAGTTGGCAAATTGTGCCTGTGTTTACATGGTTCTTCCAGGGCCTTCCAAAGCTGGGGCCTCTCACTTGCTGGAGAGAGCCAGCCCCAAAGAGGTCTGGATCTACAGATCTAGAATTTCCCACTTGAGCCATGTGCTGTGGGATCCAGGTTTCATCCTCCTGTGTGTCGTTACCATCCTGGACACCAGTAATGCCCTGCCTGTGTCTGCAGCTCCTGCCCCAGGCACCCCGTTCTTTTTCCAGACAAAGAAGGAGCTGGAGAGGGTCAGAACAGGCCAGCCGCTTGCCACGTAGATGATGGTCAAAACCACTAGCTAGTATCCTTCATAGATAAATCCCTTAAAGATCAGTAAGAAAAATAGAAGCAGTTTTCTAAATAGAAGCAGGCCATTCAGAAAGGAAGAAATATGAGGAAATAAACATATAAACATGTCCAAACTTGCCAGTTAACGAGACAACGAAATCCTTTTTGTTTTGCCTACCAGATTCTCAGTCCAGTGGCAAACAGGCCCCACGGTACACGTCTCAGGACCCTGAAAATCCTCATGAGCTTTCTGGGGTCCTTTTGGCAAACATGCCCTGAGACTCAAAACTGCAGATGCTCAGGAATTCTCCTTCTAGGAATTTAGCCCGAAGATAGTGAAAAGCCATATGGCCACGGGTGTCCATCGTAACACGGAGGTGGAAGCAACCTAGATATCTAACAGCGTGAAATCGGTTAGGTAAATTATAGGCTGTGGTCCTGCTCATGCAACCATTTACTTATTCCGTCACTCAGCAGATGTACTGAAAACTTCCTGTGTGCTAGGCACTATTCCAGGCTCTGGGGATTCTGTGGTGAACAGAATAGACAAAACCCAGCCTCATGGGAGGTGAGAGAGGATGGATGGATGGATGGATGGGGGGATGGATAATAGGTCGTATATTGGTGAAGGAGTATCCTTTACCCAGGGGGCTCAGGACAGGTGTCCTGGAGTAGGAGACATGAAGGAGAAGCCTGAAGGAGAGAGAGCAAGCTGTGGACCTGTGGGACGGACGTTCCAGGCAGAGAGAACAGGGCTCATCTGGTGGCCCTGAGGTGGGAGCTTGGCTGGTGGTCCCATGAGTAGCAAGGAGGCAGATTGGGAAGTGAGAGGAGATGTGGGAGCGAGAGGGAGGCACTCTGCTCATGGGAAGGCAGGGTTTGAGCAGAGGAGTCCTGGGGGCCTACGTACATTGTTAAAGGAGCACACTCTGTAGGAGACGAGGGCTGAAGCAGGGGAGCCAGCTCCACCACTGTCACCATCTTTAAGAGAAGATGGTGGGCTGCACCAGGGGCAGGCGGTGGGGAGAAGTGTCAGATTCTGGGCATAGTGGAAACACGTATCTGTTGACAGGGAACAACGTTCTTGCTTTAGAAGGAAGCTTCCCTGGCACATTCCGGCCCTCATCCCGGGCTGGGTGGGGCCATTGGTCCTTGCAGACCCTCTTCAGCTCAGTTGGGCCCCATGCACAGGTATGAAGTGGAAGAGGCCAGTGAATACATAGATCCAGTTACCTGGAAAGACTGGCTTGATCTGCTAAAGCTGAACCTACACAGAATCCAGCGACACACAGCATTTCCACTCCTGGCTACGTGCTCGGTGGGGGATGTGTGTGCACGTGCCCTTGAAGACTGCACAAGGTCCTCAGCAGCACTATTCATGATGGCTGCAATCCGGAAACAGCAGGCACGCTCACCAACAGAAGACTGGGACACACTCACCTGGCGGAACACTGCCAGCGCTAAGGAACAAATGACAGTGACCCACCATGGGGGGTGGTTCACCAGCGTGAGGTGGAGAAGCGGAAGAAGCCAGACTCAAAGAGGTCTTGGTTTTTTATTCCATTTACGTCAAGTTCAAAAACAGGCACATCTAACCTGTGGTCTTGGAAGTCAGGCTCCCCGTGGGCAGGAGGACTGACAGGGAGGGGCCCCTGGGCACAGAGATGCTCACTTTGTGACAGGCCGTTGTGCCGAGCCCTTATGATTCTGGTCCTTTTCTGAATGTATGTCAGACTTCAGTCAAGAGGTGACTTTTTTAAAGTTTAGTTCATTATTATTTTAAAAATCTGTGTTTTTGCACTAAAAAAATTGTCTGGAAGGATGTTCAACAAAATATTTGATAGAGATTGTTTCTAGGAGATAAGATTATGGATGATTTTAATTTTTTTTCCTTTGTGTAGAAAATTTCTAAAATCTCTTCCACACACACACACACACACACATACACACACATATATGGCTGAAGTTTATTAGCAGTCTGATGCGGCCAGGGCTTTGCCAGCTGAAAGGATGTAGTGCTTTATCCCAGAATGGATACCGAGGAACTCAGGAACTCCACCTAATCGAGCACGTCAAGAATAAAGGGGAATATTTGTTAATTGAATGTCATGTTATGTCCTCAGTTACGCCTCATACAAGATAGGCAATTCAGAATTCCCAAGTATCCAGTTAAAATGCTAATTATCTCATACCTTGATAAGGCCGCTCTCGTGGGGAGAGAGAGAGAGTGGCTTCTCCCTGGCACTGCCTCTGCTTATGCCCTGACCACCGCCGTCTTTATGCTGCCCTTGCCTCTGGCAGGTGAGCTTTCCCTTTCCAGGATCTCTGCACCCCAGCGGCCTCTCCTGGAGCACCAGCTCCTGCTTTCTACAGGCCGGCCTGGTGCACCGTCCCTGGGATGGGTGGGCCATTTGTCCTGGCAGACCCGTTCCCGCTCACTCTGGGCCCCATGCACAGACTAGAGTCCAGGGCCCTGGAAGGCATAGCACAGCGTCATCCACCGCTGGTGTTTGGGGAACAGAGCGCCTTGCCCCGCCAAGTGCCCCCACCGCTGACAGATGTGAGGTTTAGAGGCATCGGGGTCAGAAACCCTACATGGACCCCAGGCTCAAAGGGACTCTTTTGAGGGCTTTCCTGACCACAGCACATCACCACGCTGACCTGCAGTTTCCTCATCAGCAAAGTAGGAAACCCTCTCCTCCCCTGAAGGATTGTCCTAAACGCCAAATGCTGCAGGTAGTTGTTGGGTCTTTCTCGCTGGCCAGGCCTGTGGGAGGTCCTGGGTGAGAAGGCGGCAGCACCCCCCATCCGGCCAGGGTTGCAGGTGGTCCTTTGTCCCTGGTGGTGCTGCATCAGTGCAGGCTGGGCCACGAAGCTGTTCTGTGAGCACTGGTTTTATTAATAATGCATTTCTGGGTTTATCCAAGGCTTTAAATCTGTCCCTTCTTGATGTCATTCCGTGTGAATGCTACTTGCTCTTTTAAAACGTGCTCGGAGCCTCTCCGTGGTGGCTCCCTGGAGTGCTCTGTGTCTTTCTTCACCAGGGGGCCTGGGGAAGGAGGGGGACAGGGCAGCCCCCCGGTTCTCCACCGAGTGCCGGTACCTCCCTCCCGCAAGGAGGCCCTCACGCTCTGGCCCTGCCCACCTTCGTAACCCCGTGTCCTACTGCCTGCCCTCCTAGACCCTCTCTGCTCATCCAGGTGGCCTCCACCACCATGCCCATCTTCTCTTCCACGCTCCTGTTCCTGGCTCGGCCTCCTGGGAGCCTGACATGCATCGAGGCCCAACCTGGGAGGGGATGAGGTGGCTGATCTGCCTGGCTGGCCCCGTCTGCTGGCGCTCACGCTCGCACTGAGAGTGTGGCGACCCTTGCTGCCTGGGGCAGCCCTTCTGCCATAATCTTGGGCAGCTAACGCATTTTTTGCGGGGCTGTGGCTATCTGCTCATCAGATGATACACCTCAGAGGGCAGAAGCTAAGCGGTGCGGCCAGGAAGGCTCCATGGGCTGGATTTGCAGGCACGTGGGGAGGCCCAGCAGTATTGTCCCTGGAGATCTGGGCCTTGGAATCTGCTGTCCCTGCCCTGTTAACCCCTCTCCAGGCACTGACGGATGGGACTGCCACACTGTCGCTACAGGAACCCCATCCACGTCGTTATTCACAGCACAGACTCTCCCAGGTTACTTAAAGGTTCTCATTTATGCCTGGATACAAAGCATTTTCTACCTGTGTCTTGCTTGGGAGAAATTTATAGGCAAGAGTGTTAGAGGGATGGCCATGTCGGGGAGCTTCAGGGACCACCGCAAGGCGGGTGGCAGGGCTTTGGGCAGACCCCGCCCTTCCCTCTGCTCGTCAGGAAGCCCCTCCTGCTGCTCGGGGAGGCTGTGGGCCATGTGCCTGGTCGGAGTGCCTGCCACCCTTCCTCCGTCCAGGTGAGCCGGAGGAGGCTGGGGTGGTTAGGCCCACCTGACCCTCGCGCTGCACGTGACAGTCCGATTGTCTGAAAGGGCAGGCGGGGCTGGTCTCTGGGGCTGCCGACACTGCTGCCGGGCTTTCTGTCTGCTGTCCTCTTATGGATAGACCAGTCATTTCTAGCAGTTCTGTTGTGACTCTTTGTAAAATCTGCCTGCTGTGTTTTCATACTGTACTTTTAGGTGTTAATTATCTCATATGTGTCTATAGTCTCTATCTGATGGTTCTTTTATCCGAAGTCCTGGGAGGGTCTAGCCTGCTGCTTGCCGTGTCTGACAGCTCTTGTGGACTATGTTCAGACTGTGAGTTCATCTTCAGTGTGTAGGGTATGTGTATATATATGTGTATATGTACCTGCATGTGTGTGTAGACGTATGTGCATGTGTGTCCATACGTGTGTGTGCACATGCAGAGATTGTGGCAGATCGTGTCTCTCCTGCCTGGGTTGAGAGTGTGGCCGCTCAGTTTGGCTTTGTCAGTTTGGCTCCAGATATCACCAGTCAGGGACCGAGTTTTTTGTTAGTTTCCTGGCTTCGGGGTTTCCAAACCATACAGGTCGTTCACACTTGAACCTGAACCCCGTGGAGGACAGACCTATGCTGCGAATTCTGAGGGAACATTCATTATTTTTTCCCCAGAGTCCGGGAAGCTTCCTGATTGCCTCCTGTGGTGCTGGTGAATTTTCTCCAAGTCTGTGCATCCCTGCCCAGCCCCCAGCTTTATGTTGGGGAGGGCTCTCAGTTCTGGCCCCCTACCTCTGGTTCGTCCGGGGCCTCTTCACTGTCCCCACATGGCAACGAATGCCAAGGCCTCCAGGTTAGCAAGACCGGCAGCTTCCTCTTCTCTTCTGGCCCTGCTTTCCTTTTGTCCTGTGGATGTGGCTCTGCTTATGAGTTTTAATCAGCACCTCTGAGTGTTGGGGGTGGGAAGGCTTTTGGCTGCATACTCTACCTTCATCTCATTGTGGCTCCCAAGGGGCTGATGGGTAGCTCACAGCCGAATTCGGCCATAGACGTGTGTCATCAGTAGTCAGCCCCTCAGGTTGTGCGTCAGCTGGACCCTCACCTGGTTCACAGTTTGCCATATTCTCTGTAAAGGTCTAGCGGGTCTTTATGAAGTGTCCTCCCATGGCTGCCTGGTCTGTGAGCCATCCAGTGGGAATGGGGTGCCTCTGCTGCTGCGGCCCGTCCTCCAGGCCTGTTCTTGCCGAGCTCTGACCGGGCTGTGCGGGAGCCTCACGTCGAGCCTGTGGCCCCAGATTGGAGCATCCTTACTCCCCATGCCTTGAGAATCAGAAATATGTCGGACTCAGGGTCCTGGGCCACTGCACTTGCCCCAGAACTTGGGTGCCCTTGCATGTCCACGGCCCAAGGCTGAGGTCCTGGGGAGAGGGGCCCTTGAGGTGTGTGAGCAAAAAACGCAGCCCGTCGAGTCCACGTGTTATGCCACTAGAGCATCAGTTTGTTCTTGTATCATGTCAGACAGGTTCATTTGAAACAAAATCAGATGCTGAAGTCCAGCTTGAAGGACTTAAACCCTTATAAGGGAGAGCGAATTTCCAGCATGTGGCGTTTCCCCTCCTCTTTCCAGCTCTTCCTTGTGGGTGTGGGATCATGTGGCTGACAGAGGTAATCCGGGCTGCAGCTTGCAGATGAAAACTGGGTCGGCCGTTCCTTAGTCTGGTGCTTCTGTGAGTCATGCCTTTCAAAGACTTTTTACTTAGAAGCCAAGGCATGCGATGAAGGCTGTTTCTACTGAGTAGATTACAGGTTAGGAAAACACCTGCTTCTGAGACTGGCTGCAGGTGGGGGAACTGATGCCACCCCGTTTCCCCAGGCTGAACCTTCTGATTTGTTCATTCACCACCCCTCTGCCTGTCCCCTGCTGTCCCCATCACCTGGAGAGTGGCTGCTGCCCCCAGAGCGCTGCTTCTGTCCGGGCAGGGCATCGTCCCCCAGGGCTCGGGGAGCCCCGTGGCTCTGTGGCCTGTCGGCATCCCCCACTCACCGTGGGCTGCTGTGTGGAATCCCAGTGTCTGGGTGGGTGTGTGGAGCCGCCTCAGGGCCCTGACTTGGCCTGGCCATCCTGTGGCCTCGGAGAGACTGAGGCTGAAGTTGGGGGCAGCCGTCTGAGTGCTCCCGCCATGAATACGGGGGCAGCTGATGCCGAATGCGGCTTTCCTCACCTCCCTGGGCAGTTCCTGAAATCCTTTGTGTTGAGGAAATATTTCACTTGCAGATACCCAATTATTCTGTGGGATTTGTAAAGCAAGTCTGAAAGCTGATTGAATATAGCAGAACTGTTGCTGCATAACAACTCCTTAATACCGAATCATAACAGTTATGCATAATTTGTGTTTATAGTGCTTGGAAGATTAGACTCCTCCGTACAGACGTGGTCTAAAACAGGCCTAGAACATGCAGGGCAGGATTGCCACTTAGTGTGCCCACGGGCAGCCTTGGTGTTCTGAGCACAGCCCTGTGGTCGGTCTTCCCTGCCCTGGTGGTCAGTGGGTAGGGTGGGGTCCGCCTGGACCTGCTTCTCAACCAAGGCCACCCAGAAGCCTGGGCCCGAGCTCTTGCCCAGGTCTCAGGGAGGGGGTGAGGGCAGCCCCCTACCGTTGCCCTCCTCCCCGGCTGGGTTCTGCAGAGGCCGGGGCCTTGGAGCGCCGAGTCCCATGCCCAGATGATCTCCCACCTGCCAGGTCCTGCAGTGTATGGTGGGGGGAGGGGCAGGGTCCTGGCATCTCCAGAGCTGTTGGCAGTGTGGTCTCCCGAGGGTTCAGCACTGCTCGTATGGTGTTGATGTGGCAGTGGCTCATCCTTTGACCTCCGTCACACCCCTGGGCTTGCTGGGCTCTGCTGACCTCCCCTGGAGGCCTCCCCTGGCTCTGTCTCTGTCTGGGCTCAGCCTAAGGGTGGGCTACCGGCGACCTGCTCTGAGGTCTCGTCTTTCCCTCTAGACCTTCTCCTGCCCTCTCCTGCTCCAGGTGGGAGCTCGTCCAGGGGGCCAACCGGTTTGCTACTTGTCACAAGTAGGGAAAAGCTGGGCCTGCCCCCAGACCCTGCCTTTCTCCCCCTCCCTGGAGCCTGCCCTGCCTTGCTCCATCTGCACACGGACCTGCCCCTCAATCCCGTCCTCTAGGCCAGAGCCCAGTGGCTCCTGCTCTCCTTTCCCTGCGCCCCTCCCCGGGCCCAGGATCAGGGCCTGGGTGAGTCCAGCACTGGGGCTGGGAGAGCTCTCGTCCCTCCCTGGCTGTGCATCCAGCCCCTCCTCGTGTGGGAGGATGTGGCCACTGGAGAAGGACGCTCTCCCTCCAGCCCTGCAGAGGCAGGTGGCCCCTGCCCCAGCCCATCTCCCTGCAGGACCAGGGCTATCTTCCTGATGGGCCTGAAAGGCTGGGCAGCGCCGTGGCACTGGAAGTGGTGAGCTCTTCCAGCCTTGTCCCCTCTCCGCGCTGACCTCTGTGCTTCGGCGGCCTGTGGACTACAGGCTACCAGCCACAGATCCACGCTGGGGAGTTCAGGCCTTCCTGCAGGCGCAGCCGAGCAGGGCCTGGGCTGAAGATTTGCACGGGGGCGGGGGGCGTGCGTGCTCCAGTGACTCTACTCTGACGTGTCTTCCTTCCCCCGCAGCCTCTTCGAGCACTACTGCTTCTCCCGGGGTGGCATGCGCCACAGCTCCTACACCTGCATCTGCGGCAGGTAAGCGCGCCTCCTGGGCCGCGTGGGAATGATCACGGGAGGAGGTTAGGGAAAGTGAGGGGACCCCACCGTCCTCCCAGCTTAAACGCACCTGTTGCTCCCATGCCCGAGGCAGTGCCCACCTAAGCCTAGAAGTCGCTCTCCCCTCCCAAGGCTCTGGGAGCAGAGGTTGCTTCTGCCCGTCCTGGGAGGTGCCGGGTGAGGAGGGAAGCCGGCCTGCCCACTGCCGTGCCCTCCCTTCCCGTCTCCAGCTGGCTGCTCCTCCTGGGGCTGGCCTTCCTCGCCCCCTCCACACAGGCACGCTCCCAGCATGTGGGGACCGGGCCGTGACCTCAGGCTATGCCAGCTTCTGTGTGCAGGCGGTGCAGAAGGAGCTGTATCAGTGCTGGAGGCTGTGGTTTTGCGTGTGTGTGGCCGTATGGGGAACAGCACAGCCGTGGGTGGGTCTGGAGCTCTGTCGTGCAGGGTGTCACTGTAGGCGTGTTTGTGTGTGGCACGTTGTGGCTGGCGGTGGGGGCTCTTTGTACGTCCTGTGTGTCACCCGCACTTGGCCGGGTGTGCTTTGGAGGCACAGGGTAGATATGACCACGAGTATAGGGGCAGCTCATGGCCGTGAGTTTGCACCGCTGTGTGGCTTTGAGGGGCACGTCCTGGGTGTGGGCGGTCCCCTCGTCCCCCAGGCTCACCCCATCTAGTCTCCTTGTGCTCTCCCCTTGGCTCAGAGGGTCTGGCCTCTGTCCAGCCAGGATGGAGCCGGCAGCTCTGCTGATGTGCACGTCCTTGCCACATGAATAATACATGTGAACATCTCAGTCCTTGGAAATGTTCTTCTCTGGTGGATAGAGAGAAAAATCATTATTTCTACTTTTATGATTCCTAAGACTCCCAAACAGGGCCATAAATATTACACCCAGTGGGTTTTTTTTTTTCCTTTGGGCAGACTTAAAAGTCTTTATTTTTTCTTAAAGGCATCGCTCATTAGGGAAGTGTTCTCAAGCAGAGGAGCGAAGAGCCACTGGCTCGCCGTCTGTGGCCCTGGCCTGGCAGACTCCATGGCAGCCCCCGACACAGCCCGGGCCCTTCCCACTGGGCCTCCCCTCTCCGCTAGTCACCAGGAAATAAGGGCTTCTTTGGAGTCCCTTCCCCGGGCCCGCAGGCCCTCGCTTCCACATCAGGCCCACATCCCCAGCGCCAAGGCCACCTACCCACATAGCCTCAGCCAAGGGAGCGCTGCAAGTGCCACCGCCATGAGCCCAGAGGTTGGCCAAGAGCTGTGTGACTGCAGTATGCCAGGGCCACCTTGCCCCTCACCCCCACCTCAGGCTGTGGACCTGGTCCAGCGGCCCTGGGCCCCTGCTGCAGGGTGGACAGTGCTGCCCTTGGGGCAGGGAGTTGGGGTGCTAGCGCCCGGGGCCTGCTGGGTGAGGATGGGCTATTGACCTCCCCCTGGTGCTCTGCAGTGGTGAGAACTCGGCCGTGCTGCACTACGGACACGCCGGGGCCCCCAACGACAAGACCATCCAGGACGGAGACATGTGGTGAGTGAGGCCAGCCCCCGAGCTGCCCTGGCTCTGCGTGTGAACAGCGGGGCTGCGGTGGGCCTCAACCCCAAAGGTGGCTGACCACGGCCTCTTGGTCCCACCCTGAGAAGGCTGACCACGGTGAGGTCCCCCCATTGCTCTGGGTCCAGACTTCTCTGCCAAGGCTTTGGCCTACATGTAGCCTCCTCTCCAGGACCAAGGAGGCCCTGAGAGAGGGGAGCGGGGGCCCTGTGCTGTGCGGGTGAGGCGCCACCTCAGAGGAGGGCCTGCGCCGTCTCCCGGCACCCACCACGCTCACTTCTCTGGCTTGGTGCTGGGAGGGTGGGCATCTCAGTTCGGAGCGGAGAAGACCCCTAGGGAGCCCCCCGCCCTCTGAACCTGCCAGCTCCTGCCTCAAGACTCCTTGGCACGAGTGGCCATTGATTCAGGGAGTCAGAGTGGTGCTTGGCCCTCAGGCTGTTGGCAGGGCTTTGCTGAGCACAGTGTGATGTGCTCCCTGCCCCCCATGGAGCCGTGAGTAAGCAGACGTGGGCAGGACCCACAGCCTTCAGCCCTCCGATGAACTGTGCCCAGCAGGCGGGGCCGCAGACCCTGCTCCCAGACCCCAGTGTGTAGGGCTCATACTGGGCATACGCGCCCCTCTCTTGGGTAGCCGCTCTGGCCTTGGCAGGGGCCTTTGGGCGCCTCACTGACCTGGACCGGCCCCATCCTCCGCTCACGGGCACTCGCACTGCCCGCCTGTTCTCTCCACCACCCAGACGTCGGGCAGGGCCAGTCCAGGCTGCCAAGGGCTCCCGAGAGCCGTCCAGAGGCCACCAGCCCCACGGGGCCACCTGTCTTGGCCTGCAGACATCCTGCTGTGGTCACCTACCCGCAGATGAGGGCAGGAGGGGTGCGCGCTGTCCCGCCTGGTCCTTTGGTGCCTTTCCCTCCTGTTGCTGAGGCACCTGAGCCAGGCTCCATCGCGCTGCTTCCCGCTAATGCCGCGCCCCCTCTCGGGTCGCACACGTGCCCTGCTAGGCTCCATCCCCGAGCCGGCATTCTGGTCCTGCCCGCAGCACTGGCCAGGACCCAGCCTCGCGCAGGGAGTGGGGAAGGCTGCACACGGGGTTCCCTGGCCCACAGCCACCAGGGGACGTGAGCCAAGAGATGCCCGGGTCTGAGCTGTCACTGCCCAGTGTTTTCAGAAACCCGCCCAAGCCCAGGGTGCCCCTGCTGCAGGGTGCACCAGGCACCCACCGGCTGCGGTGTCCACTCACCCAGGGTCAGGAGCTGGATGGATGTTCTGGCCCGGGCCCCTGTTGGCAGGAGCCCAGCTCAGCCTTCTGGGAGGAAACAAAGCCTCTTAATTCCCACTCTGAGCGTCAGTTTACCTGCTGTCGGTGGAGATAGCACACAGCACTTGGCACTGCACTGGGCGGCAGCAGGGACATGTTGGGACCACAAGTGCTGGGTGGACACACGCTCTCTCAGGGTCCTGGGCCAGCAGGACAGGGACGGGAGCCCGCAGAGGGGGACACCCAATGTGGACACAGAGGCCACTGCCGCTCACTGCAACCCCCCCATCCCCAGAGTGTCTAACGCCCTTCCTGGCATAGGGGCCAAGGCGTGCAGCAACTTTGACAGGGTTCTCCCCTATGCCTGGCGCCAGGGACAGCTCTTTATGTAGATTTGCTCCCCTTGATCCCATGAAGTGGGTGTCTCCCCCTCCCCTCACCCACCCCCACCCCCGATGTGTAGGCAAGGTCACTGAGACACAGGAGCGTCCAGGTGCAGAGCCAGAGGACTTGGGGAGGGGGTCGGCTGCCTCCGGCTTGACTCAGCTGAAGACTAAGGAAAGTGGGGGGGGGGGCCTGCCCTTTGGTGGCCCCAAAGGAAGATCGCCTGGTGTCTTCAGGGACTCACGCTTCCTAGAACCTTTGCTAACGCTTTTGACTCTGCGGCCCCTTCTGGCTGGGCCAGGACGTGGGAACCCAGTCCCCAGGCAGAGGCAGACCCCAGCCACACCAGCAGGCCCCAGCTGTCCCCATCGGAGGCTCTGCAGCAGGGCCATGTGGCTCTGAGTCTTTCTTCTCTGTGAGTTTGGCACGGCCCAGAGGAAAGGACTGCTTCTCCTATCTCTTTATGTGTCCTAAGACAGTCCTCCCCCCATGAGAGGCTGGCTCCGGGGGCCCTTGGCGCGGTGGGGCCTGGTTGATCGGGGTGCCATGCAGCAGGCCTCCTCCACACGTCAGACACTGTGGCCTCGACCCTCCTGGGCAGTGTGTGTGGCACCTGCGTCTCTTGGTTGCGACTTTAGAGACAGGAGTGATCCAGGGAAACCCACGGATGTTAATGCCAAGCCCAAACTGGTGATTTTATTTTTCTAGTGCTAACTTTGAAATGTAGCCAGTAGAGTAATTATGAGTTTATTATAGTCAATTTATTATGCAGCATTTAGAACAACATGTTTTGTTGATTACTGCTACTGCCAGATTGCTGGCGGCATTTATAATCCATTGTTTTATTGAAATTGATCTGCCAAGCGCCTACTGTGTTTGGTAAATAATAAAGCACTCTGTTATCCCAACATAAAATTCACAGCACTTCATCATAAGGTACAAAACCAAAATATAAGCATAGTGCAGAATTTTTCCTGAAGCTGAGCGTCTCCGAGAGCCATGACTGTTTTCCAGGGTGCCCATCAGGTGGTATGCTCTGGGTCTCAGTTCCTTGATGTTGGGTGAAAATGCCCCGAGATAGTTTAACATTTAGGAGTGGGGCTGTTTGGGGGCCGGAGCTGGTCCAGGACAGTCAGACTGCTGGAGAAAGTGAGGAGTGGGTGCCGAGGGGCAGCCAGCCCTTCCCATCCCTCTCCCTCTGGTCCCAGACGTGTGATGATGGACACAGAAGGTCCCCAGTTCAAGTCCCTGCCCTCCCCCTCCCTAGCTGAACGGCCACCCCTCTGAGCCTCAGTTTCTCCATCCGTCGTTGGGGGAGACACAGCACTCAGCTCTGAGGACTGGGGTAATGAGGGCAAAGCGCTGAGTGTGGAGCCCGGCACAGGTGGCTCCTGGCGGGAGAGAGCTGCAACACAGCGACGTCCCCAGAGCCAGCAGCGCACCTGTGCCCCTGAGGCCCGCCTTCCGGCAGCTGGTTCCAGGACGGAGACTGGAGGCGAGAGCCACCAGCAGAGCACGTGCCGGGCCCAGTGTATTCAGACAGCTCTCCGGTCACGTGGTTGCCTGCTCTGTGTTTTCAGCCCCCACACTGTCCTCGAGGCGCGTGCCAGGTGGAGCATGTAGCCGGCCAGGGCCACCGTCTACTCCTCTGTCCTTCTAAAACCAGGCGCCTCCCGGGAGCCGGGCTGGGAAATCAGGGCCCCGTAAGTTAGACAGACACGCTGGTTCTTACTCCACATCAGATGCGTCACCCGAGAGCTGAGAAGAGGAATTTGGGGACCACTCCTCGCACCACGCCAGCACCCGCCATTTTCTCGGCTGGACGCTGCCCCGCTTGCTCCGCATGGATCCCGGGGTGGGGAACTGGACTTTGACGTGGCCTCAGGTCCCCACGTTCCTCCCTCTTGGCTGGTTCAGAGACACAAGGCCTCTTGTGGGGCCTCTCAGGGCTTTGCTGTTGCCTCTGAGAGCCCTTTCCTGCTGTGGCCCTCGGGGTTCACCATGAACCCCGTCACCAAGTTGCCGTCCTAGAGAAGCCATTAGCTGCTGTTTTCATTTTAAGGCAAAAGCAGGCAGACCTTCTAAAACAGGGTAACAGAAGTGTGGCGCACTTCTAATTAATGCTTTTGCCGAGCTCACCCAGGGGACGGTGTCTAACGTCATCGAAGGCCCTTCCTGCGTGGGAGCCCCAGGAGAACCCCTCACCACCAAATCAGTCCTGACCCGGTGGCTCTGAGCACAGGAGTGGCTGGTGTGATGGTCCTCTGAGTCCTCACGCACTGCCCTCTCCTCCCAGAACCAGCCTGGGCTTTGGAAACCAGAGTCTCCAAAGGTGGGTAGAAGCACCAAGGGCTGGTGCCCTGCCCATGGGCCACCAGGGAGCGCCACTGTCCATGTTTAAGTCCC
This sequence comes from Eschrichtius robustus, assembly GCF_028021215.1. Lineage (NCBI taxonomy): Eukaryota > Metazoa > Chordata > Mammalia > Artiodactyla > Eschrichtiidae > Eschrichtius > Eschrichtius robustus. The sequence continues at coordinate 51,795,173 of NC_090842.1, read as the reverse complement.
CAAGGAAGTAGTGCACCCAGAGTTGGACCCACTCTTGCGCTAGACTCCCTGCCTCCTCTGGGCCCAGCAGGCACACCCCAGGGGGCAGAGGTAGGGAGGGTCCAGGGTCTGCGTCCAGTGGCGTCTGATTTGGAAAACAGCTGGGACACCGCTCCTCACCTGCCACCTCCTCCCTCTCCCACCATCTGATCAGGTGGCGGAGGAGTGGTTCCTGGGGTAGCATGCCCTGTGGCCCCTATCAGAACCTTCTAGCTGCCCCAGTCGAAGGATGCCCCGGCCTGGGTTGCCCAGCTGCAGACAGCATGTGGCTGGTGGGTGGCGAGCCGGACCTCCCAACACTGGCCAGAAGAGGGCAGCGTTGCCTCAGGACGTGCTTGCCGGGCTCATCTCAGCTGGCTGTGGTCTCTGTGTCCTGGGGCATGGGAGGGGGGCCGCCAGCTCGGTTAGTGGGGGGGACAGATGCCTGTCCCAGCCCGTCCCTCAGCAGCCAGCCTGTGTCATTTCCTCTCCTTCCCTGTAGTGGGACGAGGGCCCCTTCTGTCTCCTTGCCCCGATAATGGTCAGCCTGAAGCCCCGGCTTTGCCCTGCTGACTGGCGGAGGGCTGACACAGCACTCCTGCACCGAAGCCCAGAGAAGTAAGGGCTACTGATTTCCTCCCAGGGAGGCCCCGGATGACACCCGAAGTATCGCTGGCCTGTGGGTGGTGTGTGCCGCTGCTCCCCGAGTTGAGGTGGTGTCAGACACTGTCTGCAGGGCTGCCCGGGCTGCCCCGTCCTTTCCTGCCACAGAGGAGGAGCCAGGCCCACGAGGGGGCACGGCTGGGGCAGCTCTCTCCCCTCCTGGCCACCCTCCTCCTGCCACTGGCACCACTACCGGCCGACTCCTCCCTGCCCTTCTCTCGAGTTAGTTCCCTGTTCGTCCCACGGGTTTGATGTGGGCTAGACATTAGTTTAAACTGCTTGGGAAGCGTGCCCCCGCCTCACCCCCTCCGTCACACGGCGCCCGGGACAGCAGCCTGCGTCTCCGCCATCGACGTCCCACCCCCACCCCTGCGGGCTGCTCACCCAGGGCCCCGGCAGCCCCCTTGGCATCTCAGGCAGGGATGGGACGATCATGCCCACTCCTGGGGGCCACTTGGTCTGATGTCTTTCTGGCATCTGTGTGCTGCTGCCCACGGAGGGGCGAGTCATGCCTGGGGCTCCTCCCCAGCTGGCAGAGAGGCCACATGGAGGGGCCCCCAGGCCCCCGTTGTCCTGGTGCCTGAGGTGCCTGAGGCCTCGGTCAGCTTTAGGGAATGAGTGTCACCTCCAGGCCCAGCTTCCTGGTGCCAGGCCCAGCCCAGACACACCCCCGCCCCGCCCGCACCCACCTTGCTGTCTCCTCAGAGGACAGCGCAGCTGTCACCAGCCAGCCCCCTCCTGAGGATTGGATGGTCTTAAGGACATGCCCCAGTCCTGGGGGCAAGAGAACACTCTCAGGAGGACACAGGCCCTGGTCAGCCATCTGTCCAGACCAGTGGCCGTGGCCTTCAACCTGCCATCCAGGTTGAAGCAGCCTTTACGTTATAACGCAGGACCAGGGGAGCAGACACGCCTAGATGGTAACCAGGCGCCCTCACCGTGGGGTTTCTGTCCGTTCTGTTGTCTGTTTGTGCTCCTTCCCTGTATCCCACACAGTTGACGTCACGACTCACAGTGTGAAAGCACCAGTCCAGACAGCCCGGGTGCGCGCAGATACCACGGGACACTACTTACCGAAAAGTGGAACGAAGCATGTGCTGTGCGCGTGACACCAGCTCACTGCCTCCCCCGCAGAGGCCACTGCCCTGACGCCCGGCCCTCGCCCCGCTGTGCTGTGGCAGCAGCCAGCCCTGGGTGGGCGCCCGCCGTGTCCCACCCATAGGTCGGACCAGTACCAAGTTATGTCCTTCCTGGGGACGCAGCCCACACTGGTGCTCTGCTTCTCCCCACGTCATCTGTGGAAAGGTGACAACAGTTCCATCCAGACACAGGAGGCCCACAGCACGTGCCTGCTCTTGTCACCATGTGTGCTGGGGATTGCTGGCTCTGGGGGTCCTGGAGCTGGTTGCCTGGGTGACTTCCCTGTCTGCCCGGGCCCCACGGGTAGCTGTCCCGTGACTGGGCTGGGGAACAGGGATGCCCAGAAGGCAGTCTCTCTGGGGAGAGATCAGCTTGGTGAGTCAGCCTGGGGTATGGAGGGAGCCTCCAGGGCTCCGAGTGGTGGCCTTTGCCCCGCCGGTCACACCTGGGGCTCGGCATTGCACCAAAGGTCTGGCTGGGAGCCAGTGGGTGGCCCGTGGGTCTTGTCTGGCCTGCGGCACACGAACGGGAAAGTGACCAGTACGCCTCCCTCTCTGTCTCATGCTGAGGTCTGGAGGGAAGCAGGAGTTTCCCGCAGCTCAGAAATCCCCCAGCCTGGTCTGGAACGCAGACTGGGGCGGGTGCAAGTTGGGGTCTGAAATGCTGCGACTGTGGTGAATAGGTCTTTGAGTGAGTGCACACACACACGCGCGCGCATGGCCAGTGCCTTGTCTGGGGTGAGAGGTAGCTGAGAGCGAGGCAACGGCTGGAGCTTAAAATGAAGCTGCAGCCTGCGTACACAGCGGCCCTCGTATAAACACTGCAGCATTTCCCCCAAACCCTCCTCAGGCCTCACATCACTGGCCGAACCATCTCGTAGGCCTTCTGCCTGCGGTGGAGCCAAGGGGGACTGAGGAGGGCCTGGGTGGGCCAATGGTGGCAGGTAGCCCGGGCCTGAAGCTGCCCAGGAGGAGCCAACGGAAGACAGAACCTCTCATCTGAGCCAGAAATAGAACCAGATGAACACATGTGAGGATTGAGGACGCCAGCATATTGCTCGGAGATGTGTAATATCTCCCAGATGGCTTAGATTATCACACGCGTTCACTCGGCCAGAGATGGTAAGGTCCCCGGTGGGTGTCCCCAGGCAGCCGGGGAGGACGGATCCGGCGTTCTCGGTTGAGCCAAAGTATGAGCGAATTCTCCATCATCAGCGTGCATTCAGAGGACGGATGGAGTGGACACAGAGAGTTGGGGGAGATGATTTATAAAAGGCGATGGCTTTCATCCCTGGATTCCAGAATGGCTTAAAATCTGAATAACTTATACATGTAGGAACTCTGGAGGGGATTTAAAAAAAAAACAAAAAACGAAAAGAGATAGGGAACTGAGAGCACAAAAATAGACGTCAGCCCCGTGCCTGAGCGTCGCTGGGCAGGATGGAGCTGGCCAGCTGGGTGTACACTTCCTTCTCCAGAAAGTGGATGATTTTAAAACAAAAAATGCAGCTGAAGTTTTCTAGAACCTGAACAATAAAGCCAGACTGGCTGAGGAACTCCAAGCACCCACCTTCCCACATTTTTGTTTTTGAGAACTTGGTCAGGAGTCTTGTCTGTCCTGGGGAAGAGTCCTGTTTTCACTGCTCTGGATGACTCCAGCGTTTGGCCTGCTCTTGTGGGCTTCCTGGCTTTTTAAATAGTTTAATTTCTGTTTTTCTTTGAGATCTGCACCGTCCGATAGAAATTTCTGCCGGGGGTGCTGCTACAGGTTGGCCCTCTGATGTGGTGGCCCCCAGGAATCCATGTCCCCACGCCCCTGGCTCTATCCTGTCTGCTCAGGTCATTCCTGGGCATTCTGAATCAACAAACCACAGATGATTTTCCTTCGTTGCCTCTGAGGAGCCCAAATGAGAATGCTCTGCTCCGCGGGTGAAGCTAGGCCGCGGCCACATGCAGTTCCACTCCCCAGGCCTGTCCGCATGCTGGCCCTGGCGGACGTGAACGTGCAGCAGTGGTGGCGCCCGCGTTTTAAAAGTGGGAAAACTGAGGCCCTGAAGGCTGAGGGCCAGAGCCAGGACAGGAGAGCCCATCCCTGGGCTCTGAACTGCTGACCACCGACTTGGGACTTTGCTGCACCAGTGTTCAGAGCCTCAGTTTCCCTGAAGTTTAGGGCTGAGATATGCCCCACCCTCCTGGCCAGCTGGGAGGGGGGCGGGAGTTGAGCGGGGATGTGCCCCGGGCAGGAGTAAGGCTGCAGACAGCCGTCAGCCCTAACACCCTGGTGCATCTGCAGCATCCTGGAGAGCAGATGCCTGGGCATGTTTGCTCGGGGCTTCTCGACATTTGGTCCTCGGTTTCCACACCGGTCCTGGGCGGGTCCCCTCAAGTGAGGCCCAAGTCCCCCTTCCGTTGGCCCGCCCCAGGCAGGGTCCCCCAGAGCCTGTGACTTTGACCCAAACCGAAGTCTCCCCTGCCATGCCAGTGGGGCTCTTCCCCCGCCCCCTGAGAATCACCTGAGTTGTTATCTGATGGTTTTTGCACTATTGACACTGTTTATGGTGTTTTGCAATCAGAAAAAGACAAGAGATTAAAAAGTGCCCGACTGGGGACTTTGGATTCCAGCAGGGCGTCTGCGGATCCCGAGCATTCGCATTTTTCCTTTAAAAATCTGTTTCTGTGCTGTCCCCGGTGCTGCTGTCAGGCCGCGTGGCCCAACTCCTTGCTCCACTTGTAGGGCCAGTTGCTGGGGGTAGGGGTCCCAGAGTCAGGCACACAGGCAGTTTCTGGAATGTTGGTTGAGCCGTAGTGTTTACCATTAGAATTTGGGTTTGGGTGAGAAGCCCTTGTCATGGAAGGTGTGCCTCTGCCCCCCGGGCTCAGATTTGCCAGGATTTGTGCGGCTACAGACTGCCCCCCAAGGGGGAGAGCCAGGCACAGAGAGGACAGCCCTCACCGCCTCCACCCCACCTGGCGCTGTGGTCCCCTGGTCCTGAAGACACAGCAGGGGTCCGGGCCTGAGGCTGGACTGATGTCCCTCTGTCGGTTTTGTCACTGTCAGCCTGCTGACTTGGCCCTGAACCCGTGATGGGGTCAGGGGGCTGGTGGGTCCCTGCTCTGTGCCTGCAGTCGAGCAGCCTGCTGGGGTGGGACAGGATGTGGAGGCCGCTCAGTCTGGGCACCCCACCCCTGTCAGCGTGGGTGACCCCGTGGGAGCCAGGCTTGGACCCAGCAGCCCCTCACTTATTTTGTCTTATCTCACCGTGGAGGATGCGTGGGGCAGGATTCTTACCCGCCCTTGACCAGTAAAGGGTGTGAGCGCGTGGTCAGGCAGCAAGGGTGTGGGAGCGAGGCTCGCTCCACTCCCTCCCAGCCCTGCTGCACCGGGGCCCTGTCACGGGGTGTCCAGAGGGCAGGCTCAGCTGGCCTGTCCTCCTGACTCAGCAGCCTGCCTGCCTGTCCCAGCACCGTCCTGCCTCTGCTGGCTCGTGCTCCCAGCTCCGGCTTCTTCTTTCCTCCCCCTCTCTACTCCCGCCTTCTGTGCCTCCTGGTCTCCACCCTGTCACCTGGAGATGCTGGGGGCCAGATGGCCCCCGAGTCGGGGACTTGGCCCGCCGGGCCCTGGCAGAGCACACTGTCCCACCCCAGTGGGGAGAGGGCCGTGCTTCCCTGGCCAAGGGGACCCCAGAGCTGGAGCAGAGCTGTCGGCTGGGTGTTCACTGGGACACTGGGGCCTGCAAGAAGCAGGCACTGCGGCTCAGCCCACGTCTTCTGTCAGGCAGGTGCATCTGTCCCAAGGACCCGTCCAGCTCCCATGAGCATTGCCTCGTGGGCTGCAGCTGTGCCCCATGCTGGGTGCCGGGTGGCCCCGGGAGGGTCTGTCAGAATGCCCTTGTGGAGGCCAGGTGGCAGGCGGGGGCCTGAGGACATCTCCGCCCCTCCCCCTCCCCACAGCTGGGCATCCAGAGGCCTGGCCAGCGGAGGCCGTGGAGGGGAGGTGTGTGGGCAGCCCCACTCCCCCTAACCTTCCTGCTCTGGAGTCGGAGGTCTCCTGGGACGCCCCGTGGTTCCTTGGCCGCTCGTGTACCGTGAGGAGACAGCAGGGTCGGAGGGCCCCAAGCTGCTGCCTGCACCGGCCACGTTGCAAGAAGGCTCGGGCTCAGCGGCCTTGAGCGCCGGGTGGGAGGGAAGTGTGGTTGGAGGGGACGGGTGCCCCTGAGTGTACCCCTGGCCTCATGCCCCACTCTCCCTGCAGCGTGTTCGACATGGGCGGTGAGTATTACTGCTTCGCTTCGGACATCACGTGCTCCTTTCCCGCCAACGGCAAGTTCACCCTGGACCAGAAGGCCATCTATGAGGCGGTGCTGCGGAGCTCCCGGGCCGTCATGAACACCATGAAGCCAGGTGAGGGCAGGGGCGGGGCCTGCGGGGAGGACCACCTGGCGTGGGGATGCAGATGGCCAGGTGGCAGGGCACCTCGGAGGAGCAGGTCCCACAGTCTGCGACCTGAATCCGTCGCCCCCTCTCATGCTCAGCCAGCAAGGCTCCAGATGCTAGCGGGTCCCCGGCGTCCCTTTCCTGGGAAAGGGGTGTGACCACCAAGCAGGGACAGAGCTGGGGATCGGGGAGCTCAGCCCAAGGTCACCCCACATCCCATCCGACCTCCACCTGCACATCTTCCTTTCCACACTGGCCGCTGGGATGTCAGCGTGTCCTCTGCCCTGTCCCAAAGCAGAGTCTGTTCCAGGGAGGGCTTGGCAGCTTGGACACTGACCTCTGGTTGCGCGTGGAGCAGCCTTGTTCGGGGCTGCCGGCTGTGGCTGGGTTGGCGGGAGCCGAATGTCTCTCCGGTATTTGGGGGATGGTGAGAGGAGGCTGCGGAGCCACCCGAGCACCTGGTGTGACGGCCCTTGAAGGCTGGGCTCTGAGTTCATGCTGAAATCGGGGACTGTGGCAGTCAGATTTGTATCCCTCCATGGAGCTTTTTTTTTTCACAAAGAGAAAAAGAGGAAAAGATCCTGAGCCCCCAGACTGTAAGGCCCCAGTGTGTGGCCCTTTTCAGGCCCAGAATCTGATGGCTCGGTTCTTGGCCTCCGCGGCCCCGTGCCGGTTGTTGCGGGCCGGGTGCCGATCGTGAGGGGTCCTCTGCAGCTGCCCCCTTCAGGGGAGGCAAATTGTCAGCAGGGCTTTGTGGATGCCCCCATCCAGCACTGGGGCCCACCAGAGGCCAGGGAGCCCTGGAGGGGTCATGGGCCCGCACCCTGTGTCCAGAGGGAGCAGAGCTTGGTGACCAGATGATTCCAAGGATGAGGAACTCAGATACACCCCAGAAAGGAGACAAGGAAGGAAACCTCAAAGCTAAGCTCCTGCCGGGTGACAGTGTCAACGAGACTTGCCTGGATTAGCGGCTGGGGAAGAAAACAGCATCTTGTGCTGTAACTGTGTTTAAACAGCAGCAGCTCCCTCCAGGTAGGAATTAATATGGACATCTCCAGGACAGGCCGTTGCATGAAGACACAGAAGTGCAGGACGGGGTGGCCAGGGGACCCCCTTTTGTGAAAAACAGATGAGGGCGAGAACGTGGGTCCACATGTGCTTGGAAATCCACAGAAGAGGTGCAGGAAGGGAACCAGACAGACAGGGTGGGGCGTGGGGAGAAGGGAGAGTGTTCACCAGGAGCCTTTTTGTACTTTATGACCTTTAAACCTCAGAATGTGTGACCTGTTTCCTGTAAAACCTGGCCTGTGTGGGGCGGTCACCCCGAGCGAGGGACATCTCCTCCTCCCCCTCCCTTGACACCCTCGCTTTACCCCAGGGAGAGAAGGAATAGACGGTTCTGCTCAGCTTTGAACATCGGTCATTTAAGTGATAAACGTTCTGGATGTAGCAAAAGGTTTGGGCCAGTGAGAGTGGGTGGAGGTGCCTGGCCCCCGAGGTGGGCGCTCCTCTGGGTGAGCCCCGTGACCCCTGTGCACCCACGCCCCATGGCGGGTCCCTCTGGGAGCGTGGCGTGGGCCTGTGTGGACCCGAGCCTGGCGCAGGGCCGCGGTACAGAAGGATGGAGGGCTGCTACCGCATTCCACGCTGGAGACAAAGGGGCAGGCAGAGTGAGCCAAGGCATATGGCGGTGGTGGTGGGGGAAGGTTGGCGGGATGTCGGGCAGGTAGGGATTTGGAGGGACAGTGTCTCCCCTGGGGCTCTTCACTCACCTTGGAGCTCCAGGCCTCATGTCCCTGGCATGGCTTAGCCCCATCCTCGTGCTGAGACAGGGGAGGCGGCCAAGGCCTGGCTGACCCCATCCACCCACAGGAAAACCTGCTGCGGCCTGGGCAGGACCTAGGTGGCGCCTCCCCAGCTGGTGTCCCGGCCAGCTCAGTCGGCCAATCAAGCAACCCCAACTCTGCCCAGAAGGTGGCCGGGCCCACGGGCAGGTCCCCGGGGCCACACATTGCACTAAAAGGGCCTGGTGCGTGGTCCTGGCACCGAGGTACCATGGGGCTGCCTGGCCACGTCACTTCAGGGGCAGTTATAAGGCTTCAGGCCCAGCCAGGCTGGGCTCAGGTGAGCTGGTCCCGGCAGACGGAGGCAGGCCTCCCCCGGCGCACAGTGGGGCCTCGAAGTTCTCTTGTGGGGGGGTGGGGGGGGGATGAAGCAGAGCCCCTGCAGAGCTCCCCCGGCCCACACCCCGTGCTTCAGGATTGTGACACACAGTTCCCCAGGGGCCGCATGCGGTGCAGGGCGGGCGGGATGGGGGTCCTGCCCACAGAGCTGCTCTCATGTCGGGGCAGGTCGCCTCCCCACAGGCAGCTCAGAGGCCGTGGCCAGGTCAGCCCCGTGCCCTATCCTAGCGGAAATGCCCCGGGTTTGTGGGTTTGGCTCCTGGGCCAAGACAAACACCCACTGAGACTGCGTGACTGCTTCCTGAGCCTTCCAGGGAAGAGTAAATAAAGGCGGCCGGGGTCACAGCAAGATGCCCAGAGGAGAGGCAGGGATCAGTGCTTGGAGCGTACACGGATCCTGGCCTACTGCCCCGGGATTGAGGAAAGCAGGCCTGGGGTCAGAGGGGGAGCGTCCCTCACTGCCACTCAGAGACAGCCAGGAAAGGAGGGCTGAGCTCACTCAGGGGGGCCGCACGAGGTGGCAGGGGCAGGCCAGGCAGCTGCCGCACCTGGGAGAACGCCACCCTCATCTGCCCCGCGGGAGGGGATGCGGTGGCCACGTGCCGGCTTCTGGCCGGGTGCAGTCGAAGCTCTCCAAGGCTTCCGTGTCAGGGCAGCGGCCACGCCCCCCTGTCTCTGCGGGCACCCAGGAGCTTGCTGATGGGACCCCCCCGCCCCCGGCCCGCATGAGGGGAGGAGACACTGTGGGGAAGGCTGGGGCCAGAGCCGGTGTCTGAGCTGGCCGCAGGTGCAGGGCGGGGCACTTCTGCAGACTCCCAGGGTCAGGGCGCCTTTGCCTGCTCTGCCTCACTCCCTGGCGGGGGCAGGGGCTGCAGCGGCAGGACTCCCTTCAGGCCTTGCGCCTCAGAGCTGGTGCGGAACGCAGGGCTCTGGCAGACAGAGGTGCTGGGAGAGCGCGCCATCCAGATCGTGAGCGCCCTCTGGCAGAAGCCAGGACAGGGAGGGCTGTGTTTGATGAGGGCCCTGTGTCCCCGCTCTGGCCTGAGAGGCTCCCTTGCTGGCCGAAGGGCAGTGAGTGAGTCCCCGCCCTCCCTGGCCTCTCCGCCAGGGAGGGCGGGGAGGGACCACGCGGAGACCACGTGAGGCAGCCACGCTTAGCTCAGCATCGAGGCGCCTGCAGCCCGGGCGCGTGCTGCCCCTGTACTTCTGCAGGGTGAGTGGGTCCCCAGAGGTCCTGGCAGCAGGCAGGGCCGTGTGGTGGGGCGGTCTGGAAGGCCTCAGCCCTGCGCCAGTGCGGCCTGCCAGAAGGTTCCCTGCAGCCCGTGGGGCCTGCCCTCCTGCACCCCCAGGGCCTGGCGCGCTATCATCCCCCGAGGGCCATTGTCTTCAAATGAAGTGAGCTCTTTGTCTGGATGGGGCTGTGAGGATGTAGCTCTAGGGGCCCTCTGCTGCCTTCCAGCTCGGCTCAGGGCCTTCGAGCCCCCAGGGCTGTCACGCTCTGGGCAGGAGGCCTCAAGCCGGTGATGGATGCTGCCGAGGCTCCAAGGGGCCGGCCCAGGCGGCAGGCCCAGCAGGCTCCGCGCCCAGCAGGGGAAGGTGTGGTCGGAGGGGGGCCAGGTGGGCACAGAAGACCAGCCAGTGACTTGGGGCTGCTCTGGATACACAGTGGGGCCTGGGCACTGGGACTCTGGTCCCTCTGAGCCAAAAGGCAGGTGATGCGGCGCACACCCAGAGGCCGCCCTGCCCCCCGGGGGTCTGAGTGCACAGAGGAGCGGGGTGGGGGGGCACACCTGAATCCTGGGCCCGTGAGGTCACTGCACTGGCTGCAAGAGAGCCACGAGGGAGGCAGGGGCTCCCGGTCAGGCCAAACGGTTACCAGCCTCGGGGCAGGGCATAGGCCCCGCCTTCTCAGGGTTCAGAGGCCACGACCTGCCATGGCTGTGCCCGTGTGCTTAGCTCTGGCAGCATGGGAAGGGGCAGTCAGAGAGGGCTTCCTGGAGAAAGCCTCAACACAAAGGCCCATAGGAGGAACGGGAGTGAGACTGGGAAGGCGAGGGCCCTGGAGGGGGGTGGTCCCAGCTGAGGGAACAGCAGGTGGAAGGCACGGGGGCACCAGCACTCAGGAGTGGGTGAGGGTGAGGCTGGAGTGGGAAGCCGGGCCGAGGGGCTCGGGGCTCTGTCCTCGGTGGCGGGCGGGGGGACTGGCATGGTCTGATCCATGTTCTAAAGAGATGTCCTGGTGTCCCGGCCTTGTGCAGGATGCAGCGGGGGTGAGGCATTGCGAGGACTGGGGAGGAACCAGGCAGGGGTCCAGGAGAGGTGAGGGCCCACAGAGGCACCGGGTTCAGGAGACGTTTCGGGAAGACGGGACGAGACTTGGTGCTTGCTGGAGGTGGGAGGGTGGGCAGGCAGATGACACCCAGTCTCTGCAGTGTGATCCCTGGCGTGGCATCCCCAGTAGGAGCAGGCTTGGGGGACTGCCGATGCCCCTGGCCGGGCATGTGGTCTCAGAGGTGCCTGCGGGCTGCAGAGGCTGAGGAGCCCGGGCGTTGGGGCGTTAGGGGGGCAGGGAGGCCCTCTGGCCTGTGCCCACCCCTCCAGCCTAGCCCTAGGACAGTAACCTCCACACACTTCAGGGGCCCCTGCCCTGGCCGTGGGTGTCGTAACCACCATCCGGGCCAGACGCTGGGGCCAAGTTGCTGGAGGTTTAATCACTGTCACAACCCTAACCACACGCAGGCAGAAACTCCCACTCCCGGCCAAGAGAGCTGTGTGCAAGGCCTTCCCCAAGGGCACGCAGGCAAGGAAGACTAGAGGCGCCGTGGGGACCGCTGGGGCCTGCACGTCCGGCCCCCACAAGGGGCCACGAGGACAGGAGGAGAGCCGAGCTGCCAGCACGGAGCTTGATTTATACCTGGTTCCCACCCTCTGCTGCGGCTGGGCCGAGACCGCAGCCCCGCCGTGGAAGTTAGCCAGGTTTGAAGTCAGACTGCTTCCCGGGCCTCTCTCTTGGCCACCGGAAAAGGCCCTGCCCAAGAGAGATGGAGCTGCCCTGGGGTTGGGGCATCGGCCCTTCCTCAGTCCCAGGGGCCAGGCTGAGTGACAGGAGCCGAGCTCGCTGGGCTGTTAGGGGGCTCTTTTAGGCCCAGAGCCCCAGGCGGGAGCAGACCTTAGAAAAAAGTGTGCTACACACTCAGCCCTGAACCGGCACCCGCTCCGCCGGGCCCTGGTGTGCCCGGGGGAGGCAGCCGCCCTTCTGGTGGAGAGACCCTAGAAGCAAGGAAGCACACGTGCTGGACAGGAACAAGGTGCACGGAGAGAAGTAGCCAGGACAGCAGAGAGAGAACGATGGCGGGGGTGGGGTGGGGGGGTGTCACCCCAGGAGGGGCTGACGTTTCCGCTGAGACCTCGAGGATGAGGAGTCACAGGCCAGCCGGGTCTGGAAAGGGTCTGACGTGCAGAGACTTCAGTGTGCTTCTGGAACACAGGTGGCCTGACCCAAGGAGGTCGAGGTGGGTGGGTCGGTGTTAGAAAAAGAGCGGCGGCCGAGGCTGGGGCAGGCTTGGCTTGTGCCCCAGGAACACAGAGAACTGTCAAAAGTGTCCAACCCAGGGTCTGGCTGGCCACAAGTGGCTAATGACAGTTTTGGGGGGATTAGTGAGCTGGTCCCCCAGTAGATGCCAGAGCCTCTACAGCCAGCTTTCTGGGGCCAGCGTTGTGGCCCTGTTTGACAAAGGAGGCGTCTGAGGCTCACGGAGGTGAAGGCTTGGCCAGGTCACAAGGCAGGTGAGCAGCCAAGGTGGGACCCGGTTACCCAGGTCTCCATTTCAGGGTGCCAGACCATCAGAGAAAAGCCCCCCGTGCCGGCTCCACCCTCAGGGGTGCAAACCTGGCCCCCCACGCTGACGTGGTTACAGCCAGACTCCAGACCCCAGGATGCCACCCCCACGTGGTGGGCCCGGGCAGGTAGAACGGGGCTGGACTCAGGGGCTAGATTCCAAGGGGGCTGAGCCTCGGGACAGGACTGGGCTTCCTCCACCCTTGGCCTCCCTGCAGCTTGGGCCGGGGGCTGGCCACTCTCCTGTGAACTGGCCAGGGCGCAGCACCACCTGCTCAGAGCCTGGACCCTGGGGATCCGGGACGTTGGATCAGCCCTGGGCCTCCAGCCAGCCCGAGACCCCAGCCGTGGGCCCACTGTCTCTGGCAGGCAAGGGGCCTCCACATGGTGCCCAGCAAGAGCATCTGCGAGGGGAGGGTATGTGTCCCAGGATGGGCTCTCATCTCTTTTTACCCCTTGGGCCCATCATCTGCCCTCTGCCAGCCACAGAGGTTCAGACCCTGGCGGCCTAACCCTCACCAGCGCAGGGTCCAACAAGGCCCCTCAGGGTGTGGGGTCCCAGTGCTCCCGTGATCATCAGGGCATGGCTGGGAGGCCCCTTGGGAGCCAGGGTTACTCCCCACATGGAGGGGGCTGCAGGGACCGGCACTGGCCACCCTCTCTGGGTGCCGGTCCCACCCTATCCACCTGGCCCTGAGTGTCCTGGGGCTGCTAGCCTCGGCCGGCACATGGTCTGCCCCCAACTCCACCCTCGTAGGATGGGGCGGGGGGTTTTGCCAGCCTAAGGCCTTGTCTGGTGCTTAGGCTGAGCACCCAGCGCCCTCGAGTGAGGCTGAAGGTGGGGACTCCATGGAGCCCAGTGGCCAAGGCGGCCGTGCGCCAGTGATGGCCGAGGCTCTTTGAGGCGACTCCCTGAGGGCCCTAGGCTCCAGCCCCTAAGGACCTCCCTGGGCGCCAGGCAGGGCTGAGCCCCTGAGCTCTGCACAGCCTGCCCTCCTCGAAAGTTGGTTACTGGGGATACTCTCCACGGTGACCTTTGTCCCAGAAGGATGGGGCAAAGATGAGTTTGATTAGCAGCCTGGGGCTTGGACATCTGGGCTGCCAAGGAGATGGTCACCGAGCGCTTGTAGCAGGCAGGGTCACAGACCCCTGCCAGTTTGCCCATGAGGTAGTGCCAGCTGCACTTTCACCCCAGAAACCTTTGCTCCCCACAGAGCCTCCAGGGATGACTCAGTCCCATGCGGGGGTGTGCAGGGACGCCCCCTACCCCCAGCCTGAGGCGCTGAGGCAACGTTTGGACCTGAGCCTCAGTCTGGGGCTCACTGAGGCCGCCCCACGTCCGCTGTTGGGGACATAACGCTTTTCTCCTCCTGATGCCGAGGACCTTACTGGGCTCCCCTGGCCCCAGGAGCAGACACGACATGGGCTGGGCCCCTGTGGTGACCGTGGGTGACAGGAGCCTGCCCCTGAGGGCACAGTGGAGAGAGAAGAATGATCTCAAGTCCAGAGCTGTGCTGGGAAAGCCCTGCATGGAGGGCTGCCCGGGACACGTCACTCTTGCCCCTCACCTCAGGCCCGCTGGCGTCAGCCAGTGCGCGAGGGCGTCGTGTGTCCCCTGAAACCTTGCCCGGGGAAGCCCTGGCCAGGCTGCCAGACTCCGCAGCTCATTGCAACCTCCTTCTGAGCCACAGGCGTCTGGTGGCCCGACATGCACCGCCTGGCCGACCACATCCATCTGGAGGAGCTGACCCGCATCGGCGTCCTGACCGGCAGCGTGGACGCCATGGTCCAGGCCCACCTGGGAGCCGTGTTCATGCCTCACGGGCTCGGCCACTTCATGGGCATCGATGTGCATGACGTGGGAGGCTACCCCGAGGTCAGTGTGGGCGCGTCAGCCCGAGTGGCCTGCCTGTGAGCCGTAGCTGGGCTTGGCCCTCCCTGGGCTGGGCTGGGGCTCTGGGAGACGGCGGGGGTGTAGTGGGACAGGCAGGGGGAGGAGGAATGGGGTCCCGGCAAGGCCCGCTGCCCCTCCTCCCCCTTCACCCGTTGGTTGGTCCTGGCCCAGGTCGCTGCCCTGATGCCCCCCGTGCCCAACGCCTCCCCGGTGGCTGCCTCCACAGGACCTGGTGTGGGATGGGCGTGCTCTGCACAGAGCCCCGGGCTGTGCGCTGGGGGCAGCGCCTGCCCTGAAAGGTGGTAGACGGTCCGTGTGCAGTGCACGGGGTCCCCACAGGGCAGCGGGAGCCGCAAAGCTGGGTCTTAGTGATGGGGCTGGCACTGCACCCATCACGTCCTCATGCCTCTGGCTTCATTCAGACAGGAGTGATGAGGCTCTACCAGCTGGTGGCTGGCCCCGGTCCCTCCTGGGACCAGCTGAGCCCAGCGCCCCTCACAGGTCCTACTCCTGCTTCCTCCCTGGTGCAACCTCTGCCCCCCAGGCCCCTGGGCCAGCACACTCTGCTGGCCTCCTTGTCTCTAGGAGGTACCCTTGGCAGGGGAGGAAGGCTTGTGTGGGTGTCTCCAGGCCAGGCTTTCCCCTCCCCCTCCTACTGACCGACCCTTGAAAGGACCAACCAGACGGTGCTTGTGGCTTCGGGAGGCCCTGCCGAAGCCTTGCGGGGCAGGTGGCTGCAGCCTCCCGGGCCCGTGGGTGTGGGTGAGCCCGGCCCTGCCGTCTGGCCTGGTGCCCGCAGTGCAGGGGGTGGATTATGCAATCGGTGCACGCCCTGGGGCCCACCAGCCAGTTAGCCAAGACTGGGCTTGGCCTCTTAGCTGCAGGGTATTTTGAAAGCTCTAAGAACGATATTTGGGGGCGGGGGGGGGGGGCGCGGAGTTGCTCAAGAGAAGCATTATTATTCAATTATTTTTTCCTCAAGTGTAAACAGTTAAATTTGGAGAAACAAAATCAGTTATAATTTCCTAATTTCTATCCATCACATTGTGCACGGGGAGCCAAGAGCTGGGCCTTCCAGACATTGTTAACTGAGGTTCGTTATTCATTAGTCTCCAAAGCACTTTTTTTCCACCAGAGAAAATTGGCAGCAAACTGTTTTCATCTTTTCCAGTAAGCAGTCCTTTGTGCTCAGAGTCTATTCTTCTGACAGATAAACATTGTGGAAAAAATATGGCTTTTCCTATAAAAGTCATTTGTTTTATTTCAGGCCTATAGACACATCTGGGTCTCTTCTGCCCGGAGCCCAGTTAAGTTGAGGCCCCGTTGAGCCCTGAGCCCAGGCAGAAGCCAGCGTGGACCCGGCATGGGCAGGGGCCCCTGAGCCCCAACAAGGCTGAAGTCCCCGGGCCCGAGGGGCTGGGCGCTCGGCTGCTCCCCTTCTTGGGGTCTTCTCCCCACTCAGCTCGGCCTCCATCCTTCTCCCAGCCCTGATCTGGCCGTTCTTGGTGGGCCCCGTAGGGCAGACTCCCGAGAGCTAGCGCTCTGAAGGGGGGCGGGGGTCATGGTCAGTGGGCTGGGGCACGCACATTTCTCCTATGCCCCATGGGATCCCTTCCATTCTCCCCTCACCCCCAGTCTGAGTCGTGGTCCTGAAATCTTCCGGAGGGAAGGCTGTCTGTACAAGTTGGAGCAAACCCTCCAACCTCGGCACACAGCTCTGGGGCAGCGGGGGCCCACGGTGACCAAGGAGGTCAGGGAGACCTTGTCAGTCTCTGCCTCTGCCAGGCCCCTGGCTTTGACAACCTTGGAGTAGAGAGAAGGGGACGGCACCTGGGGGGTAGCATGAAGGGAAGGGACGGGAGGGGCTGCCCAGGGGCAGGCACGGGCTTCAGATGGCAGGAGACAGGGCCCCGCCCCGCCCCACCAGCACCTCCCACCTGAGCACAGGGACTGTCATCCCAGACTGTGCCCTTCTAGGTCCCCTGCCTTCCTGCCTAGCTCCTCCAGGCACATAGTGCTTTGGGGTCGGGTACCACACCAGACAGGCGTCTGGGCCCAAGAGCATGACCCATCAGGGGTCACAGGGCCTTGGTGTCCCCTCATCACCTCCGTCCCAGCCTGACTCACACCAGGTCAGGGCGGCTGCGTGTACCAGTTTCTACACGCCCCGCTGTCCCCGCCCTCATGGAATCACGCTCACAGCCTTCCCTGCTGTGCCCAGCCGTGGATGGAGGCTGAGCCAGCCCGTTTCTGGTTACCTTACATGAACCACTAATTGAAGTCTGATGTTCTTGGCCCCCAAACAGTCAGAAATGACAGCTCCATCTCCAACATCTGGGCTTCCAGGGGAGAGCTGCGAGCGGGGCAGGGCAAGCTCAGAGCCCGACCAGAAAGCTTGCTTGCTGCCCCACTCACTCACAGGCCTTGGCCAAGGGATGGATGGGTTCCTCTGGGACCTGGGGAAGGCAGGGAAATTTCTGCAAGTGTCCTAGGTACCACCTGCCCTCATGGCCCCGTTGGCCCCGCCCATGTGAGTGTTGGCAGGGGAGGGGGCTGGTGCCCCTGCGGGGCTGAGAGCCGGTCACCATGGCTCAGTGGGGGTCCAGCACACGGGCATGGTGTGGAGCCGCCCACGTGCGCTTCTTGGGGGCCACACCCCCAGGCCATGCACATGGGGTGAGTGTGCGTTTGTGCACACACGAGCCAGAGCTCGTACTGACAGCCCGTCCTGCCAACAGCACCTGTTCCTCCTCCTGGAAGGCCACGTGGAAAACCTGGGACTTGGCTTGTGGGGGGAACCAGGTCCAGCACTTCTGGGGCTGGTTTCCACTTGAGCTGCCTAGAAGAAAGCACGCAGCCTGGGAGGCCCCGCAAGCCTTCTTAAAAGCTTCGCGAGTTTGGCTTCTACTGTTCCCCTCGCGGGGATAGGGCCTGGGTGAGGCAGCCGGACCCCCAGCCAGCCCCATGGGCCAGCAGGGGCAGCTTGCCCTGGGTGTGTGCGCACGGGCGCCCACGGGGCACAGTTCCGAGGAGAAGCAGGGGCAGGGACGTGAGAAATCTAGGGGAGCGTGCAGAGAGCGGAGGGTTTTATCTGGAGTGCCGTGGACAGCACAGCAAGGCTGAGTCTGGGCTGGAGACCCCCATGGTCACAGCCTCCTGCAGCTCCAGGGGAACCCATGGGGCCCGGGGCCCGAGTCAGGCCCCACGTGTAGACGCCTGCACGGGCAGGGGCCGGTGCCCTGCGCGCTCACCTGTTTCCATCTTCCTCCCGCCGATGCGGTGGCCCTGGGCTGGGGCTGCACCCTCCTGGAGCCCCCTCACGGTTCTCTTCCCCAGGGCGTGGACCGGATGGACGAGCCCGGCCTGCGGCACCTGCGCACCGCTCGGCACCTGGAGCCGGGCATGGTGCTCACTGTGGAGCCCGGCATCTACTTCATTGACCACCTCCTGGACGAGGCCCTGGCTGACCCGGCCCGCGCCTGCTTCTTTAACCCCGAGGTCCTGCAACGCTTCCGTGGTTTTGGCGGGGTGAGTGCTGGTGGGCCCCGCGTCCTTGCTCCCAGAACGGCCCCCCTCCAACTGCTGCGTGTCACCTCTTTGTCCTCCAGGACAGGAGGCACAGTCTTGACTTCCTCACTTGAGAGGGACCTGGCCTGCCCTTTCTCATGGTCTGTCACCAGACAGGAGCCTCAGCCCCCAACACAAGCGACTCAGATTCCTACAAAAGCCCTGCCCACTCCAGGGGCTCCCGGCCACCGGGCAAGGGGCAAGGCCAGGGTGGGCAGGTGGCGCGAGCAGGTCCCTGTGGGAGGCGCCTTCTTCCCAGCAGCTGCCCACAGAGGCCTTGAGGCCAGCCCCCCGCCCCCGGCAGTACTGACCACTCCTCAGAAAGGGCTCTTCCCACTCGGCGGGGCTCAGCCTGGAGCCGTCGGGCCCGACCCTCAAACTTAGCGTGTGAGGCCAGCTCAGAAATAACGAGCGTCCGTCGGTCTGACCAGGTCCGGATCGAGGAGGACGTCGTGGTGACTGACAGTGGCATGGAGCTGCTGACCTGTGTGCCCCGCACAGTGGAAGAGGTTGAAGAATGCATGGCAGGCCGTGACAAGGCCTTCGCTCCCTTCTCTGGCCCAAAGTAGAGCCACGGGCAAGCTCACTTCATGGACGGCGGCCTGACGGTTGGCCCCCAGCGGTGCTCAGAAATCACATGCGGCATCGGCGTTTGATCACACCAAATATGCTGTTTCCCAGGGAGAAACTTTTTTATTAACCTTCTGTGGGATCACACCCTTAATCTGTTTTTACTTTGCTTGAATGACAGCGGCTTTTAAAATGCTAATTTTCAATTATCCCGTTATTTTGAATAATCCTGTTCTTCACTAGCAACTAAATGTGTATCTTGCCATCATTTGTATGCTGCTCAGGAAAGATGCCTTCCTCGTATTTTCTCTCAAAATCAATACACAGAATGGAATTTGCAATAAAAGATTTCCTAAAATGGACCTTTGTGCCCGGCTCCCTCTCTATTCTTTGTCCCTTTGCAGGTGAGCACTGCAGGGTTAGACCTGGAAACTGGCCCTGCAGAGACCCAGGAGTCTGGGCATAGGTGGGGCTGGGCCTCTGCCCACGTGAAGGGGGCCGTAGAGTAGGAAGCCTTTTTGGTACGGTTACTGCCTCAAAGCTGGATTTCCGAAGGGGGGCAGAATTACGCAGCGCTTAAGGTACGGTTATCGACAACATGAGACTCGCAGATTCCTTGTCTGTGATTTCCTTCTCGTGCGGGACAGGCTAGCGAAGCCAGCATCTGTTTGAGAGACACTGCCGCCTAAGGCAGCACCATGGCAAAGGTGAGCTTTCTGGCTCCTTCCACGTCTGCTGAGTCCATTTGTCTCCCCTAAGTGGAAGCCCACTGGCTGAACTCCACTCTGAGGCTGTACAGCCATCCAGGGCCACCTGGGCCCAGTCCCTGCCAGTGGCAGAACACCTGGCCTTCTTCTGCCTGCCCACCTCTCCCACGGTCCCACAGAACCGCCCTCACCCCTGCAGCGGGCTTCGAGAATTCTGCACACCATTCTAGGGTTCTCTCATCCTTGGCTCTCATCCGAGCCAAGGTGAAGGGCAGGTGAGAAGGACAGACATCAGAGATGAAACCTTAATAGGGTGGGGAAACTCTATAGCCCAAGCCAGAGACCGCTGAACTCACTGAAGAGTTGAGTAAATTGATTTCTTCCTATGGCAGTAACACAAAAGTGCTTGTGATGTGGCCACATTAAAATAAAGCAGCATTAGTTTCAAATCACCATTTATCTTTTTCTTGCCTCTTCGATTTACAAACAATTTTTTAAGGTTTCCTCCTGGTGTGCAGATATATTCCGCAAGTTATCTGTGGTATTAAGCAGTTTGAGTAATGATCGTCTTTCTGAGGGTCAGAAGTTTGAGTGTGCCAAATCGTTCTCTCCCCCAGCTGTATCTGCGAGCCATGCTCTAGTGCGCAGGGTTTCAGGTTCCCCCACCCCCAGGATAAAACCAGTTAAAAGTTAGGTTGGAACTCTAAGTGGACAGTTTAGTTTAGCTGTGTTAACTACAACACACACACATCTTTCTCCTTCCTCTCCTTTAGACGTTTTATACCAAAACTCCCCATTTCATATAAATGTTTGATTATCAAAGAAGTCGATAGGAAAGAACAAGGAGAAATCTCAGGAACTAAATGCTCTTTGTCCAAGAGGGACACTGGGGACAGAACTGGCTGCTCGGGCCCAGGTAGGCGAGTCAAAGGCATTCTTTGCAGGTGCAGGTCTCAGGGGACCGCAGTAGCCACCTACTCTGCCCCATGTTCTAGAGAATGGTCCAATTCCTAAGTCTCCAACTTCTGCAGAAATTTGTACAGCTTCAGAAATATATTAGAGACCCTTCCAGAAAGCCATGCAGTGCCAAAAGCTTTTCCAAAACCCAGGAAAGATCTAGGTATTCATTCAAGAAATGAGCATCTGCTATGTGCCAATGTGGCATAAAGACATGACCCCTGCTCTCAGAGCCCAGAGTCTCCTGAGAGAGGCTTCCCCTTAAACAAACATGCACAAATAGATCATCTCAAACATTAGAACGTGCCAAGAAGGAAAGTAACAGGACTGACCTTGTCTAGAAAGCCAGGGGGGCTGAGACAGGAAGGGAGGAAAGTGAAAAAGCAAGAGGAGATGAAGCATTCCAGATGTAAAGAGCTGTCCTAAGGCAGCCGGCCCTGAGCTAAAAAGTGCTGAGAAAAGCCCTGCAGCCAAAGCAAAGTGATGCGGGAGAGTGGAGGGGAATGAAGGCAGCGAGAGCAAACAGAGCCACATCCCAGGGAGACTGGGTCTCACCCGGAGTGCACTGGGGAACCACGAAGGTTCTGGAGAGCATGCAACAGTCCAGGGAGACAGAAGCCAGGCAAAAGAGGGTGATGGCTCTGCAGAAGGTGGGGAAGGGGAGGTGAAGCAAACGTCACAAGATTCATTTAGGAGGCAGAACTGAAAGGTGGTGATGTACAAAGGCATCTGGCTCCAACAGCTGCTTCAGAGGAAACAAGAATCTGGTACCTGGGCTGCAGAAAAGTGTGATGTGTGACAGCCTCGAGCCCGGTTCTCTGGACACCCCTGCATAACCTTCAGGTCTACAGCTCTGGGAGGAGTGGGATGTTGCAGTCAAAGGATATTCAGGGTTGCTGCTCTCCTTTGAGTACGTGTAAAACACATATGAACTCTTCAGATACTCACAGGCAGCCAACCAAAGAGCAGTAGGTCTGAAGTGCTTTTATTGAAAAAGAGCTAGCACCCTCACAATCATGTCGATATAAAATTCCCTGACAAGTTATTGGATTTTAACTTACAGCTAATTCATAAAAATGAAATGGGACACATTACCCACAGAAATAATTACTGTACTACAATTTTCATTAAGATGCAATAAGTAGAAATCTATTTCCCACGACATGAAAGTAACTGAAGGATCATAGAAGACAAGTATCTATGGCACTTTCCCTTGAAACACTCAAATCAGCTTCTCAGACTCTTATGTATGAATTTGTTTCGACAGACACCCTATGGCATCGTGTAAACGAAGACGACACGCATACTATAAACTGTACTGTTAGGGGAAAGGCCTTACTTTGACATTCCGTCGACCTCAAAGCCTCAGAACTTATTTCCTACCACTCTGTAGGTGGAGACCACGCTCTGAGACGTCAGGTGTCTAAGCAGGATGCGAGTTATTGCTTCTTCTATTCTGGTATACATTTCTACATTAGACTAGGGGACAAAGAATATTACTGAAAGGCACTCTAAATTCAGAGAAAACTAGGTTCCTATCATTAAGGGAAGTCTAGACCTGGGACGACAGCGCCTCCGCCTGCCCCCACGCCCACCTCACCCCTGCCCTGGGCTGGGAACAGAAAGGCAGCGGGGCATCTGCCTGCTCCTCAGAGCTGGTTAACATTTGCACTACATTCTTGGTATCTAACATAAAGAAACCCACAATGAAATACAGTCATTATTCCAAAGTTTTTTTTTATTTCAAATTCATTGAAAGAAATAAAATTATATTTAAAAAAATAGAGTAATCTCACAAACTGAGGAAAGCCAGGAACAAAAAGAACAAGTACTTTTTCCTGAGAGGCAGATCTAACAGCTATAGGACGGACTTTCTTCCTTCCTAGCTTTTGTCAAACAAAATTTTTTCCTATTTCTAAGGCATCAAAAACACTCGAGTGTTTCAACTGGGTTGTTCAGGTACAAGGTTTCAAGCCCTCTAAGGGGGATTAAGAAACATCAAAAGCTGCTACGATTTCCTTTGTTGTAACACCAAACATTAAATTGTACATACTTCTACTTCTTTATGTAAATTTGAGAATTTCACACTCGTGACCTGAATTTCAAAGATCTGGTCATATTTTATTAAAATTTTACTACTTCTTGGTAAGAACGTCCAAAGTATCTGAGCTCACATCCCAGTAACTAAAAGGGGCCGGACAGCAGGAAGAACTGTTGGATCGCACCACCTGCAGCCAAGACCTGTCAGAAAACACCCATCCCGGAAGACTCACATGCAGCTAGAAATTTATACTAAAGCCTAATTCCTAAACCACTAGACCTGCCAGCAAAGGCAGATCATATCCTAATGGTTCATATGTAACCTACAGGACAAAAGTTACAGAAGTCATATACAATTCCCAAACTTACCCATTCCCCGTACTTGGTTTCCCTCCATTTTATACTGATAAATCTATCCAACTAACAACTTTCATTCCCAAACACTTCAGTGAGATAGTCAAGACAATGGTTAACATTTCTGTTCTAAGCATGACTGCTGGTGCTAGTTTTAATTTGCATAGGTAAAAGGAAAGCTTGAATTTTTCCAAAAGGTACAATCTTATTTTCTTAGTTGAAATAATTGAGTACATACCTGATGATTTCCCTAAAGCTTCTTTTCCAAGATAGTTAAGTCAATTCATATAATTGGTAACAATAAATTCCATGGGGACAACCATTTCTGAAAGATATTGTTTAGTAAATAAGAGATTAAAAATGTCTGTAGCACCTCTTACAGGTGCTTAAAGATTCAAGTGACCTAACTGCATCTCCAATGAGGTGCTATTAAAGATTCAGTAGGATTCTGTGGGTATCTCCTAGTTAGTCATTTAAAACATCTATCAACCTACAAGTAGATCCATACTCCAACCACAGTAAACCGATGTTGGACCCTAATAGGAAGCCCTATCCTGTCTCCTGGATCTGTAGGGAGTTAACCGTCCTGGGACAGTCGCTCTCATGGAACAATACAGGGCTCTTGTCACATGCAGAAGGGACTCTTGGCCTTTAATAATGGCTTTGCTGAGTTGCAGGGCACTGTGATGTCTTCTTCCGCCCAGAAGGGCACAGACAGCACTCTTCCACCAACCCAAGGGTGCAACTGGAGTTACATCCTGGTTACACTGTCCCAGGTCCTAGTATGAAACAACAATGTGGCCCAAAATGACCATGTTCAAATAAGATACCTGGTAACTTTTTAATCTGATGTGACTCAGTCTCTTGTCACCAGCCTAGGTCGCCCAAAAACAAAAACCAAAAAAAGAGAAAAACACAAATTTGAGCTAGAATTGTTCTTAAAAAAAAAAAAAAGTCAACAAGGACAATCAAAACTACCAACATTTATATAAGCCAGACCCTAGAGATTTCCATCTTCAGTGACTGCCACTTTTTAGTCTTAACAAAAATGTCAATATCCTGAGTTTTATCAGTATTTTCTTGCTAAAATAATTTATGGGACATAAATGCATACAAATGAATAAAAAGTGGTACAAAAGTCTGGAAGAACAGCCCACTAACTAGAAAATGTCGCAAAAACAATATAAAACGATGTGTTTAAGTGAAATAAATTAAAGGTTAAACCTTACACTTCCAAGTTTTCTTAGACTATTATTTTGGGAAATGGCATGGAGTTGATGACGTATTTTTCTAATAATCAGTTGTTTAAGATCAAATACCAAGTGATCGTTCACAAGAAGTTTTTGCTTTTAAAAACCACGGCCCCACTGCAGTGTATTTGAACACAGGAGAAACTACCTGCTGAAATTAATATTCAAAATCCTAATCAGTAACCTGTGTGGCCATAAACTGTTAAGACGTTTTGTTTACTAACTTGGCTGTCCAAATGGTTATGTTAAAAAAAAAATGCTTACTTTACTAGCATCTGCAGAAACTAAAATTTTGGTACATAAGTTTCTCTAAACCACTGAGTTGTTTTTTTAATTTTAACAAAATAATGCCAATGCAATAACCCAAAGGTATCCCAAATGCTTTGCTTTTACTTTTAAAAAACCTATTTGCTTACTAAATGCTATTTATATTTTTAAGCCAGTTGGCTGCACACTGCCTTTAAAATGCAATGGGGTTTCTTTACTTAACCTGACATCACTATTCAAAAACTTGTACTTGCTGGGGAAAACGGTACTAATTATGCTACAACAAGGTTTATGCTATACATAAAATCACTCCAAATTATAAAGTGATTGGTTTCTATAGCTGTAAGCATTTTTAATACATAATTTAGAAAAAAGTCACACATAGATGAACAGAGATGGCATTCAACTTTCTTTCATCCAATTAACCATATCCATTAAAACCAAGACCCTTCTGCATGACTTGCCAGTTCCCCATTCCTTTTGTCAACCTAGAAAAGAAACATTTCTTGGGAAGTCAGGATTTATTAAGAACATCAAGCTCCAGGGCATTTTTTTCTTTTTACCATATACCTTTAAAAATGTTTTTTATCCCCACAAAAATCCTTATCATTTAAAACCAGATATTCAAATTATATGGCTAACATCTTTAGCTAATCAACTGTTCAGTGCTGATCCTTGAAAACAACCTTCAATGGATCTTTGAATAATGGAGATTCAGCCGCTGATACGAGTAGTGTAGGTAGTCACACCTTTAACGTTCAAGCCACAAGTTGTGACGTTTGAAAGGGGTGAGGTCTACTGTCCTGCATTATCAGAACTTGTCGTATTTTCAGTGCTACTGGGTTGCACATTATCTGCGAGGTTGTGTGCATGCTCAAGAAATAAATCTTTCAGTACACTTAATTCCTTAGTCAGCAATTTAATTTTTGCTTCCAACCGTTCATTCTCTTCCTTGAGCTGATTCACTCTCTGCAGCGTATCCTGCGCTTTCTGCTTGCTTTTCAACCGGCTCTTTTTCACCGCCATGTTGTTCCTCTCTCTGCGCTGACGATACTCGTCACTGTTGCGATCCATGGGCAAACTCTTTTTGCTCTGCTTGCTTGGAGGCAAAGCTTTGCCTCCGCCCCCAGGGCCGGCGGGCACCAGCTGAGGAACCTGCTGTAAGCCGCTGGCATGAGCCTGAGTATGAATGACACTTATTCCATTCACGCCCGGGGTACTGTTCTGCTGTGATACCTTGCTCATTTGGGCACGCTCCCTTGTCAACACAGAACAAGTAGAAATGAGGACAAGGTGATCAATGGTTTGATCTGCCAAGAAATCTTCACATGTACCTAGTTAAAAAATAAATTGCATTAAATATTTGAAATGACAAGATCAAGTAAGATTAAACTTGCATGTACCTAATGGCAGGCCAGTATTAATTGATTATGCTGAGAAAAGTCTATGACAACTGCCAACTGCTCCAGTGTTTCAGAAGTCTAAGTCATGTAATTTAGAGAGGTAAGTTAATACAGACGCACCACACGGCCAAATTCAACCCACCTGAACCCCTGAGGGTACTGCCCATCTGTGCTTGTTATCAAAAATGGGAGGAAAAACAAAAGAATACCACTAATTAGGTAGCACATATGAACCAATAGCACTTGGCAATCTGCAAGAGAGAAATGTGAGATGTTTGGTTTAAACACAATGAGTTCAATTATGATAGGAGAGACACCTGCAATAAAAGAGGGAAAAAGTTTCAATTGTTGGCTCAAATCAAAATAGAAGCCTGGAGCAGAGCACCCAGCCCAGTCAGTCTCCAGAGCTCATCAGGACGTACTGCACTACGATCTCTGCATGGTACTTACTCTAATATGCAGAGACTGAGTCATCAAGGACTTGACTTTTCTCCCGGAGCATAAGAATCTTTACAGGATATTTTGAAAAGGTGTTTTTTGCTTGTTTTTATTTCTTTTAATGACCTCAAATGAGAGTAGTTTACAGAGATTTTTTTAAGTTAGTTTCTTGGATCACAGATTGAGGAGCTCTGAGATACCCAATTTGCTTCCCCATCCCATCATGCTTCTAACAGTATTTTTTTAATTCTCGACATAATTAGTAAACACATCTAAACACAGTCAGCCTAAAACCACAAGGAAAGAAACAAAAGCCCTGATGATGCATCCAAGGAGGTGCAAGCACTGGGACTCAGGCTGGACCAAGGGCCAGAGCAGCTGCAGCGCCTGCACCCACTTGACACTGCTCAAGGAGCGCAGAGGAAACGCCAATTCTGAAATATTACGGCAGTGCTGCCCGTAGAAATGAAGTCACAGTTTCAGAACTAGTCATATTTGCATTACTATGAATTCAACCAGTTCGCTACAACTACCTCAAGATGTGTCAAAAGCAGACCTATCCTATCATCAGGAGGCCACTTCAAGACAAACTGACTAAAGCTGAGTGAACCGTGCCCACCAAGAAGTCACAGCACTCTTGGAAACTGAGAAAGCAGTGTTAGGAACCATAAAACTATCCCGTTCTCTTTTCACAAAACTGCTAAAACTGCATCAGTGGGAAAAAACCTGCAGCCAGAATTATGAACTGCCTCAAATGAGTACACCTTACAGTTCTTAAGAAAAGCTCAGTTAGTAAACACCAGCAGCTTCACCCAAACCTTTAGCCAGGCATTTCTGTATAAACACCATTTACTGGTCTGCTTTTTAAAAATCTTTGCTTTTAAAAAGGCCATATATCATTACTTTCCATTGTTTTTCAAGCCACACAGGCAGCCCTGAGCTAGCCGGTCATCTGTCCTCACAGCAGTGCTAAGGAAACACCAAAAGCTGCCTTCCAAACCATGATGGATATCTACTCCAAGTCTATCTTCAGTAATGGATATTTCACGTTTCCCTTGATAATTTATCATGTTGCCTATTTTTTCTTCCAGTTAAAAAGTGGCAGTTCAGTATAATTTGGGCTACACTTACCACTAATAGTGTTAAAGGCCATCTATACCATTGCTTATCTATTTGGTATGAAGTGAAAAGTGTTTACTCAATTTTTATGAACTTGTTTGATTTAACACGTCTCCTGGGACCGTCTCAACAATCATGATTATGTTCATCTTATTTATCTTTTTTATTTTTTATATGTCAATTAGGTTTTTAGTCCTTAAAGCTACTCTCTAATAAACTCAGAGATAACAATGATCCAAAGAAGTACAAACCAGGAACGAAGTCAGTTCTTGTCTTGGCTCTGACTTCCCCCATTTCACTCTGGACATACCCCTTCCCTCTGTGAGCCTCGATTTCCCCATCTGCAAACGAGGAACGTAAAGTGGTAAAATGCCTTCTGACTTTGACAATATACCACGAACTTCAGTCACCAAAAACTCTTATTACAGCCTCCAAACTTAGTGATGTTCATGCCCATTTTTGTTCTCAAAGATACCAGAACAGGGAAGGGCTCTTTCACCTCAGTCTGACTCAAGGTACTAGGCTGAACACAGTAGGTAAGGTTTTGAAAATGAGTCCTTTGGCTTGTAAAACAAAGAGTAATCATCAAACTGGTAAAAATGTAAGAAAAGGCAACTTGGAGATAATAAAAAGAACTCCAATTTTTTTTTGTTTTTTAAGTTCTCCAACCGAAGACAAGCCAAGAAAGTAGCTCTTAAAGTGAAGAGCTATCCACTAAGGAAAGAGCTAAGTGGTCTAAGACTCAACTCCAAACATATTATCAATTTTGTTTTTTACACTGAGCAAAACAGCTGCCTCTACAAGTTACATATTTTACAGTTTACACAGTTATCTGTGCTTTTGTTTCTTCCACAAACGTTTACTGAGCACCTACAATGCACAAAAAGAAAATAAGTTTATTTCAAATCTGGATATTCAACCCTAAGTGAAAGTCTGGCTCCTATGTGGACAAATACTATTCCAAAGTTCAGTCTCCAGGAAGCAGAGTGGCACCTTGTTTCCTTGCTGTGAATCATTCAAGCAGGAAGCAGGAGAAAACCTGAAAAGCTGTGGTTCTCAAAGTGTGGTCCCTGAACCGGCAGCAGCTTGCTAGAAACGCAAATTCTCGGGCTGCCCCAGACCTGGGAATCAGGAGCTGTAGGAACAGGGCTGGGCGATCTTGTTTTAACAGGCCCTCCAAGTGATTCTGATGACACTGAAGTTTGAGAGCCACTGTTACAAATCAACCATGGACCTTAAGAAAGATGGACTGAGTGGGTAACATTTTTTAAATCAAGTTCCTTAATTCAAGTAATGTTCATTCAAATCAGTGATACAGTGACAACTCAAAACGTTAGAATGAGTAAAACAAAATCAAAATTTTCTCAAGTTTCACTTGGGAAAATAAACCTCTCAAGGATTTTCCTAACCCTCTTGTCATTTTCTTCACGTGTGTACAACCAGATATTCCTCCCCTGCCCCCCCAAATAAATTTTTAACTCCAATTTCCTCAACGAAGGTCTACACTCCAAAATATTCCGATGTTTGTCCCTTATTCCAAATCTGTTCAAATCACTGGTATCTGACAATTCTACCCACCCCCACCCCCCCTAAAACACCGCACCTCTAGTATCTGTCTCCATCCCAATGCCACAGAGTTACCTCAGGCTGACATCATCTCTCAGGGGCACAGCCTCCTCTGCTTTAGCAGTGTTCCCTCCAACCACTGTCTCCAAAGCAATCTAACACTCAAACCTGAGTGTGTCACGCCGGCTCACTGAAAAGTCGTCTGTGGCTCCAGCATACAGATCAATCCAAGGTGTTAACCCTCTCTCCAGCCCCTGCTCCCTTTCACATCACACCTCAATACTGAACCACTATCCGCCCCCTAAATGGTCTGCACGTTCTCTTTTCTTTGTGCTTCTGTCCAATTTGTTCCCCCAGTTTCTTGGTCAATGCCAGCTCGATAGTGTGCCTCCCTGTAGACTAAGCTAGAGACAGGACTCTGTCTTTATCACCATATGCCCAGCATCTAGCGGTGGTGCTCAAGAAATATTTGTTGAATACAGCCTCAAAAGGCTAAGAGAAAACATTTAGTTTTACAAATGTCTTACATAAAAATGAGATTCTCTAGCATTAAAATCTCTTATAACAACCATAATTAAATCAAGACTGTTACTAAGATATTATGGTCTTACCACCTAAAGTTCTTGGTCTTTCTTAATGGTATACAGGAAAATAAAAACATTTGCTACTTCTAGCCCCCAGCCTATACAGTGAACATCATTCTTGTCTGGTCTTTGCTTCATATCAGTTGAGAACCTTTATTTTCCACTTTGCCCAGTTATGTTTTCCATAACCTCAAGTTCTTAGACATATGTTGCCAGGGTCTGACAACTCTGTACTACAAGTGAAGTGAAGGTAAGCAAAATTAACAAACACCCAAATGAGCAGGATTTCTATTTATTTGCCACTGCTGGTTTCATGACCCAAAGCAGGGGTCCATGAAGGAGGGTACATCCCTTCAGGGAGTACACAAGTGGTCCACTGGAGTATGAGAAGAAAATGCATGTTCTTTTGTTTTTTCATGTCATCTTTTTACTCTACTTTTAGTGCCATTAACAACACACACAAACTAATACACACACATTGTTTATAAATATACATTAGGGAGTCATACTCAATTCTTTTTTCTTTTCTTTTTTTTCCTTTTTTAACTGATAGGTCTGGAAAGCCAAAAAGACAGGAGACCAATGTACCTACCAGTATAAGAGCCCATGGAAGCACCCCCTCCCAAGAATACACAATAAACCTGGAGTTGTGGCTACCTGCGTTTACCATTTCTGTGATCAGGTGAGGCAATCTTAGGCCATAAGACCAAATTCAGCCCCATGAGGTCCTATTTATCTTTACCTAGGACTCACCAGGTGCTGTTTAAATCCCAAGGGATGAAACCACCTGCCCAAGATCAGACAACCTTGCTGACAGTCATGATGTGACCTTGAGAATTTAGAAGATATTCTGGGAGAAAAAAAATTAAGTTTTGCTTCCACCTATGTTTTTCAGGGAGGTATTAAAATGACTGAATCCGCCAAGTGTGCCCACCAGAAGCAGGACTCGAACTGAAAAATTCTTCAGCTCATTAGCATCCTGTAATTATTTAGCCTTGTTTACACTAAGTTTTTCCAAAACAGTGAATCAACTTTAATAGCTTATCCCAAATACTACTCAAGTAGTAACAGCTGACCAGATTTTAACTTTTAACTGTCAAGGGCTTTTAGATGCAGAACTTCTTAGTAAAGCAAACCTTTATACTATTTTATTTCAAAAGTTTCTTTGAGCGTCCCACAGCCTATCTGAATTAAAGGACAATCTCTTCCAATAAGAATTCAACTGAGTGAGTGTACACTGGGAGAGAGAACTACCAATTTTTGTGTAACCCACCAAGGTTAAAACCATTCTGAAACGGACACATTTTAAGACGCCAGATGACAGCACAAACTTCAGACCAGAGGAAAGCCCAGCAATTAAACCTTCTGAAGAATAAAAACACACGAGCTTACTTGGAAGAACAGATTCTCCTTCCCCTCAAACATGCATTTCCATCCTCTCCATCTAGACACCTCTACTGGCAATTTTCCTTACTGTGTTCCCTCCAAGCATGCTAACGAAGCACTTCATTTTTTGCCCTTCTCTGTTCTAGTCAACTCGTGGCTGCTGCACGTTCATCCAACCTGTGTTCAACAGTCACCTGAAGGATATTCAAAGTACAGCTCCATAAGGAAGCACAATATTATTTGTGTAAAGTCACATATTTAAAAATCGACCGCCTTCCCTGACTACTTCTCGACTAACTTCTAAGAAGGATTCTCGATTACCCGACACCGAGCAGTTTCGCAGGCGCAGGAAATACCCCAGGTGGCACTGAAGTAAGATACCGTCCACCTTCTGCTATTCTGGGAACACCCTTTATCCCCAGGGGCCAATACGAGCCTGGCTAGTCACACTGCACGTTGCATAAACAGAGGGCCGGGTTCTGGAGGGGGCACAGCCCGGCTCGCATCGCGTCCCGGGCCGGCAGCAGGGGCGCTGGGGGAGCGCGGGGGTCTGCGGGTGGCGCCGCGGCGCTGGGCCGGGGCCAAGGATGAGATCAGCGGCCCCGCCGGGTGTTGCCGGCAGGTTGCATCAGACGCCGCGCGGGGCCGCCGCCCGCGCCGCGGACCGCGCGGGGCCTTCCCGGCAAGCCGGCCGCCCAGGGCCGGGCCGGGTCTCCTCGGGCCGGGGCCGCGCCCACGCGAGCGGCCGGCGGCGCCGCGGCCTCCTCCTCCTCCCTCAGCCCGCCCGCGGCCTCCTTACCTGCGCCTCCAGCCCGCCCGCCCCCAAGCGGCCTCCACTCCCAGCGGCCCCGCACGGCGCGGCCCGACCCAGGCCTCCCG
This sequence comes from Eschrichtius robustus, assembly GCF_028021215.1. Classification (NCBI taxonomy): domain Eukaryota; kingdom Metazoa; phylum Chordata; class Mammalia; order Artiodactyla; family Eschrichtiidae; genus Eschrichtius; species Eschrichtius robustus. Next base: position 51,763,917 of record NC_090842.1, on the reverse strand, counting down.
GCCCGCGAGTCGGCGAGGAGGAGCGACGGTTACGAAACCGGCAGCCTCCGCCCGTTCCGCAGCCGCCGCCAGCGCCACCGGGTTCCCCTCCTCGCCGCGGCCGCGCGCGCAGCCGCGACCGCCGCCGCCATAACCAATGGGAGCGCCGGCTTGCGGGGGACGCGCCCTCCCTCCTCGACGGACAGCGCCTCCAGCCAATCGCGGGCGGCCTGGCCGCGGGAGGCGGGCACGTGGCGGAGGCGTAGCCCACTGCGCGGTGGGGCGGGCGGGGGCGGTGGGAGCGACCGAGCGGGGTTCCCCGGCCTAGCGCGCGGGGCGGCACCCCTGCGGTAGGCGACCCGCTGCGAGAAAGGTTCTGTGAAAGTTGGACGCATTGGAGAATCGTAGCCTCGTGAAGGCAACACTTGTCTTTGGAAAACACAATTTGCTGAGGTGATGTTTTGAACCATCGATTTCTGTTTTGGTTTCACCACGTCCTCGGCGAGCCCCGCCTCGGAGTCGCTCCCGGGGACATTTTCCCGGAACGGCCCACCAGACTCGCCTCCCGGGACGCGGGGTGCCCGACGGTCGCCTCACCGCCGACGGCCCGCGCCCCTCGGAGGGAGCCTGGAGAGAAGTCCTGGACCTCACGACACTGAAGGCAGCTGCAAACTTGTTGAAAGACGAAGGGTGCAAAATTTTCCCAACGTAGGATTAGTGTTGATGGCACTGGTGCAGACTGTGGTTACGGGGAAATGAATTTCCACGATCAATTCCCTTGTGCTGTCCTCCAGGTGAACAGATTGAGAGACGTGAACTCAAAAAAATGGATGGCAAACCAGCCTTATTTATCTAAGACGATTCGCAGGAGGATCTGAAAGCGTATTACAACCGGGAAGCAGCGCGCTGGGTGGAGGCAGACAGGTTTGATTGCTTCCTTTTTAGCAATTCTTATCGTCTAAAAACTGGAGTCTTTGAAAGAGGAAACGTTTCTTCATCACCCAGGCCATGGCACCACCTCTCCGCATAAGACGGTTTCGAGGAATCAGTAAAGAGGTGATAAAACATTTGCGAAAAAAATAAAGATATAAAAATTAAGAGGGCTGCAACTAAAAGTGAACACTGATAACCACAGAAGCAGACTTGGTAGAATGACACAATATCAAAACCAGTACGTTTGGGCTTCCCTGGTGGTGCAGTGGTTGAGAATCCGCCTGTCAATGCAGGGGACACGGGTTCGAGCCCTGGTCCGGGAAGATCGCACATGCCGCGGAGCAACTGGGCCCGTGAGCCACAACTACTGAGCCTGCGCGTCTGGAGCCTATGCTCCGCAACAAGAGAGGCCGTGATAGTGAGAGGCCCCCGCACCGCGATGAAGAGTGGCCCCCGCTTGCTGCAACTAGAGAAAGCCCTCACACAGAAACGATAGACCCAACACAACCAAAAATAAATTAATTAATTAAAAAAAACCAAACAAACCAGTACGTTTCTTTCACTTTGGCCCTTGGTGTTCTGAGTTGAAATTTCTTTGATCAAGATTTTAGCACTATTAAAACTGGATTCGATTTTGTGGCTCACAAAATTATAATTTTACCCTCACCATGTCCTAATCACTTTAAAAATTGTATAGAAAAAAAACCCCCAAAAAACCGTGTAGATATGTTCATTTATCCCCTGGTTTGCTAACCACTCTGCCAAGCTGCTCCAGCATTCTCTGTGTCTGTCTGGGCAGGCCTTCTTCCACACTCAGCGGATTAGTCAATGCCAAGGAGACTAGAGTATTTATTTCGTCTTCAGCTGGTAGCTGGTAATTCTGTCTTCTCAGTTTACAAATATTTATTTGGTGCCAACTATGTGCTAAGCTGTGGGGAATCAGCAACAAACAACACAAGTAGTCCCTGTCCACATGGAGCTTACACTTAGAGGCAGGGAGACAGGCATTCAGTAACAATTTTCTGATTACCATTTTCACAGCTCTTACAAGAAGGAAGTACAAGGTGCTGCGAGAGATTATAAGAAGGGAATCAAACCTGGTCTGTGGGTTCCGGAAACACTGTAAGACGAGTAAGATTTGCCTAGGTGGTGCAGATGAAGTGGATGTGCCTTCAAGTCAGAGGGACTGTCTTATCTAAAGGTCTTGAGATGGGAGAAACACCTTTCTTTGGCTGAAGCACAGTGCCCCGGAGGAGACTGATGAGATGGACAGGGCCTTGCGGCCTGAGAAGGGTTCTGATTCTTACCCTAAGAGAGATGGGAATCCTCTGAAAGACTTGCTCTCACCATAAGGAAATGAGGAGAGCCTGGTGGAGCTGTCTCTAGTTTGAGGAGATCCACCTTGTTGTTTCTTGCAAGTCACAGGGACCCAAGACACTATAATCAAAGAAAAATTTCCTGCATGGTTCTCTGCCTCACTGATACCTGATGCGTAGTCTGCAAATCCAAAGAATTTGTAAAGAAGTAGTACATTAAAATCCCCTCCAAAGGACTTGAGAAGTAGGATCTCCTGCTAATTGAATAGGCTAGTCACCTGAGAGCTACTACAGTTAACTACTTAGTTACCTAACAGGTATGGACTCTAGTGTCAGGCTGTTCTGTTCACAGCTTCACCTCTTACTGGTGTGTGACCTCGGGTAAATTACTTAACCTCTCTTGTCATCTGCAAATGGGGAGAACAGTGTCTATCCAATAGAATTGTTGTGAGGATTAAGGAGTTGATAAAAGTTAGGGCCCTAGAACACTGCCTTACTGATACATGGTAGGAGCTCAAAAGTATTAGCTGTTATTACCTTGATGCTCATACATGAATTATAAACAAATTATATCCATAGAATTGTAATAGACTAAAATACACTTCAAAACAAAGTCGTGCTGTGCTTAATATTGCTTTGATGATTCAGGCACTGAAATATTCAAAATATTGAAGGTGATGTTGACTCGTTAGGGTATCTCAAAAGGCGTTTTTTAGAATAATTCCCTTAGTTACCACATCTTATCATTTCACTTCTTTCCGCAGAGAGGAGAAAAAGTTTAGTAATTTGAAATCTCTTACTGTCTGAAAGCCAGATCAATAGATGTTTACTATGCATACTTAAGTATTTATCTTAAATGTGTCTTAAGTACTTAGGATAATACTTAGGTATCATAAATGTGTATTTGGAAAATTTCTGAAAAATTAATATACCAAATTTACCACCTTTGACAGATCTGGACTAAAGCTATATAGCATTTTGAGAGTTGAGATAATGTCTGTCACAGGTTTGAGTCTCAGTAAATATGTTTTCTGGTATATTAGCAATAACAGGGCAGTGATTGGCCATCATTCTGCATTGGTTAGGGCTGTTTGTTTTTTTTTATAGTCCACTGGCTAATTTGCTGGTACAAGCTGGCCTATTTATCTGTAGTTTCTTTTTTTTTTTAAAAGGGAACGCTATTTATTTATTTATTTTTGGCTGTGTTGGGTCTTCGTTTCTGTGCGAGGGCTTTCTTTAGTTGCGGCGAGCAGGGGCCACTCTTCATCGCGGTGCGCGGGCCTCTCACTATCGCGGCCTCTCTTGTTGCAGAGCACAGGCTCCAGACGCGCAGGCTCAGTAGTTGTGGCTCACGGGCCTAGTTGCTCCGCGGCATGTGGGATCTTCCCAGACCAGGGCTCGAACCCGTGTCCCCTGCATTGGCAGGCAGATTCTCAACCACTGCGCCACTAGGGAAGCCCCAGGGCTGTTTTGATAGGAAGTAACTGAAAACCATCCCCGAGTAGGCTTAGCATAAAGAAGGATTTGGTCAAAGATTTTAGGGCATTATTCTTTCTTCACACGGCCACTAACAGCCTCAATGTTCAAAGCTTTGGTCACTAAAGAAAGGCCCACTCACCTTTTAAGTTCCTGTTACAAAAGTCCTAGGCAAGGACTCTGGGGTTGGTCCAGCTGGATCAAGTGCTCTTCCCTGGAATGATCAAATGGCCAGGACCAGGTCACGATGTACTAACATGGCAGCTATGGATGGGATGGCAGAGGCACTTTCCAGAGGAAAAGGGAGTGCTGAGCAGACGAATCCATCAATATCCACTTCAAACACCAGCTCACACCGTGGTCTCTCTGACGGAGCCTTAATCACTCTGGTTGTCTGATCTGTTCTTTCCTGTATCATATGATTCTCCATCCTTGAGGGCAAAATTTAAACCTCCAATTTTACCTTTGGAAGCACTATTTGGAATCATAACAGCTAAGATGCTAAACGGTTGTCTTAGGACATCCCCAAATTTCATAAGCAGGTCCTATGCGTGAAAGAGAAAATTCTGACATAGTTTAAACTTGAACGGGTGGCAAATAGGGTGAGTGTCCATTATAAAGCACTTTTCCACGTGTCGGATTTCATTATTTTGTGAGTTAAGACATGTCACCTGTACATTTAAGGGTAGTACATGTCATCTGTGCACACAAGGATCGGTGTGTACTGTGGTGTGTAGCTTGTGAGCACATGAAGCTAGGTACAGACTGTCTGCACACATGAGGAGAGCTGCATGCATCTGTGCTCATAAGAGTGGCATGACATCTGTACATATCAGGAGAGGTAATCCGTATCATGTTGTGGGCCTAGGAGGGTCTTATTCTTATATCATCACCCCACTGAATAAGCAATGATTACCTGTTACATATTGATTGTAATGCAAGTTATTCCAGTGCCTATGAAGCACAAAACTGAAGATAAACAGAGGGTCTTTTGGTTTGTCTATTTGTGACATATGTGATACCAGTCTCCATCATAGCGGTGTGATGGGTTTTGGAGACAGAACAAGGTGATGCTGGCTAGCATTTACCTAGCTAAACATCTGTTCCCCATCTGTAGAGAGGGTTAACAGTAAATTCCTCATAGAATTGTTATGAGGATCAAGTAAACTGACATGAAAAGAAGCTAACGTAGTGCCTGGCACATAGCAGGCACAAAATAATCTGTCCATCCAAAAAGAATTTGCTACCTAGGACCCTGTTCTTGGTTTCTAATAATATTCTCCAGTAATAGCAACTGGGCTCCTTGGAGAAATGGCTGATTCTAGGATTGACGCAGGAAATACACAAGATGAACCTGGAGCATCTTGCAATGCCAGAAAGTAACGAAGCACTCAAAAAGCAAAACAATGAGGGTATGTGTCTTAGCTCAGGCTGCCGTAACAAAGCATCATAGACTGGGTAGCTTAAACAACAGAGATTTCTTTCTCACAGTTCTGGAGGCTGGCAAGTCCAAGATCAAAGTGCCAACGAGGTAGATTTTATTCCAAGGCCTCTTGTCTTGGTATGTAGGCAGCCACCGTCTCACTGTGTGCTCACGTGATCTTTGTGTGGATGCTGGGAGAGAGAGAAACATGCTCTCCAGTGTCTCTTCTTATAAAGACACTAATCCCATTATGAGAGGGTCCCCATGAACTCATCTAACCCTAATTACTGCCCAAATGCCCATCTCTAAATACCAACATGTTTGGGATCAGGGGTTCAACATATGAATGTGGCAGGGGAAGGGTAAGACACAAACATTCAGTCCAAAATGGCATGTCAAAGGGGCATAGGAAGCAAATGGAAGAGCCCCTAATGCCCAAAGAGTCCTAATACCAATTTGAGTGGAAAACAACTAATGTAGTATTGAATTATAACCCAGAGTATAAAAGAAATACCCAAGAGTCCATGTTGATGTAAATAAATAAATGTTGGAGAAGAGATGAGTCTCCCATGCAGAAGAATTCCAAATAATTTATGTAGATGCTCTGCCCTCAGATGGGGGAGAATAATTCTTCACTCCTTATGTATGGGCTGCACATAGTGACTTCCTTCTGAAGAGCAGAGCATGAAAGGGAAAAATAAAGAGAAATTTTATAGTGGAGAAACCTGACAAACACTGCCTCAGCCAGGTGATCAAGGTCAACATCAATTAGACATAAGCCATGTTGCTATAATGAGATGAAAATGGCACTTGACCTCCCAAGAACTCATGGTAGTCTAACTATGAGAAAAACACCATACAAATTCCAATAGAAGGGCATTCTACAAAGTATTATCTGACCAGTTCACCTCAAAACTGTCAAGGTCATCAAAAACAAGGAAAGTCAGAGGAAGTCTGGAGAATCCTAAGGGGACATGACAACCAAATGTAATGTGGTATCCTGGGTGGGATCCTAGAACAGTAAAAGGACATTGGGTAAAAACTAAGGAAATACAAATAAAGCATGGACTTTATTTGATATTGTATCAAATTTATCAGTCCCCCTTCTAGAGTCCCCTCAGCCTTGGCCAGCACGTCTCCTACTCTAAGAAACTTACCTGTTGGGGTAACCTTCACCCTTCATTTCCATGTCCTTTTAAGGCTTTAGCCGCTGCTCTTGTCCATTTACCATCAAGACTGGCAGGGGATCAGTCACGCAAAGGAAACACTGGGCAAATAAATCAGAAACTAATGATACTGGTTACCTATGAGGGGTGGATGGGACGGAGATAGAAAGAATGGGAGAGTGGGAAGCGGGTAGGAGGGATGAGGGAGCGAGTGACACCTCTGTGAGTATACCTTTTTGTATATCTCTGACTCTGAGAACTGTGGTGAGGTTTCACAAACCCCAGAAACAAATAGTTAACACCAAGCAGGATGTGGGAGGAACCCAAAATGAAATAGCGTACAAACAGTAACCAATAACCTAACTGTACTACAAATGAACAACACAACCACACTGTGGCGAAGGGACTTCCTTGGTGGTCCAGTGGTTAAGACTCCACGCTCCCAATGCAGGGGGCCCAGGTTTGATCCTCGGTCAGGGAACTAGATCCCACGTGCATACTTCAGCTAAGATCCCGCATGCCGCAACTAAAGATCCCACACGCGGCAACGAAGATCCTGTGTGCGGCAACAAAGACCGGCACAGCCAAATAAATAAATTAATATTAAAAAAAAAGAAAGAAAGAAAGAAAGGAACTAACCTGAGTAGCTTCAGAACACAGTATTTTGATTGGATAGGCGAAATACAAAAAGAACTGTACACCGATGATATGCACTAGTTACTAAGTTTTTCAAAGGGGTATCGGTTAGCAATTCCGAAACTATTTTACATATATGTTAGGACTGATGAATTAAGTAAATACATTTGGATAATGAGAGCAGGTTTCTCACTTTGGAGAAAGGAGTTACAAGTAAAAAAAGAGCAAGACTAGAATGAACCCTGTGGTGTTGGATTGGAATCAGAGGCTATCAGAATGAATTCACGATTTGTAGTATATTCATAGATTGATAGATATAGAAATAAATACAGATGTGTGTGTAGGTGTGTGTGTGTGAGAATATATATGTTCTCTCTATGTGTTCTCTAGGTTTGTCCACTGAGAGGACCTAAAAGCAATGACACCCCAGTAGCAATGATCCTACCTAGAGACCAAATCATGGTTTCTAAATATCTTTCTTTGATGAGAGGAACTAGGGCTCATTGGAGAAGTGGTTGATTCCAGAGTTGGGCAGGGAAAAGACAAGAAGAATCTGGCATACCTTGTGGTGACAGGAAGTAAAGAAATGCTCAAAAAAAAAAAATGGTGGGAGTATATCAAAGAACATATGTGTTAATTTGAAGAAGCTCCCAATGACCAAATCTGGTACAATTTGAATAACAAAATAAATAATAATAATAGATTATAGTTCACAGAATAAAATAAATATCTATTACTTTATACTGATATAAATAATTAAACAAATAAATGGCAGAGAAGAAACAGCTCTTCCTTACAGCAAATCCCAATTAATAAATGTAGAAAGAATGGCTGAAACAGCAAGTCACCATTAGATAAGCACAGCAGTATAATTGTTGCAGGCACGAATCATCAATAAATGTTAAAACCAATGGGTGAAAATATAATAAGAAACAAAATATCTATATATTCTCAAAGTATCTTCTCACAAGATACTTACTAATTACAATGGGAAAAATAACTTCCAGAAACCTGGAAGATACTACCAGAAACCTGGAAGATTACCGCCAAGTAATCAAAGTTAACATCAGCAGGACTAAGACATATTGACATCATGAGCCCCTGTTATGAGGCACTGAGAAAGGCATTCCTGTGAAAATGCATAAATAACCTCAATCCAATCATGAGAAAATTTCAGACAGATGCAGATTGAAGGACTTTCTATGAAACAACTGACCAGTACTCTTCAAAAATGTCAAGGTCGTGAAAGACAAAGAAAAGCCGAGAAATTATCCCAGGTTGGAGGAGACTAAGGAGACATGACAACCAAAGGCAACACGGGATGCTGCATTGGATTCTGGACCAGCAAAAGGACATTAGTGGGATAACTGGAGAAAATCTGATTGAGCCTATAGATTTGGTAATGATATGTATTGTGTCAATGTTAATTTCCTAATTTTGACCAGTGTTCTATGGTCAGACCAGTATTTTTGCTGGGGTGTTGGGAGTGGAAGCAGCCATTGTGTAAAGAGACAGGCAACCCTCCCTCACCCCGCTGAACCACCCACTGTGTTCTAGGCAGATACTAATGGTTATCATGGCCAGAGAGGAGCCAAAGGCCAGCAGGAGGTAAGGCTCCCCAAGTACACAGGACAGTAAGAAAAATTTCCCTGATTAGCACTCAAGCCCTGCCCCAAGGCTATCACAGATGTTAGCAAGTTGCTCCCCTACAGGATAGAAACCTGCCACACGGAGGTTACATAAAATTGACTTCCAAATCAAAAAAAGACAAAGAAAACAATTCATAGAGTTGAGCACGTAAATACTTGAAACTTTTGGATATAAAAATACACCATAAATAAAATTAGTAACAAATGAGAAACTGGAGAAATATTTGGAACATATAATAAATTTCCTTATCATACAAGTAACTCTTAAAAATCAATAATCAATATATAGGAATATTACTCAGCCATAAAAAGGAACGAAATTGGGTCATTTGTAGAGACATGGACGGACCGAGAGAATGTCATTCAGAGTGAAGTAAGTCAGAAAGAAAAAAACAAATATCGTATATTAACGCATATATGTGGAATCTAGAAAAATGGTACAGATGAACCAGTTTGCAAGGCAGAAACAGAGACACAGATGTAGAGAACTAACGTATGGACACCGAGGGGGAGAGCGGGGAGGCAGGGTGGTGGTGGCGGGATGAATTGGGAGATTGGGATGGACATATATACACTAATATGTATAAAATAGCTAACTAATAAGAACCTGCCGTATAAAAGATAAATAAAATAAAATTCAAAAAAATCAATAATCAAAAGATGAACACCACAATATAAAAAAGGGCAAGGGACATGGACAAGCATTTCACAAAGAAACACTAATGGACTGAGACTTGAAAAATAAATTACCTTATTATCATCAAACAAATGCAATTAAATCAACAAGATACCAAATTTTGTCTTTGATTATAAATCACCAAAAAGAATGTTAATAAATGATGTTAGCGAGAAGGTAGGGAAATTGGCACTTCACATATGGTCAGTGGGAAAGTAGTTTGGTAAAACCTTTCTGGAAGGGCACTTGGCAATTTGCAATAAAAACCCTAGAACTGTGTGATGTACCCTTTGACACGGCCATTCCAATTCACTCATTTATTCTAAGAAGATCATCATACATTCATGCAAAAATACAAGGAAGTATATTACATCATGTTTACAATAGCAGAGGAAGAGAGAGAATTCATCTAAATATCCATTCGGATAAGCCCCAACCAGTGGTGACCCATTTCTCAAAATCAGCAAGAAGGAATGAAGGTGATGTTTGGAAGAAAAGATATGCCTAACATAGGTAGTTGCCTTAAGGTAACAGGATTATATCTGGGACTATTATTGGATCTTTTTTTGTCACCTTTCTTTCTTTTGTCTTCTTATCCCTTGAGGAACTAAACGCCTATTTGCATGGATTGCACTGTAATTTGACCATTAGGGCAGAGAACTCTATCCATCCCACCTGATCTCAGGTGTTGATTAAAAATGTACTCCTCTGGGCTGTCTGGTATTTGAACAAAACCAAGATTAATGACTTGTGTTCTTTCTTTCAAAAAGATATACACACAGCTTTGGAATATGTATATAAAATATATATTCTAAATGAATGTTCATTCATTAATATATTCATGACTCTCAAGATTTTTATACTTCTAAGTTTAAAAATTGACTTACAAAGATCAGTCTTATTAGATTTATTCTTCTGTATAAGTTAGACTGATACCAAATCTTACATAAGTGTTTCTTATTTTTAATGAGGATTTACAGTGAAATACATATTAAAATGTATACATTTTAATGATGAGTTTTTTATTAGAAAAAGTGTGAATAACTTTATAGTAGTAACAAAAGCTTATATTTAATAAAGCTCTTTTTATTTCTATAAAGCATATATTTGCATATATTATCTAGAATTTGAATGCTGTAGGTTCAGAAACTTGTGAAAAAACAGAATTATAAATACTGTAGAAAATCATAAAAAAATCACTGATGTATGGAGGCAACACAAACGTCCATCAGTGGATGAATGGACAAACAAAAAGTGGTATATACATACAATGGAATACTAGACAGCCTCAAAACGGAAGGAAATACTCTAACATGCTACATGCATGAAACTTTTTTTAATTAAAAAATCTTTTTCTATTTTTATACAATTTTTAAAGGTTACTTTCCATTTACAGTTACTACAAAATATTGGCTATATCCTCTGTGTTGTACAGTACATCCTTGAGCCTATCTTACATCCAAAATTTGTACCTCCTATTCTCCCACCCCTACATTGCCCCTCCCACCTCCCCACTGGTAACCACTAGTTTGTTCTCTATATCTATGAGTCTGCTTCTGTTTTGTTATATTCACTAGTTTTTTATATTTTTTAGATTCCACATAAGTGATATCATGCAGTATTTGTCTTTCTCTGTCTGACTTATTTCACTTACCATAATGCCCTCCAAGTCCATCCATGTTGCTGCAAATGGCAAAACTTCCTTTTTTTAATGGCTGAGTAGAATTCCATTGTATATATATATATATATACCACAGCTTCTTTATCCATTCATCTGTCAATGGACACTTAGGGTGATTCCATGTCCTGGCTATTGTAAATAGAGCTGCAATGAACATTGTGGTACATGACTCTTTTTGAATTATGGTTTTCTCAGGGTATATGCCCAGTAGTGGGATTGCTGGGTCATATGGTAATTCTATTTTTCGTTTTTTAAGGAACCTCCATACTCTTCTCCATAGTGGCTGTATCAATTTACATTCCCACCAACAGTGCAAGAGGGTTCCCTTTTCTCCACACCCTCTCCAGCATTTATTGTTTGTAGATTTTTTGATGATGGCCATTCTGACTGGTGTGAGGTGATAACCTCATTGTAGTTTTGATTTGCATTTCTCTAATGATTAGTGATGTTGAGCATCCTTTCATGTGTGTGTTGGCAATCTGTATATCTTCTTTGGAGACATGTCTATTTAGGTCTTCTGCCTATTTTTGGATTGGGTTGTTTGTTTTTTTGATATTGAGCTGCATGAGCTGCTTGTAAATTTTGGAGATTAATTCTCTGTCAGTTGCTTCATTTGCAAATATTTTCTCCCATTCTGAGGGTTGTCTTTTCGTCTTGTTTATGGTTTCCTTTGCTGTGCAAAAGCTTTTAAGTTTCATTAGATCCCATTTCTTTATTTTTATTTTTATTTCCATTTCTCTAGGAGGTGGGTCAAAAAGGATTTTGCTGTGATTTATATCATAGAGTGTTCTGCCTATGTTTTCCCCTAAGAGTTTTATAGTGTCTGGCCTTACATTTAAGTCTTTAATCCATTTTGAGTTTATTTTTGTGTATGGTATTAGGGAGCGTTCTAATTTCATTCTTTTACCTGTAGCTGTCCGGTTTTCCCAGCACCACTTATTGAAGAGGCTGTCTTTTCTCCATTGTGTATTCTTGCCTCCTTTATCAAAAATAAGGTGACCATATGTGTCTGGGTTTATCTCTGGGCTTTCTATCCGGTTCCATTGATCTATTTTTCTGTTTTTGTGCCAGTACCATACTGTCTTGATTACTGTAGCTTTGTAGTATAGTCTGAAGTCAGGGAACCTGATTCCTCCAGCTCTGTTTTTCATTCTCAAGATTGTTTTGGCTATTCAGGGTCTTTTGTGTTTCCATACAAATTGTGAAATTTTTTGTTCTAGTTTTGTGGAAAATGCCATTGGTAGTTTGACAGGGATTGCACTGAATCTGTAGATTGCTTTGGGTAGCATAGTCATTTTCACAATGTTGATTCTTCCAATCTAAGAACATGATATATCTCTCCATCTGTTTGTATCATCTTTAATTTCTTTCATCAGTGTCTTATAGTTCACTGCATACAGGTCTTTTGTCTCCTTAGGTAGGTTTATTCCTAGGTATTTTATTCTTTTTGTTGCAACGGTAAATGGGAGTGTTTCCTTAATTTCTCTTTCAGATTTTTCATCATTAGTGTATAGGAATGCAAGAGATTCCTGTGCATTAATTTTGTATCCTGCTACTTTACCAAATTCATTGATTAGCTCTAGTAGTTTTCTGGTAGTGTCTTTAGGATTCACTATGTATAGTATCATGTCATCTGCAAATAGTGACAGCTTTACTTCTTCTTTTCCAATTTGGATTCCTTTTATTTCTTTTCTTCTCTCATTGCTGTGGCTAAAACTTCCAAAACTAAGTTGAATAATAGTGGTGAGAGTGGGCAACCTTGTCTTGTTCCTGATCTTAGTGGAAATGGTTTCAGTTTTTCACCATTGAGAACGAAGTTGGCTGTGGGCTTGTCATATATGGCCTTTATTATGTTGAGGTAAGTTCCCTCTATGCCTACTTTCTGGAGGGTTTTTATCATAAATGGGTGTTGAATTTTGTCAAAAGCTTTTTCTGCATCTATTGAGATGATCATATGGTTTTTATCCTTCAGTTTGTTAATATGGTGTATCACATTGATTGATTTGCGTATATTGAAAAATCCTTGCATTCCTGGGATAAACCCCACTTGATCATGGGGTATGATCCTTTTAATGTGCTGTTGGATTCTGTTTGCTAGTATTTTGCTGAGGATTTTTGCGTCTATGTTCATCGGTGATATTGGCCTGTAGTTTTCTTTCTTTGTGACATCTTTGTCTTGTTTTGGTATCAGGGTGATGGTGGCCTTGTAGAATGGGTTGGGAGTGTTCCTCCCTCTGCTATATTTTGGAAGAGTTTGAGAAGGATCAATGTTAGCTCTTCTCTAAATGTTTGATAGAACTTGCCTGTGAAACCATCTGGTCCTGGGCTTTTGTTTGTTGGAAGATTTTTAATCACAGTCTCAATTTCAGTGCTTGTCATTGGTCTGTTTATATTTTCTATTTCTTCCTGGTTCAGTCTTGGAAGGTTGTGCTTTTCTAAGAATTTGTCCATTTCTTCCAGGTTGTCCATTTTATTGGCATATAGTTGCTTGTAGTAATCTCTCATTATCCTTTTTATTTCTGCAGTGTCAGTTGTTACTTCTCCTTTTTCATTTCTAATTCTATTGATTTGAGTCTTCTCCCTTTTTTTTCTTGATGAGTCTGGCTAATGGTTTATCAATTTTGTTTTCTTCTCAAAGAACCAGCTTTTAGTTTTATTGATCTTTGCTCTTGTTTCCTTCATTTCTTTTTCATTTATTTCTGCTCTGATCTTTATGACTTCTTTCCTTCTGCTAACTTCGGGGTTTTTTTGTTCTTCTTTCTCTAATTGTTTTAGGTGTAAGTTTAGATTGTTTATTTGAGATGTTTCTTGTTTCTTGAGGTAGGATTGTATTGCTATAAACTTCCCTCTTAGAACTGCTTTTGCTGCATCCCATAGGTTTTGGGTCATCGTGTTTTCATTGTCATTTGTTTCTAGGTATTTGTTGATATCCTCTTTGATTTCTTCAGTGATCTTTGTTTATTAAGTGGTGTATTTTTTAGCCTCCATGTGTTAGTATTTTTTACAGATTTTTTTCATGTAATTGATATCTAGTCTTATAGCATTGTGGTCAGAAAAGATACTTGATACAATTTCAATTTTCTTAAATTTACCAAGGCTTGATTTATGACCCATGATATGATCTATCCTGGAGAATGTTCCATGAGCACTTGAGAAGAAAGTGTATTCTGTTGTTTTGGGATGGAATGTCCTATAAATATCAATTAAGTCCATCTTGTTTAATGTATCATTTAAAGCTTGTGTTTCCTTATTTATTTTCATTTTGGATGATCTGTCCATTGGTGAAAGTGGGGTGTTAAAGTCCCCTACTATGATTGTGTTACTGTCGATTTCCCCTTTTATGGCTGTTAGCATTTGCCTCATGTATTGAGGCAATGCTCCTATATTGGGTGCATAAATATTTACAATTGTTATGTCTTCTACTTGGATTGATCCCTTGATCATTATGTCATGTCCTTCTTTGTCTCTTGTAATAGTCTTTATTGTAAAGTCTATTTTGTCTGATATGAGAATTGCTACTCCAGCTTTCTTTTAATTTCCATTTGTATGGAATATCCGTTTGCATCCCCTCACTTTCAGTCTGTATGTGTCCCTAGGTCTGAAGTGGGTGTCTTGTATGCAGCATATATATGGGTCTTGTTTTTGTATCCATTCAGCCAGTCTATGTCTTTTGGTTGGAGCATTTAATCCATTTACATTTAAGGTAATTATCGATATGCATGTTCCTATTCCCATTTTCTTAATTGTTTTGGGTTTGTTATTGTAGGTCTTTTCCTTCTCTTGTGTTTCCTGCCTATAGAAGTTCCTTTAGCATTTGTTGTAAAGCTGGTTTGGTGGTGCCGAATTCTCTTAGCTTTTGCTTGTCTGTAAAGGTTTTAATTTCTCTGTCGAATCTGTATGAGATCCTTGCAGGGTAGAGTAATCTTGGTTGTAGATTTTTCCCTTTTATCACTTCAAGTATGTCCTGCCACTCCCTTCTGGCTTGCAGAGTTTCTGCTGAAAGATCATCTGTTAACCTTATGGGGATTCCCTTGTATGTTATTTGTTGTTTTCCCCTTGCTGCTTTTAATATTTTTTCTTTGTATTTAATTTTTGATAGTTTGATTAATATGTGTCTTGGCATGTTTCTCCTTGGATTTATCCTGTATGGGACTCTCTATGCTTCCTGGACTTGATTAACTATTTCCTTTCCCATATTAGGGAAGTTTTCAATTATAATCTCTTCAAATATTTTCTCAGTCCCTTTCTTTTTCTCTTCTTCTTCTGGGACCCCTATAATTCTAATGTTGGTGCATTTAATGTTGTCCCAGAGGTCTCTGAGACTGTCCTCAATTCTTTTCATTCTTTTTTCTTTATTCTGCTCTGCAGTAGTTATTACCATTATTTTATCTTCCAGGTCACTTATCCGTTTTTCTGCCTCTGTTATTCTGCTATTGATTCCTTCTAGAGAATTTTTAATGTCATTTATTGTGTTGTTCATCATGGTTTGTTTGCTCTTTAGTTCTTCTAGGTCCTTGTTAAATGTTTCTTGTATTTTCTCCATTCTATTTCCTAGATTTTGGATCATCTTTACTATCATTATTCTGAATTCTTTTTCAGGTAGACTACCTATTTCCTCTTCATTTATTTGGTCTGGTGGGTTTTTACCTTGCTCCTTCATCTGCTGTGTGTTTCTCTGTCTTCTCATTTTGCTTAACTTATTGTGTTTGGGGTCTCCTTTTTGCAGCCTGCAGGTTTGTAGTTCCCGTTGGTTTTGGTGTCTGCTCCCAGTGGCTAAGGTTTGTTCAGTGGGTTGGGTAGGCTTCCTGGTGGAGGGGACTGGTGTCTGTGTTCTGGTGGTTGAGGCGGGATCTTGTCTTTCTGGTGGTCAGGACCATGTCCATTGGTGTGTTTTGCGGTGTCTGTGACCTTATTATGATTTTAGGCAACATCTCTGCTAA
The DNA here is from genome assembly GCF_028021215.1 of Eschrichtius robustus. Lineage (NCBI taxonomy): Eukaryota > Metazoa > Chordata > Mammalia > Artiodactyla > Eschrichtiidae > Eschrichtius > Eschrichtius robustus. The sequence continues at coordinate 51,748,042 of NC_090842.1, read as the reverse complement.
TGGGTGGGGTTGTGTTCCTGTCTTGCTAGTTGTTTGGCATAGGGTGTCAGCACTGTAGCTTGCTGGTCATTGAGTGGAGCTGAGTCTTAGTGTTGAGATGAAGATCTCTGAGATAGCTTTCGCCATTTGATATTATGTGGAGCTGGGAGGTCTCTGGTGGACCAATGTCCTGAACTCAGCTCTCCCACCTTAGAGGCACAGGCCTGACACCCAGCAGGAGCACCAAGACCCTGTCAGCCACAGGGCTCAGAATAAAAGGGAGAAAAAAAAAGAAAGAAAGAAAGAATAAAATAAAATAAAATAAAGTTATTAAAGTAAAAATAAAAAATCATTATTAAAAATTAAAAAATTAAAAAGTAATAATTAAAGAAAAAAAAGAAAGAAAGAAGAGAGCAACCAAACCAAAAAACAAATCCACCAATGATAACAAGCACTAAAAACTATACTAAAAAGAAACAAAAAAACAATGGACAGACAGAACCGTAGGACAAATTGTAAAAGCAAAGCTATACAGACAAAATCATACAAAGAGGCATACCCATACACACTCACAAAAAGAGAAAAATGAAAAAAAATATATATATATATATCGTTGCTCCCAAAGTCCACCGCCTCAATTTTGGGATGATTCATTGTCTATTCATGTATTCCACAGATGCAGGGTACATCAAATTGTTTGTGGAGATTTAATCTGCTGCTCCTAAGGCTGCTGGGAGAGATTTCCATTTCTCTTCATTGTTCTCACAGGTCCTGGGGTTCAGCTTTGGATTTGGCCCCGCCTCTGTGTGTAGGTCTCCTGAGGGCATCTTTTCCCCACCCAGACAGGACGGGGTTAAAGTAGCAGCTGATTTGGGGGCTCTGGCTCACTCAGGCCGGGGGGAGGGAGGGGTATGGAATGCGGAGCGAGCCTGTGGTGGCAGAGGCCGGCATGACATTGCAACAGCCTGAGGCCCACCGTGTGTTCTCCTGGGGAAGTTGTCCCTGGATCACAGGACCCTGGCAGTGGTGGCTGCACAGGCTCCTGGGAGGGGAGGTGTGGATAGTGACCTGTGCTTGCACACAGGCTTCTTGGTGGCTGCAGCAGCACCCTTAGCATTTCATGCCCATCTCTGGTGTCCGCGCTGATAGCCGCGGCTCGCGCCCGTCTCTGGAGCTCATTTAGGCGGTGGTCTGAATCCCCTCTCCTCGTGCACTCCGAAACAATGGTCTCTTGCCTCTTAGGCAGGTCCAGACTTTTTCCCCGACTACCTCCCAGCTAGCTGTGGCGCACTAGCCCCCTTCAGGCTGTGTTCACTCAGCCAAACCCAGTCCTCTCCCTGGGATCTGACCTCCGAAGCCCGAGCCTCAGCTCCCAGCCCCCACCCGTCCCAGCCAGCGGGTGAGCAGACAAGCCTTTTGGTCTGGTGAGTGCTGGTCAGCACCGATCCTCTGTGCAGAATCTCTCTGCTTTGCCCTCTGCACCCCTGTTGCTGTGCTCTCCTCCATGGCTCTGAAGCTCCCCTTCCCGACCCCCCCACCCCATCTCCACCAGTGAGGGGCTTTCCTAGTGTGTGGAAACTTTTCCTTCTTCACAGCTCCCTCCCAGAAGCACAGGTCCTGTCCCTATTCTTTTGTCTCTGTTTTTTCTTTTTTCTTTTGCCCTACCCAGGTACTTGGGGAGTTTCTTGCCTTTTGGGAAGTCTGAGGTCTTCTACCAGCATTCAGTAGGTGTTCTGTAGGAGTTGTTCCACATGTAGATGTATTTCTGATGTATTTGTGGGGAGAAAGGTGATCTCCACGTCTTACTCTTCCACCATCTTGAAGCTCCCAAACCTTCTGCCCATTTTTAAGTTGGGTTGTTTGTTTTTGATGTTGAGTTGTATGAGCTGTTTGTGTTTATATATACTGGATATTAATCCCTTATCAGTCATATCATTTGCAAATATTTTCTCTCATTCAGTAGGTTTCTTTTCATTCTGTCGGTGGTTTCCTTTGCTGTGCAAAAACTTTTAAGTTTAATTAGATCTCATTTGTTTATTTTTGCTTTTATTTCCTTTAGTTTAGGAGACAGATCCAAAAAAACATTGCTTCAATTTATGTCAAAGAGTGTCCTGCTTAAGTTTTCCTCTAGGAGTTTTGTAGTATCTGGTCTTACATTTAGGTCTTTAAGCCATTTTGAGTTTATTTTTGTGTATGTTGTTAGAACATGTTCTAATTTCATTCTTTTACATGTAGCTTTTCAGTTTTCCCAGCAACACTTATTGAAGAGACTGTCTTTTCTCCATTATATATTCTTGCCTCTTTTGTTGTAGATTAATTGACCATAAGTGTGTGGGTTTATTTCTGGGCTTTCTCTCCTGTTCCATTGATCAATGTGTTTTTGTGCCAGTACCATACTGTTTTGATTGCTGTAGCTTTGTAGCATAGTCTGAGGTCAGGGAGCATGATTCCTCCATCTCTGGTCTTCATTCTGAAGATTGTTTTGGCTATTTGGGGTCTTTTGTGTTTCCATACAAATTTTTAAATTACTTGTTCTAGTTCTGTGAAAAATGCCATTGGTATTTTGATAGGGATTGCATGCAGTCTGTAGATTGCCTTGGGTAGTATGGTCATTTTAACAATATTGATTTTCCAATCCAAGAACATGGTATGTCTTTCCATCTGTTTGTGTCATCTTCAATTTCTTTCATCAGTGTCTTATAGTTTTCAGAGTACACGTCTTTTGCCTCTTTAAATAAGTTTATTCCTAGATATTTTATTCTTTTTAATGTGATGGTGAATGGAATTGTTTCCTTAATTTCTTTCTGATATTTCATTGTTAGTTTATAGAAATGCAACAGATTTCTGTATATTAATTTTGTATCCTGCAACTTTACCAAATTCATTGATGACCTCTAGTAGTTTTCTGGTGGCATCTTTAGGAACTTCTATGTATAGTATCATGACACCTGCAAACAGTAACAGTTTTACTTCTTCCTTTCCAATTTGGATTCCTTTTATTTCTTTTTCTTCTCTGATTGCTGTGGCTAGGACTTCCAAAACCATGTTAAATAAAAGTGGTGAGAGTGGGCATCCTTGTCTTGTTCCTGCTCTTGAGGTAATGTTCTCAGCTTTTCACCATTGAGTATGATGTTAGCTATGGGTTTGTCATATATGGCCTTTATTATGTTGAGGTATGTTTCCTCTATGCCCACTTTCCGGAGAGTTTTTTTTTTTAATCATAAATAGATGTTGAATTTTATCAAGTTTTTTCTGCATCTATTGATATGATCGTATGTTTTTTATTCTCCAATTTGTTAATGTGGTGTATCACACTGATTGATTTGCAGATATTGAAAAAGTCTTGCATCCTGGGATAAATCCCACTTGATCATGGTATATGAACCTTTTAATGTATTTTGGATTTGGTTTGCTAGTATTTTGTTGAGGATTTTTGCATCTATGTTCATCAGTGATATTAGCCTGTAATTTTCTTTTTTTGTGATATCTTTGTCTCGTTTTGGTATCAGGGTGATGGTGGCTTCATAGAATGAGTTCAGAAGTGTTCCCTCCTCGTACATGTATAAACCCTGAAGACATTAGGCTAAGTGAAAATAGCCAGTCACAAAAGGACAAATACTATACAATCCCATTATATGAGGTATCTAAAGTAGCCAAATTCATAGATATGTGAAGTAGAAGGGTGGTTACCAGGAGCTGGGGGTAAGAGGCAAAGAGGAACTGTTGTTTAATGGGTATAGAGTTCCAGTTCTGCAAGAGAAAACATTCCAGAGATCTGTTTCACAACAATATAAATATACTTAACACTACTGAACTGTACACTTAAAAATGGTTAAGAGAGTACATTTTATGATATGTGTTTTTTTTACCATAATATAAACAAACAAACAGCCTTCTTTACTTTAAAAAAAAAAGAAAGATGATGCTGAACTGTCAAGCTAAGAGAGGAGCTATTTATTCATTCATTTCAATATCTATAGTCCATCTGCTATGTGCTAGGCACTTTGCTTAATGTTGGGGCTAGATGATGATTAAGAAACGATCCCTGCTCTCAAGAGCTTTCAGCCTAGTTGGAGACAGAGAGAAATAAACAGTGTGATATGGGCTCCACATAATAGGGATAAGTACCAGGTGCCAGGGAAACACCAAGAAGGGGAGCTTCCTCTGGTCTTGGAGTGGTGGTCAGGAAAGCTTTCCCATCTTCATGCTGGAGTAATGAAGGTAAGTATGCATTAGCCACGCAAAGGTTCAGAAGGAAAGACCAGGTGAAGGCATAGTGAGGAAGTCAGGGACAGTGAGAAACATGGTGTGACCAGAGTTTAGGGTTGGAGAGGGCTGGGCTGAGGAGACTGAAAATGGAGGCGTCCTCAAAGAGTTTGGATCTTTTCTTGAGATCAATAAGAAGTCATGAAAGCTTTTTAAGGAGGGGAATCATGTGTTCAAATTGGCATCTTAAAAGGATTGTTCTGGCTGCTACAGTGAGAAACAGATTGAAGGAGAACATGACCAGAGGCAGAAATACGAGCAAAGATTTAACAATAAGGAAGTGACAAGTGACCTTTGAGTAGAATGAGGAATGAGTGGGAGGAGAAGAAATGATGAGTTTACACAACTTTTTCTAGAAATGAGGTTTTGAACAAGAGGAGATAGCAAGACAGCTGCAAGGAAATCTGGAGTGAAAGAGTGTGTGTTTGTGTGTGTGTTAGGGTGAGAGGGATAGGCATGTTTAAACACAGGGCAGAAAGGAGCTATTCCCTAAGGGGATGGGAGGGGATGGGACCAGATCTCACTTAATAGAGCTTGGGAGGAAGAGGGCAGGACTCTCTCTCTCCATTTTAATATCCCATATTATGGTTTGTTTTTATTCTGTAACAAAGAAGGGAAGTACATCCTGGAAGAGTAAATGGAGGAGGGATGGTTTAAGTGTAAAATTGAAGCTAAGAAGAACAAGAAAGAGAATTGACTCTGGAAAAATGAGACTTCAGAGCAGCATGGGGTCCAGTAGAAGCTGAAGATCATAATTCTGTTCAGTGTATTTTATGGTTGTTTCTATGGAGCATAGCACCAAAGATATTTCTCTAGAATCTTATCTAGGTGCTCTGCCTGACCTCAGCCTGTGCATCTAGACTCAGAAGACCTTAAATGGTGCCCTCTGAATTCACTACAGGTTTGGGAAAAAATACTGAAGAGATAGATACTTGTCTTACCAGAAATCAAAATAGACTATTAATTTATAGCTATTAAAACAATGTGATATTGGCCCAAGATTAGACAAAGAACCCCAAAGCTGAGACAGAAATTTAGGAGATGAAAAATGTGGCCCTTTAAATTACTGGGAAAAGAAAGGATCAGTCAACAAATAGGAAAGTGACAGGTGGCTATTTGTTAGATGCCTACCACACACTATACATGAAAAGAAGTTCTGGATGAATTGAGGATCTAAATATATATATATATATATATATACACACACACACACACATATGCACCTTTCTAAATCATTAGAGGAAAATATTTTTTATGAGCCTGGATTGCAGAATTTTTCCTAAATAATTCATGAGACCTAGAATCCAAAGAAGAAAATATCAACAGATTTGACAACATACAAATTAAAAAACTAAAAAAAACCAAAACCCTGTGTAATAAAAAAAAAAAAAAGGAAGAAAAGAAAAAAGAAGAAGTTTAAACTAAAAGGTTAAAGGATAAGGTACAAACTGGGGGGAAATATTTGTAACTATATAGTATACACAGGGTTAATATATGAGCTTCCACAAATCAAATCTACTGCTCTACATTTGTTACATTTATCATAAATTGTGTCCACACATGTGTTGATTTATTTCCAGACTCTCTGTTCTGTTCCATTAGTCTGTTTGTCTGCCCTTGTGCTAGTATCACACTGTCATATTATGGTAAAATGATGTTTTTACATCAGGTAATATAAATTCTCCAAAATTATTCTTCAAAATACAAAGTGAAAAATTGGTGATAATGTTATTTTTCTTAAATTTGATGGGTATATACTCTGATATTTGTTATGTCAATAGTTATTTATAACTCATATTTTACAAATATTAATTTGTAGCTGCTTAATACTTAATAACCCTATAGCAGAAAAAACCTTTTATGTGCTTACTATAGTAACAGCATTAAATTTTATAGAGTAAAAAGTTAAAAACAAAAGGTAAAAATGTACAAAACCACATTTTTAGTGGGATAGTTTAATATACCTTTATTCTTTGACAGGCCAAGGAAAAATACATGGAATTGAAGGGACCCACATGGTGAAATAGCAGAAAAAAACTCCAAAACAGCTATTATAAATATGTTCAAAGAATGAAAAGAAACCATACATAAAGAATTAAAGGAAAGGATAACATTGTCTCATCAAATGGAGAACATCAACAAAGAGATAAAATTACTTAAACAGCAACAGAGAAATTCTGGAGTTGAAAAGTACAATAATTAAAATAAAAACTTCACTAGAGAGGCTCAACAAAAGATTTGAACTGGCAGAAGTAAAATCAGTGAAATTGAAGATAGGTCAGTATTGATTATCCTATCAGAAGTACAGAGTAAAAAAATAAAATAAAATAAAGAAGAAAAACTAACAGAGCCTCAGAAAAATGTGACACACCATTATATGTGTGTGTGTATGCCAAGAAGCTTAACCAACTCCAAGTATGATAAACAAAGAGATTCACACTCACACATATCATAGTTAAAATGTTTTAAGACAAAGACAAAGATAAAATCATGAAAACAGCAAAAGAAAACAACTCATCACACACAGACTCCCTAGTAAGATTAACAGCAGACTTTTCATAAGAAACAATGGAGAACAGAAGGCACTGGGATGATATATTCAAAGTGCTGAAAGTAAAATATTGTCAAACACGAATCTTATACCCAGTAAAATTATCTCTAAAAAAATGAAGACAAAAGAAAGACATTCCCAGATACACAAAACCTGAGAGAATTTATTGATAGCACGTTTGTATGACAAGAAATATTCAGGCAGAAAGCAAGTGACCCCAGACAGTAATTTGAATACACAAACACACACACACACTCAGAGAGTGCTGGTAAAGGTAATTATGTAGTAATTGCAAAACAATACATAATTGTATATTTCTTCTCCTGTATTCCCTAAACTGAATTATAAAACAATGTGAATATAATTGTATTGCTGGGTTTATAACATACAGACATACAATATATTTGACAGTAACATTACCTAGAAGGAAGGTGGTAGCAAAGCTATACTGGGGTAAGGCAACATACAAGGTGACAACCCAAATCTATAGTAATAAATGAATAGAAAAGAAAGGGTAAGAAGGTAATATAACAGCTCTATAAATATATACTTGCTTTCCTTTCTTCTCTGTTTCTTTAAAATACATGATACTACATTAAGTTAATTATAATAATATATTGTTGGGTTTTAACATATAAAGTGTAAAAAATTAATAATCAGAAACCTCAATTAAATAGTGTCGATAGACCAGAAGGGGGAGCTCTCATGCCCTGTGTCAATAGCAGAGCCCAACAGGAAGGACAAAGACTCCTCTTTTTTCTGGCAAGGACTCAGCCAATGAAGAGGCATGGACTCTCTGTTTACTAGAGCCCTCCCAACTTCCTTTTCCCCTCTATAAAGATGTTCTTCTTTCCTTGCTGTGTGGGGACTTGCATGTGGCTCGCCATGGCTGCAGACCCCCAGTTGCAATTCTCTGCTGATCTCAAATAAACTCAACTTTGCTGAAGAAATATCTAGCAGTCTATCTTAGGTCGACAAAAGACATAATATTTATAAGAATAATTGCATAAAGAGGAGGTGGAGTGGAGCTTTTTAGGAGTAAAGTTTCTATATTCCACTAGAACTAAATCATTATAAATCTGAAGTTGATTTTGATAAATTAGGCTAAAATTAGAATATGGAGATTTTTGTACAACTCTGTGAGTATACCAAAAAACACTGAATTGTATACCTTAAGTCAGTAAGTTGTATGGTATGTTAATTATACCTCAATAAATTTGTTATTTTAAAAAGACATGGAAGATCTGAATAATAACATAGAACTGTGAACTAATAGATAAAATATATCAATGCTCTATTGGCCAAAGAACATGCATTCTTTCCAAATGTCCATGGAATATTCACACACACACACACACACACTCACACACACACACCAAATCTACATTAGGCAATAAAAGAAATGTGAATATATTCCCCAAAAACAGAACTTCCACTGTCCACAATGCAATAAAACTAAATGATAAATAAAAAGGATCAACATAATAATCAAACTTATAAATCAAAATAAAACAGTCTTTAAGAATCTTTTGGGTGTAACATATCTTTGGATATAATAAAAATGGCAATTTCACTTATGTTTAGAAAATAATTATAGAAAAGTACATATTAAATTTTGAGAATATAGATCTAGTTACTTGGGAAAACTCACAGTTTTAAAGGCTTGTATTATTGGAAAAGAATAAAGGGGCGATCATTCAGTTCTGAGAAGTAGAAGGAGGATTTCTTTATCTGAAATATGATATTTATGAAGTTGCTCAGGGAATCTGAAGTAATCATAACGTGGAAATATGAATGGCCATGGTAAAAGGGTTGGCCATGGTTAAAATAAACCCTCACTTACATATCTCCTGACCCAACAAGGGAGCCATTTTGCCTTTCATGTTACCATTCTGAGGGGTCAGTGTCTTCTTGGCAATGGAATGGGATACACATACAACAGATCTACCATGAAGTGAAATTGAGAAGAAAAAAAAAAGCCCAGATTTCACACAGTCTGTGTAAGTCATATTGATTGCTTGTATCACAAGCAAAGCCATTGTCAGAGGTGGATAGGGCACGATTCAGACAGGTTAACAACTGAGGAAAGGAAATCGATGGATAAAGGATACCGACATGAAAGAGAATGAGTTAAGTAGCAAAGGGAGGCTCTTGGGATAATTAATAAAGTCACCTTCTCTGTCCTCACACTGTGACAGTCTAAAGGGAAATCCACAGAGTGTCAGCACACATCATAAACAGAACCTCCCCCAGCACCACCTGACTCATTCTTTGTTCATTGTAAGAACTGTTCATGATTGCAATTATAACCCATTTTCTGAAACATAAAATAAAACTTTTTGTAATGCTTGCTTAATTTTCAAGGCAAAGCCCTAATCATATCTTTTTTTCTCTGTCCTATGAAATTTTGGCTCCTGTATTAAATGGATTCACTACACTTCCTTTTTTTTTTTTTTTTTTTTTGGTACTATTTTTACTAGAATAATGAGCACCCACCCCCACCCCCTGCCACACACACACACAAATTAACCTTTCACCAGCAATTGGTTCCTTAGTATGAATTTCTTTTTCTGGTGGCTGAAAAGGTGAAGGCAAAAACCTGGGGGCATTTTGGAACTAGTGGAGCAACTCAGAGATGGAGCTGGTGCTGGAAGAGTTCTCCTCATCGGGGGCACACAATGCCAACTTCAGTTTTGCCTGGCATATCGGGCACTGGAGAATGGAAGATTAGCCCTAGACAAGTCACAGGTCCTGCTGACAGAACTGCAGTAATTCTCAGACATTCAGGTCCAAACGCCGATTTCCCTCGAATCATCAATGAAAACCGTGTAGAAGTCCATCTTTTGGCCTGCTCAGTCCAGCTTTTCTGTTAATACACCTTAGTTCAGCCACACACCTCTCTCTTACCTCACACAGGACGTCCTCCTCCGAAGAAACCAGCTTCCCTTGATCATAGCTGATACCTGTAGGAAACAGGGCAACAGTACCTGGGCCTCACAGGGATGCTCTCTTGCCGTTTAGAAACCACTTGAGTCACACATGAACGTTATCATTGAACTGGCCCCCAGTATCGGTGTCCAGGCTTTGGACTGACAAGCAGTTTTTTTCCCTGGAGTGGTGAATTCCAAACTTCTGTGTGAAAGAAAACACACATCTGATGGGGCACGTTGGCATGTCATGGCCTGTTTTAGCACTTATTTTTGTGTTTGCACTGCAGACCTACATACCACTACTCAACTGTGACTCTGATAAGACTTGCGGTATTTTTTTAAAACATGGGGTAATACGTCTTTATATGGGGAAATAGAAAGGGTTTGGTCTCATCAATGATTGATGTGTGGCTGCCACATTTGATCTTTTGCTTCACTACAGGTAACCTAAATAGCTTTTCCAAGAGAAGTTTCAGGGTCAAGTATTTTTTCTTTTCTCCTATGTGTTAAAGTTTATCAATGCGTGGAAAAGTAAAGTTTTTAGGTTAAATGCGAGAATGAATCATAAACTCTCTGCTCATTTTTGGATGTACACATGAGGCAGTAAATCAACTCCAAGTGAATGCCACTGGGCAAGGGTTATTGTCTCTAGTGGCCGAAGGTGACTGGCCTTCAGCTTCCTGTTGATCATAAACTGAAAGAAACTTACCACCCAGCCTTGCCGGGTTTGTTCGCCCGTGGATTTCTGAGGCACACCATCCCTGGGATCTTTCCCCCATTGCTCTTCCCAGCTGTGGGATTTTCTAATTTAATTTATGGTACAAAGCTGCTAATGTGATTGGTTAACCTGACTTGTGTAGTTTTGCTTCAAGGAACTACCTCAGGATTTTAAATGTTTTACATCAGATATTGAATATTTAAGGCATGACTAAATTGATGAGTCACTAATAAACACACATAACTCGATCTCCCTCTGGGAGTGCACCTTCCCTTCTTGTAATTCACCCCATACATATATCTGTCATGGGCCAAAAGGGTGTGTGCAATTATTTCAGTGTGGGAGAATCTCAGATGATTAGCTACAACCACAATGTTTTGAAGGTATGACTGTTGTGGGCACAGCCAGATAATTAATTAGATTTGAACAGTCTGTGTGCCATTGTCTGTTCCTGAAATTAACTGAAGCCCTTCCAAAAAGAAAAAAGGATTACTTACGTCCTTTAGAACATAAATCAAAAAACTTTAAAATGTTTCAATAATTCTTAAAAATGTCAGTAATTGCCCTAATTCCCTATACTTAAAGAGATTTATTGAGTTATTTTCCCATGACAACTTTTAAATGAAAAACTCCGAGTTGAAAAGAAAAAGGAACTGGAATGATTGGCTTTGGTGAATTCAAGTTCCAGTTCTGCACCGTAACTACGGGAGAGAGTTTAAAGGGACAGGTGTGCTCTAAAAATATACTCTGTGAATTAACCCGTCGCACTGTGGAAGGTAATGAACAGTGCTGAGATGTATAGCATTCACCCAGTAAGTGGGTTATCCTAGGCTTAGTTCTTTCATGGTTTCAGGACCAGGCATGGTGCTGTGGTTTTGCATCTGAGATCTTGCCAGTGTTCTGAGCCAAAATACAGGGAAGCCTCTCCCTGCATCATCCCACAGAGCAAAACCAGCAGGGTATCCAGTACTCTGGCATCACCCTCTTCCACACCTCAGCCAAAGGCCCCTCTACCTGGATGGCCCAACGTCTCCCGTGACTCCATGACTCCTGGTGGCTTCTTGTGTGATTGATTACTAAGCTTCAGGTAACTTCAGAGGAATGAAGAAAACACTGAATTTCTCAACTTCATTAGGTAAGCGTCAGACACTCTTCAGCCTGTGGAGAAAGCATCAGAGCAGGTAAACAACAATTTCCTAAAAGCAGATTTCACTTTCTGATTCAGTGATGATTGTCCCTAGAAAGCTGTTGTTGTTGTTTTTTTCATGAACTATATCCATCAATGTGAAATGCAGGGGAAAAGGGTAAAGAAAAAGATACATTTTTCCAATAAAGATTGGACAATAAATTTAGGACAGTATCGACTACTGGGAGGTTTACGGGAAGCTCTCGTGGGCGCTCAGACCTGATGGGAGACAAACCTGCTCTCAGGGACATGTGTCACTTTCCTCATCCCTGGAGCAGCCCAATCAGGAGGTGGCTGCTTCAGTCTGGCCTCTGTCCACCGTAGTCTTTACTGCCAGCAGATGGTCCGCCATCCTTGCGTCATTCACTCACGATCCAAGGACACGGCAAATATAAAAGGAGACTTCCCTGGCGGTCCAGTGGTTAAGACTCCGCGCTTCCACTGCAGGGGGCGCAGGTTCGATTCCTGGTCAGGGAACTAAGATCCTGCATGCCGCTCGTAGCAGCCAAAAAATATGAAAATAAATAAATAAAGTTAAAAAAAGATCCAAGATCACGGGCAACTGGCCTGCAATTGGTCGAGTGTGGGTCCCATGCCTCCCGGCTTCCCCCCATCATTGGAGAGAGGAAGCATTTGCCTCTCCAGCTTCCACAGAGGCTGGAATGCGAGTGAGGCAGCAACCTATAGTTACCCCTGTGCTGAGATCACGCGGTAGGGGAAAGGTCACTTCTCCTGAGAACTGAGGTGCACTGTGGGTCCGGATAGCAGCTGGGCAGCCAGACCCAGCCAGCGGCCCCGACCTGACTGAGAAAGCAGAGGGCCAGCCTGTGCTTGGGCTCCAGGAGCCCGGCCCAGGAGGGCTTCTTCCTCTTCAGCGCTCCCACCGCATCTGCGTGGATCCCACTCGTCACGTCACATCCTCTGCCCGGGTTTCATGAGTATCTCCCAGCGAGATGGCAAGCTTCTTACAGCGATCTCCAAGGAAGCTGACACAGTGCTATGAACATAACAATTCCTCGAAACATATGTGTTGACTGAGAATATTGAAACTAATGACATATGCGAGTATCTCATAAAGTCACATCACACTGTTTTCTGGAGAACTAGCACAGTGTCTGTGGGGTTGAGCAAACCTATGTTTTCATCTGAGATCCGTGTGACCTTGAGCCAGTTATTTCTCCTTTCTGGGCCTCAGTTTCCTCATCTACAGATGTGGATGATAATACTTACCTTAAAAGGTTGCTGGGAAAATTAGAGGTAATGTAAGCAAAGCATCTGGCACATACCAGGCATCCAACATACAAGTTTTAACAATTGTAATTGGATATGGGGGTAGACTTAGAGAGTCCAAGAGAATCAGAGCCCCCAAAATGTGCCATGAGAACAAAATGATCTAGAATGGTTTTCTACAGGTGTCACATTACTCTGAAAACTGACAGGTTCAGTTCTTTTTTTCCTCTTAGGACATGGTATGGTAGATATAATCACAGTCATTCTTTTGGGAAACGTCTCTGCCCCTCCTCCCCGCCCTTCTTTTCGAGGATTATATATAGGATATGTGCTCAGGGAGGCAGCCAGATGTATGCTGGGGAAAAAAGTAAGTCCCTTTCTCTTAACGAGACATTAGTCCCTGCAGGGAAATATTTTTTTGATTTGAAATTTAAGTGAAACCCACTCAAATTTCATACTTAGTGAATTATTTTTGTTAAAGGGGCCTATCGATCCAAAACAGGTCTGAACAAGAGTGAGTGGGATACACCTGGGAATAGAGTGTGTACTGTTGTATATGGGTTTAGTAACCACCACACCTATTTCCAAAAGCTCCCTTGAGCCAGGATTTTGCTCTCCTGAGCCTGGAAGAGCAAAAGAGTCATGGCACTGTGCCAGCGAGTCACCAGGGTAGGAGGAAATCCCCACCTGCAATTACTGGGATATTCATAAAACTGAGACTGTCATAAAAAAAATTCTGGTTTTGGTACAGAGTTCTCCCAGAACCACGTGAGGCACACAGATGCCAAATCTTCAGAGTTCCAAGGGTAACTCTCCAGTTAGCTCAATTTTTTTTCCTGTTACATCGAAACTAGAGAAATCCAAAGCTGCAGCTCTGAGTGCTCAACTCTGCCCCATGGGATATGGAAGAGGAGAGGAAACCTTGCTTTTGATTACTGGTCTCCATGGTATCCAGGCAGAGAGAGGAGAAGAGAGGGGTTTGGGAATGATAACTGCAAACTCAGCTAGCTTTGGGATACCGAATGCCCCAGTTCAGCTAAATAATCAGTTGGGAATAAAGAAACGAAGTCCTTAAGAGGGATCTGTGCTGAAAATTCATTTTTGATCCTTCTGGGATCAAGACAGTGTCTGGGTAAATTTGCTGGACTCTGTTCTTGTTCTGTTTAAGCAAGTTGTTTTCTCTTCTGAATCCCTTCTCAATTCCATAATAAAAAGCAGTCCCTTATCTAAGCTCCTCTTTCTAAGAATAGTCATTGTAATGTTCTTTTGACCATGGGAAGTGTACTCTTTTGCGAGAAGTTTTCCAAACTGTTGCTGAGGAGCTGTATTACAAATGCAGTCAGCAGCTCGGAGAGAAAAACGCCGATTTGTTATTTGTGACCTCCTACCTGGCATGGACAGACAATAGGGACATTGCAATATCCTGGCCTAGGTGCTGATTTAAAAATCAACTGCAGACCGGTATCAGGCTGGCCTGAGGTGCTTTGCTTTCTTTAATGAACTGAGATACTGAGGAAAGTTGCACAAAGTGAAGACGCAGATCAAGGAACAGAAGACCCCTCGTGGTTCCCTACCCCCAGTCACTATCCTACGTCTTCTTCCAACACCATGCAGTAGTTTGCCTAGTTCTGAACTTGAAGTTAATGCAATTCTATAGATTGTACAGAATGTACGTTTTCATGTCTGGCTCCGTTCACTCAGCGTTATGTTCGTGAGATTCAGCTATGTTGGGAGTAGCAATAGATCATTTTTATTTTTCTATAGAATTCTATTGCATGAATATACCAAAATTTATCTATCCACTTATCCACTGTGGATATTTGGTTTGTTTCCAGTTGAAGCGATTATGAAGGTCTCCATAAACATTCTTGTACATGTCTTTTGATGTACAAATGTCTGTGTTTCTGTTGTATATCCACCTAGAAATGAATCATCCCTGGGGCACAGGATGCGTGTCTGCTCCACTTTAGTACATGTTGTCCAACCATTTTTCAAAGCAGTTACATCGATTTATATTTCCAGTATATGAGAGGTCCAGTTGCTCCAGGTTATGGGCTGAATTATATCTTCCTAAAATTCATATGTTGAGGTCCTAACTCCCAGCACTTTAGAATGTGACTGTATTTGGAGATAGGGTCTTTAAAAAGGTAATTAAATAAGGTCATCGGGGTGACCTATTGTCCAATGACTGGTGTCCTTAGAAGAAGAGGAAATTAGGACACAAATACACACAGAGGAAGGGCCATGTGAAGACACAGGGGGAAGATGGTCACCCACAAGCCAAGGAGAGAGGCCTTCAGAAGAAACCAACTCTGCTGACACCTTGATCTTGGACTTCTAGCCTCCAGGATTGCGAGGAAATGAATTTCTGTTGTTTAATCCACCCAGTCTCTGGTACTTTGTTTCTGCAGCCCTGGCAAACCAAAGCACTCCACTCCACATCTTCACCAACACGTGGTATTATCAATCATTTTTATTTTAGCCATTCTGGTTGGAGGGTGCAGTGATAGTTCATTGTTCTATTAATTTGCATTTCCTTGAGACCTCATGAAATGGAGCAAATTTTTCTATGTTTATTGACCATTTGGAGATCCTCTTTGGTGAAGTGCCAATTCAAGTCTTCTATTGGGATATCTTTTTTTTTTTTTTAATAGAGGAGGAAGGAACATTTCCCACTTCATTTTAATTAATTAATTAATTAATTTCTTTTTGGCTGTGTTGGGTCTTCGTTTCTGTGCGAGGGCTTTCTCCAGTTGCGGCAAGCAGGGGCCACTCTTCATCGCGGTGCGTGGGCCTCTCACTATCGCGGCCTCTCTAGTTGCGGGGCGCAGCCTCCAGACCCGCAGGCTCAGTAGTTGTGGCTCACGGGCCCAGTCGCTCCGCGGCATGTGGGATCTTCCCAGACCAGGGCTTGAATCCGTGTCCCCTGCATTGGCAGGCAGATCCTCAACCACTGCGCCACCAGGGAAGCCCGGGATATCTTTTTTGATTTGTAAGAGTTCTTTCACATTCTGTGTTTAAGTCCTTTGTCAGACATATGTCAGCAAATGTCATCTCCCATTCTGTGGCTTGTCTTATTATTCTTTTAATAATGTCTTTTGATGAGCAGAAGTTCCTAATTTTAATGTAATCCAATTTATCAATCTTTCTCTTTGTTTTGTGTTCTATTTAAAACAGCTTTACCTCATGGTAATCTAGATTTTCTCCTGTATTTTCTCCCAGAAGCATTGTCTAACTTTCACAACTAGATCACTGATATGACAGGAATTCTTTTTTTTTTTAAGATCTACAGCACGCGGATTTTTTTTTTTTTTTTGGCTGCGTTGGGTTTTCATTGCTGAGCACGGGCTTTCACTAGTTGCGGCGAGTGGGAGCTACTCTTTGTTGCGGTGCTCAGGCTTCTCAGTGTGGCGGCTTCTCTTGTTGTGGAGCACGGGCTGTAGGCACTCAGGCTTCAGAAGTTGCAGCACGCAGGCTCAGTAGTTGTGGTGCACCGGCTCAGTTGCTCCACGGCATGTGGGATCTTCCCGGAGCAGGGCTCGAACCCGTGTCCTCTGCACTGGCAGGCGGATTCTTAACCACTGTGCCACCAGGGAAGTCCAGGACTTCTTTTTTATGAATGATCTGAGGTAGTGGTCAAGATTCATATTTTTCCCCCTGAAGATATCCAACTGATCTAGCACCATTTATTGAAAAAGCCATCCTTTCCTTACTGTTCTGCATTTGCCATCTTTATCATAAATTAAGTATCTATATGTGTGTGGATTTATTTCCAGACTCTCTGTTCTGTCCATTGGTCTATCTTTGTGCTAATATCACACTGTCACATTATTTTAACATTATGGTAAGTCTTAACGTCTGGCAGAATAAATCCTCCAAATTCATTCATTCTTCTTCCAGGCTGTCTCTGCTATATTTTTAGCACTTTGTATTACATAAATTTAGAATCAGCTTGCCAAGTTTCTATACATCTACTGGGATTTTTATTTGGATTGCATTGAATTTGGAGAGAATTGACATTTACAAAATTGAGTGTTCCAGTTCATGAACATGGCATATCCTTACGTTGACTTAGATATTTTTTTATCTCAATAATGATTTTTTTTTCAATAATGATTTTTTACTGTCACTGCAGAAGTCTTCTATACCTTTCATTTGATATATACCTAGTTATTGGCTATTTTATACTATTATAAATGTCACTTTTACAACTTTATTGTCTAATTGTTGCTGAACAGAAATATAACTAATTTTTTTTAATTCTCTTTTTAAAAATATTATTTATTTATTTATTTAGGCTGTGCTGGGTCTTAGTTGCAGCATGTGGGATTTTTAGTTGCGGCATACCGACTTCTTAGTTGCAGCATGCAGACTTCTTAGTTGCTGCACGCAGACTTCTTAGTTGCGGCATGCATGCAGCATCTAGTTCCTGGACCAGGGACTGAATCCAGGCCCCCTGCATTGGGAGTGCGGATTCCTACCCACTGGACCACGAGGGAAGTCCCATAATTAATTTTTGTTTGTTGATTTTGCGTCCCATAACCTTGTCACACTTACTTATTGATCTTAACAATTTATCCATGATTCTCTGGGTTTCCTGTGTATACGATCATGTTGTTTGTAAATAATAGCAGTTTTATTTCTTCCTTTTTAATACTTATGCCTTTTGTTTTCTTTTCTTGCTTTTTTGCATTGCTTAGGCCCTCTAGCACAATGTTGAATACAAGTGGTGATAGCCGTTACACAGATGGTCCCTGACTTACCATGGCTCCACTTATGATGTTTCTACTTGATGAAAGTGTGAAAGGGATACGCATGCAGCAGAAACCGTATTTTGAATTTTGATCTTTTCCCAGGCTAGCGATATGTGGTTAGACATTTCTTTTGTCATGCTGGGCAGCATCAGTGCAATCCAAGGGTCATCCCTGTCGGCCATGCAATCACAAGGATAAACAACCAATACACTTACAACCATTCTGTACCCATACAATCATTCTGTTTTTCACTTTCAGTACAAGTATTCAATAAATTACATGGGATACTCCACATTTTATTATAAAATAGGCTTTTTGTTAGATGATTTTGCCCAACTGTAGGCTAATATAAGTGTTCTGAGCATGTTTTAGGTCGGCTCGGCTAAGCTACGATGTTTGGTAGGTTAGGTATTTTAAATGCATTTTCAACTTATGATATTTTCAACTTACAGTGGGTTTACTGGGATGTAATCTCGTTATAAGTTGAGGAAGATCTGTATTCTTCTCGTTACCAATTTCTGATAGTGATTTCAGTATTTCACTTTTCTGCAGGTATTTTTAGATACCCTGCAAAAGGATGTTTCCATTTTTTTATTAGTTTGCTAAGAATCTTTACAATGAATGTATTGAATTTTATCATATGATTCTTCTGCATCTATTGATATGATCCCATGAGTTTCTCCTTTAGTGATTGTGTGAAATTATACCAATTGATTAAACCAATCTTTTATTTCTTGGTCTTTGTATATTATCCTTTTTCTGTAATGCTGGATTTAGTTTAATAATGTTTTGTTTAGGATTTTTACATCTAAATTCATGGGAGAGGTTGGCTTATACTTTTCTTATAATATCCTTGTCAGTTTTAGGATCAAGGTTATTCTGTCCTCATAAAACAAGTTGGGAAGTGCTCCCTCTTTAAGTAGTCCCCGAAAAATAAATATTTATTCTCCTTGAATGGTTAGCAAAATTCACTAGTGAAGCCATCTGGACTTGGAGTTTTCTTTGTGGGATGGTTTTAATCATGGATTCAATTTATTAAATAGATGTAAGTTTATTCAGATTTTTCTGTTTCTGCTTTTGTCACCTTTGGTAGGTTGTGGGTTTTTTTTCTAAATTTCATTGGCATACAAATTTTTATCTTCTTATCTTTTTAATGTCTGAAGATTGGCTGTGATATCCTCTTTGTCAGTCTTATAATGGTAATTTGTGATTTTTCTCTCCTTTCTTGATAAGTCTCACGAGGAGTTTATAGATTTCAATATTCTTTTCAAAGAACTAATTTTTGTCTTTGTTTCTTTAATATACATTTGTTTTTAATTTCACTGGTTTCTACTCTAATCTTTATTTTTTCCTTCCTTCCACTTTCTTTGGGTTTATATACTTGCTGTTCTTTTTCTAGCATTTGAAATGGATACTTACATTATTGATTTTCATCCTTCTTTTCTTTATTTTTGTTTTTTTAAAACGTTTTTATTTTTTTAATATTCTTTTTTAAAATATTTATTCATGTATTTACCATTTCTTTTTTTCTTTCTTTTTTTTGGCTGCACTGCACAGCTTGCGGGATCTTAGTCCCCTGACCAGGCATCAAACCCCGGGCCCATGGCAGTGAAAGTCCAGTCCTAACCACTGGACCACCAGGGAATTCCCTCAGCCTTCTTTTTAACTTAAACATTTAAGGTATAAAAAGCAGTTTTATCTGCACCCAATACTTCAATGGTCATATTTTTATTATCATTCAGTTCAACATATTTTCTAACTTTTATTGCAATTTCTTCTTTCACTCATTAGATTTTTTAAAGTGTTT
This sequence comes from Eschrichtius robustus, assembly GCF_028021215.1. Taxonomy (NCBI): domain Eukaryota; kingdom Metazoa; phylum Chordata; class Mammalia; order Artiodactyla; family Eschrichtiidae; genus Eschrichtius; species Eschrichtius robustus. The sequence continues at coordinate 51,728,621 of NC_090842.1, read as the reverse complement.
CTTAATTTCTGGAACTGGGGATTTGGGGTGTTTTGTGTTTTTTTTTTAAATTATTGATTTCTAGCTTAATTATATTATAATAAGAAAACATATTCTGTATGATTTTAGTCCTTTAAAATTTGTCCAGATTTGCTTTATGGCCCCAAATCTGGCCAATTTTGGTGAATGTTATAGTATTCTCGAAAAGAATGTGTATTCTGCAGATGTTGGGAGCAATATTTATATGTGTTAATTGGATTAAGTTTGTTATTTTTGTTTACATCTTATATATCCTATTGGTTCTGTGTGTCCTATCAGTTACTGAGAGAGATGCGCTAAACATTTCTCACGTTGAATGTGAATTTGTCTCTTTCACCTTTTAGTTCTGCTCATTTGCCTTATACATAGTGAGGCTGTGTTATTAGATGCATATAAATTTAAATTATCATATCTTCTTGGCGATTGACTCCTTTCTCATTATCCTTCTTTAGCCCTAGTAATGCTTCCTGTCTTAACATATATTTTGTCTGACATTTATATAACTGCACCCACTTTGTTTTGGTTGATGTTTGTCCTGTCTATATTTCCCATCTTTTTATTTCCAGTTGTTCTGTATCCTATATTGAAAGTGTCTTGTAAGCAACATTTAGTTGTATTGTGCTTTATTACTTAATCTGCTAATCTTTGTCTTTTAATTGGAATATTTCATCATTTTACATTTGCACAATTAATGATACATCAAGATTAAGATCTACCATCTTAGTATTTGTTTTCAATTCATTCCGTTCTCCTATGTTCATTTTTTCAAATTTTTAACATTTTTGGATTAACAGGTCATTTTTATCAATCCTTTTTCTCCCTCTACTAACTTGTCAAATCCACATTATTTTACTCTTTAAAATCTGGAGATTACAATATGCATCTTCTGTTTATTAGAGCCTAATGTAAATTAGTACATTTATTTCTTCCTGGATGATTAAAACTAAATTTTTAATTTTTTAACTCCCTTTTCTTCCAGTAGTGGATGCTTTCTATGCCCCACCTAAACCTCTTTGGCACCATTTCCATGCATGTTGGCACAATTGACAACTCCCAGCATCTGTGACCCAACTTGGCCTGAGGGCTTCTTTGGATGCTGAGTGCCAAGCAGGCTAGAAGTGCCCAGAAATTTAAAACTCCCTGAAGTAGTCCTCAACGAATTACTGATCAGAAATGGCGAATAAATATCCCAGCTTCTTTGCCCTTCAGGTGGGATTAACTCTGAGGTGCCTGATCTCCTCTGGTCCCACAGTTTCCAAACAGGATTAAGCTCCAGTTACCCCTGGTGATACTTTGCTAGATTATACACACTTCATTGGTTCCCTCCCTACCCGACCTCACTTCCCCAGTCCCATACTGATATTACCTGGGTTAACTCCCCAAATAAATGATTTGAACTCAGATCTCTGTTTCAGGGTCTGCTGTGGTAAATTCCCCTTCCACCATTTGTGATATTGCTGTCATATTTTTTTTATTCTATGTGTCTATAAGATTCATAAGACATTATTTTGGGTTTTTTTCTTTTTGCCACACAGCACGGCATGTGGGATCTTAGCTCCCCGACATGGGATCCTAGTTCCCCGACCAGGGATTGAACCTGTGCCCCCTTGCAATGGAAGCGCGGAGTCTTAACCACTAGACCACCAGGGAAGTCCCCATAAGTCATTATTTTTGTTTTATGCAATCAGTATTCACTTAGATTTACACCCACATTTTCTCTTTCTGCCACTCTTTAATCCTTCCTAAATTTCCGCCCTTAACTCTGGAATAATTTTTCTTATGCTTGAATAACTCCTTTTAGCATTTCTTCTAGAGTGAGTATACAAGTAACTAATTCTCTCTAAATGTTTGTTTGTCTAAACATTTCTTATTCTTTGTCTAAACATTTCTTCATTTCACCGTCATTTCTGAAGCCTATTTTCACTGGATCTGGAATTCCAGGCTGGCCATTATTTTCTTTCAGCACATTAAAGATCTTATTCAGTTTTCTTCTGCCTTCTATCCTTTCTATCAAAAACTCAGCTGTCAATTTCATTGTTTCTTTTGGAGAGAATGAGTCTTTTTTCTCTAGATACTTTTAAGATTTCTCTTTGTTTTAAATTTAACATCTTCACTATGATGTACCTAGCTGTGGCTTTCTTTGTATATATCTAGCTTGGGATTCATTTCTCTCTTTCCTCTTGTTCTGGGACCCCAATTATATGATGTTAAACATTTTTAACATGTCTTTTACATTATTTTCTGTATTTCCCATTTTTTCTCTCTCCTCATACACATAAAATTAACAACCACAAGTACACCCCTTGTCAACTTGGCACCCACAAGGATCTCTTAAACCATACTTTAGCTCCAAATAAAAACAATAACAAGGTCATAGTTCCACCTTATATGATACAACAATTCTGCATACAACTAAAAACACACAAAAAACTAAAAACCTCCTTCCCCAGAAGAGGAGGTAAAGTCCTTGAGTGATGTTTGCTCTTCTCCTTGATAACCTTTAACTTAAAATATGATTTAAAATAAGGAGGAAATACTCATGATAATTAAAGTCCTCATTTCTGCACTGGCCATGTGGCTGTAGCTGGTATTTATAACTACCTTCCTCTGCTGCCCTTTTTATATTCCTTCTGCCTTCAGCAGGCACCTCAGCTGGTCATGGTTCTTTAGCTGGTGGGGTGACCCAAACATTTTATTCCTGAAGGGTCTGGGCCATTAGTAGTCCGACCTGATTTGGGTTGTTGTAGTTTTCCATTGACCTTAATCACAGGTCAAGGTAATACTAAGAGATGCCTTCAGGGATCTCCTGTATTCCAGACATGCTCTTCCTTGCCTCTGTTGTAGAGTAGCAGTCCAATTTCCCCTTGGTAGGCAGGATCAATCACCCCAGTCAACACAAGTGCAGTAATTCCTTTCTTTGTCTGTTGATTCAGAGGCGTGAGGAGTCCAAAATGACCAGGTGGAATCATTGTTGTGTCTCCTGGTAGAAGCATTCCTCCCATGGAACTAAGACATCTAGGCCAGCAGAGCATACACTTGCAGGAACAGGAGACAAACATTTTGCTAGTGGGTCACCAGGGGTAATAGTGAGTGGTGCCACTCCCATTTCCTCTCCTTGATTCCTGGACCTGTGAATCCTGGCTATGGGGGAAACAGCACCATATTTTGGATGTTGATTCAAAGCATTTACACCCTTGAGAACCTTGCCCCAACATCGTAAGATACTGCCACCTAGCTAGTGCTGTAATTGAGTCTTCAAAAGGCCAGTCCACCATTCTATCAAACCAGCTGCTTCAGGATGGTGGGAAACACGGTAAGACCAGTGAAATCCATGAGCATGGGCCCATTGCCACACTGCTTTTGCTGTGAAGTGAGTTCCTAGATCAGAAGCAGTGCTGTGTGAATGATGAATAAGATATTCTGTTAGTCCACAGATAGTAGTTTGGGCCGAAGCATCGTGTGCAGGGAATGAAAATCCATTTCCAGAGACAGTGTCTATTTTAGTAAGAACAAAACATCGCCCCTTACATGATGGAAGCAGTTCAGTGCAATCAACGTGCCATCAGGTAGCTGACTGATCACCCCCGGGAATAGTGCCATATCCAGGACTGAGTGTTGGTCTCCTAGCAGATTGGGCAGTCAGTGGTGGCAGTAGCTAGTCTGGCCTCGGTGAGTGGAAGCCCATGTCACTGAGCCCATGCAGAACTCCATCCCTGCCACCATGGGCTACTTTGTTCAAGAGCCCATTGGGTGATGACAAGGCGTGGCTAGGGGTCTCCAGAGGCTGACTGGTATCCACAGAACCAGTCATCCTATCCACTTGGTTATTAAAATCTCCTCTGAGGTCATTCTTTGGTGAACATTCACATGGGATAAAAATGTCTTCACACTTTTTACCCATTAGAGAGGTCTATCCACACACCTCTTTCCCAAATGTCCTTGTCACCGATTTTCCAATTATGTTCCTTCCAAGTTCCTGCCCATACAGCCAAACCATTGGCCACAGCTCATGAATCAGCAGAATCGCACATCTAACCGTTCCAAGCAAAATGAACCAGGTGCACTGCTAAAAGTTCTGCCCACCAGGAAAACTTCCGTTCACTGCTCCTTCAAGGATGTCTCGGAGAGGGGCCGTAGCACTGCAGCTGTCCGGTTTCAGGTGGTGCCTGCATATCGTGCAGAGCCATCTATAAACCCAAGTCTTCTCTTCCTCTGTCAACTGATGGTGGGGATCGCCCCTTGCCATAAGTGCAGGCTGCGAGTTCAGCTTGTGTTGTAATTCAGCCAATCACAGGATGAGATTCTGTGTTTGATTTTCAGCAATCTCAGCCCTGCAGCTGCAGGAGTTAAGGTTCTCCTTCAGAGCACACATAGGAGCTTTACAGAGATGGTACATGCCTGTTGAAATATTATTATAATACAGAAAGATTTAAAGCAAAGAGTGAAAGTTCGCTGTCCTTTCTACCTCTTTCTCCCAACTCTTACTGCACAGGGGTAATCACTGAACTAATCTGGGTTGTGTGAGTGCGTGTTTGCACATGTGTGTTTTCAATTTTTTAAGTAAGAACATGCTGTTCTGCAACTCTCTGTATTTTCAATTAGCAACACCTCCTGGACATACTTCCATGTTATTGTATGTAGATCTACTTCATTTCTTTTTTTGTTTTTTTAAACAAGTTTATTTTCTTTTTTTAAAAAAATTTTATTTATTTATTTATTTTTGGCTGTGTTGGGTCTTCGTTTCTGTGCGAGGGCTTTCTCTAGTTGCGGCGAGCGTGGGCCACACTCTTCATCGTGGTGCGCGGGCCTCTCACTGTCGCGGCCTCTCTTGTTGCGGAGCACAGGCTCCAGACGCGCAGGCTCAGTAGTTGTGGCTCACGGGTCCAGTTGCTCCACGGCATGTGGGATCTTCCCAGACCAGGGCTCGAACCCATGTCCCCTGCATTGGCAGGCAGATTCTCAACCACTGCGCCACCAGGGAAGCCCTACTTCATTTCTTTTAACAACTCTACAGTGTTTTGTGGTAAAGGAGATGTCATAACTTATTAGAACATTTATTAATGGCAAACTAGTATCTATTAGTTTAATTGTGATGATAGGTACAACTGACAAGCCATACACACAATAAGAACAAAACAATTTCAGTTGAGATGTAGAAAATAAAGTTCTTTCAAAAGGTTCTATTATGTTATCACTGTATTAAGTCACTGCATTAAAAGGTAAATTACATTTACAGCATTTCCAATATTTTGCTTTTACAAACAATGCTGCAATGAATATCATTGAACATATATAATTGCTATGCTCTCTGTGTATGTGTGTAATTGTGTGTTTCTGTAGAATAGATGTCTAGAAGTGGAAATGTGTGGGTCAGAGGGTATGTGCTCTACATTTGGATAGGTAATGGCAAATTTGCCCTGTAAAATTCACGATAGATTTTTAATTATCTTTTTTTGTTTGTGATAATGAGAATATACCAGGTAACTAGGCCCCAGAAAGGGCTGAAGATTCTTTTGTTCTTTTAGAAGACGTGGTCATGACAGGGATTAGCAAACTATGGCCTGCAGCCTATTTTTGCCGCATGTGGCCTGCAGCCTGTTTTTGTATGGTCCATGAGCTAAGAATGATTTTTACATTTTTAAGGGTTTGTAAAAAAAAAAAAAAAAATCAAAGAAGAACATGCAAGCAAGACTATCTGTGACCCACAAAGCCTAAAGATTTACTATATGGCCCATTATGGGAAAAGTTTACTGACCACTGGTCTAGATCATCCTTTTTAAGCTTTAATGTGCGTTTGAATCCTGGGAAACTAGCTTCTGAGATCTAGAGTGGGACTACATCTCTAACAAGGTCCCAGGTGATACTGCTGACCCCCGACCATACTTTGAGTAACAAGGCTCTAGAGCTGCACTGTCCAAAAAAACTAGCACTTGCAATGTGGCTAGTGCAACTAAGGAACTACATTTTTTGATTTATCTCATTTTAATTAATTTATATTTAAAATTTAAAACTAGTACTTGATTCAGCAACTAGAAATCTTTTAAATACTTTGGTACACTTTCAACTGTCAATTTTATGAAATTTAAATACATATCAGTTATTTCCAATAAAAATTTAGTGTCCAAATTGAGGTGTGTTCTAAGTGTAAAATGCACACCAGATTTTGAATACTTTGTATGAAAAAAGACTGTAAAATTTTGCAACATATTCATGTATCAAATCATTATGTTGCACACCTTAAATGTATACAGTGTTATATGTCAATTATATCTCAATAAAACTGGGGTGGAAAGACTGTAAAATATCTCAGTAATAATTTTTTATATTGATTACATGCCAAAATATTTTTATATATTTGGTTAAATTTAAATTAATCAATTACTTCTTTTAACTTTTTAAATGTAGCTATCAGAAAATTTTAAATTACATATGTGCCTCGTGTTCTATTTCTATAGGGCAGCACTGGTCTAAAATGGCCCAAGCCTGTGTTTCTGAATGCATGCATCAGCCAAAAGAACCAGGTTTTATCAGCCAATGTGTGGGTGGCACAGCGGGAGAAGCTAGCTCATGGAAAATGTAAAGACTAAAATAATGTGTTGATAAAATTATCCATTTGTCTAGAGATTCTCAGGTGGGTAAGGAACTCGGTACCTCATCCCCCCAGAATCCATGGTTCTCACCAGTGGCACAATAGTCTTACCCTTCATGGAACTAACCCTATAATGCTGTGCATTTCAGTGTATTCTTTTTTGTATGATGGGCCAAGTCTAGCTCATCCTGGAAATACTGAACCTAGATAGTGCTGAATAAAGTAATGAAGGATCAGAGTGAGTTTAGATGCCTTGCCTGAAGCCAGGAGAATAGAGCAAATGTTCCCTGAGAACGTCTACAACAAGAAGGTTTGAAAAAACTTTGAAAGTAAATATCTATAAGCAAAGAAAAAAAGGCATGAAAAGGAAAAGAAACAACACAAGGGGATTCTGAACAACAGATTCTACCAGCAACCTGGAATCTTCTTTGGAACAATTCCAATTTTAATTGATGGGGTAAATGCATGTTCATCATAATTGGAAGTGTTTAATCCAGTCCACAAATGTTTGACTTAAAGACCATCTGAGTTCAGAAACCAGAGGACTAAAGTTAGATTGAGTAATGACATAGAAAAGGAAAATGGAAATTTTTTATAATTATTCTGCTAATTCAGTTTCTTCTACTTCCTGTCCCTAAAATATCTATTTACAAGTGTTCTTTTAAAAATGCATGAAGCTCAAACAAATACTTTTTTTTGGAAAAAGAGTGACAAGAATGTTTCACTTTACAGAAATTTTCTTTACTAAGTATTCATTTTAGGATCTCACACAAGAGTAGTCTTTGAACAGAGCATCACATAAGTCATAAAGAGAATCCCATTGTCATGTCCACCACTTACTAAAGAACAGTCAAACGTGAGGATGACAAAACTTTGGTATTATTAGTAAAGTAATAGGAAAATATATCTTGATTTTCCAAAAGAAAGTTATTTGCATATAGAATCCAAACATTTACCAATTATATAAATAAACCGAAGTTGGGGTAAAAATGGATGGAGTGGACTTTTACTCTTTTGGACACTGTTCATTCTCCAAAAGGTCTGGGTGGACAGAGAGGCAATATCACAGAGGGTGTTAGTATTTTAGGGGTTAGTTTAAAACTACTTAACATTAAAAAAAAATTAAAGCCATATCTGAAGCTACATAAGACAAATTAATTCACAAGACACTGAGCTGGAAGGTGTGCCCAGAAGAAGTGCTATTGGGACTTTGGGGTAGACTCTGCTCATCCTTGTTATCCCTTCTTTATTCTTTTGGTATTAGTACAAGATTCTTCTTTGGGGTACCAGCCTGGCCTGGCCAAATCGGAGTCATAGTAATTGGTTGAACGTATGCATGGCCACATGACCCAGGCTAGCGCAACTGACGTCATCTGTTGGGAATCCGAATGGTGACAGGAGTGACAAGGTCAGAGAGCGGTTGGAGTTGATTCACCTCAACAGCAGCAGCACCCGGAATAGATGGTCAGTTAGTTCTTGCTCTCTGGAGCCCTGGAGTTGTCCTGGATGGTCTCCCTTACAAGGTTATTCTATTTTTTCCTTGGATTCCATGAGCTTCTCCAAATCCTTTCAACAGATTGTTTGGTTTAAGTTAACCAGACTCAGTTTCTGTTGCTTGTAAACAAAGACCCTGCTGCATTCCGACTTAACACAATGAGAAAATACATTAGAGGTAATTTAGCCCATCTGTTTATTATCATTAGGCAGAATTAGGTATAAATGATCTCAGAAAGGTGAAATCTGGCTTAGCTAAGCAGAAATAGTGTATTCCATAATGTCACCTATTAAAAAACTGAGTGTACCTGCCAAGAAGTTCTCCCAAGAAGTTCTTCCTTTACATCTAATTTAAAATTCTCAATTTTTGGACAATATCCATTTAATGCCATTATCTCACTATATATTTATTACATGCTTATTAGGTAATAAGAATGGCAACATGTCAATGTAGAGGGATGAGTACACAGGTGTTCATTGTACTCTTTTCTCTACTTTTGTGAAGTTTGAAAATTTCTAAAAGTTGTTCTTTTTTAAATGCCTCTCATGTATGAGATGGTGGCAATATTGTGGGACGTACAAGACAAAGTTCTACCTTCACAGGGTGTATTAGGTAAAAGAATGAAAATACAGAATTCTTGGTCCACATAGAAAAGCTTTTGTGAGCACAGGCATGGAACAAGGGTCCCTCAGGTACAGGTGAACTTATACTGACATCAGGGAGCCAAACAAACACAAAATAATAAAGATGAGCGAACTCCTTGGGGTGGGTACCAAGGCTTCATGCTAGCCACTTGAAAAGCTTCAACTTTAATACGTGTTAGAGGATATGCTCCTTTTCTTAAATCTGATTGGCCCAGCCAGCTGGCTGCTGGGGCACCAATCATGAGAAGACAAACACCTCCAGGCAGGGGCGGGGCAGGGGGAGGTGCTCTGAATGTACATATAAGGAATCCACTGATAAACTGCTTGGGTTGGGGAAATGAGACCTCAAAGGGGGATAATCTGCCTTCTAAGGCGCATGGGTCCCCTTACCTGCAGGACTAGCGTAGCCTAGCGTTAAGAGCAGGCATTGTCATCAGATGACCTGGATTTGGATCGTAGCTCCACTACTTCTTTTCCTCTTTCTTAAATTTTTCCTCCCAAATTTTTTTATTTTGGTAAAATACACGTAATGCAAAATTTACCATTTTTAAGTGCACAGTTTGGTAGTGTTAAGTACATTCACAATGTTGTGCAATCAATCTCCAGAACTCTTTCATCTTGCAAAACTGAAACTCTATACCCATTAATAACTCCCCACTCCCTCCTCCTCCCAGCCCCTGGCAACCACCATTCTACTTTCTGTTTGTATAAATTTGAGTACTCTATTATTATGTAACTCATGTAGGTGGAATCATACATCATTTGTCTTTTTATGACTGGCTTATTTCCCTTAGCATAATGTCCTCAAGGTTCATCCAGGTTATAACATGTGTCAGAATTTCCTTCTTTTTCAAGGCTGAATAATATTCCATTGTATGGAAATACCACATTCATCCACATTGTTATCCATTCATCCATCAATGGATTCTTGGGTTGTTTCCACCTTTTGGCTATTGTGAATAATGTTGCTATAAACCTGGGTGTAGAACAATCTCTTTGAGACCCTGCTTTCCATTCTTTCAGTTATATACCCCAAAGTGGAATTGCTGGATCATATGGTAATTCTATTTTTAAGTTCTTGAGGAACCTCCATACTGTTTTTCACAACAGCTGCACCATTCTTCTTTCCCCCCAGCAATGCATGAGTGTTCCAACTTCTCCACATCCTCAAGAACACTTAATATTTTCCTTTTAAAAATTATTATAGCCATCCTAATAGGTGAGCTGGGATATTTTAATGCTCACATCTGATTTGGAAAATGTAGCTCTATAACCTGTGGCAGAGGGTACTGACCAGCTAGTGCCAGAGAAGAGAAGGTCACAGACCACCTAGTGCCAGAGAACCTGAAAGAGCTGGCAGGAGCCATGACTGCCCAGATGAGGGAAGTACAGTAGAGCCACACCCAGAAAACTGTGCTTAGTTAGGGCTGTTTTCTACCACAAGTATGTAGAGAAAAGGCTGGCAGGGCCCAAAGAGGAACCAAAGTTATTAAAAGAATGGAGGAATTGGTCCAGAGCAAAGACAAAATCTCCAAGGAGTAGTTTGGGTCATCAGTGTCCACTGTTTACAAATATGGACAAAACCAACAAGGGAATTTTTCTTTTAAGAAAAGGGATGTTTTAAAAAGGGAAAATATACTAGCAATATGGCAAAGACTTAAAAAGGAGAATCTGAGTTCAATATTAGACGAAAAAAATATATTAAGATAAAGCTATACAAAATGAGGAATGGTTTCACCAGAAAGTGAGGAAGTACTATTTTTGGAACTCCCTCTGCTGAAAGAAGTGTGTCTTATTGGAGGGAAAGTTCAGTCTTTCTACAGATCAATCAAGTAACAGAAGAATGTTCAGTCTCTGGCTTCTTTGAGAGAGATATATATATATATTTTAAACTTTGTCATTTTCACATTTCCCTATTCCCAATTATTTCAGAAAACTCTCAAAATTCAAATTCAGCATGCCTGAAATCCAACTCAGACTCTTCCTCCCCTCCCACTCCACCCCTATGAAAAATGCCCCTGACACCACAGCTTTCCCTCCCCAGCTGAGTGGCTGCCCTGCCACCCCTCCTGCCCTTTGGAATCACCTTCACACCTCCTCCCCTTCACTTACCCAGTCGGTGGTTTCTTCTTCTGACTTGCTTTCTGAACCTGCATCATTCTCCTCTGCCCCAGGCCTGATCCTCTCCCCAGGCTTATCTATAGCGTCTGGCAGAAACTTCCCGGCTCACCTCTAGTCTCCATCCTCCATCCATCCAGCACTCCCAGGCCTCAAGGCTGCCACACCATCCACTGCTCTACAGCTGCTCAAGCACCAACCCATCCTCAACTCCTGGTTTCCCAAAGAGTAGCCTGAAAACTTAAATGAACTTCAAGGCAAATTAACCTCCAACCCATAAACAATCACTGCTTCCAGGATTCACCATATGTGTTTTTTAAAAGTTACAATATTGACAAAACAGTATTATTATTTTTTTTAATATATTTATTTATTTATGGCTGCGTTGGGTCTTCGTTGCTGCCCGTGGGCTTTCTCTAGTTGTGGCAAGCGGGGGCTACTCTTCGTTGCAGTGCACGGGCTTCTCATTGTGGTGGCTTCTCTTGTTGCAGAGCACGGACTCTAGGCGTGCGGGCTTCAGTAGTTGTGGCACGCGGGCTCAGTAGTTGTGACTTGCGGGCTCTAGAGCGCAGGCTCAGTAGTTGTGGCGCACAGGCTTAGTTGCTTTGCAGCATATGGGATCTTCCTGGACCAAGGATCGAACCCGTGTCCCCTGCATTGGTAGGCAGATTCTTAACCACTGTGCCACCAGGGAAGTCCCAGACAAAACAATATTATTTTAACAACAAAAATTCAAGGCAAAAATTCCCCACTGTCTCATGGGTTTGTGTACATCCATGATATCCTCTAGTCCTTGTCTATGTGCTTAGTCCATGTTTACAGACTTGCAGTAATGTTGATAGAATTTTGAATCTTCTTATTTTACTTAACATGATATAGGGAATAATCTTCTATTTTGTTAGTAACATTGCCTGATCATTTCCCCAAAGCATTGCTCCAATTCACGTTTCTACCAACAATGTACAAGAGTGTCTGATTTCATGTATTCTTACCAGCCACTCTTTCATTTTTTCCAATCTGATGAGTGTTTTTTTTTCTTTTAAAAATGTACCTCAGTTTCTTCACATGTTTATTCATTCTTTGAATTTCTCTTCCTCTGAAAAGCCTATTAAATACCTTCTCTATTTTTCTATTGGATTGTTTTTCTTCCCAAATTGAGGGTCTTCGTGTAGTGAAGATTTTAACCCTTCATCTGCCATGTGTATTGCAAGTACTTTCCCATTATAGATCTCTCAGCCTCTCCCCACCCCTAGTCCTGAGTCAGAAAATGAAATGTCATTTGTCATGGCACAGGAGAATGCATCCAATTTGCTGCTTCCTTGGGCACCTTGTCCCACGGTTCACCTCCTCCTCAACGGGCTAATTCCCTTCAAAATAGAGTGATGCCTAAGTGTCTTTGTTGGTGTGAAAGGCCAGAGTCCCTGAATGAATGAAGGTGTGGGGGATGGGACTGAGGAATGGCTGTAAGACGTGACTGGAGAGATGAAGCAGGAGCTGGGTCATGCAGGGCCTTGTAAGATTTATTTTAAGTGCAAAAGGAAGGTATGAGCTGGATTATGTTTTTGAAAGGATGCCTGTAGCTGCTGGGTGGGAAATGCACTAAGAGAGCAGTACTAGAAGCAAGGAGCCCAGTTAGGAGGACATGACTGTGGTCCAGGTGAGAGACAGTGGTGGTTTGGACTAGGGTACTGGCCGTGGGTAAAGGAGAGGTTGATAGACACATTTTGAGCCATAATGAAGGGTTAATATTGTCAATAGATTATGCTAAGAGATCGGACATGGAGTGGTGAGATGGAGATGTAGAGATTTAACTCCTGGGATTCTGGCTTAAATCACTGGATGGGAGGATCTGATTGGGAGGGGAGTTCAGAAGGAAAACGAGATTCAGTCTTAGACTTGTCAACTCTGAGCCACCTGTGAAACAGTCAGATGGAGAGGTGAGATGTTGGAGGATGGAGCTCAGACTTGGTGTCTGGGTTGGAGACACGAATTTGGAAATAAGCAGCAAAAATTCAACAGATGGTATTTAAAGCCAGGGGAAAGGAGGTGCCGAGAAAGGAGACTATTGAATCTGGGAGCCCAGAAGGCACCTTACTAAAAGCAGTTTCAGTAAGTGTGTGGGAGCGTGGTGAGTATATTGGAATGAGTTGGAAAATTCATAAAAAGTGAGGAAGTAGAGATGGCATATAGAGACAACTCTGTCAGGAAGCTCAGTTGTGAATAAAGAGTGAGAAATAGGGAGGCGTGGAGAAAGGGTGTGGAGTCAAGAGAGAGGTGTTTTGTTTTTTTAAGTGGGAGATAGAGAGAGAGAGCGAGAGCGTGCCTGAATGCTGAATGAGATGGGGGTGGGGTGCTGAGAAGGTGAGAGGAATGGGTCCAGAGCACGGGGAAAGGGCCTGACTTAGGGCAGGAGGAGGTCACCCCCCTTGGCACAATAGAAGGAGGTGAAGGAGAGGATGCAGATGTGAGAAGCCTGTAGATTAGATGGTAGGAAGGTGAGAGGGGTCCTGTCCGGTGGGAGTTGACGGGGGGATGCTGGCAGGAAGGGAAGCAGGAGGGGAATGGAGAGAGAGAAATATTTACAGAGCGAAAGAAAGAAACCAGTTCTTAGATTGCTAAGAAGAGTGAAGACAAAGCCCATCTCATGAAATTTCAGAATACCAAAAATAAAGAGAAAAGTTTCCAAAACAGAGAGAGAGAGAGAGAGAGTGAGAACCAGATCACACAAAAGGGAATGATGATCCTATGAGCACCATATCTCTCTCGTTGGCAACACTGGATGCTGGAAAACACTGGAGCAACAGATAGATAGTTCCAAGAGAAGATTAATTTTTGAACCCGGAGCTCTATACCAAGTCAAACAAGCATTCAAATGGAAAGGACAAAATAAAGATATTTTCAGTCATCCAAAGATTCATAAAGTTTACACTCACAGACACATCCCTGAAAATTCCCCAGCAAGTCAGAAAATGAATCCATGAGAGATATATGTGATACTAAAAACAATGATGAGCAAAGAACGGGGGTAAAGGGTGTGCTTATAATTAAGTATAACTAATAACTGGCTGTTTTTTTGAAGGCAGTCTGAAGACAGTCTGAAACTCAAGTTCAGCTGATTATAAACATGAGAGGTGGGGGTGAAGAGAGAGAGGAGGGAAGTGAAAGTCCACTAAGTTCTTCATCTCATTCAGAGGAGGAAATAGATACTGATTACCTCTAGTTATTGAAGGAAAATGTGTGTTAAATGTAATCTTAATCCTAAAAAGAATAGAAGACGTATACTGTTTATATATTCTAATCCCCAGAAGGAAAGAATGGAACAACAACAACAAAAACCTATTAATTCAAAGAAAATAAAAGATGCTTAAAAAGGGGGGAAGGGGAAGAAAGGCAAGAGAAAAGAAATAATTGTATTCAGAAATAGAAAACCCCAAAGAAGATGGTATAAACGGTGCTAAACATATCTCATTGAGGAATTGAAGAATGAGTTATTAGAGAAACATAATAAAATTTCTGAGTGAGGTTATCTTGTCTTTTCCACCCCAACTGGAAGGTGGTGAGGAATATCTCTAAAACTATCTTTATTAATAAATATACTACTTACCATGGCTGTATAATTACCCAAAGTGTAGTGGCATAAAACAACTATTTCTTTTGCTTGTGAATTCTATGTAGCAGGAATTGGGGCAGGGTACAGTGGAGGGAGGTGGCCTGTCTTTGCTCCCGACGTTTGGAGCCTCAGTTGAAAGTGTCAAAAACTTTTCACTCACATGTCTGGCAGTTGGTGCTGGCTGTTGACTGGGGGCCTCATTTCTTCTCCATGTGGGCCTCTCCATGTGGCCTGGGCTTCCTCACCACATGGTGGCTGGGTTCCAAGGGCAAGCATCCCAAGAGAAAAAGAGCCAGGTGGAAGCTGGAAGTCACACAGCATCACTTCAATCTGTTTGTTAGAGGTGAGTCACTAAGGCCAGCTCATATTCCAGGGGAGGAGAATTAGGCTCCACCTTTTTTGAGAGAAGGGTCAAAGAATTTGTGGGCAAGTTTTAAAACCATCATAATAACCAAGTGGAATTCTTCAAAATAAAACCAAGAATGTACTATATAAACAAACTTTAAAACTTAAATTCTACAGCAAAACATGATGATATACTAAACAAAGTTAATATACAGCTATACAGACAGACTTTTAAATAACATTAGTCTTAGCGATTTGTCAATAACAAACTCTTTGGGTTTTGCAAGTTTCCTTTTTTTCCAGCTCTCAGATCAGGTAAATTCTGTTAGAATTACAATCAAGAAAAGCTAGCTATTTGCTATTTACAGGAGATATGGACAAAACAAAGTAAAAATCAACATAAAAGGATAAACAGAATTTTTAAAGTTTAAAAAGGGGTGTAAAAAATATACCAGATATCCTAAGAAAAATAATTCAGGGTGAAAATGTTAGGGAATTTCATATTCAACTAACCTTATAAGTAACCAAGAAAAGAGAAGTTAAAACAACGAGATATCAAACAAACAAAATTTTAAAGTATTAATAATGTACATTGCTTGCATGGGTGTAGGGAAGGGTATATTTATTCACTATTGTTGGGTGTGTGAAATTGTACACCCTTTTCAGGGGACAATTTGCAGTATTTGTTAAACTGTAAAGCCCACACCATTTGACCCAACAATTTCACTATTAAATATTCAGCCTACATAATCTTTACTAATGCAATACGATGTGAATACTATGCAGAACTTTTAAAGAGGAATATCTATACATAATAATATGGAAGGATTTCCAGAACACAATGTTAACTGAAAAGAAGCAAGCAGCAGAAGAATACATACAGCATGAGCCCTCTTATTTTTTAAATTACAAAACTAAATTATATATCTACAACTTATGTTCATATTGGGTTGGCCAAAAAGTGCCTTTGGTTTTTAAATAAAAACAAAAGACACATTTTTCATTTTCACCAAGAACTTTATTGAACAACGTATTCACCCTTTTGTTCCACTACTTTCTGCCATTTTTCAGGCAACTTCATAATTCCATCTTCCCAAAACTTTTTATCTTTTTGAGCAAAGAACTGTTCTAGGTGCCTTTTACAGTCTTCCAGGGAATTGAAATTTTTTCCATTAAGAGAATTTTGTAAAGACTGAAATAAATGGAAAGTCAAAGTTGCAATGTCTGGTGAATATGGTGGATAAATCAGAACTTCCCAGCCAAGCTGTAACATTTTTTGCCTGGTCATGAAAGATACAGGCAGTCTTGCGTTATCCTGATGGAAGATTACGCGTTTCTGTTGACTAATTCTGGACGCTTTTCATGGAGTGCTGCTTTCAGTTGGTCTAATTTGGAACAGTACTTGTTGGAATTAATCATTTGTTTTTCATAATAGAGGAGCTCATAGTAGAGGACTCCCTTCCAATCCCACCATATACATAACATCACCTTCCTTGGATGAAGACCGGCCTTTGGTGTGGTTGGTGGTGGTTCCTTTCGCTTGCCCCACGATCTCTTCCATTCCACATTATTGTACAGTATCCACTTTTCACTACCCATCACATTTTGTTTTAAAAACGGAACGTTTTCATTACGTTTAAGTAGAGAATCGCACGCGGAAATACGGTCAAGGAGGGTTTTTTTGCTTAACTTATGTGGAACCCAAACATCAAAGCGATTAACATAACCAAGCTGGTACAGATGATTTTCAGCACTTGAGTTGGATATTTTGAGTATGTCGGCTATCTCCCGCGTGGTGTAAAGTTGACTGTTCTCAATTAATGACTCTATTTGATCGCTATCAACTTCAACTGGTCTACCCGACCGTGGAGCCTTGTCCAGCGAGAAATCTCCAGCACGAAACTTCGCAAACCACTTTTGACATGTTCGATGGGTCACAGCACCTTCTCCATACACTGAACGAATCTTTTTTTGTGTTTCTGCTGCATTTCTACCTTTCTTGAAATAATATGCCGAAAACGTTGCTTTTTTTCTTCCATCTTCAATATTAAAATGACTACACAAAAATTCACTAATTTTGATAAGTCTTTTTTTAAAGGCACACTGATATGACAGCTGTCACCATACAATCTAACAAAATTGTTTCGATGAAGTTAAAGTGCTACTAGAGCCATCTTATGGGAAAATAATGAAGGAACCTTTTGGCCAACCCGATACATAAGCAAACACAAAGAAAAGTGTGAAGAAAGATTTGTATTAAACTGATAAGTGGCTTCCTCTCAGGATTAAAAGTAGGATTAAAAGTTTAGAATAAGAAGGTAAATGAATTTTTTCTCCTCTATACCCTGCTATATTTTGGATTTCTTAAACATAAAATATACATATATAAGCTATATAACTTTAAAAATTCAAAACAAAATGAACTTTAAAAATTGTTTTGTATCGATATATGTATAGTTTTTGGTAACTGTTTTACTGAGACATAATTCCCATACCATACAGTTCATCCACTTAAAGTGTACAATTTAATGGTTTTTAGTATATTCACAGAGTTGTGCAAGCATCATTGTAATCAGCTTTAGAACATTTTCTTCACCCTCAAAAAAAGCCTTTAGCTGTTTACAATAGCCAGGACATGGAAGGAACCTAAATGTCCATCAATAGAGGAATGGATAAAGAAGATGTGGTACATGTATAGAATGGAATATTACTCAGCCATAAAAAGGAATGAAATGGGGTCATTTGTAGAGACGTGGATGGACCTAGAGTCTGTCATACAGAGTGAAGTAAGTCAGAAAGAGAAAAACATATCGTATATTAATGCATATATTTGGAATCTAGAAAAATGGTATAGATTATCTTATTGACAAAGCAGAAATAGAGACACAGACGTAGAGAACAAACATATGGACATCGAGGGGGGAAGGGGGAGGTGGGATGAATTGGGAGATGGGGATTGACATATATACACTATTGATACTATGTATAAAATAGATAACTAATGAGAACTACTGTATAGCACAAGGAACTCTACTCAGTGCTCTGCGGTGACCTAAATGGAAAGGAAATCCAAAAAAGAGGGGATATATGTATACATATAGCTGATTCACTTTGCTATAGAGTAGAAACTAACACAACATTGTAAAGCAACTATACTCCAATAAAAATTAAAAACAAAAAAGCCTTTAGCTATCACCCATTTTCCAATCTTCCCATCCCCCCCAGTCCTAGGCAACCATTAATCCATTTTCTGTCTCTGTAGAATTGCCTTTTCTGTACACTTCATATGTATGGAATCACATAATATGTCATCTTTTGTAACTAGCTTCTTTCACTGAGCATAATGTTTTCAAGGTTTATCTATGTTGTAGTATGTATCAATACTTCATTCCTTTTTATAGCCAAATAATATTCCATTGGATGGATATATGTACCTTGTTTAGTTTATCCATTTAACAGGTGGTGGGCATTTAGGTTGGTTCCGCCTTTTGGCTATTATCAATAATGCTACTATAAAATATTCATGTACAAGTTTCTGTGTGGACATATATTTTCATTTCTCTTAGGTATATATCCAGGTGTGGAATTGCTGGGTCAGATGATATACCTATGTGTAATTATTTGAGTCACTGCCAGACTTTTCCAAAGTGGCTGCACCATTTTACACTCCTACTAACAGCGTATGAGGGTTCCAATTTCTCCACATTCTCACTAACACTTAAATTATTTGTCTTTTTGATTACTAGTGGATGTGATGTAGTATCTCATTGTGGTTTTGATTTGTATTCCCTGATGACTAACGATGTTAAGCATCTTTTCATGTACTTTTTGGCCCTTTGTATATCTTCTTTGGAGAAATGCTTAATCTGAATAATATTTAATAATTAGCCCATTAATTATTAATCTAATTAATAAAATTAGATTACTTTTATTGTTGAGTTGTAAGAGTTCTTCATATATTCCAGATACAAATTCTTTATCAGATGTATGATTTGCACACATTTTCTCCCATTGTATAGATTGTCTTTTCACTTTCTTAATAGTGTCATTCGAAACACAAAATTTTTAATTCTGATGAAGTCAAATTTGTTAATTTTTTGTTAAATTTTGTTAGTACTGATGAAGTTGAATTTGTTAATCTTTCGTTGCTTGTGCTTTTGGTGTCATATCTAAGAAACCATTGCCTTATCCAAGGTCACAAAGATTTACCCCTATGGTATCTTCTAAGAGTTTTATAGTTTTTGCTCTTACATCTAGGTCTTTGATCCACTTTGAGTTAATTTTTGTATATGGTGTGAGATGGGGGTCCAATTTCATTTTTTTGCATATAGATATCCAGTTGTTCCAGCACCATTTGTTGAAGAGACTATTCTTTCCCCACTGAACGGTCTTGGCACCATTATAAAAAAATTGATTTACCATAGAGATATGGGTTTATTTTTGGACTCTCAATTCTCTTCTATTGATCTATACATCTGTCTTCTGCCAGTACCACACTATCTTGATTACTTTTGCTTCGTGGTAAGTTTTGAAATAAAAAAGTGTAAGTTCTCTAAACATTGTTCTTCTTTTCAAGATGATTTTGGCTATTCTGTGTTCCTTGAGTTTCATGTGAATTTTATGATCAGTGCATCAATTTCTACAAGGAACCAGCTGAGATTCTGTTAGGGATTGCATTGAATAAAGTGAACTTTTAAAATGGTAGATCTTGTTATGGTGTTATTATTATTCTATGAGAAATAAGAATAAAGTAGCACTTCATCAAGTGGTTTCATGAGACTCAGCTTATGGGAGTTAACAAATATCAGTGTGTGTCATCATCTAGATCCAGAGTTGCCAAATTCTCACTATACTGCTTCCTATGTATCTTTCAAAACCATGCTTCCTTCTCCATCTCTGCTCTAAAGTTATAAAATACATCCCTAACTTTTCACAATCTTCTAAGAGTTTATAACATGAAATGTAGAAAGGTTGCAACCATGTAGGTCCATTTACATCCCCTGTCCTTCATGCATAGTTGTTATAATTATTACATCCACATACATCATAAACCCCATAATACAATGTTATAATTTTTATTTAAACAATTATTTGTATTTTAAAGAAATTAAGATGACAAAATAATTTTTTATAGTTATCCACCTATTTACCATTCTCAATGATCTTCATTCCATCCTGTAGATTTGAGTGTTTATCTGGTTTCATTTTCCTTCTATCTGAAGAACTTCCTTTAGCATTTCCTGTAGTGCTGGTCTGCTGTTGACATATTCTCTTAGATTTCCTTTAATCTAAAAATCTGTTTTTCACCTTTATTCTTGAAGGATATATTCACTAAATATAGAATCCTGGAATGACAGGGTTTTCTTCCCCCCTGTACTTTAAAGATGTGGTGCCAGTCTTCTGGCCTCCTTTGTTTCTGAAAGAAGTCTCAGGTTATTTGAGACTTTGTCCCCCTGTACACAGAGATAACAATGTGTTGTTATCTCTGACTACTTTCAAGATTTTATCTTTATTTCATTTTCAGAAATTTGACTATAATGTCTCCAGGTATGCTGTTGCTGTTGTTTTTAAAATCCTGCTTGGGAGTACCCTGAGCTTTTTAAATCTATAAATTTACACCTTTACCAAATGTAGCCATTTCTTAAAACTCTTTTTTCAAACATTTTCTGTCCCATTTTTCCTCTCTTTTCCTTCTAGGACACCAGTTACATGTATGTTAGACATTTTGATATTACCCCACACGTCCTTGAAGTGCTGTTCATTTTTTTTTTAATGTGTATGTCCTTCAGCATGGATAATTTCTATTGATCTACCTTCAACTTTACTAAGTCTTCTGTAGTCTTTCTTCTGCTCTTAAAGCCACCCAGCGATTTTATATATGATATTGAAATTTTCATTTATGATATTGACTTTTCTGAGAAATTTTGAGAATTTCCATTTTGTTCTTTTTTATAGTTACTATTCTGCTGAGATTTTCTATTCTTTTATTTATGGCAAATACATTTCCTTTATGTCCTTGGGCATAGTTGTAATAGCTGCTTTTAAATCCTTGTCTGCTATCCTAGTATCTGAATCATCCTGGAGTTGGTCTTCATTGGCTATCTTTTTTCTTAGATTGTTGTGTTTTCTTGTTTTTTGGTATATCAGGGAATTTTGATTGTATCCTGGATGTTATGAATGATGCATTGTAGCGTCTCTGGATTCTGTTATGTTTCTCTGAAGAAAATTGGTTTAGATTTTAGCTTGTAGTTAACTTGACTGAATTCAAACTGTAAGTTTTGTCTCTCCCCTGTGGTGGGTAGCAGCTCAAATTTAAGTGCAATTTTCTTAGCCTTAGCTGGCTGCTTTGTGTCTTCCCCATCTATTTGCAGCTTAGGTGTCAACCGGAGATTTGGGCTCCCTCTCTCCTTTTTTGGATTCCCCTCTCCTCACTCTCCAGTAACTGTGGTTGCCCTCATCAAACCAATAATAATTCAGGTTTTTCTGTCAGACTTTTAGCTGTGCTACACGCATACACTGGGGCCTACCTTCAGGCTAAATGTTACTTAAAAAGAAAGAAACTTTGTGATGTCCTTTTCTTCCAAGTGTCAACTTCCTTCCAGCGTCTGCCTGCTTTTCTCATTTTCATTTTTTTGTTTCATTTTCATTTTTTCATTTCATTCTCCATCATTTGCAGATAGCCAATGTTTAGATTTTGTTTAGAGTTTATAGTTGGATATCACTGGATTTTGTTGATTGATTGTAAAGAAGTCTATGGTCAGAAAAAAATGGCTAGGAATCCCTGACCTCACTGTTAAAGGGATTGTTATTTTTATCCCATATAATATGATTTTCTAACTCCCCACACTTTAGTCTTATTTTATTTCCTTACTGGGACAGCTAATCCTCAACATTCATCTGAGCACTATTAAATTCATGGGTTATTTTAGTTAATTCTCACAACTACTCTATGGGGAAGATGGCTTTGTTATCCCCATTTTACAGATGAGAAAACTTAACAGGAGAGATTAAGCCGTTTATCAAAATCACTGCGCATGAGTGGCATTCACAAGGGCTGCTCACTCTACAGCCCGTCTTTTTTCTCAGTCTGGCTATAAGACACAGCTTGCCCTGGCTATGAGGGCAAGTTTTCAGGACCAAGGCCATAGCTGGAGGGAGAAGGTGGAAGGAGTCATCTATGACTTTGATCTTGACCCAGTCCTTGCTAGTCATCCAAGTCAGAGGCTTATCCCAGCTGGGCATAACCAACAGAATCCACCCTAGTTAACAAGAATGAAGTCCAAGAAGAGTTCAAGAGGATGTTAGGTAGTTGGCAACATCTCTAGGAGGGCCCGAGGGTCCAGTATGGGGGCCAGCTTTAAGTGCAGCTGCTAACAATGCCCACAGCACCCCGGACACTGGCTTTCTCTTGGCCTCCCCAGAGTGAAGCCCAGCAGCACCTGCTCCTTATACCTTTCACTGATGCCCTGACGGCTTTCACCAGCGTGTGTGTTGTCAGATCCTTCCTCTCATGCCTCATCCCAGCCGCGAAGGAGGCTGGGCAACCAAAGGGTTCAACTGATGTGCACATTCCATGTCAGTGAGCCATTGGGCAGATTCCGTGTGACCTGCTTTTCTTATAATAATTTCTCCCAGTAAGAGGCCCGAACAACCCCTTTCTATGCTGCCTGACTTTGAGTTTTCCCCGTTTAGAGAAAAGCCAAACTCTGCAAGTAGACGGTTTTATGCGAGCATGACTCATGCTGGTTTTCGTTTAACTGTTATTGCACCTTGACTATGATAAAATGATGGCATTTGGAAAGTAAGCTAGATTTTCTAGTTATTATAATAAAAATTGGATTCTAAAGATATACTTGTTGAAACTTTCAATTTGTTCAGTGTCACCTCCAATTTTTGGCCAAGTAGACAAGGGTTTATAACAGTGCTGCCCTGGTTCCCAGGACTCTACATTGGGATCTGGGCCTTGGAGGGTTATCTAGCCAAAAGGGAGTGTCTGGAAAGCTTAGTGGGTTATGTGCTTTTCAAGTGACCTTTGGAATTTTGACTGAAAATGGTAGAGACAAATCAGTTGGAGGGATGGGAAGGGGTAACCCTGCCCGCCTGCAGTCCCTGAACTGCTAAATCAATATGGACAGGAAACTCAATTCCATATTTGGGGGAAATGGGCTTATGTTGAATAAAAGAGTTTTACTGTAACTGACTGGTTTATAGATTTTCTTGGTGACAAAAATGAAAATAAAGTATTGTTTGGGCTTTTATGGTCATTTATTTCTGTTCAAGTATATGAAAGCTAAACTAAATCCCTGTCTCATTATCCTAAGGCTAGTGTTTTCAGGGTCTATTCAGCAGTCATATGATTTGGGATTTTTGGAGCAATCCCAATTTCTTATTATTTAATTATTGTTTAATTCTTTTATATATCTTTATGTATAATAAAAAGTCTCACCCATTTGCAATTTCCTCTCTAGTTTCCCTGCTTATGCCCCCTTCCTGAGATGTTCTAGACAAAGACAGCATACATGTAGACCCTCCTTCTTTTTACACTAATGGAAGCACATTTACTGCACTGGGTGTATATGTATAATATATATTCATATCCACATGTGTGCAAGTGTATTTTATACATATGTATATATGAATGAATATATCAGAGCTCTATGTGTTCATAGACAGATTTTCCTTCTTCTTAACAGAGATACAGAGGATTATTAACCAGCTATCCCATGGTTATTTAACCAGTCTTATATTAATAGACAGACATTCCATTGTTTCCAGTCTTTCGTGACTCTAAGCAATGTTTTGGTCAATATCCATGTATGTACCTCTTTGTGCACATATGAGAGTTCATGAGATTAAATTTCTGTAAGTGAGATTACTAGGTGAAAGGTTAATAACACTTTCAAATTAGATAGGCGTTGCTAACTTGGCCTCCAAAGAGATTGTATTAATCAATATACAATCCTAGCTGTTTGCCCTACCCATTTATCAGTACAGCACATTACACCTATCCAACTGGTGTAGTTTTAACGTATATCTTTTATTCAGAGTATTAGCACTTTTAAACATGTTTAAAATCCATTTGCACTTACTGTTTTGTTTTGGTTTTTTTTAATAAACTCTCTGGCCATGCCCATTTTCCTTTGGACTGTGATTCTTTTTCATATTGATTTGTAGAAGTTCTTTATATATAAATTATATATATAATTTCTAAAGTAAATGAGCTTTCCTCATTTTAAGTAAAGATGACCTTATTATGTAACAACCTAAATGGGAAAAGAATTTGAAACAGAATGTATATGTATAACTGAATCACCTTGCTGTACGCCTGAAACTATCACAGCATTGCTAATTAACTATACTCCAATATAAAATAAAAAGTTAAGAAAAAAAGAATAAAAGTTGAATTGAATTATCAGCAAAAAAAAAAAAAAGAAAAGTAAAGAAGACTTGTTAAATGTAGAACTAGATGTGATTCTGTGTCTATAACTAGGTGTGGTTCTTCAGATGAGCAAATTCATAAATCAGGAACAATTCATTCTTAGAGCATGTTTCCAGATTTTTTTTATTTGGAAAGTATGCTCATTAAAAAGCATTTTGAAGTAATTTACAAAACTATGCTATCCATTATGGCATTACATGTTTGCAGAGTAAATTAAAGTGACTTTAAAACATTTTATAGTTTATAAAACTATAAAAATTACAAAAGTATAAAATGTACGTGACTTAAAATATTTTTATAGTTTATAAAATTATAAAAGCCATAAATATATACTCATCTGTTTTTAAAGTCCAATATACATAAGTGTGTAAATTTAAACGTACAAGTTATCTCTCTTCCTACCAAGGCAGTGCCCCTGTTAACAGTTTGGTGTGTATTCCTCCTAACTGCTTTCCATACACCAACAATATGTATTTAAATAATTTTTTCCTCAAAAAGTGGAAGCTGCATGCTGTTCTGTAACTTAATTTTTTTCGGTTAAGGATTAATCTTGGATGTCAAGAATGGTAACTTTTGCAAATCAGTTTTTTAACTCTGTAAGTTGACAGTATATCACCACAGATATGGCTTCCTTTGGGAGTAATCCAGCCCCAGCTAATGGGCTAGAACAGATAAGGCCTTTGGAGACCTATCAAATAGCTCACTGTATGCAGGTCATTCCTCCTGTAGCTCCAATGTCTGCACCTGGGGGACGTTTTATACATACTTGGGGGTGCTCAGACTGGAGGGAGTTGCTAAGTCTAATCCCAAGGAAAAAGGGCTCCAACTGAGGCCTTCACGAGCCAGCACCTAAAAACTCATTTTGATTTTCAAAAGATTTGTCTTCTCACCTAATTTAAGGCGTTTTGTTTTTTAAGATGCACCTTGCATAAGTCCTTGGAATCAGCAAAGACAAAGAATGGGGTCAAAATGGTGGGTGCACAGAAGTGGGCTCCAAGGAGCCTCACCCCATCTCTCAAGAAGTGCGGTTGTCTGGTCTACACCCTGGACCAGCCCCTGCCTCCTGCGTGGGCCTGCAGGAGGCCGGCCTGTTCTCCCAGGTGGATCTGATGTCCAGTCACCTCCAAGGACTAAGTCTTGCTCTCCTGGGGCCCCCTCCCAGCAGTGACCTACGGAGAACAGGTGCTCTGGAGCCAAGGTGGAGGGAGAGGTCCAGGGTCGTCATGCAGGGCTGAGAAGTTTGCGCTACACAAACGACTCCAATGCAGGAGGCCTCCACTCACCAAGACTTGTGTCCTGGCCTGGCTGCATCTCTCCAGAGAAAGGAGCCCTTTTTCCTCCCAACAAAGGCACTTTCTGCTCAGCCAGACCCCTGGGGGCTGCATGTGCCTGAGGGGGGCTTCCTCCGAGTCAGCTCAGAGGCACTAAGCAGACTCTCCAAGCCCTGGCAGTCTTGTCTGGCACAGCTTCAGGAGGCTCCAGATGGGTCTGCCCTGGGGAGCCCTGACCCAGGGGGGTCGGGTCTTCCCCAGCATCCTTTGGGCCCACCCTTGAGCTGCCCTCCTAGGCTTGGGAACAAACTGAGCTCTGGGAGGGTGGCCGGGTAGCAGTTTTCCTGAATAGAGTCCATTCTGTGTTCATTCAACAAATATTTGAGGCGCTACCATATGCCAAGGCCTGTTCTAGCTCTGGAAGTAGGCAGAACAGGACAGACAAGGTCCAGTCTTTGTGGAGCTGGCATTCTAAGTGGGGGAAGCCAGACAGGGAACAAGTCAAAAGAGTAAACAAGACCATTTTCCAGGAGGATAAAGTAAAACGCACAATGGCCTAACGAGTGATGGCGGAGGTGGCTCGTGTGCAACGCGTACCTGAGAGGAACCTCTTGGAGAAGGTGCGGCTCAAATGACAGGAAGGAAAGAGTCTTGCCAACATCTGGGAAGATCATTCCAGGGAGCCGGCAGAGCAGAGTGCAGCGCCCCGAGGCTGGGAGCCCAATGGGCAGCCAGGGAGAGTCTGAGGTGTAAGGAGAGGTGAGGGCCAAGCCTTGCAGGGCCTTGTGGTCAGGCCGAGACGCGGCACGTCCTCTTCCACACGCGACGGGCGGTCACGGGAGGGTGAAGCAGGTGAGTGTCATGATCCAACTGCATGTTTAAAGGGTAACTTAGGCTGCTCCGTGGGGGAGAGCTGGGGGGCAAGGAGCAAGGAGGGCAGCGGGGAGACACTTAGAGGCCTGCTGTGTGGTCCAGGTGAGAGAGTGTGGGACCAGGATGTCTGCAGTGAGATGGAGAGAAGCCATGGACTGGGATACAGCTTTGGGACTACTGCTGGCTGACATGTCCTTGCACAGAAGCAAGGCCTGGGGCCTCCAGACAAGGCCAGAAGCAGTGGTATCACACCCTCCTGTTTGCACTGAATGGGTGCCGGCCCCGCCAGGGTGCTGAGACCCTGCCTGGGGGATCCCCCCTATCATCCTTCAACTCAGGTATGGGGGCCCCTGAGAGGGACCCTCAAGCTGGACCCCTGACATTAAAGGGCGCCACTCATGCCCTCCTCTGGCTGCTCCCTTCCCTCTGGGTGAGGACCCTACAGGCCAAGGAATTTCCTGCCCAAACAGCCCAGAGCCAGCTGCCTGGGCCCTCACGGGCCGCTTTTCCAGGCACTTGGCAGTGTGCACACCCCTAGATCAAGGGGTGACGGGAGGAGGGAAATTTTCAGGGGGTATGGGTAACGTTGGAATCCTGTGCTGGGAACCTACACCCCGCTGACTAAGGACCCTTCTGGTGGGGGATGGCACAAGGGGTGGGAAGAGAAGGGGGTGGTTGGCTCTCCCGGCACCACCGTGTCCCAGAGTCCAGTTCTAAATTTAAATCTGGCCTTCTAGGATGTTGCGAAGATTTATTTGTCAAGTCAGAAAGGTAGAACATATTTTATCTAACAGTTTCTGCATTTGATTGATAACTTTTAATGTTTAAATAGATGGTATGGGGGCTGCCATTTGTAATCTTGTTCCGGATCCCACAAAAATATGAGGTGGTGGGCCCACCCACATCCACAGCTTGCTTTCTGCCGTGTCCCCCAAATGCTCGATGACTAGTTCTGGGATCCGTTATCTACCAAAGGGGTTTACCAACATAAAGGACTTTTCCCAACTCGCTAAGCAAAATTAAGATAATGGATAGAGCTTTCTGAATCTTTTATTTTGACTCAACTTTTCTCTTTCTAAAATCTTTGCTGCCTGCTACCGCTCATCTGCCAGCAGCTGCGAGCACATAAACAGAAAACATAACAAACCCCATACACATTAGAGTAGATGAAAACTGAGAGAAAACTGGAAACAGCTGAATCTGACAGCGTGGATTTTTTATGGACCTGAGTACTCATGGTTGTGATTTCATATGGTATACATACATATACATATATAGTCATCTTTCCTAACAGTTAAATCACTTCTAGCTCATGGTGACAGAATTAATTATGCCTTGTAATATTCCGTGTGACTTCTCAGTGCTTTGTCCTAGAACAAGCTGAGAATGCACTACAGTGAATTATTGCCCCCAATTTACAGAAAAGAAAACAAAGGCTCGGAGATATTCAATAACTTTCCCAAGGTCACCCTAGTGAGTGTTGAAGTAGGGGTTTTAACAGGTCTGAGGAATCCCACACACCACCGGACCTCCTGTGAGATAGAACACGTAATCTAAGAGTAATAAGAATGTCTTCTCCAAGTACCCAGAATCTGTTCGTAAGAAACACTAGACTCTTGGTTGACTGTCCAGAGTTCATATGCTTTACCTGTCAATACCTAAAGCGTCAGACGAATAGTATAAAACTCACTAGCCAGTGCATTTGTATTGACAAAAAGTAACTGGTGTTTTGTTTTGTTTGTCTAAGTTCTAGGAAGGTCTCTGAGAGTATTTTATTGAATCACTATTAGATATCCTATATTAGCCAGAGGGCAAACTGTGACTGAAAATATAGCTCTTGTCTTTTATCTTAATTCGCCCTTATTAATTACCTTAACTAGTCCTGCTTTGGAGTGACCAATCCTACAACCATTTAGCTGTAGATAAAGTTAGAAACTAAATCAGAAGGGTTTATTCCAGCTTTGCTCTTCAGCATTCAATTGATTTTCAAACGTAGGTACTAATCTCTTGGATGCGTTGCATTAGGAAGGTTGAATCAAAGTAAAATAAAAACTTCCTCGCTCTGTCTTCTCAAAGTGGTTAGCATTGTGAACGACTCTGGAACTAGGCTCCATTCCAGAGCACCCCAACCTCAGGACCACAATTCATGGAGGGGAGGGCTCCCGCCCACTCGCTCCCCACCCGGCCTGCCCACCCCCGGCTCAGCAGCCTTCCCTCCTGAGCTGTTTGGAGCATAATTCACACCTACGAAATGCATTTTCACTTCTGTGGCTGATTTTCTCTTTTGTCAAAAGTAGAGCCAGAGCACGCCTCTCCTCTCCCCGGGCTCATGCGGTGGCAGAAGTCAGGCCGGCTGAGCTGGTGGCCTCGGAGCTGGGGGTCCCTGCCCCATGCCCCCCTGCCGAGCGCACTGAGGCCAGGGCTTATGAGAAAGCTCTCCCTCTACTCGCTCCTCAAGCACTGCCAAGTGCCATCAATTAAGATGAAGCAGAAGGATCGTAAAGGTGGTCAGATTTACGAGCTTCTTTTTTTTACTGGCTCTGCCTCAACCGAGCGTGAGCCACAGAGCCATTTCCCTCCCAAGCCATTTCCCTCCCATTCCAGCCAAACGCTGGCTGCCCACGTGTCCTATCAGGCCACAGCCCCCTTCCAGCCGTGGGCACCTCCCAGGGAAAGTGGCTCCACCAACCCTGGGGTCTCCCCCAGGTTCTGCAGCCCGTTCTTGTTTCACGGCTTAGAAGGCCCCAGGACTCTCCCTCACCTCTGCAACCCACTACTTGCCCTCTAAACCGCTTCCTCCGCACCCCAAGGTGTTCTCTTAGACCTCAAAGGAAAAACTAGACTATGGACGTGGATCCTAGCGGCTGTTCTTGGGTCATGGTCCTCTCCTCCAGAATCGCAAATCACGCAGGGGGTGTCCTGTGGGTGGTGAGATCCCAAGACCCCCAGGGGCTTGGAGGGGACCCTCTATTTTCCCTGCATCACATATGTTGGGGGATGGTGACCCCAGCCAGAAGCCAGGCATTCAGCCCCCACCCAGTCTCCCAAGTCCTGACATCTCGTTCAAACCCGTCCCTGCCCTCTATCCCCCATCCTGGGGCCTCAGGCCTCCACTGCTTCTCATCTGATCCACCCTCCCCTCTCCAGCCCCTACCAGAGTGGCCTTTCAGGAACCCAGATTGGATCACAGCACTCCCCTGCTAAAAGCTGGACGGCAAAAGCCTGAGAGGCTCTCTCCTTCACCTGGAGCCGCCTTGGCCATGAACCAAGCCCTGTCTGTGGATCCAGCCTTATCTAGGCCCCTCCTCAGCAATCCCTGCGCTCCAGCCCGTCAAACGCCTTGTCCTTTGTTACCAGAACATGCCTTGCACTTGCAGCTGCTCCACCTTTGCACCTGCCGTTCCGCAAACGGCACCTATCCTTCCAGCAAATTCCTGCTCATCCTTCAAGCTGGGGCTCAAAGGTCCACTCCTGCATGAAGCCCTCTCCAACCTCCTATCTCAGTCAGCTCAAGCTGCCATAACAAAATGCCACAGACTGGGTGCTTAAACAACAGAAATGAGTTTTCTCGCAGTTCTGGAGGCTGGAAGTCTGAGATTAGGGTGCCAGCATGGTCGGGTTCTGGTGAGGGCTCCCTTCCTGGCTTGCAGATGCCACCTTCTCCCTATGCCCTCACAAGGGGCAGAGGGAGAGAGAATTTCCCTCTTGTCCTCTTTCTATCAGCCCACCAATCCTATCAGATTAGGACCCCACCCTTATGACTTTATTGAACCTTAATTACCTCCTGAAAAATCCATCTCCAAATACAGTTACGTTAGGGGTCATGGCTTCAACATATGAATTTGAGGAGGACACAATTTAGCCCATAGCACCTCCTCAGACGAAGCTGGTTACACCCTCCTCCAAAGCCATATTTGCTAGAGCAGGACATCCCTTTGTCACAGCACATTCATCCTTCATCCGCATTTGTGTCTCCTAACAGACATTTGATGAATTAATGGACTCCATGCCTCTACCCAGTTCCATTTCCTGCTCCTTCAGCATCACCTCCTCTGTGAGGAGGCCCTTGTCTCTCAGCAGATTTTGTGTGATAACCTGTCTGTCTCCCCAGCTGTGCCCAGAGCTCTGAGAAGGCAGGGGCCACTTCTCACTCACCTCTGGGCACTAGGCACCTTGCACAGAGCTGGCCTCGTGGGGAGCTTTCTGCTTCTGCTATGGGAGGACCTGCAGCTGCAGGCTGGACAAGGCCTTATTCCAATATTTCTCCAGCCCCAGGAGCCTCTGCGGTTTCCTCGGATCCTAAGAGGAGACATTCCTGCTGCCTGCGCAGGAGAGCAGGTGTACACGCTAGGACAGGCCACTTTCCGTAGCCCTTTCTTCGTTCCTGCACTGGAGCAGACCGTTATTTTTAGCACTGCAGCAAAAATGAAAATCCCATGCCATGTTTTTGGGTTTCCCTCCAGGTCTCCACAGGTGCGTGGTGTATAAATGGTCCTACACCCGGGCCCAGAGCTCCTCAGCTCACATAGGCTATTTATTTAATGTATCTACTTTTACCCCCAGTCCAAAAGCATCAAGCTCTGGACCAAAGCATGAAGCAGTTGGGCCATTAATCATTGGGAATATGTTGAATAGGAACTTGATTAAAGCACAGTATGCGTTCCCCAGACGAGGTTGCTTCTTTAATGTGACCACAGTGGAAGCTCAGCCTCCCCGGGCCTTGCTTTTACGCTGCGCCTCCTTGAGGGCTCCTGGGCCGGTTGTGGCGTCTTGCCAGCCTTTTGAAGGCCGCTGTCCGGAAGGGGTCTTGACCAGCGCAGCCCGGCGATTCTCAAGCAGGCAAACTTCCAAACAGCACCCAGGCGGCGTTGGGCTTCAGGGCACTTAGTCCGTAAGGGGCAATGGGGGGTACAGGCGTGAGCGACTTGCGGGCCCACGAGGCCCCTTGGGAGCCGGCTGTCCCCGCGATCCCGAAGTAGAACGCGCGAGGCGCCACGTGGCTGGGGAAACGCGCTGCCTTGAACCCCTTCCCCCCGCAGCAGCGAGTGCGGAGGCGGCGTGGCGCCCAGGGGTCACCGGGGCCGGACCGCCTTGTTCCCCAGGATTCCGGGGACCCAGCGCCCCGCGAACCACCCTGCAGGGTTCTCTCATTAGGTGCTCGGACCCTGGGCCGCAGAGACTCGGAGGCCCCGACTCCCTCGACACCCCTGCTCCCTCCTTGGAGAGCACCTGAATGGGGCGTAGGGGAGAAGGCTGTGGATTCCAACTCCGTTGACCGCCGGCCCCGCTTCGCGATCCCAGTCTGGGAGTCAAATTCGCCTCCTCCCTCTGTGCGTCCCCCCCTCGCCCCGGTACCCCAGCCGGGGAATCCAGTTCGGCCCGTCCCGCAGGAAAAAGTTGGCGGCCCCGCGCCGGGTAGCAGCGCCAACTCCGTGCACCCAGCAACACCTAGAGCTCCGGCTAGGAGAAGTAATCAAAACGAAAAAGTTTTCCAGCCCAGGCGGGTGGACCAGCCGGGTCCTCAGCCGGGCCGCGGCCGCCTCTCCTTCCCTCCGCTCCCCGCGGGGTCCTAGCGCCCTGCACCGCGGGGCCGCGGGACCCCGGAGTACTGGGAGGGGCGGAGCGGGAGGAGAGGTACTTTTGCGCGGAGTCGGTGAGGACGCCTGGAGATCAGAGAGAGT
Organism: Eschrichtius robustus; assembly: GCF_028021215.1. Lineage (NCBI taxonomy): Eukaryota > Metazoa > Chordata > Mammalia > Artiodactyla > Eschrichtiidae > Eschrichtius > Eschrichtius robustus. The sequence continues at coordinate 51,696,538 of NC_090842.1, read as the reverse complement.
CGCAAAATCCTCTGCCCTCGGCCTCTCCACGCGGCAGTGTGCGCTGGGCCGCACCTCCCAAACTGCCCCCCACCCATTCTCTACGCCGCCGCCTTCCAGAGAGCCCGGACCCGGACAGGACTAGTTCTAGCTTTTAAAGCGAGTCCGCGCCAGAGAAGCTCAGAGACCAAGACTTGCCCCCCCCCGGCCCCCCCAACCAATCCCACCCCCCTGCGCGGCGCCTGGGTGCTCCCGGACTCCCCGACCGTTGGCTGGAGTTGGGCGCCCTGCGGAGGCTAGAGGAGGGGGCCCTACCACCGACCACGTGTGCGCGGGGACGACAACTCTGCCGAGGGTGGGGCACCGCGCGCCGGTCGCGGTTCGGCTGGCGGCGCAGGAGGTAGTGGGCGTTGCACCGCGGCCCCTCCCCGCCAGCGCTGCGCTCTCGCCTCACTCGCCGCCCTCTGCAGACCGCAGGCGCTAAGACCCAGGAGGTGCTGCTCCGTCGTCGCCGAAGGTCCACGGCGGGTTTGGACACTAGAGGGCGACCACCAACCCGGTATAAATGCGGGGCCCGCGCGGGCCTGGCCATTCGCGACCGGTAGCCGAGCGGGCGCGAGCGAGTAGGGGCTCCGGGTGGGTGGCGGCAGCAGCGGCGCCCCGCGCAGGCTGGAGGCCGCCGAGGCTCGCCATGCCGGGAGGACTTTAGCTCCCCCATGGAGTCGGCCGACTTCTACGAGGCGGAGCCGCGGCCCCCGATGAGCAGCCACCTCCAGAGCCCCCCGCACGCGCCCAGCAGCGCCGCTTTTGGCTTTCTCCGGGGTGCGGGCCCCGCGCAGCCCCCAGCCCCACCTGCCGCCCCGGAGCCGCTGGGCGGCATCTGCGAACACGAGACGTCCATCGACATCAGCGCCTACATCGACCCGGCCGCCTTCAACGACGAGTTTCTGGCCGACCTGTTCCAGCACAGCCGGCAGCAGGAGAAGGCCAAGGCGGCCGCGGCCCCCGCAGGAGGCGGCGGCGACTTTGACTACCCGGGCGCCCCCGTGGGCCCCGGCGGCGCCGTCATGCCCGGAGGGGCGCACGGCGCCCCGCCGGGCTACGGCTGCTCGGCGGCCGGCTACCTGGACGGCAGGCTGGAACCCCTGTACGAGCGCGTCGGGGCGCCGGCTCTGCGGCCGCTGGTGATCAAGCAGGAGCCGCGCGAGGAGGACGAGGCGAAGCAGCTGGCGCTGGCCGGCCTCTTTCCCTACCAGCCTCCGCCGCCGCCGCCACCACAGCACTCACACCCGCCGCCCGCTCACCTGGCCGCCCCGCACCTGCAGTTCCAGATCGCGCACTGCGGCCAGACCACCATGCACCTGCAGCCCGGCCACCCCACGCCGCCGCCCACGCCCGTGCCCAGCCCGCACCCAGCGCCCGCGCTCGGCGCCGCTGGCCTGCCAGGCCCCGGTGGCGCGCTCAAGGGGCTGGCCGTCGGGCACCCAGACATCCGCGCGGGCGGCGGCGGCGGCGCGGGCAAAGGCAAGAAGTCCGTGGACAAGAACAGCAACGAGTACCGGGTGCGGCGCGAGCGCAACAACATCGCGGTGCGCAAGAGCCGGGACAAGGCCAAGCAGCGCAACGTGGAGACGCAGCAGAAGGTGCTGGAGCTGACCAGTGACAATGACCGCCTGCGCAAGCGGGTGGAACAACTGAGCCGCGAACTGGACACGCTGCGGGGCATCTTCCGCCAGCTGCCCGAGAGCTCCCTGGTCAAGGCCATGGGCAACTGCGCGTGAGGCGCGCGGCGGCGGGACCGCCCTGGGCCGGCCGCTGGCTGGGACCCAGGGAGTGGTTTCGGGTCGCCGGATCTCAAGACTGCCCGAGCCGCGCAAGCCAGGACTAGGAGATTCCGGTGCAGCCTGAGAGCCTGGCCTGCCGCGCGTGCCCCTGGCCTTCCTCTGCGCCCGACACGGTGCGTCTAAGATGAGGGGTCAGACAGAGAGGAGAAGCGCCGTGGGGCAGAGCCGGGAGCCCGGCAACTCTAGTATTAAAGGAATAACCCTGTGCCTTGGAAACGCAAACTCACGGCTCCGATTCCTACCGAGTAGGGGGAGCAAATATGTGCCTTGTCATTTTATTTGGAGGGTTCCTGGCCCCGCGAGAGAAGAAGGGGTGCAGGTCCCCCCCCCACCCCCGGCAGGAGGAAGGTTCAGGGAGCAGAGATCCCGATAAGCCGGCCCCAGCCGCTCCTGAGCGCCTATCCTTGGAGGGGAGGAAACACAGGGACTTGGGGCTTTGAACCTAAGGTTGTTCCCCTAGTTCTGCATGAAGGTGGAGGGTCCCTAGTTCCTTGCCTCTAAACTCCCAGCCTGCAACAGGCTGGACTCTTCTGGGCAGAACTCACTGAGATGGGCGTCACCAGGTGACCAGTGGGAGCCTCCGGCCCCCAGTCAGATCAGAAAGCCAGGTCGTGGGTTAGGTATGAGGACGTATGTTCATGGGTGGCCTGGTGGGAGAGATGAACCTAGAGATCTGATCTGGGGGTTAGTAGGGGGGTGGTGAAGGGACACTGGGACCATCAGCCTTGTCTGTACTGTATGTCGCCAGCATTGCCATACAAACATGAAGCACAATCAGTCCATCCCAGAGGGACCGAAGTTATGAGAAGCTTTCCAAATATTTTGCTTTATCAGCCGATATCAACACTTGTATCTGGCCTCTCTGTGTCCCAGCGGTGCCTTGTGCAATGTGAATGTGCACGTCTATGCTAAACCACCATTTTATTTGGTTTTTGTTTTGTTTTGGTTTTGCTCAGATACTTGCCAAAATGAGACTCTTCGTCAGCAGCTGCAGGGAGGGTCTGCGGCTCTCTTTCCTTTTGGTTTTGGGATTGCTTTTGCTCCCAGGGGAACCGAAGAGGCGAGGTGGGCTTCCCCTTTCCCCTCAGCTTTCCCTGGGGGTAGCTGTGGGCCTCGGTCCCCTCCAGCCCGGGCTGCCCACAGCTTTGTCCCCCGCAGAGGCCCTGGCTCCCGGTCTGGAAGGGAGGCGGCCTCAGCCAGCACTCACAGATCAGATCGCTGGGCCTGGGAGCAGGGAAGGCTGGCTTGGTTCTCTTCTTTGGGGAGAACACAGAGTTTCATGCTAGATGTTTTATGTATTATATCTATAATATAAACATATCAAAGTCAGTTTTGGTGTCTTTGTAAAACCAGAAAAGCTACTTCCAAGGTTTTCTGTGGGCCAGGTCACATTTGTAAATAATCACAGCATATTCTCTGGCTGAGAGCCTGACTTTCATTAGCTCTCCACCCATCCCGAGCCCCTCTTTACATTAAAGGGGTGACTTCTCCCAACCAAGGCAAATAAATGGCAGAAGGAGGACCAGGCTCCAAGCTGAGAATGCCAGAGCCCGAAGAGTCTCTGGGCGTGTGGCAGGGGGAGGGGGGGTGTGTGGGGTGTCACGGGGCCTTGGTGTGGCCTCTCATCAGCCCCTGGGAGGAGAAGAGGGACTCGGAGGGGGGGCCCTCTGCCTGAAGTTGCCACGGCCTCTTTGGGACTCGGGCAGGCCTGCCCCAGGGTTCCAGGCTCCAAGGGCCCTTTGACCACACTTACTTCCAGATCACTGACAGCTCCAGCTCTGGAGCAGCGCTGCTCACACCTTCCTTTGCCCCAGCCCTCCGGCGGGACCGTGGGCGGGCAGGTAGAGGCCACAAGCGGTAGGACCCTCCACCCCTCCCCGCTAGCTCTGGCCCATGTGGCTGCAGCCTATCCCAGCGGGGCCCTGAAGGGACACCTCTACCCAGCCTTCCTCACCTGCCCTGCCCCAGCCCACCCAAGAAGGAGGACCCACCACAGGCCTGCGCGGGATGTCTGGCCCTTCCTCACCTACTGCCTGGCAAGGAGACAGCCCCAGCATCTGCTTCCCCACTGTGCCCACCCTGGACCAAGCCCCCCACTCCAATGACCGCCCCGTGAGGACAGGCACCTGGAACCCCCTTGGCAGCGGTGATGGCCAACCAAGGGAGGGCACGCCCTTATGCCTGAAAGCACAGGGCCTTGGGGGGAGGTAGCCCAGGAGGCTGGCAGGGCTTTCAGAGTTGACCCTCTCTGAGGGTAAAAGGCAAAACCCTTTACCTTCTGTTTTCACCTGCAGAGCGTTCAATTGAGCAGCTGACAGTATATGCCAATGCGGGCTGTGACCGTTTCAAGAAATTACACATTCTTTTTAAATTCTGAAAGCTTTTGCTTCACCTGCCTGTGTGGTTAGCGGGGTGACTTGCCCCCGTCCCGCCCCACTCCCCCACCCCCTCGGCCGCCCTCTGTCTCTCCGTCTGGTGTCTTGCCTCCTCCTCACCCATGGCTGCCCTTGGCGGAAGAAAGGCCGCGAGCCCCGGTGAGGAGGAGGCAGCCTGCCCCGCCGCCTGGGAACCAAGGACGCAGAGCCCCACCGCCTGCCTAGAGGCCTGGGGCAGGCCACAGCTTGCTAGGCCCCAGCAAACCCTCTCTGAGTTCAGTGCTAATTCCAGTTTTTCTTGTTTGAGGGGGCCAAGCCTCGGCTTCCCCCTTTGCCCCCAGAACAGATCCCAAGACAAGTGGGGGAGGGGCACCCCTCTTGCCCTCACTCCTCCCCCTCCTGTCCCACTGTCCCAGCTCCAGGGGTTTCCTCTTTCAAAGCTGTCAGCTCACAAAAGGGCAACGCTCCTGCCGCAGATCCTGAGGTCCAAGGCAGGCTTTGTTGGGGACAAGTCAGCCCCAGGAAAGGGATGGGGCCAGTGGGGTCCCCAGTAGACAGAGAAGCCTGCTTGGGGAGAGAGGGCAGCATGGGGTGAAACTGCCCAGCACGTGCTCTGTGCCCCGCCGGAGGGGTCCCCAAGTGGGTGGCTCCCCGCCACCCACTGCTTCCTGAAGGGCTCCCCACGGTTCCCCCCCTGACTGCAGCCTTCATGAAGACCCACTTCAAGAGCCTGGCACCGAACACACCCCAAGTATTTACTGGATGCCTACTGTGTATCAGGGGAAATGAACAGCCTTGTGGACCCAAGATGAGCTTCAAGGGTGATAGGGCAATAAGGGGAAGTTCAAAGTGTGAATAGAGGCCACCAAGGAAGGCTTCCTGGAGGCAGCAGCTTTGACCAAGACCTGGCCATGGACCAAGTCCAACATGCCTGGATGCCCCTCTCTTGTACTCTCCCGTGGGAGGCAACAGGGACCTCACGTCCTCAGTAGGCCACTCGAGCCCAGTGTCCCCTGAAAGCACTGTTCAGGAGAGCCAGCCTCCAGGGAAGGAGCAAGGGCAGAAGGGAGAGAGGGAAGCGTCCCTTTGCACCAGGTGCCTCCTAATGGTTGAGCAGTGTCACAATGTCACCCTTATCTCTTGGATCTCCTGGGAATCTGTGAACATGGGGTTTGGCCCTGACACCCGGGATGAGCCATTGGGACTGGTGAGGAGTGTCTGCCCCTCCCAGGTCTTCCGCTCCCTCCTTCCCAGGCAGGAACCTGCCAGGCCTCCTCCAAAAGCTCCTCATGGGAGGAGAGGGGGCAGTGGGGGGAGGAAGCGGGAAGCCACGCGTGGAACAGGTCAAGGGGGAGCAGAAACCCGGACCTTGCTCAGCCATGAAGCCTCGCCTTCCAGGCACCCTCGGGCCTTCCACAGACGTCGGGCAGTATCCTTGCCCCGGGCAGAGGCGATATCCCATCTCTTTCCTGTGCTGGCGGGAGGGGCAAGGCTTTACTCTTCTCTTCTTTAAATGAAACTAAACCACAAGCACCTCTGAAAGATTTCTTGTCTCTGTGAGAGACTTGTGCTGTCTCCCTTCTCTGGACATCCCTGCTTCTCCCCCTCCCCCATACCCCTGTCTGTGGATGGAGGATTTGACGTAAGCAGAGACACAGGAAAGATACCAATTCACTATCAAAGCATCCTAGCCCCATCCCAGAGCAATTAAAAAAGCCAGATGGAATCTCTGGGAAAACGGCATTAATAACGCAAACAATCTGTGCAGGCCGGCAGGGACCCAGGGGCTGTGGGCGGGGGCGGGGGGAGGCTGGGGTGCTGGAGCGTGAGCTTAAAGCAAGGTCTCAGCCGCGTTGTGGCTAACCAGGGATGGGGCCATCACAAAGAGCATGTATGCCTAGGTCTGGCCACAGCTGGGTTGTCCCCTCTAGCCCCTCAACGGCCCACGGTGCATCCTGGATCCTGGTCATTGTAGACGGAGCCAGACAAATGTGGAACCCATTACCCAGGCAGCCACAGCCTCGGCCAGCCCCATTCTGGCACCCAAGAGCTTTGCTTCTCTTCACTTTTATTTGTATTTATTATTTTTCTAGCCTTCTGACCCCACCCATCTGAAACAGACCTCCCCAGGTGCATGTCTCCCAAAGATGCTCTTCCTCTTCATTAGCGGTGTCCAAACCTACTGCCCATACCTGAGAACAGCGGGCCCCCACTGGGGTTGGGGACCTAGTGGGGCCCGAACCCCAGGGGCTCCCCTTAGAGTACAGAATGGCAGGCATTTCTGGCAGGACCAGCTGAGCTCTCAGAAGCTGGCATGGTTGCTAGGGGAGCAGGGGTCCATACCGCCTGGCGGCCTTGTGGGACCCAGAAGGGGCTGAATGAGAACCACAGGAAAAGAACCTTCTGCTGCTCTGAAGCCTCTTCTAGGCAGAGCCAAGGCAGAGTCTTCCGTAGCCCCATCTTTCACACCATGGTTTGGAGCCCCACCCAGCGTGGACTTAAAGATGTGGTTTTCTTATATCCATCAAGTTGGGATGGGAGTTTGTGTTTTACAAACGTCCTTTGTTTCTTACATACCCAAAGAGCCACTTTCTGAACTTCATCTTCTCCTTGCCTGTCCCCACCCTCCACCCTCACCCTCACCCTCACCCCCCCCTGGAAACTGTTCTCCCCAAGGTCACCATGAGCTCCGGGAGTCAAATCACATGAATTCGCCTGGGATCCTGCCTTTCTTGGCCTCTGGCTGAATTTGGCCCCAGTGGACGTCCAGTGTCTGGCCCACAGCAGGTCTTCAACACGTGTGTCTGAAAGCACAGATCTCTCTGCAACTCATCTCTCCCCTTTAAAAAGCATCCACACCCTCTCCTCTTCATGCAGGGGTCTGTGGGGTTGGCCTGAGGTCCACCAAGCAGGGGTTTGAGGGTTGGGAGGCAACACAAGGGCACCAGAGATAAAACTCCACTGTGCCGGCCCTCTTTAGGGGAGTTGTTGCTTCTACAAAGTTAATTTTTAAATGCAAGAATCCTAAGAAAGGTAACTTATCCTGTTCTAGATAATCCTCAACACCTCTGAGTGATTAGCTTACCACCAGGTCTAGCCAGGCCCCAGTGAGATGGTCATGCTCGTGGGGAGTGTACAGGGAGAAGGTGAGATTCCAGGAGGAGGCGGGAGAGGAGGACGAGGCAGTGCAGTGCGCCCCAAGCCTGCCAGGGCGGCTCAGAGACGCCGGGCAGCTGGGGCCACAGCGTTTCTGCTGTAAAGGTCTATCAGCCTTTGTGTCTCCCCTTTTGTGTCTCTCTAGGGTGACTGGCAGTCATTTTTGACAGACTATGGCCCAAGAGTGGGAACATCAATGACCAAATGTGGTGGCCTAGGGCCAGGACACGTCACCTGATGACCAAGACAGGGTTGAAAGGGAACCATCAGGGCCAGTCCCAAGCCCTCTTGGATACAAAAATAATTCTGCTTCTTGGCAAGTGGCAGCCAGACTTTCACCAGAAAGCAAGCCTGTCCTTCCTGAGCAGCCCCTGGTCCCACCCTACCCAGACAGGGAAGCCTTAGCGAGTCCGCCCCTTCCCCCAGCCAACCTAAGCGCTCTCCCCTCTCCCCGGTGCCCCCAGGAATCTGAGCTGCTCTGGCTGGTGAGGAAATGTGGCTGACTTATGGCGGCCCTTCTTGCACACACTCTGGGCAGTCATCTCGGCTGGATGTGACAGCACAGCCCCTACCCAGAGAACGTGGACGAGGGGTGTCAGGGCTGGGGTGCCTGCCCCAAAGGGAGCCACCGTGGCCTTCAAAGTCAGGTTTGGACCCGTCTGAAGTAGCCTCCTCAAGTGATTTACAATTTGCAAACACGTTTTATTTGATTCCTCAGTTTTGCTGGAGCAATTACAGTGACTCAGCATGACAAATCACTCCGAACACCACGGTGTCTACGCGCTGTTAGGAAATGTGTTTGCTTCACTATTTTGCCTGGTGCGGCAACGTTTTAAAAATAGACTCATTCACTGTACTTGAAGGCAATTTGTTCCAAATTTTCCCACTAATTTGATTTTAATCTGATAGTTAAAATTCGTGTGACCACATTCCCACTGATTTATAGGGAATAAGCCTTACCTGGCAGCAGTTTAATTGGCCTTAACCCAGGAGTCCACAGGACAAAGGATTTATCCTAGGACAACTGGAAGACACTCGAGTGTGTACTGCTTAACTATACGTCTAATTCAGCCTTGCAAGTGCCACTCGCCTGGGGCCAGTAACAGTGAGTGTGGGCTAAAGACCACAGTGCTCTTCTGCAGAGCCCTGGCACATAGTAGGTCAATGGTCCGTGTTGAGCAGATGCATCCAGCCCAGCTGTCCTGGCATGACGCACCCACCGCTGAGCTGGGTGCTACAGGAAAGCAATTTGTTCACGCGTGATAAATAGACGTTTCCTCTTTCTCCCATCCTGTGATCGGAATGGGCCACGGGAGGTGTGCCTGTGGCACCGGCACGAACCAACTCCTGGCTTTGCCTCTTACTGTCTGTGGGGCCCTCACCAAGTCTCTTCATTTCTCCCGGCTTCCGTTTCCTTTTATGCAAAACATATGCAAAACTAACCCCACATCATCCAGTTGTTGTGAAAGGTAAACAGGCAAAGCTTGTGAGACGCTTGGCTCAGTCTAAGGAGATTGCCATCGCTGTGTGTTAGGGCAGGAGGCGAAGTGGGCACAGAGGCCACGCCCAGCCCCTGAAAGCTCTCCTGGAAGGAGACGGTTGTCTGGATAATTTAGGGCAAAATCCTTGTACCCAGAATAACCAAGTTACTGAAGTCATTTTACCGTTGCTTAGATTTTTCTTTTTTCCAGGATACCTTCCATTTGCTTAGGAAACACTTAACAAGTTCCTCCTGGGTGCACAACCCTCTTGCCAGTGACCTTGAAGGCTGAGCCGGAGGTCAAACCCTCCTCCACTGCTCTCACAGAGCAGGCAAGGATGCCCCTTGTGCTTGTCGCAGTAACAGATTCTTGATACCAGTGCAGAATCCCAGGGGATGAGTCCTGGTCAGTGAGGACAAGCATTCTCACACCTGGGGGGCATCAGCCTCCCCAGATCCTGAAAGACCCCCAGTCCTGCTCCGCTGGGCCTCCCCACTAACTCCTTTCCATTTGGGAGGCTGGGACCTCAGCGACTAGGGTGGCCCTGCCTCCCCCATTACTGGTGGATGGGAGTGGAAGGTACACTTGTGTGTCTGTCGGGGGGTGGACACCTCCCGCCCCGTTGCCTCCCTCGGTTCCCCACTGGGTCACAGCGGCGCTTGGCCAACCAGCTGGTTCCCATTTGCCAACCCAGCTCGAGCCCAGGAAGTGAGGAGGGAGGCTGGCCTCTGCCCTGCGGGACGGCCTGGCTGAGCTCACACGACCAAGGCAGCCCCTGGGGTCCTGGAGGGGTGAGGAAGCCTTCCCCAGAGCTGGGGCCACCAGTAGGAAAGAGCTCTGGAACCTACCCTGCTTCTCCCTTGGCTGCTGGGAATGCCACCATGAGAGTAATTTGGGTTAATGAGCAAACTCCTCAGGCGAGGAGGGAAGGCAGCCTTCCTCTGGGACACCTCTACCACAGGAAGAAGTTAGCTGCCACTTGTCAAGGGAGGGAAGCAGGTCCACAGCCAGGTCAGCTGGGCTTGGTGCTGGAAAGGAGAGAGGGCACGTCCGGTCTGGGGGCAACTCCCTGGGGAGAGGGTGGCCATGGGGTGTGGGCACAGGTACAGGTGTGAGCCGTGAGCATACAACCTCGGCGCCAATTCGGAGCCTTGGGCTGGAGGAGCTTTCAGGCCCGGGAGGGGTGAAGGGTCCTCCCAAGAGCGATTCCCATGTTCACCACGGCCCGACCTCTATTTGAGGAGGATCTCTTCTGGGAGAGGTAGAGGCACGTGAGTCATGAGCCAGGCCCCTGAGCCGAGGGGAGCTGGGGTCAATGGCTCCGAGCCCGAATTGTGTCAGAGGCAAGATGAGCATCCTGAGTGATGTGCCATTTATGTAATTATGTGGGGCAGCACTGCCCAGGGTGTGTGTGAACCGAACTAGAAAGGAGAGCAGCTCTCTCCTGTTCTCTACTCGCCAACCGGGCTGCACCCCAGGCTCCCCGGAGGCCCAGATGCTCGCCAAGGAGCCCAGGCTGCCAGGACCAGTGATGAGACCAGGGCAGGGGTAGTATCAGCACCTGGGCCCCCCTACACTCCGCATCCAGTGGGAGAGTTTCACCCTCTCCAAGCCCAAGTCCACCCAGGGGAGTGAAACGCTCGTGTGTTCCTAAGCCTCTCCTTACTGGCTGCATTCCATGCCACCCTCCCCCTCCCCTGCCTCCACCCAACATTCCTCAACTTAATTTACTTGAGTTTTTAATTTTTTAAATTAAATCAACTGCACGTTGTGTGGAACACCTTTTGAGAATTTCAGAAATTGGAATGGCATGCCAGAGACACTGCAGAGCCAGGTTAGGGGGCCCGCACGCCCCATCCCCCATCTTCACTCATCATGGCCTGAGAGATCTCTTTCTGCTTTGCGCCTGAGACAAGCCGCAGGATGGCACCCCCGCAGCACAGTGGTTTGAAGGGACCTGCTGTTGGGGGTGGGGAAATGGTTACACAAGGGATGGGTCTGAATCCCCACCCACCAGAGGCGTGAGACCATAAGTGTCCTCGCCTCACCACACACCTGCTGTGTGACCAATCCCAGGTTTGGCGGCCTCTCTGTTTGAGCGTGTCTGAGAGGTGTGCCGAGGTTCCCAGCAGCAAGATGATGAATGGGTGTCCCTGCAGAACAGAGCAACCACAAGAACCTGATCCCAGGACGAGTCACACTGAGCAGGACCAGGACCGGGCCACCTGGCAGCGGAGAGGGGAGGGTGAGTCAGAAACAAACTACCCACCTGCCAGCCAGGTCACTTTCCTGCCCAAGAGAGCTCAGGCTTGGAAGCCAGAGGGCTGCAGGATCAAGGGTTGGGTGTTTCTCCTCCTGCCTCTGGAGCCCAGCTTCTAGATCCTTGCCATTCAGGTTGTAGGTGATGCTGGCGGGCTGGACAATCAGGGACATCAGTGCTCCTTGGCTTATCTTGGGGCCTGGGGTTGAAGGACCCTCAGGTGGTGATGGCATCATCAAGATTTCTTCAGCTGTGGCAAAGGGACACTCCAGCATCACCTCCTCTTTCAGATCCCCCCACCCCAGCCGGGATCAGACCATATCAGCCAGTGAGTCAATAAGTCTCCATCAAGCACCCCTGAGGGCTGAGATGGGAGCCCAGCCACAAGGAGACCAGGGTCAGAGGAGAGAAGAGACATAGTATCTAAGAGGAGGATGTCACCATCTGTACCGAATCAGGGTAGGACACCCACTCATGCCACTGCACCCCCAGTTGACTAGGGAATGGCGTTCTGCTATCTCCCAGTGACTGGTCAGCAAGGCCTGCAAGAGGGAAGAAGGAACAGGAGGCTGAAGCTGTGGTCATCTCAGGGCTGCCCAAATAGTTGCTAAGAAGGCAGGGGTGGACTGTAGAGGCAGGGGAAAGGCAAGAGTTGATTTTTCACCTGTTTCTTGTGTCTTTTGCTGTATTGAACTTGGCATTGTACAACATCATGGCCCTTGGCCAAGGGCAAACTGGGTCCAGAATCTCTCATCAGTATTCTTCGAGCCCTGGGTTGTCTGAAACATGGAGCTGTGTTACCAAAGCACAACTAACCATTAAATGGTTCAGCGCATCCCTCATACATTCATTCATTGGTTCCAGAGAATTCTTACCCGTTAATCCTTAAAACATTGCTTCTGCTTCATTTCCTCTCTCCTCTCCATCAGGGACAATATTAATCATATGTTAAACCTTCTCTTCCTCTTTATCTCATATGACCTCTTCCATATTGTCTTCTTTTTGTCTCTGTGTGCTACATTTGTGATCATTTCTTCTGACTTCTCTTATAATTTCCTAATTCTCTTCTCAGTTGTGTTTCCTCAGCTATTAAACCTGTCCATGGAGTTCTTCATTTTGGTTATTGTAGTTTTCACATCTAGACATCAACTTGATTCTTTTGCAGATATGCTATGTTACTTTTCATAGATTCCCATTCCCTGCAATTATTTTTAAGCAAGTCATATTTCTTTAAATGTGATATGCACAGTTCTTTCATAGTTAATAATTTGCTTCGTAAGGGTCTATTTCTGTTTTCTGTTGATTCTTCTAGTTTTTGCTCTAGTGCCTTATTTTCTTGTGTGTCTGATCTTTGACTATGTTCAGGTCATTGTTTTAGAAAAAATTGTTTGCAAGAAAAATTTTTGATTTATCACAACAGTACCTTCCACTTGAGAGCACTTTTATTTGCTCCTGCCAAACATCGAGGAATACTGCTAGTTCAGGACCACCTTAACCCACCTTTAAGGATAGCCCACCTAGGAGACGAGACTTAGATTGCAAGATCATGTGAGGGCTGGTCTCCTTCTGGTTCACCCATATCCTGATGGTGTAGCACTTTGGAGTTCCACATCAATGTGGGATGGTGTCTTATTATATGGACCCACCTGTGTGAGCCCTGAGATTTGATTTCTGTCTCTCTCATTTCATGAGGCCGTCAATATAAAATTCAAATTTGTTGGTATCAGACAATGCCTCAAGGAAAAAAAGTGGCTTCTCCTCTTGCTTACCTGTCTGGATTCCTGTTCCCCCCAATTTTGGCCTGGCAATTCCCTTTGGTACTGCCAACTCTTCAGTGCATTTAATGTTTTTAAAATTTTATCCAGCATTTTTAGTTGTTTTCAGTGCTAGGATGGGCCCAAATCATTTGGCCTGCCATTGATTACTGGAAGCTGGAAGTTCTCTGTCAGTCACTCAGCAAGCATTGGTGAGGTGTCTAGTGTGTGCCCGGAAGCCACTGTGCTGGGCAGATCAGCAAACCAGACAGACAGAGGGGGCTCTTGTGGTGCTCACCGTCTCTCTAGGGAGACAGACAATAAACAGAGAGTTACTCAGTTGATTAGTTAATTACTGCTGTGATGAGGATTGCGAAGTAAGGAAACTCAGGAGTGATGAGAAGGAGACCTTGCTTGCTTCGTGGGCTCAGAGAAGTCATCCCTGAGGGATAGGATTTTTAAGCTGAGATCGGAAGAATCGGTGGGATTTATAAGCAGTCGGGGGCTGGATGGAGAGAATCCAGGCAAAGGGAACAGCATATACAAATCTCAGCAGTAGGAAGGAGCATGACATTCTAGGTACCGAAGAACGTCCAGTGTGGCCACCGTACCTGGCACGGTGGGTGGAGGATGAGAGGTGAGGCTGGAGGGCAGCTGGGTCAGACGATCAGTCTCTCACAAGCAGGGGTTCAGACTTTGGTCAATATGCCAAGAGCAGTAACAGCCGTGGAGAACATCAAGGTCAGGCTTGCTTGTTACCATCCCTCTGCTGAAGTGTGGGGGATGGGAAAGGGCATCAGTGAGGCCAGTGAGGGGGCTTTGCAGCACAGAGGTGGACGGATTCAAGAGATGTTTTGGGGATAAGAGAAGAAGGATTTCCCCCAAGTTTGACCACAGAGCTGTCGCAGAATGCCTTCCCGGATCCTGCTGGTTTGCTCTCGGGTCCACTCGACACCTCCTCTCTGCCCTGGGAGTCTGGCTTGTGTGGGCCACACTGAGGACCTCCCGGGCCTCTGGCTTCTTGTTGGGTTTGGCCAATGGTAGGTACCAGCCGGAGGTCAGAGGGAGGAAGAAGAGAGAGCTTGGGGCGTTTTATCTCTGCTCTCTTTCGGCTTCAGCACCCCATCTGCATGTCCACAAGACTACAGCCCCCCTCGGGTAAGCCTGTGCTCTGCCCTCCATGGGTCCAGTTCTCATGGGGCTCTGGCAGCACGAACTCCTTGCCTCACCCCTGGAGCCCTATGCTGGTGACCACTGCCGCTGTGGCTAGTCTCTGGGGACCTTGACATCCCTCCTTGATTCCCTCAACCCGGGTCACACTCCACAAATTGTCCCTTTGTTAACACCCCTCTATTGGAAGCATCCAGGCTGAGTTTGGTTTTCTGCCAAGGACCCTTGAGTGACCATCAATACTCAGGTTTTTTTGCTTTAAAGAATCTGGAGAAGCAAATCTGTCTGGGAATCCTGGAGAGGGGCCAGTCCCTCGTGGCAGCCAAAGGGGTGGTGTCCGAGCCACATGAAGGCCCTGCCGCCATCTGTGTTCCATAAACAAACACCCGCGTGCGTGCAGGGTGAGCCAGAGCCCAGTGACAACCACGGCTGTGACAATTTTATAGAGCCCCAGTATCAGAGAGGACAGAGGTAATTAGGAAAATCATAAACATATCTGGTGTCTTCTGTTTGGCCACTGGGAGTTCCAGAGGCGTTGCTTTCCAATCCGCAGTCACATTCAGGTTCCAGACACTTCTTAAAAGAAGTGTCCGAGCGGCGGGGGTCAAAGTGCATCTGATTTCTGGGGTGGATGTGATGGACCCAGTGCTGAGTGCAGTTCCGGAAGAACCCACACCCCCTCTCCCTGCTCTTTCCCTCCCTCTCCTCTGTCTCCTGCTTCCCCGCCTCACTCCGGAGCTGAAGCTCCTTCCCTTCACTTTCACTTTGGAGATGTGTGCTGGGAATGTGAGCCTCTACTCAGAGGTTGACAGATGTTGAGAAATGGGCTCCCAAACATCTTGGGTTCATTTCTGCCCATTCCCCGCCAGCCTCTGTGCTGGGCACTCGGGCACAGAGCCGAGGGGAAGGCAAGAAAAACGAAACGCATCCTCATGGCAGAGGTTGCCTGGGTGGAGGTGGGGGGGGGGGCGGTCAGGGAAGGCCCCCCGGGGAGGCAGTGTTCAGGGGAGACCAAGGTGACAAGAAAGATCCAGGCACTCAGAGGACTTCTCCAGGTAGAGAAACAGAGCAAAGGTCCAGGGGAGGGTCAGCGAGCCGGATGAGGGGGAGGGGCAGAAGATGAGGCCGGAGAGCTGGGCAGAGACCAACCCGCTGGTGGCCTTGGAGTGGGGCAGCCCCACGTCCCAGATGACATGAAGCAGCCCTAGCTTACTCCCCTGTCCCAGCATAACTGTTTATAGCATCCCCTTTGACTCACAAAGTACCCCTGCTTATTGAATAAATGACACGGTCACCCTACTTATAGAAATCTAGATTTTTCATATTTTTACGACAATGGGAAGCCATCAGAGGATTTCAAGCACGGGAGGGACAGGATCCAAGCTTTTTCCTTCATTCACCAAATATTTACTGAGTTACCCTCCCCGGCTCCAGGGCACAGCAATGAGCCACACTTGGCAGAACTTCTGCCCTCATGGAGCTTACATTCCACTGTTAGAAATGCCGACACGCGTCTAACAAAATTAACTAACTCTCCACTCTCAGTGCCCTTGACAAGTCAAGGCGCCCGTTGGACAGATAGAAAGATGAAGTCAAAAGAGCAGCCTGCTGGTTCTTTTTCTAAATTTAATAATTGGAAAATCATAAGCTACTTCCCATGAAGTCTGCTCCCAAATTTACCCCTGAAGGAGGTCTCCGTGGGGAGCCACTTTCAGTATGGGTTGCCCTTGACTTCCCTCTCACCCACATACCTAGGCTTCCATGGTTGGCGGGCCTAGCTCTGTGCTGGTTGCTCTGACCGGGCCCTCACGCCAGGCTGGTCCTTAGCTCTAGGTAACAGGCTTCCAAATGCTCGCAGAATCCTAGCTTGAGTGATCTAAGGAGAAAGGAGCATATGACACTGGCACATCTCACCCAAAATCCTGCCTCTGTGCCAGGGACTCAGGCATAGAGCCAAGTGCAGTGAGGAGGACAAAACTTGGCCAGATGTGTCTTCAGGCACAGCTGGATCCAGCAGCCTGACTATGTCATCAAGAGTCCTCTCTCACAGCATTTCCTGGTTTGCCATCCTCTGTGCTGCCTTCAGTCTCCTGTTAGAGGTTCCCAGTGACCCAAGGCCTCCAAACAGATACCCAGCAACCCAGAATAGAGCTTCAATTTTTTTTTTTTTTTTTTAATTTTTGGCTGCATTGGGTCTTCGTTGCTGCACGTGGGCTTTCTCTAGTTGTGACGAGTGGGGGCTACTCTTTGTTGTGGTGTGCAGGCTCTAGGTGCACGGGCTTCAGTAGTTGCAGAACGTAGGCTCAGTAGTTGCGGCGTGTGGGCTCTAGGGCGCGTGGGCTTCAGTAGTTGTGGGCTCAGTAGTTGTGGTGCACGGGCTTAGTTGCTCCGCGGCATGTGGAATCTTCCCGGTCCAGGGATTGAACCCGTGTTCCCTGCATTGGCAAGCAGACTCTTAACCATTGCGCCACCAGGGAAGTTCCAGTTTTTGAATAGTTCCATCAAAAATCCTGGAATTAGATTCTCTTGGACCATAGGCTCCTCACTGAACAGCTAGTATCTCCAGGAGGATGGAAGACACTAATTGGCCAATCCTGAGTCATGTTCTTACCCCTGCCATAAACCCTTTGGGAGGGGGAGCCAGCCTCACTCATACTGCAAGGAATGAGAGTGGGGGAGGGGGAGGTTCTCCGAGGCAAATCCAGGTGTTTGGGCTGGAATGAGAGAAAGTGAGGCAGGCAAAAAACAGCTGGTGTCCACTGTACCGGTGTCCCTGAAAGAAATAGAGCCCGTGGAGAGTGAAGACGACTCAGGGTGACTCCTTGCTTCCAGAGAAAAAGCAAGTTCACCACCCTGGGGGAGGCAAGTGGGGGGTTTCTGGCAACAGCTGTTGTGATTGGGGCCCCAGATCCCTTCCTTACTTCTGCCCCACCTCAGGCTACCAGCAACCTCTCCCCACAGGCAACACAGGTCCTCTGGGCTCCAGGCTATCCTTGAGATCTGTGACTCTAGCCCATGGAGGTGGGGCTGCTGGGGACACACGTGGCGATGGACAGCTGTCCCAAGAGAGACTTCAGAGGGGCTCCAGGCAGAAGCCCCCCGTACTGCTCCCACCCAACACCTACCTGGGGGGAGATGAGAGGCTGAGAGGTATAACCCGAGGCCTCTGGGGTCACTGGGTCCTGTCCCCCATGGGCCCCTGGAATACCTTGATCCTAGCCCTTCTGAGGCCTCCAGCCCTGGGGTGGGAATTCTGCTTCCTGATCCCTAGGACCAGAGCTGGGGGAGGGGGAAGGAGCATGGTGAGGGGATGGGGGTGCTGGCTACGTAGGGGAGGTTAGGAGAGGACTCCTGCCCTTCTGGCTTTAGGAAGAACCTCCAGAGGAAGAGGTGACCCCTCACACTCCTTGTCACCTGTACTCAAGGATGCTGCTTGATGGTGGGGAAGGAGAGCCTTTCCCTGAGTACCAGTGGCCTGCAGACGCTTTTGTAAGTTTCTCAGCTGCTCCAGGGATGGCCCCACACCAGCCTGCCCACGGGAGGAGAGGTAGGAGGCTCCCGAGGTCCACTGGACTTCATTCAGGTTCTCTAACTATAAATGGGGAAGCCGGTACCCACCATGAGGCTGCCCCCCTCCCCAGCCTCCCTCCTGCCGAACAGAATGAGCAGTGAGGTCAGGGAGGCAGAGGCAGAGGCCTGGGAGGTGAGAAGCAAGGCCGTCAGAAGCAGCACAGCACTCATCTCTTCTGGTAGGGTGAGAGGCCCCAGCTCAGGAAGGGAGGGGGGCACTGTGGCCCAGGCTGGCAAGTGGGGAGCCCTGCCAGGGACAAGGAGGAGGGCTTCCTCTCAGTGTCTTCATGCCACAAGATGTAAAATAATCCCCTCAGCTCAGAAAAACACATTTTATGGCCGTCTGACTCATTTCCCACAAAGCTAGGTTCAACCCCCAACCCCCCAGCACGTGTAGAGCTTTTGTTTTGAAAAATAAAAAATATGTTGAAAATTTCAGGATGACTTTTAGACATAAATTGTTCCCTTCCTCACCCTCGTCCCAGACCCCCCTCACCTAATTTCCCAAACGCTGGCTGCCAGAGCCTCAGGAGGACCCAGTCCAAGTGGGTGTGGGATGACTCTGGTCCACACAGCCCCCGGGGCCAGGCCAGCGGATGCCTGCTGGGCATGGAGATGGGCCAAGGGGCCCTCCAGGGAGGTGGGCCTCCCTGGCATCTGCTGCAATGCCCCTGATCCTTCCGGTCTGGGGTCCCACGTGGGCCCCAACACCCACTCCAAGCCATGCAGTCTCTCCAGAGATCCCGGGACACAGGTAATGCCTGGCTGGTTCCTCCCCACCCTGCTACTCTAGGCTAAGGGTTGCTCCCGAGGTGACCTCAAACACCCAGCTGGGATTCGCCCCAGCCCTCAAGGCCACACTGCTCCTCCCCAGGCCAGCAAAGAGTGGTGCTGAGTCTCACTGCCCCTGGGACCCTGCAAGTGAAGCACAGGTGTCCTCTGTTCCCCCAGCTGCATCAGGGCTTTCGATTACCCCACACACACCCTGGGCCTTGGTCTCTTGGCTCCCTCTCACTCTGCCATTCCTTTCATTTCCCAACAGTCCTGATCCGTGGGCATCGGCATCCGCATTTCTCAGCAGGAAGAGGAGCCCGGACAGCACGTGACCCATGGCAGCGGAGGGAGGCCTGAGGGCAGACCAGTGGGCAGCTTCACGTCTCCTGCTGACTTCCAGACAGCCCAGGAAGAGCACCCCGGTCGGAAGCACAGGGCTGGGCTGGAGGGCCATCCCAGCAGGCCCCTGGTTTCTGGCACGTGGCACACACACACACCTAGAGAACACCCGGCCCGTAGAGCCGGCCTCCCCTTCCTGCCAGGCAACTGGCGCATTCAGGGCCCCACACGGCACTCAGGTGGCTGCCCACGCCACCCCTCCATCTTCCCAGAGCACGGCCTCTGGAAGCTTCCTAAGGGTCTCCAAGGGAGGGGCAGTAGCCTGTGGCCAGGCAGGGGCACCAACCATCACGAGCTTCCATTGAACTGAGAGCCCAAGCTGGGCAGGAACCTGCCACTCCTGGGCTGGGCATCTCAGCCCGTGGGCTCAGGCGCCTCAGATCCAGGATGAGACAGAGGCCCCACCCCCTGGCTGCAGCAAGCCTCCCTGGGGCCCAAACAATGGGCCAGTGAGCACCCAGAGCACAGCCCCCCGAGAGCTGCCCATTTCTCATGCCACTGGAGCCCACAGTCCACAGTGGGATGTGACCTGGGCTCCTGGTTCTCCAGGGCTCTGGACTCCCACCTAGGAGCAGAAAGCAGCTGCGGGAGGCAGCAGGTGGGCTGGGGTATCTTACCGTCAAGGGCTCTGCTGGGAGGACCCTGGGGTTAGCTGGGAGCAGGCATGGGGGGAGTGTGAATTGGGGTCCCCCAGGCTGGCTGGGCCGTGAGCATCAGGGGAAGGGCCAGAGGCGACCTGGACTTCCTTAACCATAAGAAAATGACTCAGCTAAATTGAGGAAGATTTCTGTTTCAGCACACTACTTTTTCCACTATGGTAAGAGCTTTTTACCCACAGGCTCCAGAGGAGCTGATACCCCAGAGAGGGGCTTGGGGAGTTTCGATTTGAATAGTCAATGCTGATTCTTAATCATTATTTTGAAAAGGCAGCTTTTGGTTTTCCAGCAGGTGGTTGGGTCCTGGGGAGTGAAGCCAGGTGTGTATGTGTGTGTGTGTGTGTGTGTATGTGTGTGTGTGCGCGCTTGCGCGCACAAGTGCATGTCTGTGCCTGGAGGAGACTGGGGCCCAGGAAGGGGAGATTTAGTCAGGATTGTTTCCCTTTGCCTGGTGGCAGGCCTTGCCCAAGTCTGCAGAAATGGCTTGGATTCTCAGCCCTCTGAGCCTGTTGACCTGAACAAGGCTAATTGGCTACATTGATTGAAGGCTAAGTTTGTTCCAAGGCAGCAGGCTGGGCACATATGCACATTACCTCACAACCCACTCCAGTTATTAGCTGAGACTCCTAGAGGGAAAAGCACAGCCAGATGCAAACCCAGACAGCCATGGTAGACACTGATCACTGCCCCCACCTGCCCTTTCTCCAACTCCTGGCACCTCCTGACACTTTCCGGGCTCATCTGCCATAGCAACTTGCAGCTCTGGGTCCAGCGAGGGCTGAGGGTTTCTCTGCAGAGGCCCTGCTCAGACGCCAGCCCATTGGTGATCAGAAGCTGGGCCTTGCCCTGGATTCTGAGATGTCAAGTCGGGGCATCTCCAGTGCAGCCCTGGCTCCCAGTGTCCAGCCCAGCCCTGAGGCCCAAGAAGGCGGGGTGGCAGATTAGGTCTTCCAAGAGTGGAGGACTCAGCCCTGGTCCTGCGACTTCTAGCCTAAGGAGCATGATGAGGACAAGTCCTGGTCTAGGTGCTTGATGAGGAAGAAGGCCGGTTGATCAGGGGTCCTCCCACTTCTGGTTCAGCCCAGGTGGGCTTCCTGGAGGTGGGTGCCAGCAGGCTCTGGACTGAATGACAGCACTGAGCACAATAAGGGCCCCAGGACAGTGACTGCCCAGGCTGGAAGACGCTCCTCCCCATCCTCCCAATGGATGCCCCTGTGTCAGCTCCCACCCTGGCTAGATCCACAGCTGTGAGAGGATCCCTGTTTCTCATTTCCCCTTCCAGGGAAGGCTCTTCCCTGAGGCCCCACTGAGGGGGATGACAGGGCTATTGCTGGCTGGACCTCGATTCTGCTGGGGGCCATCCCACATCTTGCTTCACCTGGACTCCTGCTCCGAGCTGGGGTCAGTTTCCCAACCTGGAGTGGGTCGGGGGTCCACACTACCCAGTGGAGGAGCCTTGCCCTCTACTTGCTCCGGGAACTTCAGGCAACAGAGTTGGGCCTGGCCAGTGTGGCTCTGCGGCCAGGGCTCGGGTTCTGCCTGGGGCCAGGACACGTGTCCTGGCTCTGTGGCCTCCCCACGGTCCAGCCTGCTGGCCAGCCTCCCAGGAGAGGAGCAGGGGCCGCAAAGGCTGGGGGAGGGGGCGAGGCTACTGGCCCCCTTGGGTGCTGGCAGTTCCAGGACAAAGGGCAAGACGCTCTGGCCAGAGCAAGGAAGCAGGGCAGGGAGCAGCGTGAAGATGAGAGCTGCGCGGAGTGACCGAGTGGCCTGAGCCCGAGCTCTAGGCTCAGCCCCTCCCCTGGGTTCCCCCTTCCGGGCAGCAGAAAATGAGAACAATAGACAGAGGAGAGCTGAAAATGGGGAAGGGGCTGAAAGAGGCCACAGCCAAGGCAGGGAAAGGGAGAGGAACAGAGAAAGAGCACCAGAGGAGCAGCTTGGAGAGGTCCCCTGTCCAGGGGGTCCCACTACTAGTAAAGAGGCCAGAGCCCAGGAGTCAGGCAGGAGCCCTGAAGGTGGGGCTCCCTGTTTATAGCCCCTGCTCCCGCCCACACAGAGGCCCCCCCACCTTCCCCACCCCAGGGCTCACACTAGATGGCCATCATCTGTGAGTGTGTCATCTGTGTGCTATCGTGTGTGTGTGTGTACGGTGTGTACCATGTTTCTGAAGCCCTCTGCCTCTAAGGCTCTCGACTGCCCAGAGTCTTGGGGGTGGCCGAGCACCAGAACAAGGCCTCTCTCTGAGCCCAGCCCCATGAGGCAGCCCTCCTTGGTGGCCCTGGGGCAACCCTCCAGAGGCCCTCCCAGACGTCCTTCCCACCCTGTGGAGCAGGAGACGCAGCCCCTTCTCCCTTCGCTCCCCCCACTCAAGTGGTTCTTGGGCTCCCAGGAACCACACAGCCGCAGGTGGAGGGGCCTGACTTACCAGAGGCCTCTGACCCACTCACGTGCAGAGTCAGCTCCAGGCCTCTGGCTCCTCTCAAAGGCTCCCGGAGTGGGCCACAGAATGTTTGTTGCATGCAAAGCTCAGTGTGGCACACACAGACACACAAGCACAAACGTTCACGTTCGTTCCCTTGTTGGTGAGCTCCAGCCTGTCAGCCTCGCCCATTTGCCCATCATCCCCTCACCCAGAACTTCCAGTGGCTCCCAAGAGCCCAGGGTACCAAGGTCTCTGCCTGTCACTACCTGGCCTGGCCCAACCCTTCCTTCGTGCTCACTAGTTCCTCCCTCCACCCCCTCGCTACAGCCAGGCTGGTTCCCTCACTGGACCTGGTCTTCATTCACATTTTCTACGCAGAAGTTTAGCAGTGTGTGTACCTGCAGCTAGTGTGTGTTTGTGGCATCTTCTCTGCAGGGTCTGAGTCAGGTGTGAGAATGTGCAAATCGGGGAAGAAACCCAATTTGCGTTGCTTTGAGCAGAAAGGAAATTTATCAGCTCTTGTGTTGGAAAAGCCCAGGATGGTACCAGCTTCAGGCACAGCTGGCTCTCAGCTGTGCAAATCCGTGTCCCTCTCCCAGCCCTACTACCCTGTGTGCTCCTCCACCTTCTGGCAGGCTCCCAGCAGGACAGCCTCTAGGCTCACATTCCTCTGCTTTGCCACCTAGGAAAAAGAAAATGATTTTTCCCAGTATTTCCAGCAGAAGTCTCAGGGCTGACACCCACTGGGCAGGCCCAGGACATGTGACCCACTTCCGGAGGCCCGGGCTGCAGCAGCCCTGCCTGAACCACGTGGCCTGAGAGAAGGAGAGGGCTGGTTCCCCAGAGGAGCACCAGGGCTGCTCTAGAGGAAGAAAGTAGATGATGGCAGCTAGGAACACGGTTGGCCCAGATGACTCTGTCCATGAGTGATGACCTGGGGCAGGGTGGGGCATGCACTGTTCCTGCCCTAGGTCTCCCTCCAAAACAGAATGCAGTCTAAAATCCTGGAGCTGGCAAGCCTTGGATTTCTGTGCCATTTCTTGTAGTGCACATGGGGAAACTGAGGCCCAGAGGGTCAGGGTCACACGGCGCAAAGCTGGAACTAGAACAGGAGCCTTTTGACAGCTGATCCTGACTGTCTATACAGGGGTGTTCAATGCAGCCCAAGCTGCATGTTGCCCGCCTGGGAGATTCTGATTTACCGGCCTGTGATGTCCATCCCAGACCAACCGGTCAGACCTGGGATGCAGGTCCCAAACGTCAGTGTCCACACGAATCACATCACAGAAGGTCAGCATTGATGGGCTGGAGGCTGTGCTGGGGGCTCTGGGCTCAACAGGTCCTAGCAGTGCTGATGCAGGGGCTGAGACACTCCATCAGCAAACCCTAGTCCGAGAAGAGGCCCTCACCTAAAGGCCAGGGGCGTGGGGGGGGAAATGTGCGGAGAGAATAAGCGCTGGGGCAGGAAAAGGTGGTAGGCCGATCTGGGGTGGGGGTCAGAGAGGCCCAGGCATCCAGACCACTGGCTGCTGCTGCAGCTTGCAGCTGAAGGGGGCAGGGGGGGCCTGGCCCACGAGGCCAGAAGAGGTCAAGGGGTGGAGAGGCCATGAGGGGCCCAGCGGGCTCCAGCCAGGCTGAGGACGCTTGGCCAGAAAGGCCTGTTTACTCAGAGGCCCACGAGGTCAAGGCCCAGGCCCAGGGTTAATTATTAACGGCCACCCGGCTCGTGGCTGCCCGGTGTGGTAGAGGCTGGAGACCGGAGCCCAGGCACTTCCACCGCCCCCCAGCCCCCTGCTGCCACCCTGTGCAAGGGGGGCCCTGGAGCGTTCCCCGCCCCTCAGCCGCAAAAGGCACTGCCTCTGCAGCCCCCGGCACCTCTGACACCCTCCTCCCCAGCTCCGGCCAGAGTGAAGCCTGTTTTTCTGGCAGGGGACAGATTTGGTGGCAGTATCTGAGGGGGAAGGGCACCCGAGGACTGAGCTGGAAGTTCTCTGGGACCGTCGCTTGTGTTGACCCTGCGCAAGGACAGCTGAGTTCCTAGTCATCAATGTCCCAAACGAGCCAGGGCAGGTGGCTCCCTGTGCCCTGGGGAGGCTTCTTCCCTCTCCAGGGAGCAGGTGCTGACAGAGGAGCTGTAGCCCAATTAGCAGCTTCTGGGCCACAAATCCCCACTTTGTCCTGCAGCTTTGGCCCTCGCACTGGGCTTGGAGAAGGGAGTGAGCGCAGGGGCAGGGCTGGCTGCCCACCTCTCTGGCTCCAGCCAGGCCTCCCAGAGCCCCACCCTCTCAGCTTCCTGGCCCCGGGCGGCCTTGCCCTCATCCCACCCAAGAGACAGGTCTCACCAGGGGGACTGGGGTGACAGGGCCGGGTCACCACCCAGTGCTTCTCTTGCAAGGTGACAGCAGCACCTGGAGGGAACCTTGCTGAAGCCCAGGGGCTGACTCAGCAGGTCCGCAGCCCAGGACTCTGCATTTCTCAGGAGCGTCCAGCAGGGCCAAAGCTCCTGGACCCCCTGAGAGAGGCAATGCTTCAGAGAGGCCCCCGCATGGCAGAGCTCTCCTGGGACTTTTCACTCACTCTTAGATTGAGACAATCAGCCTCAGAAGTTTTTCATTTTTATCTGTTGAGCCTTTGGTGGATGGGGCCAGTGGAGGGATAAATGGGCCGGGGAACCAGATATCCTGGCCCAGCCTGGCGGGGCACCTAGGACAGCCAGAGCCTGGGGGTGTTGGAGGTGCCCTTCACTCACACTGTGCCATCCTCCCCTCCAGGCTGTAAAGGGGGCATCCAGGCCCAGAGCCCACAGCCTGTGTGGCTCCCGTGTATCCGCGGAGCACTGGGAAGGGTTTTAGGGCAAGTCCTACAGGTCCACTCAGGGGCAAAGCGTTTCTACAGCTGCCTCTGGAAACCCAGTCAGGGAGGGCGTGCGGCCTTGGGCCCCACGGAGCACTGCACAGCCCAAGCCCTTCAGCATCCACTTCGGGATACAATTGTTCCCTTTTCAAGACACCACTTCTGCCCAACCAGGAAATCCTGAACTAAGACTGCCGTTCCCTCCCTGAGTCAACACTCGCTGAGAAGGAGGGCAGGGGAGAAGGAAAACAGGCCTCGGGACGCGCCTTGAACCACACCAGCCCCAGGAGTGCAGACCACACACACACACACACACACACACACACACACACTGACACTCACAAAGATATGCACACGGGTGTACACAGACCCTCCTCATGCGCTCACAGTCACACGTATACACGAAGATGCCGTGCACACACACTCGTAGCCCCTGCACCACTTATAGTCTCACATGCACACACAAACAGATAGATACACACACGCACACAGATACACACACACGCACACAGATACAGATGCACCCGTGCATCCTCACCATTCACCTGCATGCACACGCTTGCCCTCAGATTCACATGTGTACACACAGACACGCACACACGGGCCTTCCTGCCCCCAAACCCCTGCACACGCACACAGACGCAGACCCACACACACCCCTCTGCTCTGCTTGCCTGGTGGCCTTCGCACTGTTTGGTGCCCTCCCTTGAAGACACCAGCCACCCGCTGCCCAGGAGCCCACGTCTGGCAGCCTAGGAAGTTCGAGACCAGGACTGAGTACCTGAACCTCACACAGGGCTCTGTCTTTGGGGCCAGATGCTGTCCTGGATGTCCTGGCACCACTGGGGAAATGGGCACTGGGAGGAGGAGAGGCAGCAGCTGACACCCCTCAGCTGGGACTGGGCTGGGGCTGGAGGTGCCCAAGACCCTGCTGTGGGAGAGGGCACCCATCGCATGCAGGTGGTGCACCCATCAGACCAGATGCTCACTTCCTGCAGGTCTGCCTGGCTAGACAGATCCTGGGATGGGGCTGTGTCTGGCGCACAGTGGGCCCTTGTTACGGAGTGGTTGGACAGATGGACAACAGCCTGGTGAGGGCGGAGGGGCTCTCGGTCCTGTGGGCTGGCTTCCGGCCCAGGGAGGCCTCTGCCACCCTGCCACCCGCCTCACTCCGCAGTGCTGAAAGCTTGCCCAAGGCTCCTGCCTCTGGGGTGGCAGGCGGGCAGCCCTGAGACGTGCCCGTACACGGCTCCCCGGCTACAGCGCACCAAGCCAACGCCAGAGCCAGGCCAAGAGCGGAATCGCAGGGCCTGCCCGCCGCCCACGTCTCGCCCAGCCTTCTGCGCCTGCTCCGGCACGAGACCCAGCCCTTGACTTCCCCATAGGACCCAGACTCCCGTCCACACACCAGCCTCCCAGCGCACTTGGGGACAGGTGTCCTGCCCGCAGTTCCCGCCCTCAGCAGCACCCAGGGATCTTTGCAAATGTCAATCTGATCATGTTCCTGGCCTGGCTTCCCAAAGGCTCTCCAGGCCCTTATATCCGCTGCCCTCCCCACAGTGTCCTGTAAGGTCCTGCGTGGCCAGGCCACCTCCCTTCCCCATGCTTGTCGCTCTGCCCCTCCCTCTGGGCTGTCCCTCAAGCAGCTTGCTCCTGTCCAGGACTTTGCACTGTGGTTCCTTCTGGGTCTTTGCTTGGCTGGCCCTTTTCCTCAATCAGGTTTGGGATCTACTGCCCCCACCCCAGGGAGGCCCTCCTGAAGCAGGCCCCAGTCACTGCCCAGTAACACTGTCCTGCTATGCTGTACTCCCAGTTCCTCGTGCTCTTAGAAATGGCCCTCTTCTTGGCCTTACTTGCTTGTCCATTATCTGTCTTCCTGCTGGATTGTCAGTCCCATGAAACAAGGACCTTGTCTGTATTTTTTGAATCCCAAAGGGGGTCTGTCCGGCGGGTAGTCGGTGGGAGGCGCACCAATGTTTGTTGAGTGAATGAATGACCGAGACGGGGCAATACTGAACCCAAACTCATGAGTCTGAAATAGAAAGGGCCATGTGTCAGGTGTGGGGACAGGCCTACAGCAGGCATGTTGGGGCCTCCTGGTGGGGCCTCCTGGTTCACTCACACCACATGGGCAGACCCAGCCGAGTGGGTCAGGGCTAGGACTGGGATTGGGGCCCATGCCCTTTGCTCCTGATGGGACTAAGCTCTGCCCTGGCTGCTCCCAGCCCTGTACAGAGAGGAGCCCCTTGTATCAACTCCCCTGGATTTACTGTGGCCGTGCATTCTGACAGCTCTTACCCCTGGAACCTTTGTCTGGAATGTGTCCTCCGCCTGCCCGGGCAACACTGCCCTACCCTCGGGTGCAGCCAAAACCCCCTCTCAGCCCCAAAGCCCTCTCCCCACCACGCAGAGCCACCCCAGGCTCCTCTGCCAGGCAGCACCCTTAGCCTGGCAGTGATGAGTGCCCGTTAGAAGTTTCTAGGCACTTCCTAGGCTTCTCTTCACCACCTTGGGCAACTTGAAGGCTGATGAGAGGCCTGGCCAGAGGTCAGAAAGATGGCGGTTGGGCAAGAGGTCAGTGGGATAGGTCAGGGGACAAGGGATCAGTTAGGTCTAAAGAAGCCCAGAGATGAGAAGGGGGTTACTCTGAACCCAGGAGATAAGGGCTTAGTTAACTGGTTAGTTGGTTAGTTAGCTCTCTCATTCGTTCGCTCCCTCCATTTGTTGAGCACACACCATGTTTGAATGGGGGCCCCAAGGGACCACTGACCAGGCCAGTCTCAGAGAGGGCAGAGTTTTGTTCTCACCCTGGACCAAGGATCAGCCAACCACAGCCCCTAGCCTGAATCAGGCTTGCTGCCAGTTTTTATACAGCCTGTGAGCAAATGATTTTTTACATTTTTTTAATGGCTAGAAAAAAATCAACAGAAGAATCGTATTTCGTTACACATGAAAATGATATGAAATCCGTAAATAAAGTTTTACTGACGCACAGACACACCCTTTCGTGTATGCCCCGTCTGTGGCTGCTCTTGCCCCGCAGTGGCAGCAGAATAGTTGTCACTGCGACCAAGTGGCCCACAAAGCCTAAAAAATGTACTGTCTGGCCTTTTACAAAGAAAGTTTGCTGCTCGCTGCCCTAGACTCTCCACCCACCATCCGACTGGCTGTGGGCCAATCGCCTCTGCTCCCAGCGCTCAGCTTCCCTCTCTGTACCATGGGACGAAGGCTCTTCCGTCAGAGAACGGCCGTGAGGACTCCAGGGTTTACAGTCTGTCACTGGGTGACATGGCTGCCCCCTGCTCACTCTTCTTTTATTTTTTCCCTTTCAGGAACTAAGCACTTACAAATTCTGTGTCAGGCACAGGGCTGGCCTGACACCCAAGACCTGCCCTCAAGGGACACCTACCCGGGGGTGTGGAGACCGACCATTTAGCTGGGAGTGGATACAGAGGAGGGTCAGGGAACCTGGTCTGGAGTGCAGAGAAGGCCCCCGGGGGAGTGATGCCCAGGCTAAGTCCTAAAATATAAGTAGAAATTTGCTAGGGGAAAAGGAACAGGGAAAAGCATTCCGGGTGGAAGGAACAGCTTTAGCAAAGGTGCAGAGGCTGAGAAAGGGGCAGGCCGAGACCTGGTGGAGGTGACACGGAGCCAGGTAATGCAGGGCTTTGGTCAATCAGAGGTCATCCTTCATCGCCAGCCCCACTCCACCCCCACCTGGGTTTGGCTCCAGGCTGGCAGCGGTGCCCACCAAAGGCGGATGTCAGGATCTGGCAGGGTGAGGTGGGGCCTTGAGGGCAGGGGAGGGGCATCCTTAGGACCGCACACCTGGGGCCCTGCCCACAGCCAGCAGTGCCAGTGGAAAAGGAGGAGCCAGCTGGTGGTCGGGGCCTAGGGGCTCAGCCCAGCAGGGTGTGGGCTGCAAGGGCTGGTCCTTCTTCTGGCCCGGGGCAGCCGCCTGGTCCTTCCCCTGGCCGGAGTCCAGGGACCAGGCAGGCTGCCACAAGAGGGGAGCTGGCAACAAAAGCCTATTCTTCACGGTTTAAAAAAGTCTTTAAACCCGTCCAACTTTCCTTCATTAGATGCTCCGGGATGTTTCCCCTTCGGAGGCTGCTCAAGGTACCTGGCCGATAAAGGCCTGATTCTCGGCATCTTAATTATGGCCTGGAGACCTCCGCGTAAACAATCATTGTGTTTGTTCTGCGCCTCCCTTCAGTTTTCAGGGCAACACAAGCCAGGTGCAGAGGAGTGGAACCGGGTGACCCTGGGCTCTTGAGTTCCCTATGCTATCTCCCTGTGGAGCCGTCCCCAGGGAGGGAGGTGGCCAGGCCCTGAGTCTGGTGTGCATCCCTGTAGCGTGCCACCAGCTTTGGGTCCTGGAGCCACAGCCTCCTGACCACACGGCCTCAGCCTGCTCATCTGTAGGTGACAGTACTGGTCATCAGACAGTGAAGGAGACCCCTGGCCTGTAGCAAGTGCTCAGGAAATGCTGGAGCGGAAGCTTTGGTGGAGTGGCATTGTCCTGACCTCGACCCCTGCCCCAGCCCCTGGGAGGAAGCATTTGAATCCTCAGCTCCATCCCCGGTCGGTCAGCTGGATGAGCAGGGAGGTGGACGCAAGCCCGGCCCCTCAGCAGCGCTGCCCACATTCGCCCCAACGCCCCACCCCAGGCCCAGGGTGCTCACGAGGTGCGCATGATCTCACATCCTCAGTGGATCAAGGTGGTCCCAAGGTGGCAATTTGAGGACTGCCCTGGGCACCCTCCCTGTGCATGACCACGCCCCCCACCCTCACCTTAAGCACACCCAAGGACTCCCCAGGGGGAGGGAAGCCCACTGTCTCACCCTGTGCCTCCTGAGGGTGAGCTCAGGGACTTGGCAGGACACAACTCAGCTTTATTCGGGGGAGAGGCTGCATCCCCAGCCCGCAGGATGAGGTTGGGAAGAGACGGTGCCCCCCAAACCAGCTCACCCAGAGAGACCCACACACACATACTCGTGTGCACACCCCACTGGATCCTACACACACACTCACCGAGGCATGCACACACAAGGCCAGGCCTCAGCATCCAGGAGGCTGCAGCTCTGCTCCTGGTGGGGCCACAAGCATGCGTGTGTGAGTACGTGTGCGTGTGTGAGTACGTGTGTGTGTGTGAGTACGTGTGCGTGTGTGAGTACGTGTGTGTGTGTGAGTACGTGTGCGTGTGTGAGTACGTGTGTGTGTGTGAGTACGTGTGCGTGTGTGAGTACGTGTGTGTGTGTGAGTACGTGTGCGTGTGTGAGTACGTGTGTGTGTGTGAGTACGTGTGCGTGTGTGCGCACCGTGGGCCAACGTGGTGCTGCTCCTGAGAGCCTGTGTCAAGTACGAGTGTGCCTGGGAGGAAGCAGGAAGAAGGGGAGGGTAAGAAACCCTCCGGGTCCTCTGTCTGAGGCAGGAAGGGGCCACGGTGACTGTGCAAGGTCACGCCAGCGGGGTCCAGCCACCTTGGCCTCAAGCAGTGCTCACGGCAGAAGCCCCGAGGAGCTGGGGCAGCCTTGTCAGGGGCTCCAGCTGCAGCGCTGTGGGAAGGACCACATCTCAGTGGGCCCCGCCACATCCCAGGGGCGCAGAGCCCCCCTCTCCCTCCCTCTGTTGCCGTCCCTTGGTCTGGGGTGACCAGCCTCACACTGGGCCTCCAGCTGAGAGCAGCGAGCCTTTCTGAGCCGTGATGAGAAGAGGAAGCTCCTGCGGCCCCAAAACAGAAACAGGAAGCTGGGGGGGGGGTATGGATAGGGAACGGGAGGGGGACACAGGCACCCAGCAGACGCTCCCAGAGAGCCCCAGCCTTCCTGGGTCCCGCGCGGCAGCCGTGTCTGCATGTCTCCGCCTGACCCCGGTGCCGCTGGGCTCACCCGCCCAGCTACACCCACCCAAAGGGCAGACTCCCTGCGGGGTTCTCAGACGCTGGCTAATCGTCCACCTGGCTGTGTTCAATGGTCCAGGCTTATCTGGTCCTGATCGAGAGGTCTCCGTGGGTCTGCTCGAATCTTCCTGTTCACCCAGACACTTGGGTCTGGCCACGCCACCTCTCCCTGGCCCCTGCGTGGGGTCATGTGGGACTCTCCACCAGGCTGGCCTGACTCTCCCCAACCCACCCTGTCTGTGTGGCCACCTGACCACTCCCCTGACCAAGCATGCGACTAGCCGTCTCCCTGGCCGTGACTCTGATGACTCCCAGCCCCAGCTCTGTTTTCCCAGCCGCCCTGCGGGACGTGGCAAGTCTGCAGTCACACTCTTACTTGGTAACTGGACTCAGGACTGTCCTGGTCCCCTCAGCAGAGGCGGGAAGCCGGGGGTCTGCCCCACACGTACCACAGCCTCAGCCCGCGTCCTGGGGCAGGATGTCCTGCTGCCTCAGTCTCCCCTCTGCTGCGTGGGGTGGGAGATGGAATGTCTGAGAACACTGTGCCCCTGAGCAGAGGACGGCAGTGCACAGAATCACGCGCCAACCTCCAGAACCAGGGGGTGTCTGGCTCACGCAGGGCCCGGGCCAGGGTGGGGGGGCGGTGCTGGGGGGGAGACAGCAGGGCGGCGCTCACTCAGGGAGGGCAAGACCCGCTGCTGCTCCCGGCTTTGGAGGCTCCTGCAGAAAGACTCTGGGGCAAATGGGCGGGGGCGGGAGCCAAGGGGCCAGAAAGGCAGATGTCACCAATTTCAGTTCTGCCCTGGCCAGCCTGAGGCAGCTTGGGACTTCCCAGAGTGGAAGGACAGGCTGGGGGGCCAGGCCACTTGGAGGCAGGGGCTGGGGGCAATGGAAGTTCTGGGGATCCAGGGTGGGCTGGATGTGCCTCCCTGGGGTCCCCACTCTCTCCCTGAACCACCTGAACCTCCCTCCGGTACCCCATGCTAGTCAGCCCCAGCCCAAGATCCTGGCAACAGAAGAAATTATCGGCCGTCTTGTCCCCGCAAATGAAGGCTGTAAAAGGTACGGCTGCCCCAGAGGCATCTAGAAAGATTTCCAGGATGGGACAGAAGGGTGCCAGGCGGATGCCTCTTCCCATGCCAAAGGATGAGGCAGAAGCCACAAGAACCCCTCAAATGGCTCCATCTTCTCATCTCCTCGTGCTCATCCCCTAAAGAGGGAAAGCGGGGAACAGGTGGGGTGGGCGGGCGAAGCCCCCGCCTCAGCCTCAGCCCTCCCCTCGCCACCCAGCCAGGCAGGCGGTCAGCACCAGAGCCAGCAGGGAAATGGGCCCCCCGGCGGGGAGCACATCTGACTGGACCGTGTTCTTGGGAGATCAGTTGTGAAACTTGCTTCAAACCCCCAAACCACAAAAACGGCCGATTTTCCCAGCCCTGTTCTCACGTTTCTCAGATCAGCCTAGGAGTCTTCAGTGTTTCCATCCGAGAGACGCCAGGCCAGCCACCAGCCCCCGGGGGACAAGGAAACGGTGCACGAGAGACTTGGGTGCTGCGGAAACCCCTCCTGCCTTCCCCAGAGCGCACCATTCCCGCCAATACATCTGGAAACGTGGGGTCTGGGGAAGGGCAAGGCCTGGGCCTGATGGAGGAAACTGGAAATCGGGATAGAGGGGCCTAGAAGCTGTTAGGGCTGCCTGGGGCGGAGAATTCAAGAGCACCCTTCTCGGGCAGGGGAGGGTAGTGTCTGGCTGGCAGAGGGTCAGATGGGGGGTAACTGCGAAGATGCCCTTCGATTTGAAAGAAGGTCCCAGCAGCCGTCCCCTGGGGTCTTCCTCCCCCACCAGGGGTCCAGTGCACATGGTACTAGTTCTTTCTCGTTCAGGGCTGGTGACAACCGAGAAGCAGGCTCTCACCAGGCAAGGACTGACGTGGGGACCCTCAGAGGTGAGCGGAACCCCAAGGAGGCCTCACTGCTTTTCCCAGCTGGGTGGCGATGATGACAAAAGCCACCTTAGAGACAGAGAAGCTGCCTGGAGGTGCTTTGGATGACGAGTCGCCTCAACGCCTCAAGACCCCCTTCCCTGCTGCAGGGATGAAAGCCCGTCTCTGCCCCTCACCTCTTCTGGCTTCCTGGGGCCAGATGCCCCAGCCGAAGCCAGCTGAGGCCCTCCCCACTCCATGCCACCGTCTCTGGGCCCTGCCTGCTGCCCTCCTGCCGTCTGCCTTCACCACCCACCTCTGCCTGAGGGCCTGCCCTCTCCTCGGCCTGCCACCCCTCACCCCCGTCTGCCGCCACGACTGCCTGTTTCCAGCTGGAACCTCCTTGAGCCTGGGACAGAAACCCTAACCAGGTTAACTTCAGCAGTGATTCCGAAAGCAAAACGTTGCTGAGAAAAATACCAAGCTTTATCTTCGTGTGTGCTGCTCCAATCCCTTCCCTGGACTGTCAACTTTCTTTAAAATGCTGTGTAAGAGGTTAGCTGATGCTGTGCTCCCACTGTTAACCCTCGTGCTAGTTCACGCTGGCTATGGTACTATGCGTAGGGCCTGAAAGCTACCTGTTGTAAGAACTAATACTTCTCTGCCAGGGCCCAGAGGATCCTGCTTGGGGAGGCTGTGCCCTGGGTTCCCTGAAGCCAAGGCCAGGGCAACAGAATCCAGGAGGACCCCACAGACAGGGGGTCCCACCTGAGGGGCAGGGTTGGGGCCGCCCATAAGCCAGGCCACCCTGGCTGATGAGAAGCACAGGGGACAGTGGGGACGTGTGCGTGTCTCGGTCTCTCTGTGTCTCTCTGTGTACGTAGGTTTGCAAGCCCATGTCTGTGAGTCTGGCTGGGTGTCTGTGTATGTGAGAGTTCCCGTGGTTTGCCCGTGGATGTGTTTGTGTGTTTCTCTGTGTGTGCACCTGCAAATGTCCGTGTCTCTGTTCATTCAACAGCTGTCTAGTGTGCCAGGTCCCGGGCCAGGTCCTGGATGCGTGGTGGAGGGCTCGGTCCCAGCCTCATCACACCCAGTCTGGTGAGAGGTGGGCGGTTCACAAGGAATCACCCCTGAAACGCATAACTCAGTGGTGATGGGAAAGCCACGCCGTGAGGGCAGAGCGTGGGAGGCCAGAGCCCCTGAGACAGGGGACCAATGGGGACCCTCGATGTTCTGAGGAAGTGACATGAAAGCTGAGTGACACATGGGAGTCGGCCAGGTGGGTGAGAGAGGAAAGTGTTCCAGGTGGAGGGAACAGCATGTGCAAAAGCTGGGGCACAGAGGAGGGGTAAGGAGGCCAGGGTGGCAGGAGCAAAGACAGCTGAGGGGCAGTGGAGGGCGAAGGCAGGGAGTGGGGCGGGAGCTGGACATAAAAGCCTGGAGGCCATTGTGACGGCAGTGGGCTGGTCCTGAGAACCGCGAGAGGGCTTGGTTAGGAGAGGGGCCACCCTGTCTGCTAAGAGAAGAATGGGCTGCAGGGCGCCTGGGGCAGGGCCTGAGAAGCCGTGCAGTGAGGAGGGTGGAAGGATGAGGTGCAAAGATTGGCGACGGGGGAAGTGTGCAAAGGTCCAGGAGGCTTCCTGTGTATGTGTGTGTGTGCACGTATGCATGTGTGCACGTGTGGGTGTGCACACGCCTGCCAGGGGCTGAGACCTGGCCCTCAGTCCTCTCCCTCTCCCCTGCCAACCTAGCGCCCATGTCCCCCACCGCCTAGCCTCGGACATGACAGTGACAGTAAGAAGAGCTCGGTGTTGCAACTGCATTTCCTCTCGAACCCAGGGCCACCAGAGATTAGCTGAGAGCCCCACGTGCGCTAGGCGATAACAGCCCGACTCCCCCGTTTCCTAATCTCTGATTCATTTCCAGCTGATAGCAGGATGAGGGCCCATGGGGGACTAAGAAATGCCCCAGCGTGTCCTGCCAAGGCTGTGGCCGAGCTGCCTGCAGGGGCTCTGGACCGCAGAGCCTCAGGAAGATCAGGGTCGGGGGTGAGCCTGGAGGGAGAGAGACAGGGCGGGGGAGGAAGGAGAGAGAGACAGAGAGAGAAGCAGGGAGACAGGGAGATGGAGACAGACACAGGCAGACGCAGAGGAGCCGGGGTCAGGGTAGGGTGATGAGAAAGAGAGATAAGGAGAGAGAAACATGGAGAGCAAGACAGACAGACTGACAGATGTATAAATATAGGTAGAGAGGGGTTGGGAGTCCCGGGGGCTGCACGGACTTACGAAAGAGAGAGAAAAATAGAAGAGACTAAGAGAGACAGAGAAAGAGAGAAGAGGTGACCCAAGGTCAATAGAGATGGCGGGGTGGGCTGACCTGGCCTCCCAGGCACTGCCCATGCAGCCTGAACACAGTGGGTCAGAGCCGGGGGCTGGTCTTGCTGACTTGACCCCAGCCTGGCACAGACCCCAGCTGGGAGCAGGGAGGCAGGGGCAACAGCTCCAGACCCCGTACCGCACACCCACCCACCCCCCAGAGCCTCTGGAGGAACACGGGGCTGTAGGCTGCACGGCTGTGGGGCTGATCGAGCCACAGTGCTCGCCAGCACGGGGGCTCAGCCAGGGCAGAAGGAACGGAGGAGCGCCCCAGGGGTTATTTGTATCCTGCTGAGGTCTGGTGGGGCTGGAGTGAAGCTGGACGGTCAAGGTGGGGTGGGAGGGACTCAACTGAGAGGCAGGAGGCTGGGACCATGGGGACAGGGGGCCGGCCGCCCTCCGGGCTGGGAGCGGAGGGAACACGTTCTCCCCTCAGCTCCCCTCCCAGGCCCAGCTCTCCTTGGGGGTCAGAGCCTGGGCTCATGCTCTGTGACGTTCGGAGGAGGGAAGGTGGGCTCCAGGAGCTATGGGGGCCCGGCCACCTCCCTCGCTCCCTGGCCCCCACTCCTGGCGCCTCCCTAACAAGAGACGGAAGGACGCAGACAGCCGCCCGCTTGAGCAGCATCGGTGCTGGGCAGGCTGCACAGGCTTCTGGGCTCAGGTCTTGGGGAGGAAGGGGGTTCCACAGAGCAGCCCGGCCAGGGGCGGAGGGGTTCCCAGAGGGGAAGGGGCAGCAGGCCTCTGGGGAGGCCCTTCGTCAGTTCCG
This sequence comes from Eschrichtius robustus, assembly GCF_028021215.1. NCBI lineage: Eukaryota > Metazoa > Chordata > Mammalia > Artiodactyla > Eschrichtiidae > Eschrichtius > Eschrichtius robustus. Next base: position 51,660,886 of record NC_090842.1, on the reverse strand, counting down.
AGGAACTGCGTGAGCAGGTGCTGGATGGGCAGCGTCTGGAGATAATGAGGGGCAAGAAGCGAATCTCCAAGCCCTGGCGGACCTCGTTCTGAGGGCAGAGCGGAGCACTGGGAGATCCCCAAACAGGGGACCCATGGCCCCACGGGCATTTTAGTAAGTCCCTTCTTCCCAGGGCCCCCAGCCCTGACCCACGAAGGACAGCAGCAGGTTGCCTAGATGAGGTCCCCCGGCCCAGGCCGGCTCAGGAAGGCTCACCTCGCCTCCTCCTGGGGCAGGGCAGCCGCCCCTCTGATTTGCCATGCCTGCCCTGATGCCCTGACTGCCGCGACCACAGGAAGCGCTGCCCCAGCTCAGCACTTCCCTTTTCTGAAATCTGCCCCCAGCAGCCTGGTGGCCAGGGAAGGCAGACTTCCCGCTGCCCTCACCCTGGGCTCTTCCCACCGGTCACAAGTGGTTTGTTCCCGAGCTTCCCTGGGCAGAGGTGACCTTCTTGCCTCAACCACAGATCAGTTATTTATCAGAACAGGAAAGATGGCACCAGAGATATGTCCTCACCCCCTCCCAGGAGGGCCTGGCCTGCTCCAACGACCGCACGCCTGCTCCCCACATCACACGGGGCCTGTTCCCCACATCACACGGGAGTGTGTGGCTGGCGCGTGCGGGCTGCAGGGGGCGGGGGGAGCCAAGTAGAAGTCCTCGTGGGCAGACAGGGCAGACCCAGATGAACTCTGTGTGCGAGCTGGGAACATTCCGGGCATCTGGGGTCCCTTGGGTCTGATGAAACTCACTCTTCCTCCAGATGCACTCTCAGCCCGGGGCTGGTCCTAGGACTCCTCTGTCCCACTCACTGGGAATACCCTGGGGTCAGGGTCTCAGGCTGCTCCTCTACCCCTCCCTTCCATCACAGACATAGGGCTCGGCGCCTGGGGATTCAGAACCCAGTTGTGAGAAAGGGAAGAAGAGGCTATCAGGGTTCCTCAACAGTGGCACTGTTGACATTTTAGGCTGGATAATTGATTCTATGTTGTTGGGGGCTGTCCTGTGCATGGTAGAATATCTAGCAGCGTCCCCAGCCTCTATCTACTAAATGCCAGTAACATTTCCCCACCAGCACCACCAGTCACAACAATCAAAACTGTCTCCAGATACTGCCAAATATCTCCTGGGAGGACAAAATTGTCCCAGGTTGATAACCAGTGATCTAGGTACCTGAGAAGGCCCTGGCTTCCATGGCTAGAATGTTCCAAGTCTCACTTGGCCTGTTTTACAGTTTTGTGCTAGAAGGTCACAGATTCAAAAGACAGTAATTTGTCAGAGTCTGGGGCTCTTGGGAGTTGCAGGGTGTGTTTGTCTGAGGGGTCTGTGCTATCGGGCCCCCTCTGGGGTTCTGGGCATCACTGTGTCACAGAACCTGGAGCCAGAAAGGGGAGCCCTGGGACTGGAAAGGGGATGGTGAAGGTGGGAAGTTGCATTCAAAGGAAGGTCAAGGAGATGTACTGGGGAGGGCATTGAGTCACCTAGAGGCACTCAGCATCCTAGACCAGAAAGACTGGGAAAAGCTACAGAATCAGGCAGAACACAGGCAGAACACAGGGCCATGATATGCATCCTGGACTCCCCAAGGTGGTGTACTAGAACTGACATCCTCGCGTAAAGCCCAGGGCTGAAAGGGTTGCCCCAAACAAAGAAGACTTGTAAAGCTGACCCAAGAAGTGAAGTTTTCCATCCTCCTGGGACAATGGGCTGGGAAAAAGGAGGCACCTTTGAGAAGCAAAAACCCTAGCCAGAGCTATAAATAGGTGTGGAATTCAAATGTACAAAATCCAGGGGTTCTACAGCCTCAAGTCTAGAAATTAACATAAAAACCAATAAAGAACCATGAGAGAAACTTACTTCTACCCACTTTGTATGGACATTTCCACCCAGAGCAATTTCCACAGAAAAAACAATCCCTGGTGAAGATGAGCTCACAATAAAAAGAAATTATGAATGACCTAAAAAAGCAAGCCACTGCATCAGCAGGAGATCTTAGATGCAGATACTAGAACAATTTGAAAAAGACTACATTACAAAATTTTTTAATTATTAAGGAGATAGAAGAGGGAGTGGAAGACTTAATAAAAATATTATTTAAAAACAAAGAACAGATAGATTTCAAAGGAAATCAAATAGTCATTGCAGTATAAAATAAAATCTCAGTGGGTGGATTATATAGCAAATTAGTTGTGGTGGAAGAGAGGATGGGAAAACTGGAAAACACAGCTGAAGAAATTCCATGAAATGCAGCACAAAGACATAAAAACAAGGAAAAATAAGATACAAAGGCCCTTGGAGGATAAAATGAGATAGTCCAAGAAAGTCCAACGTGCATATAATAGGAATTCCAGAAAGTGAAAACAGGAAATATTCAAGACCTAAAGGTTGAGAAATTTCCAGAATTAAAGAATGAGTCCTCACATTGAAGATGCACACTGAGTCCTAAGAAGGGTAAATAAAAAGAAATTCACATCATAGTAAAACTACAGAACATTAAAAACAAAAGACGATCTTAAACGTACCAGCAAGAAATGAGGAATTACCACAAAGGAGTGATGATTAGACTGACAACAGACTTCTCCTCAGCAGCAATGGATACCAGAAGACTAGAGAATCATATATTCCAGGTGTTTAGGGAAATAACTTTCCACCAAGAATCCTATACCCCACTAAACTAGAGTGAAATAAAGAATTGGAACACAAGAAGTGGGTTGGAAGCAGGATCTGTGGTGAGAAGATAGTGTTCATGGGATCAGGAGTAGGACTGAGGGTCTCCAAAACAATCGTGGTGGCGGGACAGAGTGAGGAGGTGGGCCAATCTGGCCTTTTGGAGAATGGCTTCACTTTTGATGGACACTTTAGACAGGAAAGTAGTGAAAGACAAGGTCAGAAACTGTTCCAGAAAAGAACAAGAGAAAGTAGTAAGAGAAGCCCTGCAAGCCAGCTCTGTGTCTGGTTTTGACAAGGTTTTGAGGGTGAGGTCAAAAGTGACACCTTTAGCCCTGGAGCCATGCTGGCTTCTGGGCACAGCCACATCTTCTCTACATCTCCACCTGACCTACTCTTTGTGTTCCACCCAGACGCTACCTCTTTTGCCCTGACCCCTCACCAGATGCAACGTCTCTCCTCCATGAACTCCCTATGAACTATCTTAGATTATCTTTATCTGGATATCTATGTTCTTTCCCTATGAGACACCCACCCCAGGATCCGTATAAACTCACCTGTGCTTCCCACACAAGTCTTCCATGGCTCCCTTTCCCTGGTGGGTGGCCAGGAAGTATGCCTTGCTCACTCATCAGAGGCTGTCCATAGGCTCGGCCACACCCCAGATGCCCTTGGTCAGGGCAAGTCTGTAATGGAGCTGGAGGGTCAGAATGCCTACGACTACCCCAGGATCACTCTGAGAAGCTGCCATCTCAGTGCCTGAGACATGGGGTCAAGGGGTCCTGTGGGTCAACCTGGAGCACAGAGGGTAATGGATCAGCCTTCTATTGCGGTGGAGTCAAGCTCTCATCACTTCCTGTTATTCCTGACCTGTTCTCTGGGAAGACATGGAGGAAAAGTTCTAGGACTCCACATATGAATCCTCAGAGGCAGGAACTCTCCACCCACTGTGAGGCCCAGCACAGCTTCCCTGACTGGCAACACAGGCCTAAGGACAGATACCCAGCCCCACTCAGATCCGCGGACGAGACAGGTCATCTGCGTGGGGGGTGTGGCCTGCATCTTGGAACCACTGTTACCCTGGCTCCTGTCTGTTCCTCAGATACTCCAAACCTGTTCCTGCCACAGGGCATTTGCACTCACTGTTCCCTCTGCCTGGTACACACCTCCCCCTTAGAGTCATTTCGTTGGCCCCTTCCTGTCATTCAAGTCTTGGCTCAAGTATCACCTCCCAGGGAGATCACCTCTGACCCACTTCGTTAGCTAAAACCCCACAGCCACTCTCATCTCCCACATCACTCTGATTCGTGTCCTTCATGGTTTTTCTCAAAAGCTGAAATTACGTCATATCCTTATTTGTTTACTCTTTGATCATCGTGTCTTCCCAGAATGTCAGCTCTCCAAAGGCAGGGCTGAGCCCGTCTTGCTCACCACTGTGTTCCCAGTGCCTGGCACAACACAGGGCACACAGTAGGCAAATGCTTTGGGGTAGGGGGAGTGACTTTGAAAACCCAGAGGGCACTGGGGGTGGGCAATGCCAGCCACTGACTCCAAACCGCAGGCCACCCTGATGACTCCCTACCCAGCTGGGCTCACTCAGCCTCACCCTCCCAGCTGCTCCCTGGCCCAGGCCTTGGAGGCTGGACCTCACTGTCCTCACAGTCAGACCCTGGGCCTAAATAGCCCCAACTTCAAGTCATGGCACTGCCAGCTACTGGCTGTGGGACCCTGAGCAGATCTCTGGGCCTCAGCTTCCTTATCTGTAGCATGGGTCTGCCCGGCGGGGGTCCTGGGAAGATGAATAGGAATAACGAGCAGATGCCTTCAGCATGGTTTGGTTCCTAATGCGTGCCCCAGCAGGGTGGGCCTTTGAGCCAGCTGGAAGGCCAGCAGCGCTCCCCAGAGGCTGGGCACAGGGCTCCCGACAGCCGTTGGTGGGTGACTAAGGCCCTCCTTCCTGGGAGTTGCTAGCCCCACACCCGGGAAGAATGGCAGATGGGCACCCGCCTGGCACTGGAGACCACTTCCTATTTTCATCCTATCCTGACTATGAACATGACTCCTGCCAGAACAGGCCGGCCGGCCAGCCTCCACAAGGGCCAGAGCCTGAGGCTGGGAGACGGTGGCCTGCTGCTGACTGGGATGAGGGCCAGAGTCCAACCAGACCCAGGCAGGGGGGCTTCCTGAGAGAAGGGGGTCCCTCACCCTCAGGGCTCCCCAGTTCTGCATCCTCCCCTAGGCCTTCTACTGGGCAGGGGGCTGCTGGCAGTGAAGCCTAGTGGGCACTGACTGGAGACAGTGGTGACTCTCAGGGGGCAGCAGTGTCAGCGGGCAGCTGTGCAACAAGACACACTGCGTGAGCCGGGGCCCAACACTGGCTCCACCTTTTGCTATCCTGTCACCACCATACTGGGACCCAGCCAGGGAGGGAGTGGCAGCCTTGACGCTTCAGAATCCCACTGCCCACCACGCCTGACCTCTGGGAAGATCCCCACAGGACTAGCGAAAACCCACTCCTCCTAGGAGCCCCCCTCACCCAGGCCCCACTTGCCGTCAGCACCCCACCCCCTCCACCCATCCACAAACGGCCCAGGAGAGCCTTGGGCACTTTCCAGCAGAAGAATCCGGCTCCAGTGCTGGAATGTCAGGCAGACGCAGTGGGTCAGAGGTGTGAGAGGCCCTGCTCTTCAAGATGGGACCTCTGCTCCGACCAGCTCAGGCTCGGGGAACCGAGACTGGCCTGGCCACAGGGTCTGGGAAAGGCCTCGTGCCCTGGAGCGGGTGGTGGGTCTTGGCCCAGGCCACGGGTGACCCCTAGGGGCCAAGCCCCTTGTTCTGGGCTCGAGATGTCGGGACCCCTCCTTTTGAACTCCTGTGTTCCAAGCCAGGAGGGCAGCAGGGTGGGGGCCCAGCAGGACACCCCAGATCTGCTATGAAGGGGTATGGGTGTAGTCAAAGACCAGGGCCTCTTTGGGCCCACATATACCCCAGGGGGGGTGGCAGAAGCAGTCCCAAGGAGGTGAGAGACCCCACCCTGAGGATGCAGGAAGTGTGGGGACATCCCCCAGCCTCAGGCCTCAGCATCCAGTCACCCACCCCTGAGTGCACCCAAAGCCCCCGACAAGTCCTGGCCCCGCGGGAAGTGCCCCTGGAAGCCCTGGCTTCCCCTCTGAATTTCTCCCATCAGGCATTCAGCCGAGGACACCCTGCCCTCCCCTGAGCTCTGGCTTCTGCCAAGTGGAGGCTGAGGAACCTCGGGGACGGGGGAAGGGCTACGTGGCCCCAGGGCTCCTGCAGGGTGACTTGGCTGGCACTGTGAGTCTGTGTGCATGGTAGGGCGGGGCGTGTGGCAGGTGGGGCAGGGTCAATCATGTTGTGTGTGTGTCTGTGGGCTGTGTCGTTGTGTGGTGTGTGGTGTCTGTGGGCCGTATCAGTGTGGTCTGTGTGTCAGTGTATGCTGTGTGGGTCTGTGTATGGTGTGTGTGTCTGTGGCCTGTATCACTGTGGTATGTGTGATGTGGGCATTGTGTGGTGTCTGTGTTAGCGTGTGGTATGGAGGTCTGTGTGGTGTGTGTCTGTGTGTGGTATTGGGGTCTGTGTGTGGTGTCTATGTGGTGTATGGGGCTGTGTGTGGTGTGGTGTGGGTATCTGTGGCGTGTGTGTCTGTGTGAGGTGTGTGGGTCTGTGTGTGGTGTGTGATTCTGTGTGTGGTGTGTGGGTGTGCGTGTGGCGTGTGGGTCTGTGTGTGGTGTGTGATTGTGTGTGTGGTGTGTGGGGTCTGTGTGTGGTGTGTGGGTCTGTGTGTGGCGTGGGGTCTGTGTGCGGTGTGGCTGTGTGTGCGGTGTGTGGGTCTGTGTGTGGTGTGTGGGTCTGTGTGTGGCGTGGGGTCTGTGTGTGGTGTGGCTGTGTATGTGGTGTGTGGGTCTGTGTGTGGTGTGGGGTCTGTGTGTGGTATGTGGGTCTGTGTGTGGCGTGGGGTCTGTGTGTGGTGTGGCTGTGTGTGCGGTGTGTGGGTCTGTGTGTGGTGTGTGATTCTGTGTGTGGTGTGTGGGTTTGTGTGTGGTGTGTGGGTCTGTGTGTGGTGTGTGGTTGTGTGTGTGGTATGTGGGTCTGTGTGTGGTATGTGGGTCTGTGTGTGGTGTGTGGGTCTGTGTGTGGTGTGTGGTTGTGTGTGTGGCATGTGGGATCTGTGTGTGGTGTGTGATTGTGTGTGTGGTGTGTGGGGTCTGTGTGTGGTGTGTGGGTCTGTGTGTGGTGTGGCTGTGTGTGCGGTGTGTGGGTCTGTGTGTGGTGTGTGGGTCTGTGTGTGGCGTGGGGTCTGTGTGTGGTGTGGCTGTGTATGTGGTGTGTGAGTCTGTGTGTGGTCTGTGTGTGGTATGTGGGTCTGTGTGTGGCATGGGGTCTGTGTGTGGTGTGGCTGTGTGTGCGGTGTGTGGGTCTGTGTGTGGTGTGTGATTCTGTGTGTGGTGTGTGGGTTTGTGTGTGGTGTGTGGGTCTGTGTGTGGTGTGTGGTTGTGTGTGTGGTATGTGGGTCTGTGTGTGGTGTGTGGGTCTGTGTGTGGTGTGTGGTTGTGTGTGTGGTGTGTGGGTCTGTGTGTGGTGTGTGGGTGTGTGGGTGGTGTGCAGGTCTGTGTGATTGTGTGTGTAGTGTGTGGGTCTGTGTGTGGTGTGTGGGATCTGTGTGTGGTGTGTGATTGTGTGTGTGGTGTGTGGGTCTGTGTGTGGTGTGTGGGTCTGTGTGTGGTGTGGGGTCTGTGTGTGGTGTGTGGTGTGGGTACTGTGTGTGGTGTGTGGGTCTGTATGTGGTTGGGGTCTGTGTGTGGTGTGTCAGTGTGTGTGTCTCTGTGTGGTGTGTGGGTCTGTGTGTGGTGTGTGGGTGTGTGGGTGGTGTGTGGGTCTGTGTGATTTTGTGTGTGTGGTGTGTGGGTCTGTGTGTGGTGTGTGGGGTCTGTGTGTGGTGTATGGGTTTGTGTGTGGTGTGTGGGTCTGTGTGTGGTGTGTGGGTGTGTGGGTGGTGTGTGAGATCTGTGTGTGGTGTGTGGGGTCTGTGTGTGGTGTATGGGTTTGTGTGTGGTGTGTGGGTCTGTGTATGGTGTGTGGGTGTGTGGGTGTGTGGGTGGTGTGTGAGATCTGTGTGTGGTGTGTGGGGTCTGTGTGTGGTGTGTGGGTTTGTGTGTGGTGTGTGGGTCTGTGTGTGGTGTGTGGGTGTGTGGGTGTGTGGGTGGTGTGTGAGATCTGTGTGTGGTGTGTGGGGTCTGTGTGTGGTGTATGGGTTTGTGTGTGGTGTGTGGGTCTGTGTATGGTGTGTGGGTGTGTGGGTGTGTGGGTGGTGTGTGGGATCTGTGTGTGGTGTGTGGGGTCTGTGTGTGGTGTATGGGTTTGTGTGTGGTGTGTGGGTGGTGTGTGGATCTGTGTGATTGTGTGTGTGGTGTGTGGGTCTGTGTGTGGTGTGTGGTTGTGTGTGTGGTGTGTGGGTCTGTGTGTGGTGTGGGTACTGTGTGTGGTGTGTGGGTCTGTATGCGGTTGGGGTCTGTGTGTGGTGTGTCAGTGTGTGTGTGGTGTGTGGGTCTCTGTGTGGTGTGTGGGTCTGTGTGTGGTGTGTGGTTTGTGTGTGTTGTGTGCCTGTGTCCGAGAGGCTGACCATCAGGCACGTGCAGAGTCTGCAGCTCCACAGGGAGCCTGAGGAGCCCAGGAGTGGTCATCAGGAAGGACCTGGGTTCCCCGTGCGGCCACGTCACAGGGGGTGCAGTGCAGGGTGCAGGCACCTCAGGGACCAGGGTGCTGGCACTATCTGCACCCACCCGGATGTTGCCCAAAGCCCCAGGGGCCCAGCGAGCCTGGGGCGCATTTCCCCTCTCTGGCCCTGACCCAGAGAGCCATGTGCCAACCAGAGACCGGTGGCGAACTGTGTCTGCACTTGCAGCAGGATTTCCCACCTGGTGCCCTGAAACTCCCTGCCTGAGGTTCAAGTCCAGCTCTGTCCCCTGAGTGTACTGTGTGAGTCCCTCCCCTTTCTCAGGTTCAGCTCCCGGGGTCTGGGTGGGGTGACCACGCACCAGCTTAGCTCATGGCGGGCGAAGAGGGGTCACCCAGCACATGCGACCATTACTGCTGTTGTGCCCCCACCTCCCCCAATCCAGGACCCCCTGGCTGGGTTGAGGCAGGCTGTTTCCACCTGACTGCTCCAGGTCCCAAGCAGAGAAGGAACTGGCGGGCAGAGTTGTGGCCCAGGGCATGGCCAATGCAAGTGTGGGAGGTGGGCCTCAGATGCTATGGTGGGGCCTCCTGGGTCCCCCAGCCCTACCCCAGCCCACCCATCGACCTCAGGGCCTGCTGCCAACGCACCTACCAGCCTGGGCCAGCACAACCAGTCTTCCATCCCAGGACGGGCGCGTCCCTCCTGGCACCTGAGAATGCCCCAGGGAGGCAACCCTGGGGTCAGGCCCACCTGAGCCCACATCCGGGCGTGCCCCTCCTCCCTGCCTCTCTGTCTCCCCACCTCCATGCACTCCTTGCCTGCATCTCCCGTCTTAGTGGGCGGCCCCTGGTCATCCTCCTTCTCTGTTCCTCTCCCCACTTCCTTTCCTCCTCAGCCTCCCCTTCTCTTCTTCCTCTCCTGGGGGGAGGTCTCATTGCTGGAGTTCCTGGGCCATCGCCCCTCCCACTACTGCAGACCCAGACGGACCCAGGACAGAGGGCTGCTGGGCCCCATGGCCCCCTCAGAACACCCATGTGGGGGAGGGGGTCCCCTCTTAGAAGCAGGAGCCAGTGTGGAGACACTCCAGGTGCCAAGAAAGGCAACCAGGTAAGGGTCACACGGTGAGTGACCAGCAGGTTCTGTTGTCCTGGCCAGACCCTCTGGGGGCTGAGTGTTGTGACAGCAGTATCTGCCTGGGAGCCCAGGACTCCCCAGATTGCATCCCAGGGTGGTTCAGGGGATAAGGCCCCCAGGGTTCACAGGGGATTTCAATGGGACAATGGGCTAAACACCCCCAAGGCTGGAGGAGTCTGGGTGGGTAGGACAGGGTGGCCAGAGCAGTGACACGCCCAGTTGAGCCAAAGGGGACCAGCCCAGGTAACTCAGTAGGGGGCTCTAAGCAGCCTTTTCCTCATTCTCAGCTCAGGGCTGAGACACAGACCTGGGACACAGATTGGTCAGGGGGATGGCTGCAGGGAGGGGACCCACTGGATGGGGAAGCCAGGGTCCCTCCATCCCCTAGAGGTTTATGGGCAGGTGGGGCCAACGTAGGCTACAAGCCATCCCTAGCTGCACTCCTTCCGGTCTTAGCCCCCTTCTCAGCCAGGACCATGCCGAGGGTAGGGGTCTTGAGCCTCAGGTCCCTGGCCTGATGCACAGCAGTTTGCAGGGGGCAGGGTAGAGGGATGCCTTAGTAGGCCTCAGATAGGAGATAGGAAGCCCAGAGTCCCTTCCCTGATGGCTGGACCTCAAAGGCCCCTGGGCCCCAGAAAGGAACCTTCGAATCCTTCATTCACAGCCCTTGGCTTCTTGCGTATTCAGCTCCAAGGCCCAGCATCTTCCCCTGCCTGGCAGGGCCCTCTTGCAGAGCCGGCCACCCGCCTGCCCCGGGCCAGCCGCTGACCGCAGCCCTGAGTGTGGAGTGAAGGGAAGAGGCTGGGCCGTGGAGACTGAGGGCCTCACACTCCCTCCCCTCACAGCCTGGGCTGGAGCCATGGGTCACCCCTCATCCACCCCAGAGACCAGGGCAAGGATTGGTGGAAATGCCGAGAGGTTCAGGGGTCACAGTGCATGGCTGGGTCAGAGGTCAAAGATTTGCTGACAGCAGGCTTGGAGGTATTGATCTGGTGGGGGAGGTGACAGAACTCTGTCCCCTGCCAAGGGCTATGGACATGCGCTGGTGGTCAGCAAGCTGGACTCAGCAGAGCCCACCCCAGAGCAGGCTCCTGGGGATGCGGGGCTGGGGGCTACAGAGCCCCTCTCATGGCGCCAGGTCCTTCGACAGGCAGGGGACCAACTGTCATACCACAAGTGATTTCCGTTATCATCCTTGGGCTGATGGTCTAACATGCCTGGGTCTGCGTGGCCAGGGGGACAACAGGGACCTGGGCAGCTGCGTGCTCCAGCACCCGAAGCCCTCACAGGTTTGAGACGACCAACCTGGGGGAGCTGGGAACTGAGGAGTCAAGAAACCCAACATCCTCTTCGAGAGAACTGCAGGCTGAGGGTCGGGCTGGCTTCCTGGGGGAGGGTACACAGCTGCAGTGACCCTCAGAAGCCTCCCCCAGTCTTACCTGTTCACCCCAGAATCAGGCAGCCCCCCCACCTCGGGTCCTATACCCAGCTGGCTTCTGTGGGATGCAGGCACCATTCCAGCTCGCTCCCTCCCCAGAAAGATGTAGTGCATCCACCCCGCTCCCGCCCCAGCCTCTGCCCAGAGCCCTCCCAGAGGCGGCCAGACGCTCCAGCTCCGCCTCACTCGTCCCCCACACACACATCCACAAGTCCAGGCCGGGCCAAGGCCTGCCCGGAGCTGGGGAGCCTCCGCGACCAAGAGGATGAAGGGCACCTCCCCAAACTGAACTCACCCCAAACAGACTGGACCCAAAGGTGTTTCTCCATCCATCCTGGAGCCTGCCTGGGGAGAGAGAGAGGGGAGTGTGTGTGTACCTGTGTGTGTGCGCATGTGTATTCGCAGGTGTGTACATCCATGTGCTTGTGGCTATGTGTGCACATGTTATTTGTGTGAGTTTATGTGCACTGGGTACGTGTGTGAACACGTGATTGTGCATGAGTGAACTGTGTGTGATTATGTGCACGTGGGAGCATTGTGTGTGTGCGTTTGCGTGTACTCACATGTGTTTGGCTCAGGCCCGGGGCTGGGCTGGCCCCCTTCCAGGCGCTGACTGGAGAGACACTCCAGCTGTCCCCTGGAATGGCTTGATCCGGGCTTAGCCAGAAACCCTTACCAGTCCCTATGGCCCTGGCCCTGGCAGCTCTCCTAGAGCTGAGGGCTTCTGATCAACCCCAGCCAAGCTGGCAGCATGGCCAGAGGGCAGCTCTGTCCACTGGGAAGGCATGTGGTGGCCCCTGGCTCAGAGCATACCTAGGTTCGAGGTCACTGGCACTGAGGCAGAGGCACGTGGCACACTGGGGTCTGGAGCTGTCGTTGATGCCACCAGGGCCTGACAGGGGACGCCTCCTAGCAGTGACCCCTGCTGGGAACATAGGTACTGCAGACTGGCTCTATAAGCCATTGTGAGGGAAAGGGGTCCCCTTCGCCTCAATGGATTCCTCCCTGCAGGGAGCAGTGGATTGATATGCATGGTTTTCAAATTGTGAGCTAAGGAACCCTGGGGTTCCTTCAGGTCTCTCCAGGGATTCCCAAAATTTGATGCTCCCAGCTTCCCACCTTCCTCCTCAAAAGAGCATTGCTTTTAAGCACTGAACTTTTGAAGATATTTCTCCAAAAATATTTTAAATCTCCAGGCTGATTTTGACCTTTCAGCTCTAGGAGTCTATTTATGAGTGTGTCTCAGTTAGATCTGCTTTTAGAACAATTCATTGGGCTTTAACCCCATTATCTCCTGCCAGGCCTACAATATTACTTTAGGTTGGGTTCTGATTTAAATACCTCTTGGAAACCAGAAGAGGCAAAAAGGAGAGAGGGTCCACTTCAGAGCTGGGCAGCCTTGCGGTCCCCTGGGGCCCAGCCCTTTGGCGAGGGCCGAGTTCATGCCCTCCGATAAAAGGGCATGTTATGTGAGGGGCTCCCAGGGCAAGTGCTGCCGCACCACTCGGGCCTTGACATGGGAGACCCTGATAACAGGGCATCTCCACCCAACAGCCCACCAGCTCCCCACCGCCCCAGAGGGAGCAGGACAGTTACAGCTGGTCCCACCCTGCCATGTGGTTTCCTGCATCCGCCTGCATGTTCCCAGTGCCTGCACATAACACATGGGGCACACCACGTTGCCCGCATTTCACGCCTTGCTGTGTTTGCCTGAAGTCGTAAAATGTGATTTGCTGGATGTAGAACATGGTTCACAGGGGCGTAAAGCGGGGCCAGAGGTGCGGTGGGCAGTGGCTCTGCCACCCTGGCCCCAGCATGGCCCCAGCCTGGCCGACAACTTCTAGCTTAGATTGGCCCTAGGAACCTCCCCATGAGGGCCACTTCCCTATAATTCCCTCCAGGGGGTATGGCCACAACACACCAAGCAGAGCATGACAAAGTCTGGGGACCTCTGGGGCAGACACACCTGGTTTAGGTCTTTGGCTCTGCTCCACGGAGAGATGGGCGCTAAGGCCCAAGGATGGTCCTGTGGTGGCCAGACAAGGTCAGGAGGGATGGGGACAGCCTTGACCCACTCATCCCCATTCATTCATTCAGAGGTGGAGAGATTCCAGACAGGAACTCTGTTGCCCTTCCCTCTGCCCTACTCCCTCTGACTTTGCTCCCAGCCAAGAAGACACTACCCAGGAGCCTGGAGACAGACCAGCCCTGTCCTGCCCTGGGGAGCCCTCAACCAGCGGGGAAAGACCCTCTGGGGTTTTAACTGCTTCTCAGACCACAAAGATATGAGGTCCTGTTGGATCCACCACAAGCTGTGGCATCCACTCCTTACCAGCCACTACCAGCCCCAGATAGGACAAAGCCCTTCAGCCACATCCCAGCAGGAAGGCTCCACTGCTCTGCAGAGGGGATAGCCCCCGAGGACCTCTCCACATCGAGTGTCCTTGGGGAGAAGACGACAATGCAGCCCGAGGCCTTTTGTAGTCTGTTTCTTCCCACCCTCCAACCTCTATCACTGCATCCCATCCACACAGGCCTAGGTGTTTCACTAATAACAGGTTCAGCTTGTTCCTGCCTCAGGACCTTTGCACATACTGTTCCAGCTGCCCTGAATGCTCTTCTCTCCAGTTTTCACATCACTGATCCTCCTCATTACCTGTTCACAAAAGCCCTCCCTGGACCCTCCAAAACACCCACCCCCATGGCCCTCCCAGTTCCTCCATGATCGTTTTCCTGTGTGACAGAGTCCCCATCACAAATTCTCTGATTCATTTATGGGAGACTTTAGCATTCTGTAGCATGCAAGCTCCATGGGGTGGAGTCCAGTCGTCTTGTTTGTGGCTGCATCCCCAGCGCCTGGCACACAGTAGGTCCTCGCCGAGCATTGCACAAGTGAGTGCATGGCAAGAGGGTGGGGGGACTGGGCCTGAGAGGGCTGGAGTAGGGCTGTGGGCATCTAACTGCTGAGCTGGACAGGGGCAGGTGGGCAGGGGCAAGTGGGACTCTACCCTCCTCCTTTACCTGGCAGGCAGGCCAGTGTGCAGTCAAAGTGCTCACCTGGAAGTGCTGGCAAAAAGGTTCCCCCTTCCCCCATAGCAAGGCAGCTGCGCCAGGGAGGGGCCGGGTGGCCGGGAGCTGGTGCTGCCTCCCCACCACTCACTAGCTCTGTCCTCAGCTGGGTCTGTGTGGGTAGGAGGTGGGAACAGGGTGGTCTCCATGGAGAATGTCTCCTCCTGGAGGGGGCAATGCCACCCCACAGGCTAAACACAGCTAGTGGACGCTCAGATGCCTTGACAGACCAGGGAGCGCCGCTTGCCCGTGGGAAGGGGCAAGCCTGGGGGCGAGGAGGGGCTCTGGCCCCTCACCTGGGGCTTTTCATCTGTCCCTTGGGCTCCTGGTGACACCTAGTGGCCAGCATTCCTGATACACTGTTTTCCCCATTCCCTGAACTCTCTCCCCAGGGGATGTCCCAGACAGCAAGGGCACCCCTGCCCCCTGGTCTCACCCACTCACATTCTCACGATCCCTGTCTCCGGGTCCACACCCACACGCTCACTCTCACACCCTCTCTCAAGGCTCGTCCCTCCCACACACAGTCACAGAGCCACATGGGGCCCATGGGGTGTCCCTGGGCCCTCCAGGCAAAGGGTCTTCACCGGAGCCCCACCAGGGGTTGGCACCCACCCGCCAGCCTCCCCACACCCACCCAGGTGCACCATGACCAGCTAGTTCCCCTGGGGAGGAAGGCCTGGAGGGGAGACTGCAGTGACGCCCTGGGCTCCCTGCCCATCCCCTCCCGCTGGGCGTCACAGATACTGCTGATAAAAACAAACCAGGGCGGGGGCACAAGACCAAGGTCGAGAACCAGCAAGAACCCAGGAGATCACCATCCTGACCAGAAGCCCAGGAAGAACCAGCCCATGGGCAACGCCCGCACGAATGAGCGCGGTGACCCTTGAGGACGCCAGGAGGAGGAAAAGGGCCTGGGAGCCAGGCCAGGCCCAGGAGTGGGCATGTCTGCCTTGGCCAAGAGGTACCTCAGCTGAGCCAGGGCCAGGCTGCCTGCATCACTGAGAGAAGCCCGAGGAACTGGAGGAAAGGCCTGGTGGACACTTCCAACAGAGGCATGGGGCATGCGTGGCCAGCAGCACAGGGTGGGGCCTGGGGCCTGGGACCCCAGACTCAGAGGAGCTGGAGGCACCCATTTCAGGTATGCTGCCGGCCTTCTCCTGTAATAGCCACCAGGAGAGGAGGGCAGAGGTCACTTTCCCCATTTCCCAGCTGGGGGCACTGAGGCCTGACAGGAGCTGACAGAGACAGGAGTTGCTGGTGCCTCACTTCCTAGGCTCCTGAGTGTCAGGGCCTCCACCTCCTGTATCCTCCCAGGACCCGGGCGTCTCTCACCGCTGTGTGCCCAGCTCTGCCTGCTTGGAGATGGCCTCACCCATCAGCGCACCCCTCCCCAAACCCCCTCGGCCTGGCCTCCAGCCCCTGCACCGCAGACAGGAGGTGTCCCAGAAGCCAGGCACCCACAGGACGGGATGGGGTGCCAAGGGCTGAGGGGTGGCCAAGTAGGGGTGGTTGCAGCCTTTCCCTGTACTGCCCACAGCCCTCACCTGCTTGCAGGGCACGAACCTTGCTTAGGCACGGGCAGGCTTGTGGGGAGACAAGGACTGAGGTGAAGGCCAGCTCAGGATGCCTTTGGCTGCTGCCTGTGCCCGGTGCTCCACGTCCCAGGGACACCTTAGGGGCTGGAAGTTCCTGCTCCTCAAGGGGTAGATGCCAGGAGCTGGGCTGGGGTCCCTTTTGCCCCCCCAGTGCTCGTCCTCAGCCCCAGCTCCACTTTGGACTGCAGCAGCCCTTCCCCAGTAGACACTTTCGGAGAGAGAAATTCTGATGTCCCCCCGATGCTTCCAGCCACCACCCTCCCACAATCCTGTGGGAGAAGGGGCAGAAGTTCCGGGTAGGGAGACGAGATTCCGGGTGCCCCCCCCCCGCCCCACCCAGGGCTGTAACCCACTGGCCTCCCAGGCCTGCCCCTCAGCAGGCGTCTCCTCCAGTCTGTGGGGTGGACACTGGAGGCCTCAGCGGATGAAACCAGGATTGAACTGAGTCGCAGTCTCAGCCATGCCACCTTTGTGGAGCCAGACTCTGGGACGGGGCGGGGGGCAGGTGAGAAACGTGTGCTGGGCGGACGCTGCCTTGGGGGCTGGGACACCTGGAAGGAAACGCTGGCCCAGGCCGTGCGGGGGAGGGGGCGGTCAGGGAGGGCTCCCTGGAGAAGACACCTGGGCTGAGAAAGCTCCTCCAGACCAAGGACGCAGACGGAATTCCAGGGTAATGACGCAGAGGAAACAGCACTGGGAAGGACGAGACCCTGAGCAACTGGAAGGGAGAGGCAGGAGGGGCGAGGTGGGCAAGGCTGGAGCACAGGGGCCCTGGGGGCCATAGCGTGGGTGGGCCAGATGTCCCTACAAGGGCCGGTGAGGCAGTGGTGACGGGGCCCGAGGGAGAAATCAGGACGCAGGTCTTACAGTGTGTGCAGGCAAGGGGAAGGGGCTTCTCGGCTTGGCTGCGCCCCCTTCTCGGCTTGGCTGCGCCCCCGGATCAGAGGACCAGGTGGGTGAGAGGCCCTCACAGTGGCTGTGCTTCTCCCACGGGGTGTTTGAGAAATGGAGGGGAAACTGGGTGTTGTGGTAATGGGGGTGCTACTGGCATTGTCGGTGGGGCCTGGGTGTGAGGGCTGCCCTGCCCAGCAGCAAGTCATCCTGTGCCCACACAGTGTCTGAAGATCCCACCGGACACTCGGGTAGGCGGGTAGTTCACAACTGGGGGTGATTTTGCCCCTCGGGGGGACCTTTGACAAAGTCTGGAGACATTTCCGATCATCACCACCTGGGCTGGGTGTGCTACTGACATCTAGTGGGTGGAGGCCAGGGATGCCACCAACATCCCACAGTGCACAAGAGCGCGTCAGTAGTACTGAGGCCGAGGAGTCTCGGCCAAGGTGAAAACCCTGTTGGTAATGATCAGAGTCCGGAATCTGCTTTCTTTTTACGTGGTTTCCAAATACAGAATTTCCTAGGGATGCAGCAATCTAAGGAAAATGGAACCTTGTTTCGTTTGGCTATTTACCAAGAGTTGCTTGCCATTTTGGAAAACCGCATCCCTAAGCCGTGGCTCCAGCAGCCATCTGAGCCTGGAAGGATGCTCTGACCCGTCTGCGTCTGCAGCTGCTACAGCCTCAACGATGCTACACAACCAGTATCTGAGTCCTCTGTAGGTCATACGCAAGCATTTTTCAAATCAAATACACATTTGAAGTTATAAATTACATTCCTTTTATTTCTCCCTTGTTTTAAAGATAGGTCATTATATTGATTTTTTTTAAATTATGACTGTAGGTTATATTATCTATGAATTTTATTTGGGGATGGCAAGAATTATAAGATTCTTTATAGAAGGGGCAATGAATCTGACTGGATTGACCAGATGTAAGTGCTCACGGGAGGTGGGGGATAGGGGAGAGACGAGGAAGCCCCAGTGTTCTTGCCTGAGCAGCAGATGAGGGTGCCCCCCTGGATAAGGAAATGTAGGGGCCCTGGGCACGAAGGAAGATGCTGGATACTGCCCATGGGACCATTGGCTTGAGGGGAGTTGGGCCTTAGGGTGGGGCAGCGAGGAGTGGAAACTGCAGACCACAAATCACTGAGTGAGGGATGGTGGCCCTGGAGGGAGCCCCAGGGGCATCGCAGGGGCAGAAGGAGGACAGGGGCCATGGACAGGACAGAGAACAACCGGGCAGTGTAGTTCAGGGCAGGGGTCTGAGAGTGGCTCCCTGAGGGAGGTGTGAGCGGTTCCAGGGCCTGGTGAGAGCACAGCAGGGGTCAAACATCCTCTGACCTATTTGGGGACCTCCCTGCAAGACCACAGGCAGCTCTGGGAAGAAGCCTTGTGGGTCCAAGCAGGGCCATCAGCAGACCAGGGTCTCTGCCCATCAAACCGACAGACTGGGCTGAGTGCCAGGAGGGACCCCAGGGCAGGATGGGGGTGAGGAGCCCCAGGACCAGGAGGCCCACGCCTCCCAGGGGTTGCAGTTTCTGGATCTGATTATCCCAGCTCCGCATTTATCAGCTATGTGAACTTGGGCTGATTATTTCCACTCCATGCCTCAGCTTTTCCACCTTTAAAATGGGAAGACAAGTCAGAAAGAGGAAAACAAATACTGTATGCTAACACATATATATGGAATCTAAAAAAAAAAAGAAAAAAAAAAGGTTATGATGAACCTAGGGACAGGACAGGAATAAAGACACAGATGTAGAGAATGGACTTGAGGACACGGGGTGGGGGGAAGGGTAAGCTGGGACGAAGTGAGAGAGTGGCATGGACTAATATATACTACCAAATGCAAAATTGATAGCTAGTGGGAAGCAGCCACGTAGCACAGGGAGACCAGCTCAGTGCTTTGTGACCACCTAGAGGGGTGGGATAGGGAGGGTGGGAGGGAGACGCAAGAGGGAGGGGATATGGGGATATATGTATATGTATAGCTGATTCACTTTGTTATACAGCAGAAACTAACACACCATTGTGAAGCAATTATACTCCAATAAAGATGTTTAAAAAAAAAAAAGAAAATGAGAAGACAACACACTGCCGGCCCCACTCCCATCTACCCCCCAGACAATGCCCTGATCCTATCCCATGGCTTGGCTAGGCCAGCACCTCCCTCTTAGCAGGACCCACCCTTGGCCAAGCTGACCCCCGCCCATGAGGCCCTGAGAATCCCCACTTCACATGTCTTCCTCCCTGTAAGATGGACCCAAGAGAATGCGCCATCTTCCTCTTGGGAAAGAGTTCCAATAGCCGTTGGTCCCAAGGACCCTTGGTGATGGTGCTGAGTGGGCCCGAGGCTCGCAGCCCCCCTGATGACTCATATCAGGACATGGGTGGCAAGGCCAGATTTGAATCCTCCCCTAATGGAGATCTCAGCCCAGCCCACCCAGAGTGGCTGGTGTCTTGGGCCCAAAGAGGTGGTCCCAGGAAGGTGGCCGGGGGCCAGGGGTTGGGAGACCCCTGTGACATTGAGACGGTTCCTCCCCGGACCCTTCTGAGGGCACCCAGGATCCAGCAGGCCCATCTGGACAGGGTCCCTGGAAAAGTAGGTGGGCCTGCGTTTCTCCAGAGTGGATCACCGTCCACAACCCAGGGGCGTCAGACTCCTGCCCTCCCCACCAGCTCTGGCACCAGTCAGCACAGGGAGTGCCCCCCCAGGAGGGGGATCCAGGTGGTGGGGGGCCCCCAGAGAGCCATCCTGTCCACAGGGCCCCATGTTCAGACTTTCTGTGTGGTCCCCCAGTGACATTCCACGCATGGTCCCCAAGCCACCCGCAAGACGGAGGACAGTCCCCACTCGTGGAATAATAAGGTCCTGCAGTGTCCCAGGGGCTGATGTGTCTCAAATCCAAAGAGTATCTGGTGACGTGCAAAGTCTTGTTTTCACATTAAAAGCATTAGTTCGTTACAAGTACACGCCTAGATTGCCCCAATGTTTTGTAACTGGTTTTGACATTTCCCGGTATTTTGAGGCACCGGGTCTCCGAGGGGCCTGCCTGGGCACCCCTCGCCAGCTGCACCCACTCCTCCGCCCGCACCTTTCCCAGGCTCACTGCCTCCCTGCCTATTGGGCAGGCGGGGAAGCTGGGCCCCTGGGGCCTGCAGAGCCCCTGCCCACCAGGCCGTGGTCGGCCTGTCAGGGCAGCTCCGCTCAGCTGTGAGAAAGGCCAGGGCCCATCAGATAAGGCTCTGGGCCCTCCCGCCACCGCAGAGGCTCTATCGCCTCCCAGTCCCTCCCAGCCCTGCCCCGAGGCAGGTGTGCTGCGCGGAATGAATTTCACTACGAGATCTCTCTGGTTTCACTATGAGTTTCCTGACCCAGGCCAGCACCTACGGCCCCCGGGGCCTCCCCTGCATCTCTAGGGCCAGGAGGCAAGGCTCCCCACTCAGGCAGCAAACAGGAGGGAGCCTGGGCAGCCCTTGGGAAGGACTTCCCTGGCTCCTAGCTAACTCCAGTGGTCCCAAGAGAGGCTGGGTTCTGGTCCCAAGAAGCCTGGCCAGCCCGGGCCAACACCTTAGGACAGGGTCCGCCAGGGGCCTGGATTCCTTGATGGCGGAGTGGGGCAGGCCACAGGGTCTATCTCTTGGTGAGGGAGGCTGCCCTCTGGTGGCGCCTTTTGGAATGGCAGATGTCCTTGCCCAGGGCGGAGGGTCCAGGTTCAGGAGGCTGGCCCCGTAGGATTTGGGGCTGGGACAACCAGAAGGGAGAGGAGAGCCCAGTTCCAGAGCAGAGGCCCAAGCCCCAGCTTCTCACGTTCTCTACTGGTTCCTGTTACCCACGGTCCCCACCCCACCTACAGGGGGCTGCAGAGGGCTGTGCTTATGAGGGTCTCAGGGGAGGACATGGGGTGACACAGGAGGATGCGAGAGTCCCAGACTCACCAACAGGTCACCCGTCCCCTCCTTTTCCCTCTTCTGACTAGTAGGCCCAGGAACCCCAGGGCCTGGGCAAGCTGCCCCCCAGGACAGCTGTGGCACTGAGGGATGAGAACCCGTCCCCGCTCCCTCCCCCTCACAGATGTTCAGTGACTCATCCAGCTCAGAAGTCGGGGGCAGAGCTAGGGCTAGAACCTGTATCTCTCAGTTCCCAGGCCAGACACCTGGGAACCTGCACTGAGGACTATGCTGGGAGGAAGGCCAGGTTGCCTTTGAGGAGCATCTGGCCCAGCGGGGAGAGAAGCAATAAGGAGAGGTGGCAAGGTGGGCACAGAAGAGGCTCGTGGTCCCGTCTGGGGACCAGGATGTCTTCCTGGAGAAGGTGGTGAGCAGGCTGACTCACAAGGGATGCACGTGAGCATGAAGGTGTGTGTGAGGGGCTGCAGGCCAGGCAGCCAGCATGGGCAAGGCAAGGTGGGGACTGACATCTGAGCATGCAGAGCCAGGGACAGTGGCTTTCAAGAGGGTGACCACACATCCCAGTTTGCTCAGGCATCTGGTTTACACCTGTCATCCTGCTGTAATTATTAACAGCACCCCTTTGCACTTTCAAAAGGGTCCCCGTTTGGACTGTTAGTTAAATGGTCTCCCCACAGAAACATCTCCGAGGAGGGGGTTGGTCCTCACCCCCAGGGCTGCATTGAGCAGGGACAGTTTGGGATGGGGGAGAGGATTTGATTTGCATTTTGGAGCAACGCTGGGGTGGCGAAGAAGCTGTCGTCAGTCAGTCTCGAGGATACGGTGGGTGGTAGAGTGTATTGGGGCGGGGGAGGATGGTGTGGAGGATGGAGGCCGTCAGAGCTCTGGGAGTGGACACTGGGATCTGGGTCCCCATCCCAGGAGGGAGTGGGAGATGGCTCGGTGTGGTGACACACTCTTCATTTGATCATTCTAGAAGCACTGAATGTGCAGGCTGAGCCCTGGGCAAGGTGGTCCCTGCCATGGACCTTTACACCATGCAGATCCAGAATGTCACCAGAACCAAATACAAAGAGTTTTTTAAAAATTTCAGTCTCACAGAATATTTTAAAGTTTGATAACTAATTGCACAGAGGAGAATTGCGGGAGAGGAACAGGTGTAATACAAGGGCCCCCCAAGTCAGAAGATGCTGGGCTAAGAGTGGTGGTGGGGTGTGTGTGTGTGTGTACACACACATGCACATGCATGTAGGGGGGCAGTCATAGCCTCCGCCCTGAGAAACCAGAAAAAGAGAAGAAGCTTTCATTTAAAGTTGGCTGCCCCGGATCACCAAGGACAGTGTCCAAGCAGCCCGGTTTCCCCATACCTGTGCTTTCTCCACTCTGCTCCATAGTGACCTTAGGAGAGGGGATTTTCACTAAATATTTAGGCATATAGCATGTGGAGCCTTCATTTGGACTCCTGCCCTGGGCCTACCAGTGTTAGGGCTGGATGTGAGCAGTGGCCGTCCAGGGAGGGTGCCGAGAGGGGAGAGAGGAAACACGAAGGGGCAGCAACTATGTCCAAGGCTGAGAGCCCCAGGAGACAGAAACAGAGAGGGGTTCCCAAGAACCATCAGCAAAGAGTTGCTTGAGAATTAGGGAGCGGCTTGGCATCAGGATAGTGGAAACCAAGGAGAAACAGGCTGCCTGAGTGGCTACCTAGGTTAGAATGTGAGTTAACAGGAGAAGGGAGTTAAGGCCAGAACAGGTATGGGGGAGCCAAGCAGGTTCAATGACCTTGAGGAGCTGGCGGAGAAAGAACAGACCCAAGGACCCCCCCCCCCACTCGGATCCTGTCCCACCCAGGGACCCTGAAAGGACATGTTCGATGTCCTGTTCTTGTTGAAGTGAGCATAACCTACATACAAAATACTGTATAAATCCTAAGTGTTCCACTTGATGAGTTTTCACAAACTGAACATATTCGTATAACCAGCACCCAGATGAAGAAACAGAACATGACCAGCACCCCAGAGCTCTCCTGGTGCCCCTCTCCAGTCTCCACCTCCAATGAGCACCTCTATCTTAACTTTTAGCATCATACATTAATTTTGCCCATTTTAGCACCTCTCATGAATGAGATTATCCCAGAATTTTATATCATATTTGGCTTCTTTTGCTCAATATTATGTCTATAAGATTTATCCAGGTTGTGGCGTGGTAGTAGTTTGTTCATTTCCCTTGCAGTACAGGACTCCAGGATTTGAATGTACTCTGACATATTTATCCATTCTACTAATAATGGTTTCTGGGTTGGGGCTATCGTGAAAAGTGGTGCTATGAATAACGTTGTAAACATCTTTCAGTGCATTGCTGTATTTATTTCTGTTGGGTATATACCTGGGAGTGTATCTTAGCCCCGGGCTCTCCAGAAACAGAGCCCGAGGCAAAAGCTTAGGTGGTGCTTTTCAATCAGGGGGTGCAATCACAGGGAATCAAGAGTGAGGGGAAAGGGGGTGAGGCAGGGAAGACAAGAGAGCCAATACAAGGATGAGTTTCTGAACTGACCACAGCTTGGTGCCAAAAGCATCTGATTGCTGGGCTGTTGGGACCCCCTCTTGCAAGAGGCTTTATAATGAATAGGATTCATGACAGTCCATCTGGGATGAGGAATGGGGGAGAATTTGTCCACTGGCTTCCACCTGCCATCGTCAAAAGACAGGCCAAGGTGTGCTAACTCCCCTGCATTTTTGGTTACAAATTTGTGGGTACCAGTTTCATCCCTCACTGTCTCATGCCTCAAGGGGTAGCAGAGAAGCCCTGGGGAGGGGAGAGTGATGGGAGGTGTCCACAGGTTGTACTTGAAAAGGAAGAGAACGTAACCAAGGCCTCCCAGGTGAGGCTGGAGGATCTGAGGTGGTACCCAGCAGGTGTCTGACACAGAACGGAGAGGCTGGGCCATAGGGATTTAGAAATATTGCCAAATAGTCTTCCAAACTGGTGGCACCAATGCACACTCCCTCCGCAGCGTATGAGAGCCTCAGGTAGCTCCACATCCTTGCCGACGCTGGTGTTTAATTTTAAGCACTCTGGTGGATGCACAGTGGTATCTCATTCTGGTTTTAATTTGCATTTCCCTGATGACTAATGAGGTTGAACACCTGTTCAAAAGCTTACCAGCCATTTGGACATCCTCCTTTGTGAAGCACCTACTTAAAGTCTTTTTCCTTTTGATTTGTAGTTTTCATATTTTTAAGATACAAGTCCTTTATCAGATGTATGTATTGAAATAGCTTCTCTCAAATGTGGCTTACTTTTCCCTCTCTTAATCATGCCTTTTAATTAACAGACGTTTCTAATTTTAATGGAGTCCAATCTGTCACTTTTTTACTCATGCTTTTTGTGTCCTGTGTAAGAAAATGAATCTATTCTTTCCCCTAAGTCTTCTTCTAGCTGCCTTGTTGTTTTACCTTTCACATATACATTTTGTTTTCATGCGCACATCCATGGAATTGGTTTTAGGGTATGGTGTAAGGTAGAGATGAAGAGGTTTTTTTTTTGTTATTTTCCAATATGGATACTTAATTGATCCAGCACCGTTTACTGAAAAGTCTGTCCCACTTCTCTCCCCTGCTCTGCGATGTCAACCTTGTGGTGATACAACAGGAGTCCATAGATGGATGGGTCTGTTTCTTTTTCTATTCTGTTCCTAGTTGATTTGTTTATCCTTGCACCTGTCTCCCTAACTGTAGTGTAAGTCCTCCAACTTTGTTCTTCTTTATATATGTTTTAGAATCAGCTACTTTACTAAATTAACTAATAAACCTTAAGTTTGTTTATAAATTTTTTTTTGGATTTTCTACCCAATCATTTCATATGTAAATGACAGTTTTATATTTTCCTTTCCTAGCTTCATACTTCTTCAGATTGGCTTCTTTCACTTAGTAACATGCATTCAAGTTTTCTCCGTGTCTTTTCATGGCTTGATAGTGCATTTCTTTTTAGTGCTGAGTATTATTCCACACGTGGATGTACCACAATTTATCCATTCACCTACTGAAGGACATCTAGATTACTTCCAAGTTTTGGCAATTCTATATAAAGCTGCTATAAACATCCATGTGCAAGTTTTTGTGTGGATATAAGTTTTCAACTCCTTTGAGTAAATACCAAGGAGCACGATTGCTGGGTTGTATGGTAAGAGTATTTTAGATTTGTAAGAAACTGCTAAACTGTCTTCCAGAGTGGCTATACCATTTTGCATTCCCACCAGCAATAAACACCTGTAACTACACATCCTCACCAGCATTTGGTGTTGTCAGTATTCCAGATTTTGGTCATTAAAAGGTTGCGCCTTATTCCTTCTTTTTCTTGCCTTATTGCACTAGCGAGGACCACCAGCCCAGTGGTGTAGAGAAAAGAGTGCTAACATTCTTTCTCATCTCCAGTCTCAGTGGAAAAGCATTCAACATTAAGCACAATGTTAGCTGTAGGGCTTTTGTTTGTTGTTTTTTGTTTCTTGGAGGGTTTGGGGGTTTGGTAAGATACCTTTATCAGATTGAGAAAGTTCTCTTCTTTTTTTTTTTTTTTTTAAAGTAGCTGTGCCGGGTGTGAGGGGGCGATGCACAGTGTCAAGGTTCACAAACCTACAGAGTGAGCTATGACAGAGGCAGGCCTGCAGGAGGGCATGAGCAAGTTCTCTTCTATGTCTAATTTGCTAAGGGTTTTTTGGTTTGTTTAAAACGTGGAAGGCTGTTTTCTGAATGTGTTGAGAAGATCCTATGGTTTTCCTTTTTTTTTCTTCCTGTTTATGTGGTGACTTCTACTGCTTGTCTTTCGGATGGTAAACCAATCTTGTGTTCCCATCAGGGTTTGCAGGTTCTGCTTTATGCCACTAAAATCACCTCCTGAACTGTGGGCCTGGAAAACAACATGCAAATTCCATCCTGTGCAGTGCCCTAGAGTCACCCCTTCTCCTCAAACACTGACTACACATTTCAGGTGCCATGAGAGGCTCCCCTTCGAAAACCACCAACCCCCGGGGGGCACCAGCCCCGGCAGGACCCTCTCCCAACAGACTCTAGCGTTGCAAGGGCAAGTGCGTGCGGAGAGTGAACGGGTCAGACCCCCCCAACCCCCCCCAAGACAATTAAGAGTCTGCACAGCTCGTGCGCCTCCCCCGCCCCACGCCTGCGCCAGTCTCCTTTAAGAGAGTCGGCCTGAACGCGTCTCTGGGGCGGGAGGCGGAGGGCGCCAAGAATGCCGCACTCCGACGACAGGAGCGCAAGGGCTGAAGCTTCGCCGGGCGGCCTCCCCCTTCACGTCCCCCCAGGGTCTTCCCGCTCCTACTCCCAAGTCCCCGCCCCCGACTTCGAAGGTGCCCCTCGCCCGCAACCCCCCTGAACCGCCACGCCCGCCCCCCGATGCTCCTCCCACAGCCCGGGACCCGACCCCGGACCCCGCCCCAACCCCCGGTCCGCCCGTCGGACCAGGGCGACCCCCACCCCCACCCCGCAAGCCCCGAGGCCGCGGGCGGGGGAAGGACGGGGCGCGCGGCACGGCCTCATCCACATGCAGGGGACGGCGCGTCGCGGCGGCCGCCAGGAAGGGACAAAGGCTGTTCCGCCGCCGGCCGCAGAGTGCCAGGCTCGTCCCGCCCGCCGCCCCGGTGGCCCCCGACGCGGCCCCCCCTTGCGTCTGTCCCGCCGGCCCGGCTGCACAGTCCGGACGGCTTCCGGGAGGAGGAGGCAGCCTCCCTCGGACCCTGCACGCCCTACCTGCTCCTGCGACCCCAGGGGCCACAGCCCCTTCTCCGTGTCTCCCGGGCAGTTAGGGTTAGACTCAAGAGACCAGGGGCCTTCGCCAAAGACCCGATTTCTAGTCCACTGAGCCCCGACTCTGTGGCCAGGCGTCTGCGCGTAGAACCTGCCGGACCCAGTCCAGAGCCGGGCTGGGCGGCGGAGGGCGGGGGAAGGTAAGGTTTAGAGCAGAACCCCTTCCAGGACCCCCCCAAGTCACTGGGTCCCCTCTGGATGACGGTTAGGGGCTCCAGAGTCTTCACCCCGACCCTGTCTCCCCAGACTTTTGATGATGGGGCTTAGGGTCTCCTGACCCCAGGGGATCCTGGACAAAGCCCCCACCCCTCCGAGAGCTATACCTCACACACCCCCATCAACGTCTGGAAGCCAAGGAGGCATCAGAAAGGGTTTGCACTTCGGCCCTGCCACTTGCTCTGTGACCTTCCTTACTATCCCGGGGCCTCAGCTTTCCCCTGTAGAGTGAGCCCAATCTCCACCCCTCTGCCTGTACACACACTCTAGGGGTCCGTGCCAGGATTTAAGGAGTATGGCAGCTCTGGCGCACAGCAGGTCTCAATACACAGACGGCTATTATTTTTGCCAGCTTCCTCAGTCTCCTTGAGGGCAGGGAGAGTCCTGCCTTTGAGCCCTGCTCCCCCGCCCCCACCCCAGGCCTTCTTCCTAGGCCTTCTTGGGTCCAGGAAGTTCTTCCTAGGTCTGCCCCAAATCCTCTCCTTCCTTCTAGGCCCGCGTTGGGAGGGTGGGGGCCACGGGGGGAGTTCCCTTTAAGGAAGGTGGGGGAGGGGGCTGCTGGCCGGTCCTCCTTCCGCCCCTCCCTGGTCCCCGCGGGCCAGGGCTCGGGGCCAGGGCCCCGCGCCAGCGCATGCGCCCGCCTGTGGGCGCTGTCCGGGCTGCGAGAGCGGCGCGCACCGACAGCCGGACGGACGGACTGACTGGCGGCTGGTCGGACAGACGGGGCAGCGCAGGGAGCTGGGACGCGGCGGGACAGCGACATGGCCGGCCACACGCAGCAGCCGAGCGGGCGCGGGAACCCGGGCCCTGCTCCCTCGCCCTCCCCCGGCCCGGGCCCCGGGCCCGGCGCCTCGGAGCGGGTGGCGCTCAAGAAGGAGATCGGGCTGGTGAGCGCCTGCACCATCATCATCGGTGAGCGGGCGCGGGGCGGGCGGGTGCCTGGGGCGGTAGGGCCTAAGGCTCACGGCGGTTCGGAGCAAGGAGCACCCCTCTCCG
The DNA here is from genome assembly GCF_028021215.1 of Eschrichtius robustus. Taxonomy (NCBI): domain Eukaryota; kingdom Metazoa; phylum Chordata; class Mammalia; order Artiodactyla; family Eschrichtiidae; genus Eschrichtius; species Eschrichtius robustus. The sequence goes on along the minus strand of NC_090842.1, from coordinate 51,633,411 downwards.
GGCGCGCCTACCGGTCTGAGACGGTGGAACGTGGATGAGGGGATGCCCGCCCGGGGCACCTGCGGTGTCTCCCCTCACACAGCAGCCACAGGGCTTCTTGTTTCCACCTCCCCAAGTGCCCCGAATTTTTGCGCTTGAAGGAGGTGCAGGTCCCATCCACAGCTGGAATCCTCCTCCTGCCTTTACTTCGCCATGGACTTCCGCAAGGCAGTTGCCCTCAGTCTTCTCGTCTATAGCATGGAGATGGCTGTGGTCCTGCCTTGAGTGCAGGAGTCTTGCAAGTGTGGGAACTCGGTGAGCTGACCCCCGCTAAGGCCCCAAGTTCTGGGTCTTGTGGCTTAAACTGAGTTCCTACTGTGTGCAGGGTCCAGGTGCCGTGCAGTGTGAGTGATTTATTCTTCACAAGCAGGAAGGACTGTGGGTAGCCTGGACAGGGAGAGCCAGCCCAGAGGGGAATCGGTTCGGAGTATATAATTAGTGCAGAATTCTGCAGCAGGACCCTGGCGGAGGGGGAGGAGCAGCCAGTGACCGGGGGAGGCCCAGTTGGGGTGGGCAGACCCAGCCTTCGAAAGGCCAACTGCTTCCTGGGCTGTGATCCCATTTGCATCCTCTCACTCTCTAGCCCAGCTTCCCCACCTGAGAATGAGTCTGTGCATCCTGCCCCCATTTGGGGACTTCTGGGTAGGCAGAGGGCTCAGGGCACAGTGAGAACGGTGGTGGGGTTTTCCGCCTTCTGTCCCAAGTCAAGAACACTGATGCCTCAGGAACTGGCTAACCCAGACCTGTGCCTGTATCCACACCAGGTGCCTCAGAGACCCTCGTGGGAGAAGTCTGTTCCATCTCCTGTGTCCCAGGAGACACAGGCTGGAAGGATGAATGGCAAGGGTCTTGACCGCTCTCACTTTACCAACTGCCCAGTCTTCCCCTCCCCAGCCAGTGGGTGCTGCTTGTGCATTCACTGCCCACCCATCCTCAGACCCTTGGAGATGGAAAAAGTTGGGGGCTCAGGAGGGCAGACTGGTGTCTTCACCTCCTCCTCCTCTGCCCCCACACTGGGAGCTCCTGGGCCAAGGTTGGGGTCTAGCTCTTGGTCATCCCCTGCACTCGCACTGAGAATTGCCCCAGCACACAGCGCCTGTGCAGGTACCTCTCTGTCTCACCCACTTGCACCTGGAAAGGTGTCTTCTAGGAGCTGGTCCCGATCTGGTCCAGAGACCTTCTTGGCCAAGAGTGCCCCTGCTTGACTGCTGGGAGGAAGGGCTGGTTCCAGGGATTTGGCCAGGGTACTGGTTAGAGCTTTGCCCTGGCCCACACCCTCTCCAGGAGCTGTGCCCTCAGGACGAGGAAGCCCATACATCATGGGTGGGCCTTGGGGTCAAGAGGCTGACTGTGTCTGGAGCCAGCTACAGTGCCCGGCAGGTGCAGGGAGAGACGTGGTACTTGCTGGGCTGCCTCAGCTAAACCCAGCACCCTCGAGCTGTATTCCTACTCTTCCTCCTCCCCGCATCCCATCCCCCTTAGGTCAGGCAGAGGCTGCTGGCTCCTCTCTCCTCAAAAGAGGGCCCTGGTGGTGATGGTGGGAGTGGATGAGGCTAATTCTGCAAGAATTTTTCTGTGCAGCGCAGCTCTGCCCTTACAGCTCCCCCACTTTTCATACCATTTTTGCTGTTCCAGGTCCACTGCCCCCTTGGCTTCAGGCCTTGAGGACTGAGCTGGGGTTAGGAGTGACTTAGCCAAGAGTGGCAGACTCAGGAACAGAACCCAGATGACCTGACTCCAGCCCAGGACACTCAGGGGTGGTCCTACAAGCCTGCTTGGGGAGCCTTGAGGGGTTTCAGCAGGCAGGAGGCTGGGCTGGGCAGGAGACAGACAAGGGGAAGATGGACCTGGTCCAGAAGGTGGCAGATGACAGAGGAGGCAGGGGTGGGCTGAATCACTGCACTGCCCTCCCCAGCCCGATGCCCTGAAAGCCCCCACTTCCTGCCCTTTCACTGTTCCAGGAGCCCGGACTCCCACATCTTTCCCCACTTTCCTGCCCTGGGGAGCCTGGTCAAAGTAAAAAATGTCTGCTGAGTGTGATAGTTTAGCCTTAAAAGTCTTGAAAACTTTATAGCTTCCTCCATAATCTTTCTTGTTTGATAGCAGCTTATTATCTCCAAAACTTCCAAATAGATCCTCCCAGAAGATCCGATAATTCTCTCCCCTTGTAACTCCTGCCCCAGGCTGAGGAGTAGGAATGGAATGACATAAAAGGGCTTTGGGCTAGAACAAGACTCCACCTAAAATGTGTTTAGGAGAGCACCTGCTGGCTGCAGCAAGCACAACTGGAGGGGAACGGGCCAGCCTGGAGGAAAAAGAGCCTTCTGGGGCAGGGACTGTGCAAGACATCACCACATCCAATACCTATTCAGAAAAACACACCTTACTACATTATGAAAACATGTTCTCCCTTTATCTCATTTGATTGCCTGCCTTGCAAGATGGGAATTTTTATACCCATTTTACATATGTAGAAACTGAGGTTGGAAGTTAAATGACAATGCTGCAAGTGGTGGACTCGGAATTTGGAACCAGAATTGGACTCTTCTCCCAATCCAGTGCCCTTCTTCACACTGCTCTGGTGCAGGGCAAAATTGGGGCCAGATGCAGAGCCCATGATGGGGGAAGGTTGAGGATTGAGCTGGGAACTCATCCAACCAGGATTTAGTGAGCTCCCCACTCTACTATGGGTAGGTGAACAAACAGGTGGACAGAGAAATAGCCTCTGACTCCCCCACCCCCACCCAGGGCTGTATGTACAGGGTCTCTTGTCCTGACTCAGGGACCACAACCAGCTCCCTCCCCATCCACACCCAAGGAAGGGTCGTGCCCGGGTTCAGCAGAGTGGGAATCAGCCAGGTCTGCTGACCAGACTGTCCTGTCCTTCGCTCTCTCCCTTTGACTTAAATATCCAGCCCATGTTTGTGAATCAGGCTCAAGTATGTTCTAGGACTCAGGGACCCCCTTCATGAACCCTGTCTCCTTAGGAGCCAATCTCTACTCATCCAGCCATGGCCAGGTCCCTCCGTTGTCTCTGGGGCTGGAGGTGCTGGGCTGCTCAGAGGATAGCCCTCTCCAGAACCCCAACCCATCCTCCCCAGGACCCTGAGGGGACATAAAACCAAACAGGAGGCTGTCTGTACCTCACCATAGCCCCAATTTACAGATGAGGAAACTGGGGACCTGAGGCTGCAACCAGCCCAGGGTCAGATGCCCTTGGTGTGCTCTAAGACACCGCTGGGGGCTGAAGCAGCTCTGGCTACACGGATGGGGCCTGCTAGCTCTGGTCACGCTCATTCATCTATTCAACAGTTAGGTACTGGACAGTGCTGGGCACTGTTCTAGGTGCTGGAGACACAACAGGGAACAAGACGGAGAAAATCCCTGTCCTCCTGGAGCTGACATTCCAGCATGGAAGTCAAAGAGCAAGCAAGGTAAACAAGCTGAATGTTTAGCTGCCAGGGTAATGATAAGTGCTAAGGTGAGAAAATGAAGGAGGGAGGATTGTAGGTAGGAGATGAGTCAGGAGTGAGATGGAGTGCAGTCTGTGCAGGCCTTGCAGCCACAGTAAAGACTTTGCCTTTTTCTCTTTGTCAGGGCTTTGTGCAGAAGAGGGATGGCATGGGATGGCATGGGGTAGGATGGGATTGGATGGCGTGGTGTGGGATGGGATGGGATGTGTTGGGATGGGATGGCATGGGGTGGGATGAGATGGGGTGGTATGGGATGGGATGGCGTGGGGTGGGATGGGATGTGGTGGCACGGCATGGCATGGCATGGCCTGGGGCTTACTGTGGAGAAGAGGCTGTGGGCAGAAGAGGCAGAAGCTGGAAGCCCAGTCGGGAGGGTACTTGAGTCACCTGGGTAAGAGATGATGGTGGTTCAGAGCAGGGTGGCAGCAGTGGAGGTGCTGAGAGGAGGTTCAGTCCTAGGTGTGTTTGGAAGATTGAGCCAAATGTGTTGAACTGGACACAAGGTATAGCAGAGTGGAGTCTGGGTGACAGCAGGTTGGGGCCTGAGCAGCTGGGAGCATGGTTTGCCATTAATTGACCTGGGAAGACTGTGAGATGAGCAGGTCCCGGGGAGAGAGTTCCACACTCCTGGTCATCCCTCTCTCGAAAGGAAAGTGGGTTAGGCCGGAGGCGCATGCTGACCAATTGGCAATTCCAGGCATGCCCTGGAAACGTCCCCACTCACCTCCCTGGAGTTCTGCCAACACCTCAGCGGGCACTGCTGTCCCCCTAGAGGGGGGCCTGCCATGCTCACCATAAGGACACTGTGCTGGGAGTCACAGGCTTCACCCAGAGCAATAGCAGGGCCCCCAAAGCAGGGCTCTGGCCGCTGACCCCAGGGTGTTGAGGTCCCATAGGGTTCAGATCCAAAGGGCAGCTTGGGTGGCCTGGGGGGTGTCTCCAAGGTAGATGACTATAGTGAGACCCATAAAGCACTTCCTGGGGCCTCTGATGTAGCAGGCAGTGTGGGAACAGACCCACATCACTGCCTCGTCTCCCCATCTTACAGATAAGAAGGTTCAGAGAGTGAAGTGCCTTGTCCACAGCCTCCCGCCATGAGGGATCTGGGATTCAAACCCAGATGTAGGGGTTCTCAACTAGTAATTGGCCCTGCCCATGGCCTCAGGGGCCTTGGGACTTACCAACGGGGATTTGGAGCTCTTCCCCAGAGGCCTCATGGGTCACATCCTAACAGGGAGGTGCTGGGACGCATTGCCCAGGGCAAGAGAAGGAGGCCTGGCCCATGGCCAGCCCCTGATCAGGCCCAGGAGCCTTGAGCTACTCTCTGCCAGGCCAGCAGGCCAGCGTGGCAGGAAGAGGCCCCGCCATGGCCCTGCTCGCTGAAGAGGCAGGCATAGGCCAGGCGCATGTAAGGGGACCTAGGTCCCGGGGGCTCCCTGTCCTACTAGGGGGCTTGGACTTCTCATCTCAGCAGGCCAGGGCACAGACCCTGCCCTCTGGGAATGCAGGGTCCACCCAGGATGGCAAATAAAGGAGTCACTTCCTGGCCATACTCCAGGTACCATGGGAGAGGAGCAGGGGCCAGGTTATAGGAATCAGGATGGGAGATCAGGGAGGGCTTCCTGGGGGTGGCGTTGCTTCTGGGAAGCCAGTGAGCTGGGGAGAGACCTGCCACAATGCGGGACAGAGGGCCCCAAGCAGAAACTGTGTTTCCTCAGGCCCCGTGCAGATGTGCAGGACGCGTCCCTCCTGCCCAGCAGTGCCTCAGCCAAAGTCAGTGTTGCACCAGCCCTCTGCTGCCCCCTAGCCCAGTGGCCCTTCCTGGCACAAGGGGAAACTGAGGCCCAGGGAGCAGCACGGGCCTGAGGTCACACAACAGACTCCTGAAAGTGTTCTAGGGATGAGGGGTGGTGCCAGCAGCCTGACAGGACCTCCCTGACCCCTCCCCCAAATCCGACTCTGCACATTCCCCACACACACACCGAGGGCAGCTGGCCCCTTCCACCCACACGACCTCCGCAGTCCACCCCTGTGACCTCCGTGGTCGGCTCATGCCTCCCAGAAATAGGTCAGCACTCACCGCTGCAGCCGGGGGAACAATGGCTCTTTCTTCGTTCCTTCACGGACCGGGTAAGCCCCATCAGGCCACACATCTTAATGTGATAAAAACCACCCAGCTTGGCCTGAGGGAAGAGGGGCGGGAGGAGACTGGAGGGGGGCCCCTAGTTGAGGGACTCACATCCTCACCCACCTTCGTGGGAGCTCTGGCCCTGCCAAGGACCTGCAGGGACCACAGAGCAGCCGTCCCACTGGGTGGATGGGAACATGGAGGTCTCGGAACCCACATTTCTCCAGCCTGCCGTCAATCAGACACCTGACCAGGTGCTCAGCAACATCTCCCGGCCCATCCCACAGTCTGTGGTTCCTGCCCCTCCTCCTCTTCCTCCAGAGCAGGATGCCCCAAGGGCTGGGCTTGTCCACTGCAGTTCACCCAGTCGGGCAGAGCTGATTCTGCTGGACCTGAACATGAGGGCTGGGAAGGGAGGCCTGGACCCACCACCAGGAGGCATGGGCAGGCTCCCCTGCAGCACTGCCTTACAGCTCCATGGTCCCTTCTCCACACCTCCTGAAATCACTCAGTGCTGGAGACGCCCACCCCCGTCCTCAGCAACATCCCTCCTCCTCCCTGCCCTCTGCCCCTCACCCAAGCCTACCGCCCCTCTTGCTCCTTGCAGAGCCCCGTCCAGCCCACATGGTGCCAAGAGCAGCCAGTGGACCTCGATGGGGTTTTCTGCCACCTTCCAGCACAAACCTGAGGCAGGTGCTGGAGGCTGTCCAGGCCCAGAGGAAGAGGCCCCCAGAGAGCTCAGAGACACCTGCTGGCACATGTGTTCCTTTGAGCCACGTGGGGAGAAGTCCTGCACTGTAGCTTGCGGCCATGTGTCTAAAACAATAGCAGTCCTCACCCCCGGCCCATCCCCCGAGTCTTCAGCCACTGGGCACAGACAAGTGATGTGTCCCTTTCAAATTCCAGCCTTGGAGGACAGGTGCCAGGTGTGGCTTCCCCGAGGGCTACACTCGTGAGGCCCCATCAGGCTGAGTTGTGTACGGTGGTGGGCGTCCCCACGGGTGGGTGGCTCAGGGCCCTGGATGCACCCAGCTCCTTCCAAGGCCACCCAGCCCCCACTGGCTTCCAACCTCCCTGGCTTTTGGCAAATCCCACTCCACCAGGTCCTGAGAACAGAGGCTCTACTGCCAGATAGAGCAAACGCAAAGGCTCTTTAGAAGCCTAATAGCCCACCCAGGCCCTGGGCCGCGTGGCAGATGAAGGAAGCGGCCCCTCTCTCCCTGGAGGCGAGCTGAGGGCACAGCTTACCTCTGGGGCTGGGAGACAGGAATTCTTTCCTCCTTATCTGGATGTATTTAGGGCTCCTGGGACGTGACTAGAAAACCAAGTGGGGCGTCGTGGCCGTCCAGACTGGAAATCTGTGCCGGCCGGGTGGGGGTGGGGTAGGACTGTGGACAGGGAACGCATGCAGATGGGCCGCCCCAGCTGTGTCCTCGTCCAGACCCGCCTGTGGGCCTGGCAGGCGGAGCAGGCAGGGTCTGCCCTGATGGACATGCGCTCCCCCCCTGGGGCCCAGCAGGTGGGGCCATCTCGTGGAGGGGCTGAGCCCTGGGTCCCAGCAGTGTTGCTTTTTTCTTCATGTGGCCTGTGGGTTCTGGGATTATTCCCTCTTGGGCAGGCCCTAGTCCAAATCACCAGTGATGTGACCTGATTCATTTGCACAGATGATGAGACCCGGGTAACGCAGAACATTGCCCTCTTTGCCCTAACTGCCAGGGAGCTCGGGGCTAAGTGGGCGCTCAGCGTTTTGCTCATCCTGGGAACCTGCTCTGCAGCCCCCAGCTTGGCCCTCTGGGCGTTTCCCATTGTTCTGCTCCCAGACCCCATGAGTGCCCCACAGTGCCCATCCTTGCAAAACTCAGCCCAGGGGCAGGCCGGGCCTTCTGTGACCCATGACCTGGCAGAGTCCACTGGCACCCAAGCCTTGGAAGCTAGCCTCCCCCTCTGCTCCTGCCCACAGTCCCCTTCTGGGAGGGCCGAGTGGAGACTGCTGCCCCCCACTTCACAGAGGAGGAGGTCAGTCCTTCAGTGGCACTGGTGCCACTTTGGGCATCAGGCCATTCACTCATCCTGTAGTTTGCTCAACAGATGTGTATCGAGCACCAACTGTGTGCTGGAGGCCCCAGGTGAGGTCGCAGACGGTACACACAGAATCACGCAAAGATGCAAAGGACATCTGGATACAGCTGTGGATGAGCTGAGGCTTCCCGTACAGTACCTCGCTGAATCCTCACAACAGTCCCATTGTATAGATGGGACTCAAGAGGTGACATGAGTGGGGAGAGGTTCCCGGCCTCCTGAGCCCCAGCCAGAGTTTCCCACTGTGGTCCTAGGACTAGAGCAGTGACCCCTGTTTGCAACCAGTGGGCTGTTCCCAAGGGAGAGGCATCTGTGTCCAGACCCCAGGCTGAGCCAACTGAGTCCTGCCAGCCTGCCATCATCCACCCCATCCCTTCAGCGATGGCTGCTAAGCAACCCCCACCCCTGAAAATGCACCAGCTCCTCTCCCTCACCCCACTGACCCTTGCCCAGGACCTGAAACATTTTAACAATGCCAGGAAACCAGGTCTCTTCCGGGTCTGCGTCCACAGCATGGGTCCTAGGTCAGGGAGGAGCCCAGCAGGCAAAGGGCTCTCTAATAGGAAAAGAGGAGATGGAAGGTAAAGAAAGAAAGTACGGAGCAGGGTCTGGGGCTGTGAAGTGGGAGGAGGAGCCTTACCAGTGTGGTCAAGGAGGGCTTCATGGAGGAGGTGCCAGTCCCCAAGCCACTGCATGAGTTTGGATTTCGGCCAATAGGAAGGTGGCAAGAGAGTATCATGGTCAAAGTCTTGCTTTAGGTGGACAGCTCTGGCCAGGCTGGGAGGAAGCCAGGTGGCTGGAGGCTGACAAGCCTGGAGGCCTTGGCCAGGGGCGAGGGGCTGGGCCTGGGCCCTGTGGGGATGCACAGGAGTGTCTGCCACTCTGCCACTGCTTGTGCTTGCCCCACCTCATGGTTGTTAGTTGGGGGCAGAGGAACTCGGAACAGGACCCATCTCTGGCAGGGGAGCCTGTCTGGACAAAGTGCCACTCCCCATGCCAGGGGCTGGGGAGGGGAGATGAGGTGGCCAGAGTGGGACTTGCAGGGTTTGAGGGACCCATGGCATCCACATGCCTCCAGGCCCACCCTCCTCCTTGAGGGAGCAGCCCGGGCTCCCCTCCTCACTGCAGCATCTGGAGCTGCACAGAGAGGCTGCCCTGCTTGGGGCTCCCAGACCTGATGCCTCCCCACCTCTTCCCCCCCACAGGAAACATCATCGGCTCGGGCATCTTCATCTCCCCCAAGGGGGTCCTGGAGCACTGTGGCTCCGTGGGTCTGGCCCTCTTCGTCTGGGTCCTGGGTGGGGGCATCACTGCCTTGGGCTCACTCTGCTACGCGGAGCTGGGAGTCGCCATCCCCAAGTCTGGTGGGGACTACGCCTATGTCACCGAGATCTTCGGGGGCCTTGCTGGGTGAGTGTGGGGCACCAGCAGCCGTGGGGTGGGGACAGCCTCTCCAGAATGGATGACCAGCCGGGCCCAGGACCCCGGTGTCCTCTTCTGCTTCTCACATCGCAGGGAGGTCATGGGAGTGGATGGAGGGAAGGGGAGGTGTTGGGCAGCCTTCTAAGGCCCGGGTGGGCGGGACCAATGCCCACCCCACTCCAGCTGGCCCCTTGACCTCTCTGTTCTTCCTTTTAAATAGAGCTCCTCTAAGCCCCACTCCCCACCCAGGTGCTTATGGGTGGGGAGGACCTTACTATGGAAACCTCTAGATCATGCCAACATCCAGTCAGGGACACCTTGATGTAAGTAAACTAAATGCAGGGTGGGGGGCATGATAGTCCTATCAATGCCCTGCAAGAAGTCCCCTTTAAATAGCTCCCGATGTTCCTTTATTCACCATGAACATTAGCTGAGCACCTACTTTGTGCTGAGGGCCAGTACGCAAATGATAAAAAGATCCATCCCGGGCCTCAAGTTGCTTACAGTACAGAAGGGAAATAATCCTTCAAATGTGATTAAGACCAGGAGGATCCTTGCTTTGAAGATATGTGAGAGGCTGCAGCCCAGCAGCCAAGAGAACAGGGTGCCCACCACCCAGAGAAGACTCCCAGAAAAAACCACATTTGTGCCAAGGCTTGGAGGAAGGGTGGGGTTTTGTTGGCCGACCAGTGAGGAGGGGTAGCACATACAGAGGGTGGTGGCCTGGGCGAGCTCGGTCTGTCTGCCGCGGCCACAGGCGAGGTCAGGTCCATCGTAGACGCCGGGGCTTGTCTGGGACGGGGCAGCCTGTAGGTGGAGGGCCATCAAAGCTATTGCAGCTATCCAGCTGAGCCGTGCTGAGGGCCAGAACAAAGGTACAGGAAGATTTCAGAACCATTTAGGAGTCTAAATTGGGAGGACGTGGTGGCCAGTGTGGCATGAAGGAGAGGCTTGGAGAGACTCCATAGATGGTGGTTCCTGGGATGGGGAGAGGGAGATTCTAGGTTGGGGTTTGCCACACAGGTGGGGTCTGTGGCATGTCCGGGGAGACGCTGAGTCAGGCCTTGGGTGGGAGATCTGGAGCGCAGAGGAAAGGTCTAGGCTGAAGTATTTAAAGTTTGGTTCTGAGGGATGTGGTCAGGGGCCTTCAACAGGGCAGTGGAGGATGGGGCCCTGGTGTTCTCCTCTGGGGAGAGGGTCCTCAAAGGGGCCTGGGACCCGAGAAAGCAGAAGAATTTTGCTGTGTGGTGGAATACTCAAGAAGATGGGAGGGAGAGGAGGACCCGAGACCCACCCCAAGGGCACCCAGCATCGAGGGTGGGCAGAGGGGAGCACCCAGTATGGGAGGAGGGTCACGGAGCTAGGATGTCCCAGAAGCCAAAGGGGGAGAGGTGGTGCAAAGCAAGAGGTAAGGAAGCAGGGCACAGAGCAAAGGTGAGGACCAAGAGGAAGCCACTGAGCTTGGTGTCCCTGGATGAGGCAATCCCTACCCTCAAGGTGGGACAGACAGGGGACTAGGACCACCCCCACGGACAGGCACTCCCCTGGGTGCAGGCAGAGCCCCCAGGAACAGTTTGGGCCTCACTCCCACGTGGGCACCTGCAGAGGTGAGATTCTGGCAGATGGGATATAAATTCCTGTCACCCCAGCCAGGGGTCTTTACAAGGTCCGGTCCCTCGGGGATCACAGCTCAGAGTTGGCCACCTGCAGCCACAGGGCTCTGCTGAGAACTGCAGCTGGAGCTGTGACTGGAGGTCCCGGGACAGCCCATCCCAGCTCAGGAACAGCCTGCGACCGGGGACTAGGTGGCCATTAGAGAAGTGGTTGGTTCCAGAGTCTCTCTCCACACCTGCCCGAGGGCAGCCCGTAGCTGTTTGTGCTGAACACTGTCTCTGTTGAAACAGTTCACAAATAGAGCAGAGACCTCGACAAGGTTGGCCCTGCCTCCCTGGACCAAAGCTGGTATCTGGCCCCCACAGCAGCCCTGGGTGCCGGGGCCCAGGGTGCAGCCCCGCTCCACACATCTGGGCCCCCTTGGCTGGGAGGGTGCCGGGAGGCCTGAGCCACTGGGGCCCTCACTCCTTCCAGCTTCCTGCTGCTCTGGAGTGCCGTCCTCATCATGTACCCCACCAGCCTGGCCGTCATCTCCATGACCTTCTCCAACTACGTGCTGCAGCCCGTGTTCCCCAACTGCATCCCCCCGGCCGCTGCTTCCCGTGCGCTCTCCATGGCCTGCCTTAGTGAGTGTCCACCGTGGGGCCGGGCTGGGCCTCTGTCCCCAGGGCCCACCCTGCTCCCTGCCCCCGTGGGGGGACTTTGGGGTAAGGTCCCTCCAGCTGTCAGTCCCTGTGAAGTCGGCCTCAGGGGCTGGGCTTCTGGCACTCCAGCTGCTGCAGGGGACACCGCCCTCCTGCAGCCCGGGCTGGACTTGGCTGTGGCCCACCTCGAGGGGTTTGGCCTCAGGTGCCTGCCCACCCAGCCACCCGCCCTTCCTCCTCAGTGCTCCTGACGTGGGTGAACAGCTCGAGCGTGCGCTGGGCCACGCGCATCCAGGACGTGTTCACCGGCGGGAAGCTGCTGGCCCTCTCGCTCATCATTGGCGTGGGCTTTGTCCAGATCTTCCAAGGTAGGGCTGGGCTGTGGGGGGGGCTGGGCACAGGGCCAGGGAGACGATGCTGACCCTTGACCTCCGGACCCCCAGGACACTTCGAGGAGCTGAGGCCCAGCAACGCCTTCGACTTCTGGATGACGCCGTCCGTGGGTCACCTGGCCCTGGCCTTCCTCCAGGGCTCCTTTGCCTTCAGTGGCTGGAACTTCCTCAACTATGTCACTGAGGAGCTGGTGGACCCTCGAAAGTGAGTGGGGCTCCGGCCAGGCCCTGGGAAGGGGTGTGGCGTGGGGTGGGAGAGGCAGCCTCCCCACACAGAGCCGCTGTCACCTCTGGCCGCTCTGGTTGTCTGCCTGACCACACTGCTACCCACCGGGAACGGCTCTGGAAAGGCAGCCGGGACGCTTGTGTTCCAGCCTGACCCTGTTCTGTATGGCTGTGGATGAGTCACGGCCCCTTGCTGGGCCTCAGAAACACTGAGTATCATTGTCTTGCTGTAAATGGATCCAGCTATTTGCATTTGGCCAAAAATTACACATGTGCACGCAACATGGTCCCTAAAAATGAAGCCAATGGCTCCCTCTGATGCTCAGCTGGGACCCTGACAGTGAACAGTTACAGCTGGAGCTGGGGCTGATGGGAGTCCCAGGGGACCCTGGTCTGTGGACTGAGCTCTAAGGGCGCTTTGAGGATTTTCAAGGCTGATTTTGGCTGTAGGCAATGTCCTTTTCATGTGCAGACATTAGATCCGCCCCCCTCCCCAGGATATGAGTGGCCCCTCCTCCATCTGCCCTTCCTCCCACCAGCCTGTGCCAAGGCTGGGCTGGGGACTAGGGGGGAGACAGACAGCAGTGCTGCCCCCTTCGCTGCCCCAAGGCCCCCAGCAGACCCAGGAGATGGAGGCTCAAAGCTGCTCCCCTTGCTGGGTCCCCTGCCACTCCCCACCACCCTGAGGCCCCGTCCCCCAGCCCCGCAAGGGCTGATGCTGACACACTGCACCACTGTCCCCAGGAACCTACCTCGTGCCATCTTCATCTCCATCCCCCTGGTGACCTTCGTGTACACCTTCACCAATGTCGCCTACTTCACTGCCATGTCCCCCCAGGAGCTGCTGGCCTCTAACGCAGTGGCCGTGGTGAGTGGGGCCCCACTTGGTCCTGGCTCCTGCCCGGCCCCCGCCCCGCCTCATGCACCACCTCTCTTCTGTGCCCACCCAGACCTTCGGGGAGAAGCTGCTGGGCTACTTTTCTTGGGTCATGCCCGTCTCCGTGGCACTTTCCACTTTCGGAGGGATCAATGGCTACCTGTTCACCTCCTCCAGGTGACTGGACTGGGGAAGAGGGTGGTCAAGGTGAGGCAAGGCAGCTGCCCTGGTGCACACGAGCAGTGCTGGGGGCCAGAGGAAGTGAAGTCCTGCCCGGTGGGGCCCACCTGAAGCTGGGACGATGAACTCCCCGGTAACAGATGTCTGATCCCAATTGCGAGGAGCAGAAAGCAAGAGGGAGGCGGGCTAGATGAGGGGAAGAACTGCCCAGTGGGGCTGCTGGGGCCCAGAGCAGCGAGTCGGAGGTGACAGCTCAAGAGGGCCATCAGGTCTAGAGCTGAGGTCGGGATCTGGCCAGCAGCGAGGCCCCAGGCTGGGCTCATGGCTCCCACCCACCTCTGTCCCCACCCCCCAGACTGTGCTTCTCTGGAGCCCGAGAGGGGCACCTGCCCAGCCTGCTGGCCATGATCCACGTCAGACACTGCACCCCTATCCCTGCCCTCCTCGTCTGCGTAAGTTGGGGGACCCAGGCTCGGGAGGGCCACGCAGCAGTGTGGGTAATGGCAGGGATGAGGCCTGGCCCTGGTGGGGGCGGGAGGGCCGGGCTCGCTGACCTCCTGGCCCGAGTCGGCAGGCCCAGGGCCCCTGCTGGGCTGACAGGAGGCAGGTGGGAGCCAGCCCTCAGCCCAGTCCTCTCCCAGGGCGGGGCCACGGCAGTCATCATGCTTGTGGGAGACACGTACACGCTGATCAACTATGTGTCCTTCATCAACTACCTCTGCTACGGCGTCACCATCCTGGGCCTGCTCGTGCTGCGCTGGAGGTGGCCGGCACTCCATAGGCCCATCAAGGTGAGGCCCGGAGGGGACCAGCCAGCCCACGTGCCGGAAGCAGTCAGGGCCACCCCTTTACCCGTTTGGGCACCAGGGGCGGCGATGGCAGCGATGGTGAGGCCAGCCTTTGCCGTGTGCTGGGCCCTGCTCAGGGCCCTGTGTGCACTGGCATATCCAGTCCTTAAGGCAGCCCCGTGGGGTGGGTGCTGTGAATACTCCCCCTTCACGGGCAGGAAAATAAGGCTCAGACATTACGGTCACACAGGATTCCACGAGCCCACAGAAAACAGAAGACCCAAAACCGAGCTAAAAGAAACGTCCTCCCGTTTGCATATAAATCCTTGAGCTGGAGAAGTGCTCAGTGCCTGGAACGTGAAACACCCAAAAATCATTCACCTTCAGCCGAGTGCGAGTGGCAAGTCCACATACAGTCGCTGTGTGGAGCTCAGAGCCGCTGAAATTGACAAACCCTCAACAATTTGGCCAACTAGCCGGCCACGTTGGGCTGCTGGCAGAAGGGGGCCCCTCAGGCCTCAGCTCCCAGGAGCGGGGGGAAAGGGCCTCAGACCCCCGGGGTGGTGGGGCAGGAGAGCCAGGGGTCCTGCGCCATTGGCACTGCCGCTCGCTCTCCCCCAGGTGAACCTCCTCGTCCCCATCGCATACTTGGTCTTCTGGGCATTCCTGCTGGTCTTCAGCTTCATCTCGGAGCCCATGGTGTGCGGGGTGGGCGTCATCATCATCCTCACGGGGGTGCCCATTTTCTTCCTGGGAGTGTTCTGGAGAAGCAAACCAAAGTGTGTGCACAGACTCACAGGTGAGCCAGGCAGCTCCCCGATGGGGCGGGGCCTGGAGATGGAGCCCTCTTGGGGGCTCACCCTAGAGCGGGGTCTCCCGGCGGCTACGGTGGCCACAAGGGGCCCAACCACCACCAAATGTCTCCCCGTGGCTTGGCCCAAGTGTCCAGGTCCCATGCGCAGAGGGAGCAGCTCCCTGAGGACCCTGTCCCACAGGGTCAGACCTCAGGGTCCATCTGTCGGCCTGTCTGTCTGTCCTCAGAGTCAATGACACGCTGGGGCCAGGAGCTGTGTTTCGTGGTCTACCCCCAGGGCTCTCCGGAGGAGGAGGAAAATGGCCCCTGCCAGCCCTCCCCACTGCCCGCCGCCACTGACAAGCCCTTGAAGACACAATGAGACATTTGTGGAGCCTTGAAGCAGCTGTTTCTGTTTACATGTTGTTTATGAGGAGGTGTTTTTGCAAAAAAAAAAAAAAAAAAAAAAAAAAATTTTCTTTCCTGGGGAAAAAGAGACCCGACTCTTAGAGGCCTGTGGTAAGGAAGCCCTGAAGATGTGGACTGGGTCCCCTGTCAGCGCTGCCCTGCTAGCTTTTCCTGGAAAGGTCTACGAATAAAACAGGGCTGGTGGTGTACGTATCTCAGGTGAGTCCCTGGTGGGCACCTCTCGGTGGTGGGCACCCCTCGTGGGGGGCACGCGTGGAGCTGGCTGGAGAAGGGGGCCCGGCCGGCCCAGGAGGAGGCCCTTGGCATTCAGGGGCTCTGCCGCTTCAGCCAGGCACTCCCTCTCCGGGGCTGGCACCATGGGGTCCGGAGCCACCCCTGCCCCAAAGGGACATGGAGGATTGGGAAGCCGCTGGGTGCGCCCCTCCCCCAGGCCCTGCAACACCTGCTGGAGGCTCAGTCACCCAGGCGAGCCCGGGATTCCCGCTGGAACTGCCTTTCTTCCCATAAATCCCCACGGAGTGAGTGTCAGGACTTCAAAGCCCACGGCCTGGCCCTGGTTTACAGGTGGGAAAACTGAGGCTTTGAGACAGGACAGGATGGATTTGCCTCCTGGCAACTGGTGCCTCAGCCTCTGCCCCTGAGAAAGCATCAAACAACATCTTCTGGGGGCCTCAGGACCTGCAAGAGACCCCATGGGCTTTCTCTACCCTGTGCCCACTTTCCCAGCCCTGCAGTACTGCCTGGGAGAGTTACCCCTCAGCCAGAGGGCAAAGGGCATCAAGTAGCCAGGCCCACGCTGACCCCACAAGCATGAGGTTGGGGGCAGAAGTCTCCTAGCCCAGCTCCTCTGGGGCCTGCTGGGAGGACGGAGGAGGGTTCAGTGCCACCAGAGCGCCCACCATGGACTAGCTCTGATGTACCCATGTCGCTGTTCAGTCCAGGGACAGCTCTGGTGCCCCACAGGGTGAATGAAGGGAGAAGTCACCGGAAACATTCCAGGGAGCCCTGCCCTGGCCCTCTCGCTTCTCTGGAAAAGGATTCCCAGAATAGAGTCGGGGGAGGTAGGCATGGGCCCCAAGGTATCTTGTGTACCCTGGGGCCCTGCAGAGGGTGGGCTCATCACTCTGCCCTCGTCCCACGTTCAACCCCCGCAGTCCCCTGCCCATCACGCCCAGCGGGGGGCCAGGGCGCTGATGCAGGAAGCTAGCTGGGCTTCTGGGTGGGCCTCTCCATAAGAAAGAAGGACACGGAGGCAGGGTAGAAACGACTGTGTATTCCCTGGTTACAAAGCGAGGCTGTGGCGGTCATCAGCGTGTCCGGCGGGTCAGCAGACCAGCAGGGCCTCGTCGTCACTGGCCTCCAACGTTGGGGAGCAGGGTGGCGGGGGGCTCCTGCAGACACCCAGTGGCTCTGGTGGGTGGGGGCCTAGGGTGCTGCCGGCAGTGGGGGCCGGGGGGTGAGGGCCCAGGGCCAAGCAGGACTCCCGAGGCATGTCCACAGGGGCTGGGTTATCCACCAGAGGGTCCCTGCCGGCCTTTCTGTCCTTGTGCACTGGCCTGGCCTCTGGGTCCCGCAGGCCCGAGGGGGGCGGCGCAGAAGGCCCCACCTCCGGTGCGTGGCTAGGGGCGCCGGGGGGCCCCTCCCCGGCTGCCCCTGGGCTGCCTGTGTCTGTTAGGGGTGCCGGGGGGTCTAGGCCAGCCCCCGGTGCCGGCTGGAGGAGCCCGTCACCCAGCACCGTCTGTGAGGTGCACGCAGCCGTCAGCAGCGGGATCTGTCCGCGCGGTGCCCGCGGCCGGTGAAAGAGCCGGTTCCAGAGGCGGCCGAGGCGGCGGCGGGAGGGCCCGCGGCGGGAGGCGTGCCGGCGCATCTGTCGCCGCATGGCCGTGCGAAGGTTCTGTAGCACCGAGGCCTGGAGGGTGGGGCGGCGGCTGAGGGGGCAGAGGTCAGCACGACCCCCGAGGACCCAGAGACCAACTTGTCCCCTCCCCGGCCATGGCCTGCTATGTCACCTGTCCAGGCCTCATCTCCCGCCTCCCTCGACCCCTGGACCAGCCTGGCCGCACGCCCCTCGGCCTCCCTGTCTTGGGTGTTTTCCAAGGTCTGGCCGGTGGGGTCTCATGCCCTCTGGCTCACCTGTGACGCACTGTAGACGGGAAAGTCCTCCACGGGTGGAATGAGGCCCTGTGCGATGAGCTGCCCGTAGGACGGGGGTGCCTCGCGCCGCACAAACTCAGCCTCCAGGCGTGTCATCTGGGTCTCAAAGGCCCTGAAAGCAAGGGCAGAAGGGCAGCATGGCGGGGCTGAGGGGACCCCCCCACTTCCCGCCTCCCACGGGGGCTCCTCAGCAGGACGTGGGACCCTGTCCTTCCGTCCATACATCCCGGGGTGCCCAGACCCGAGAAGCCCCGTGTGGATGGCCCGAGCCCCAGCTCACAAGCCCACAGCTGTACGAACAGTGAGCCCAGGGCCTCGCTCCAGTGACAGGAGGAAAGCGAGGCTCTGGCCCCGCCGCCCACCTGTACTCCTGCGTGCGCAGGGAGTAGAGCTTGAAGGCGCAGCCCAGGGCAATGACAAGTAGCAGGCCGCAGACCAGGCTGCCGATGAGCGCGGCGGTGATGACCTTGCGGGGCACGGCCGCCAGGCAGCCGTGCTCGTCGCTGCCGTCCTGGCAGTCCTCCTGGCCGTCACAGCGCCACGTCTCGAAGATGCACAGGTTGGTGCCACAGTGGAAGGTGCCCGGCTGGCAGGAGAAGCAGTTCTTCTCGTCGGCGCCATTGGGGCAGCTTTTCTGATTGTTGCAGCGGTCGGCCGGCGTGTAACAGAGGCCGCTGCCACCCTCACAGGGGTACTGGTCGGGGGGGCAGGCGGGGCAGCCCTGCTCGTCCCGGCCGCTGGCGCAGTGCCACCAGCCGTCGCAGCGCTGCGGCTCCGAGAAGCAGCCTTGCTCCCCTGTGTCCTCCACGTCGCCCTCGCGGCTGCTCCCACACGGCTGCTCCCACGGAAGGCAATAGCCCTTCACCTGGTAGGTGGCGTTGAAGCCGTGGCCGGCGCTGCGGGCACGGGCATGGTAGGCCACGGTGAGGCGGCCCTGGGCGGCCTCGAGGCTCACGGGCCGGTGATTGCTGCGGTAGGAGAGCGTCTGCAGCAGGCGGTCCCCACGCTCGCCCAGGCCCTCGTATACCTGCACGTAGTCGTCGTAGCCCAGCCGCAGTTCCAGCTGCAGCAGCACGCGCCGTGGGTCCTGCGTGTCCACCAGCCACGTGCAGTGAAGGTCCGAGGGCCCGCGGGCCGCACCGAACAGGTCTGGGGAGGCGAAGGAGCCATAGAAGCTGCCCAGGCGCCGGCCGCAGGCCAGGTCAGGGCAGCCAGCCTCGTCGGAGCCATCGCCGCAGTCCTGAGTGCCGTCGCAGCGCCGCTCGGCAGGCAGGCAGCGTGTGGAGCGCGCCCCGCTGCAGGGGAAGGTGCCCCCGGGGCACAGGCTGCCCGGCGGCTCGGAGGCGGGCGCCGAGCAGTTGCCCTCATCAGAGCCGTCGCCGCACTCATCCACGGTGTTGCACTGCCACGGGCCCGGCAAGCACTTGCCGTTGTCACAGCGGAACTCGTCAGCCTGGCAGGATGCCTGGCCCAGCTTCCCTGTGGGGTGAGGTGCGTAGTAGAGACAGTCAGGGGCAAGCAGAGCTGCCCTTCAGCCTGGGGCCAGCAGCCGGCATGTGGTGCCCCCATCCCAGCGGGGCCTCTGCAGGGTCCAGGGAGAGGCAGGATCCAAGGAGAAGGGCCCTGGACGCTCCATGGCCAGCTGAGGGGCAGAGACCCTTCAAATGCCAGGGCAGGCCCAGGTCCTGACCTGAGCTGGGGGTAAGGGGAGAGCTCCCCACTCTGGCCAAGTCTATGAAGCGGGGTCAGTGACCTCGAGGGGCTCCAAGGCACCCTGCGGCAGCAACATGACCAGTCTCCATCCCAACACTGGGCTCCAACTGACAGGTCTGCTGGGGGAGACCCTGCAGGGAGTGGGTCGATGGAGGGTGCCGCCCTGGCCCCCCAGGAGCCCATGTGCAGACACTGAGGTGCCCTGCCCACCCTACCACCGGCATCACCTCGGATGTATGAGAGACGGAAGCCCTGGGCCTGGCCGGAGCTGGAGGCGTCCGAGTGGAAGAAGATCCAAACGTGGTCCCGGGCAGAGATGAAGGCGGGCGGGATGGCGGAGCCACAGAGCCGGAAGGCCTCCTGGCGGGGCGGGGCTGCTGGGCCCAGCATGAGCCAGTCCAGGGAGCACTGGTGGGACTCCTCCACGTCAAAGTTGCGGAAGCTGCGGGGGGGCGGAGAGGGCCGCCGACATGGGTGGGTGGCCGGGGACCAGCAAGGAACGGTCATGCCTGAGCTCACGGCAAGGACGGCCAGCCCCACTGTCCCTCATCTCCTCCACTCCCAGCTGCTCGGTGGGCCCTCCAGGGGTCTGAGGGTGGCTCCATGAAGAATCAGGACAGCGTGGACAGCCTGGGTCATGTCAGCCCCAGTGCAGCCTCTCCACCCTCGGTCAGCGCACACACACACACACACACACACACACATACACACGCACATGGCACCCCAACCCAAGGCGGAAGTGGAGTGGGAGGCAGGCGCCCCATGGTAGGCAATTCCCTCCACTTACACTCTCCCCTGAAGGACAAGGCCCAAGGGTTCAGATCCCCACTGTGCTGGCTCTGCTGGGACAGACGCTGCACAAATCCCAGGCTTGTACACTGAGGGGACCCGTGCGCACCGGGCTGGCCTAGGCTGGGGCTGGGGCACAGCTCAGCACCTGGGGAGAAACACTGGCCCTGGACCCCCTGGCCCAGGCTGTGGGATAAACAGAGCCATGGAGTACTCTAGAGGTGGCCAGGAAGGGTGGAGTCTTTGAAGAGACTCCCAGAGGCCACAGGGAAACGGGCCCAGACCCTGATGGTGCCCATCACACCCCTGTGCCTTGGAGCGACTGGGGGCTTCCGGGCTTTGCATTTAGGAGAGTGACTCCCCATGACCTCCCCAGTCCAGGGGTCCAGCCTCAGTTCCACCATCTGGTCACCTCACCCCGTTTCCCTCTGCATGCCCCCGCAGCTCAAGCACCTGGGCTCCTGCCTGGTCTCCTTTCCTGCCGAGACCACCCCAAGGCCCCTGGGGAAAACGTGCTCTGGGCTCAGTGCCAGCCTGGCCTCAAGCCACCCCTGCAGGACAGACAGGACACCTCTGCCACCTCACAGACAGCTGGGCCATGCCCACCAGTCCCAGGGCTCCCCTCCCTGGCAGGCCTGAGGTGATGGACAGCCCCGCAAGCCCATGAGAGAGGCTCAGGGCAGGACGAGGCCCAGGTCTGGGCAGCCAGCACCAGAGGCCCACACTCACACGCTCACATGCACCCACATGCATACAACTCATACGTGTGCACATGTAGACTCACACACATACTTGCACACATACACGTCTGCTCACTCGTGCCCACCACACCTACCCACACACGTGCTCACACATGCACACACACCTGTCCTTTATACCTGCTCAGATGGGGCTCACGCACATACACAAGCACACGTTGAGTGCTCACACATGTGCACACACATCTGGTCACTGTGCTTGCCACGTGCCCTCACATGCACACCATCACACTCACATTCAGTGTGTGTAGGCCCACATCGGTTCCCTCTGACACCCCCAGGGCCCCCATACCTGATGGTGATCATGTCCCCACGGTCACCCTGGATGTACCAGCTGCAGTTGGTGCCCGGTGGGTAGTTGAGGGGCCAGGCTGGGCTGTAGATGACACCGCGTCGTTCCGTGTGCTGCTCCAGTTTCCCGCTGCAGGCGGCTGTCAGGAGAGGAGGCTGAGAGATGCTAGCCTCACCTTTGGGTGGGAGGGGGTAGTGAGGGAGGGGTACACTTGAGCCCCCCATGGCTTGAGCACAGGCCTTCCCCGGGGTGGGATCAAGGCCAGCCAAGGTGGTCATGGCCAAGAGGAAGGCCACAACTCGAGACTTCATGGAAGTGGTGTGTATGGCGTGGGCCAAGGAGGGCCCACCTTGTGCCCCAGAGCCTAGGTCTTATCCCTTATCCCCGGCAGGGCTGGGAGCGAGCCCACCAACTCCCCTTGGCACCTCAGTGGAGAATCCTGCAGCCCTAGGCGCAGGCAGACCCACTATGGTTCCCTGCCTGTCCCCCTCCTCCCACCCCGGGGCTGACTAAATACAGGCCTCAGCCCAGGAGGGAAGGGGCTTTGCTCACCCAACACATATTTACTGAAGACCTACTATATGGCAAGCACAAGCGGTAGGCATGCTCGTAAGACAGGCAAAAGCCTGGCTCTGTGGAGCTCACAGGCTGGGGAAGGAGCAGACAGACTATGCAGATACCCTGGGTGAAGTGAAGATTATAAAACAGGCCTGAAAGGAGGACCCGATGTCCCAAGGTGGCTGGAAATGCAGGCTGGGTCTGATGGCACCTTGTGTGGCATTTGGGTTTTATCCTGAGCCTAAGTGGGAAGCCACCAGGGGTGGATGTTGTAACCAGATGAGGAAACTGAGGCTCAGAGAGGGTAACTGAGCTGCCCATGGCCACACAGGAGGTAAGTCAGGGCCCACCCTGGTCCTCTAACGGGCTCGGCCTCTCACTGCCAGCCTTGAGCCAACGCATTGATGAAGTGTCCACCGTACACTGTGTCGGTGAGCTCAGGGCATCACGCCGGCCAGCACGGGTGACGAGTGCCTCTATGCCCAGCCCCACCGGCCTCACTTTACCCACGTCATTACACGTGCCCTCTGCTTCCCAGCTGAGCCCACCCAGCCTGAAGGCGGCAAACCCTGCCCCGGTGTGCCCTGGCCTTCCCAGGACCAGGAAGGCCCTGCGCTTGGCTGCCCCCACCCCTCACAGCCCCTCCGTCATACTTCTTCATCTGATCTTCACAACAGCCGGCAGCACAGGTGGGGCCCATTATACAGATGGAGAAACTGAGGCTCGGGGAGACAAATGATGACGCTTTTCCCGAGCCCAGCAATACCACCTCCTCTCTCCCACTGCCTGGCCCCTTCCACCGTTGCCCTGGAAGTAGGGTCTCTCTGCTAGCTCTCAACAAGACTCTGAAACCCCAAAGGGCTCGGGTACAGAAGGGAGAGTGAAAGCCCTCCAGCCACCTCCCACAATCTTAGGAGGGTACGCGCGGAGGTCCGGGTGATCCAACACTGTGACAGCAGGGAGTTAGCCCCCAGCGGTGGCTCACAGGAGCATCAGGGGACTAGAAGAGAAACACTCACCCTGACCCTAAAGCGAGGCTGACCACGCTCAGGTCGCCATCAGAGCGACAGTCGTGGGTCGGCGAGGTACCAGCCAGGGTTCTCCGCTTGGCACTCAGTGTGGCCTGGGAGGCCAGCCTCCCTGAGCCTCAGATTTCTCACAGCCCAGGAGGGTAAGGACTAAACAAACGGAGGGGCGGCCAGGGGCCTGAGCAACGTGTTCCCTCTGACGGGTGAGGCCGCCGGCTTTATGGGCCTCACAGAGACGCTGGGTGCTGACCTGGGGACACCCTGGGAGGCATGAGGTTATGAAACCCAGAAGAGGCTTCTCCTCCTGCAGGGTGCTGGGTGGGAGGTCCCCAGGCAGGGCTGGGAGCACATCTTCCCCACTCACTGAGTCTCTAAAGCAGAGGTTACACCTGGAGTTGGAGGCTCCACCAACCAGTGTGGGAGTCACCCCCTGTCCCCTCCGCCCCCAGGACAAGGCCTGAGGCAAAGCAATACCTACCCTGGCCCAGAGGCTTCCCCTATGGGATGGAGCACTCATGGAGGCCAGGTTTCCCACACTGGCCAGGGAAAGCTAGGCCCGCAAGGACCTGTGTCTGGCCCTTCTTTCATGAGTAGGGAAGCTTGTCTCTCCAACCACCAGCCTAGTCAAGAGCAGATGACTGGACAGCTGCCAGCCCAGCTCTGCCTCTCAGCAAAGCCCCTGACAACACAACCCCCGAACAGTCTCACCCCTGAGTGCCCCCTGGCTGCCCCAGAAATTCCCACGTCGGGGGCAGCAGTGTCACTCAGTCACTGTTTATTCTTCTCCAAAGGGGGCCACAGAGACCATGGTTTCTGCAGCCGTCGGCCTGGCCCATGCAAAGAGACCGTGGAGCAGGAGGGAGGCCAGAGTCCGTGCAGGGCCCCAGACTGGACGCTGCCTGGCCGTGGGCCTGGAGGGCATCATCAGCTCAGACCACCGGCCCCCGGCTATCTCGTTTCTGTGACGGCAGGCCTCACCCGCACTCCACCACCACCCCAGGACCCAAGCACAGGCAGCGGAAAGAGCCTCGTGAATCCAGTCCTGGGGTCCACACTGCCAGATACACCGTTGTACCCTAGGCCCCAGCTTGTCCATCAGTGAAATGGAGTCAGTGGGTGCTGCTTGTCTCAGGGTGGCTGGGAGATCTGGGGAAGCGGCAGTCTCTAGGCAGACATGTGCGCTGGGTTGAGTAGCGGTGATGCCCATGGGAGGTGAGGGTAGTGATGGGGTGTGTGATGATGGGTGGGCAGCAAGGGGAGCTGGGAGATACTGATGCAGGGTGGAGGGTCTTGGGGGGTGTTTAGGGGCAGTCAGAGAGATCTGTCTGAGCTTAACTGGGGGTGACCTATGTTCACTCGGGCAGAAGATTGCTCGGCCCTCGGGTCAAGGTGGCCTGCTCAAGGGGGCAAGGGATGACTGAGCACTTTTAGACCAGTGTCCTTCTTTCCTGGTCCAAAGAGACGTCAAATACTCCTGAGAGGGTACAAGAAAGGCCTGAGGGCGCGCAGCGTACAGATCTGGTTTCCAGAGACCATCGTTACTCCGGACAACCTGCTGCTGTAACCAATGACAGGGAACTGGGAGCCCCACCAAAGCACTTGGGCGCAGCTGCCAGGTGAGGGGAGAACAGCCTGAAGACCCTGCCCAGGCTCACCACCCCGCCGGGTCACAGTGGCCACACAGCGGAGCCCAGAGTCTGGGGTGGTCCGACCCAGTTAGTGCCTGACAACCTGGGGCAGGACGGGGTCTGAGAGGCAAAAACCTGTGAGGTTCCCGGGCAGCCCAGCTGGGCCCTCCGGGGGGTCTGAGCCCAGTGACAGCTGGGAAGGGGCAGGCCAGACAGTGATGGTCTGGGCTCCTCACAGTAGGAATCGCAGGGAAACCCTGAAAACCGCAGCAGCATGAAGCTTTGGGTGGAGGGAGGCACCTCTGGCAGCACAAACTGGTCTCCACTTCCCTCAGCAATGCTAGAGGGTCAGCGATGGGCCCCAGGACAGTCCCAGGCCCAGACCACCACCTGTGGCCGCACAGGACACTGCGGGGTGCCAGGCACAGGCAAGCTGGACACTGCTGGCAGCCAAACATGAGGGTGGACCTGGATGGCTGTCTTTCCTGGCTCTAGGAGTGGACCTAGTCCCTGGAGCATTTCTTTTCTAAACGTGGAGCAGACATGTTTGGAGCCACATGTCCACCCACTACACCAGCAGGAGGGCTGGCCTGGACTCACATTTGTAAGACCTGACACCCTCACGTCCCCTTCCCCCATGCCTACTCTCTACCATAGCCACAGACACCTGTCCCAGGTGAGGCCAGTCAGTCTTCTCCTGGAAATGAGGATGGGGAGACTGGGTGGTTAGCTGTGGGGGCCAGGACGCCAGGTAGGGCCGAGGCTGGCTCAGTGCTGAGCAAGGCAGGGCCCTGGGCCAGCAGAGTCAGCAGAGAAGACCAGGCTGCCGGGAGCAGGAGCTGGTGGGCAGGGAGAAGGGAGACTGAGGATGCGTCTGAGAGACGGGCCCGTGACAGCAGCTTCTGTGGACCCTGAGCCCCCCGATCCCAGGGACCGCAGCCAGCAGAGAGCCCTCTCCCTGAGCCGGCCTCAGTGGGTTTCTGCTGCAAGCCGGGCCCTGAGCAGAACTAGAAATCCCAGGTACCTCCTGCCCCACGATGCAGCTCAGCACACAGCAAACAAGTCCGCGGCCTCCAGACTCCAGCTCCCAAGGCCCTTAAGATGTCTCACAGTGGCACCAAGGACCACAGGGGCCTGGGCCTGTGCATTCGCCAACCCCTGGCAGCCCCCTCAGCAAAGGACAAATGCTCCTGATGGCCTCAGCCTCCCTCCCGCTCCTGGCAGCCTTCGCTGTGCTCGGCACTAGGCCCAAGCACAAAGACGGCCAGTGGATGGACGGACCCACGCGGACAGGCAGGAGGCAGCCGCGGAGTTCTAAGCGTGTTTTCTTAGACTCCATATGTCTATTTGGCATCCACTAACCACAGGGCCAAACTATCAGCCAAAGTGTTTACCTCTCTCCTGCAAACCAGTTTGCCTGAAACTGGTCTTTCCTGGGCAGACTGGCTGATCTGAGGCTGAGTCTCCTCACTCTCTTCTTATCTAACTCACACACCAAGCCAATATTTCATCCCAGGGTCAGGTACCAGGCACCGAGAGGCCACCCCCATAGCCCAGAGCCCTCGGGAATTATTCAAATTAGCCAATCCTAAGCTGCTTCCGCTGCCCTGCCTTGCCTTTCCCACTGAAACTCCAATCACGGCTCTGGCCTAGGCCTTCGCCTCACTCCTATGTCTGCCTTGACCAAACCTGGTATTTCCCCTGTGACCCTATGTGGCATGGCATGTGCCCTCCTCACAAGACACATAAGTAATAAATCCCTCCATCAATGGCTTTGGTCTCTCGGTGTTGTCAGTCAGCCATATCTTTATCAACTAAATCCCAGGTATAATTTTAAAGCAGGCAGGCATCTCATGGCGCCCCATGGCCCTCTGGGAACCCTACAGCCTACAGGAAGCACAATCCGTCAATTGTGTGGGCTGTGACAGTTTCCTAGTGGTATTAGGCCACCATGTGCCAACGCTGTGCTGAGCACCTTACCTCATTTGCCCATTTAACCCTAATAAGCAGGCTTTGGGGTAGCGCCTGTTATTGCACCCATTTTACAGAACAGGAAACTGAGACTCAGAGAGGTGTAAGTTTGCCCAATGCCAAACAGCTCCTTTGTGATGCAGAAAAGATTCCCAGGGATTGAGGTAGAAAAAGGCCAGGTGACCTCAGGGGTGGAGCCAGGATCCTGAAGGCTGGTACTCAGAGGTCACTAAGCCAGGAGGGCAGGGAGGAAAGGAGCAAGGGGAGAAGCATCTTACTCACCTAAAGCAGGAACGGCGCTGCTGAGCCGCCCGGTGAGAACAATGTTCACTGCGGGAGACACAGAGAGAGTTCAGTGGATTGGGGGAGGGGCGTGGCTCTTGGGGCTCAAGCACCTGGGGCACAGGACAACACAGCCCAAACTCCAGGCTGGTTCTCTTCATCTCGCAGGGTAAGGCCCAGAGTGCTGCCACAGAGACTTGTGCTCCCACCCCAGTCCTGCTGGGATGGGCAGAAGCGAGAACCTCGGGGTCTCAGCACCCACCTGAACACCCAGAGCGGAAGAGAGCAGGGTGCAAGCCCGACTGCACCAGACAGCTCCTGCCACTTGCCACACTTGGGAATTCTAACTTACTTGTGAGCGGGTGTGTTTCTGTTTCCTCTCAGGCTTGGGAACCATGGGCCTGGACCATCCTTCAGAGAGAGGCCCTTGCTCAACCTGGGCAGGTGGCCTGTTTGTCAAGGGGGCTCCTACCACCCTGTAGGGCTTCCTCCCTCTGAGGGGCCTCTCCAGCCAGGGAGGGAGGGAAACAGTTCTGATTACACCCATTTTACAGGCACTCACAGCTAACAGGGTTCAAGGTCCTCCTCACTGTGCCATACTGACCTTGAGAAGAGAGGCAAAGAATTTGCCTGCCACCTACCCCTTCAAGTACCCACCACCATGGGATTTGCCCTTTGCTTTCATCTACTGCTTTCCCGCAGGGGTTATGGGAACGGAAGATATGGGCAAACTCAACTTCCAGGGGTTCAGGGTGCCTCCTTCCCCAACATCAAGGATGCCAAGGGAAGCAGAGAGCATCTCTGCAGGGGTCAGCCCCCATCTGGTGAGGAAGCAGGGCCAGCTGCCCCCTAGCAGTACACCCAGGTTCTGCTGGGCAGAGCCTATGCCTCATCTGGGCAGGGAGGGCCTTGGGAAGGCCAGAGGGTCTGCCCCTTGCCTTGCTCCCTGGGGAAGCCCAGCACCCAGCAGCACGTGACCACTGACAGATTGGGGAGTGGGCACTCTGGGGGCCGTGGCCTTTACTGAGACCCGCTCACACAGCTAAAGCAGGGGCCTTCCCCCAGCTCCTGGGTTCTTGGGGGTAGAGGAGGGTGCAACCTAAAATGAACAGGCTTCTTTTTTACTGTCATTTCAGTGACTTCAACCAACCTATTGGGGTTACAGAGCCTTCACTAATGACACCATAGGGTGTCCCCTAATGACCCGGGGCTTAGATAATGGCCTCCCTCCTTCATCATGGTAAATAAAGGAGCCATGTGGCTTGAGGATTTAACTCCTTCCTTCCCTTCTCCCCCACACAAGGCCCTGGAAAGGTGGACAGAAAAACTCCGGTAGGGCTGGAGGGGTGGCCAGGCCTGGATGGGTCCCTTGGCCCTCCCCAGACACACCACCTGGGCTGATGAGGCCTGCCCCGCTGGGTCTGAGAAGCCACAAAGGGAAAACAGGAGTCATTCTAGCAGCTGCCTCCTGCCCGGCATCCTGACCCGGCTCCGGCTAGCTCCCGCCCCCAACCCACTCTGGGCAGGAAATAGTTCCTTGTTGAGGGGGCCACCGGCCCCAGCCCAGCTGGCTTCGCCTTTGTCCGCAGCTCCGGAGGCCCCCGACCCCCCATCGCCACCAAGCTAAGCACGGGCAGCCCAGGCAGAAAGCCACTGCCTGCCAACCCCAGGCGCCTGCACAGCGGGCCGCCCTGCGCACCGCTCACCCGGGCTCCCGGACGCTCTTCCGAGCCGGGCGGGAGCCGGGGCTCCGCGGCCGGAGGCGCCCTCCCAGGCCTACGACCCCAGCAGGCCGGGGTCCTGGGGGCCGCAGTCTCCGCGGCCTCCGGCGGGAGCTCTCGCAGTGCCCGCTCTGGGAACTCCAGCCGCAACCGGGGGAGAGGGGCGCCCCGGGTGCGACCAGGGAGAGGTGCGGAGCTACAGAGGCAGGGGACAGACCCCCGCCGTGCCCGCGCGGCCCACTCACCCAGGCAGACGACGGCGAGTTGTGCCCGGGCGCCCGGCGCCCCCTCCGGCCCCGCGGCTGCCCGCTTCTCCATGCCGGGGCCGGGCGGCCGCCCGCGGACGCCGCCTCCTGCCCCGCGCCTGCGGCTCCGGCTCGGGCTCGGGCTCGGGCTCCCGCGGCGGCTGCGGCCCGGGTGCGGGCGGCGGCTCCGGCGGCGACTTTGTGAGGCGGCGGTGCAGGCCCACAGCGCGCGCGGGGCCACATCGGCCGCGGCGTCACGGGCCCCGCGGGGGCTCAGCGGCGGCCGCCAGGGAGGACCCCTGCCCGCCGCTGCCCCCGCGCCCCGGGCGCCGCGCCGCGGCCGGCCTGTGCCCGGGGGCCCCCGGCGCGCCCATGCCCCGCGGCGCGCAGCCCGCCCGGCCCTGGCGCCCCCCGGCCACCCCGCGCTGCTCCCAGCCCGCCCGGCCGGTGCCGCCGGTGGAGCGTCAGCGGGTCTGTGGGTCCTGCCGCCCGGCCCCTCGCCCGCCTGAGCCCGGAGGCCGCGCCGCGCCAGCCACGTGACGCGCCCGCCGAGCCGCAGTGGCGCTGGCAGGACGGGTGCTGGCTGCTGGGGCGGGCCGGGGGCGCGCGCCCCGCCTCGGGTGCTGGACAGCTCCGCGCAGGCGGCCCCCGGCCAGTGCGTGCCCTCCGGCCCCTGAGCCTGGCTCTCCGAGCAGCCCTCCTCCCCGCCCAAGACTCGATCCTCCGCGGAGCCGGCTGTGATGGGAGGGGAGGGAAGAGGGTGGCAGAGAAAGGGGCTACGCGGGGCTGATTAGGGGCTGAAGGCAGGACGGCGCGTGGTGGCGCAGGACTAAGGCCTGTCTTCCGCGTGAGGTTCTTGCCACTCCGACCTGCCCCCCTCGTTTGCTACAGCCCAAGTAGCCCTGCCACATCCCTGAGATGAATCGCTCTGCGCAGAGCGAGGCCTGTGAGGGGACACTGGTGACCACTCTAAGAGGCCCTGAGCCCAGCCAGTCATCCCGACAAGCACTGGGAAATGGAGAGGAGGCCTGTTTCCCAGGCTTGGGGCCCCGTCTGGGAGAGTTCTGGGCCCAGTAGAAGCAGAAACCGGGGAAACGGCTTGAGGAGGCCATATAGGGTTAAGCAGGGCCAACCCTCCTTCCGAGACTGATGTGAAACCAGAGGTCCCCAAAGGTTCCCTCCCTGGCGTGGGAGGCTTGGCAAAGCCTGTCCCGCCTGCCCTGATGGAGGCTCAGGACCCCTCTCCCCCTTGATTTTCCCTGTTTAGGAAGGAAAGTAGAGAGTAACTCAACTAACTCATTTTCACTGTGCAGGCCAACTGGATTTTAATTTTTAAAAATTTGGAAAAAAAACCAACTTTAGGTTTTCTCTCTTTCCTTGTTCTCTCTCTTCTAATTCTTCTGGTGATTTTTCCATAGCAGACTTCTTCTTGGGAGATGTATTAAAGGGTTTAAAAATCAAATAATGGGATAAATGACTCATTTATGGTAAAGAGCACTAGCCTGCTATAATTTGGTTTCAGAATTTCCTCAGGCTGCTGACCGCCTTGCAATGGGCGTTTATGCTCAGCAAAAATGTTCAGCAGAAGCTGGGACACTGACAGTGAAGGTCTGCAGTTTTGTTTCCATTTGAAGATGCTTTCTACTTCGGTGTATGTTTTGCAAGCTCTATAAGGAATCCAGGGTTGAGGCCAATGAATGCCCTGGGGAGTCCTAGTGGAGCCTGCAGCAAAAAGAAAAATGTGAGCCCCTATATACACTTACCAAACTATCAAATATCCAATATCTTGAACCATGTGGGAAAACATGGCTATATATAAAGCTCCAAGTTGCCCAATCTGCTCACACCCTGCTGTCTACCCTTAGAAACCCACACAGCAGGGGACAGGCAGCTCGGGAACCTCAGGCCGGTTGGAAACAACCCTTCCCACTGCACAGTACAGCAGAGTCATAAAACAACAACAACCTAACTTTATTTAAACTTTTGATAATTTGTTCAGCATGAATTTTTTTTGCATTTAGATTTTTTAAAATATGACTTATCTTGATTACTGGTTTTTTTGGCACAAACTTAGTCCCCCTGCCCATATTGAGACCTTAGCTATCTGATACCCCTTTCCGGTTTAGTCTCACAGTGGTCTAGTGCCCTCTAGAGGCTGCCGCCCCACGCAGGGGCCTCGCTAGGGGTCCCCAGTGTAACCCTGGCTCAGTCCTCTCCCCCAACACTTCTCACTACTTCTGGAGCAATTCCTGGCAGCCTAATCTCTGCGGGAGGACTCAACACCCTGGCTGCAGTCACTGGGTCCCCCTCAACTTTTTAACAAACATTCTACCTTGGCTTGATTGTATCCAGGAGGTTTGTGTCCCTCACAACCCAAAATCTTCCAGCTACTGGAGAATTTAGTACTGGAAAGAGGGTGATGCAAGTAACAGACCCTGAGAACATGCAGACTGGTTGGGGCAGACAAGGGAGCAGCGGGGCAGAGGGATCCAGGCGGGGGATCAAGGTCCTCCTGGCAGGAAGCTGGCCTTCCCAGTTAGGAGGAAGCAAAGCTACTGTCCCTCACACATGTCTCATGAGATTCAGCCTGTGGGCCACTGAAGCCTTCAGCAATCTGCTCCAGGAGTGAGGAGAAGAGGGCAAGCAGAGAGGAGAAGGAAGGGGCATGGACGTGTCCCACATAAATCCCTGTCTGGAAGAACCCACTCACCAAAATGCAGGCACAAACTCAAGCCGGCTCTTACCCAGCTGGTTGCTGGACACTATGTAGAGGATGCCAAGTTGGATGGTAATTGTCTTTCTTTTTTTTTTTTTTTTTCTATTTTGGCCATGCTGCACGGTTTGCAGGATGTCAGTTCCCTGACCAGGGATTGAACCTGGGCCACAGCAATGAAAGAGCCGAATCCTAACCACTAGACCACCATGGAACTCCTGGTAATTGTCTTTCTTGATCTCAAATAGTTAATTTCTTTGAGGATCAAAGGCCAAATACGGCTTTGGCAAGCCAAGCTGGAACAAGGGCTTATGACCACCTGGTCCAGGTTTACTGCAAGTGACTTCCAGGCAGGCAAACTCTTCATTGTCCAGACACCTCCCACTCGGCCATCTGCACCTTCCCTATGGTGCCCAGCTCAGTTCTGGCCACATCATTTACTGAGTCAATAATTTCTACTCCAATCCCCCGAGGCCAATCCATCACTAAGTCCTGATAGCTCGTCCCCACAATGTATCTCGAATCTACCCACTTCTCTTTACCACCATGGCCACCTCCCTGGTCCCAGCCACCATCTCCTCTCTCTTGGGCCTCCTACGTGGTCCCCTGCCTCCCAATCAACAGCTCACATTTTTAACATGCAAAGTGGACCATGCTCCCTGCAGAAAATGCTCCAGGTCGGACTTCAAAGTTTTTAACCTGAGCTTTGTGATCCTGTGGGACTAGCCCTGCCTACCACCTCTCCAAGCCCCCCTCTCCACCCAACTCGTTCTGGCCTCAGAACGTTTCCACCCTTCCCAGAGCTAATTTCTACTCTTCCTTCTTGGCCAGGAGAACAGTCAAGAAGCAGAGCCAGAGAGCATTCAGAGAGATGTTCTAAGCCCTGTGAGCAGCCCCTCCAGTGTGTGGACGTTCTGACTGACCCCACGTGTCCAGGGCCCCGTTGGAGAGAAGCACTCCAAGCACCTGAGGCCAGCCACTCACTCGAGCCAGTGGTGGAGGGATTGTTCTGTATTCATTTAAGATAAGTCTCTCCCTTCCCTGGTGGCGCAGTGGTTAAGAATCCGCCTGCCAATGCAGGGGACACGGGTTCATTCCCTGGTCCGGGAGGATCCCACATGCCACGGAACAAGTAAGCCCGTGCGCCACAACTACTGAGCCTGCACTCTAGAGCCAGCGAGCCACAACTACTAAGCCCGCGCTCTAGAGTCCATGCGCCACAACTACTGAGCCTGCGCTCTGGAGCCCGCGAGCCACAACTACTGAGCCCGTGTGCCACAACTACTGAAGCCCGCGTGCCTAGAGCCCATGCTCCACAGCAAGAGAAGCCACCCCAATGAGAAGCCCGCGCACCACAACGAAGAGTAGCGCCCACTTGCCGCAACTAGAGAAAGCCCGCGCGCAGCAACGAAGACCCAGTGCAACCAAAAATAAATAAATACATTTTTTAAAGGTTTAAAAGATAAGTCTCTCCTTGGGCAGAAACCATCCTCGGACGCTTTATAAGATCCCTCTGGGACCCAGCAGTGGAGCCTCACAGTACAGGGCCTTCTCTATGGCTATTTTGCTCTCAGATACACTAAAATCCGTGTTTCTCAAATGATGTTTTAAAATGTGAGCCATTTATATAGAAACTAACATGAAAACCTGCAACTGTGGGATTTCTGAACAGCAGTTAATGTTGTACAACTTTGAAACAAGACTGTGGAAGGACAGGAGAGGAAGCAAGAAGAGAAAGAATAGCTTTAGAGAAAGGGAGTTAAGGTTTATTTGCATTAAAAATACTACAAATATCAAAAACACAATGAGATACCACTTTACATCTATTAAGATGGCTATTACAAAAAGAAAGAAAAAATAACAAGTGTTGGCGAGAATGTGGAGAAGTTAGAACCCTAGTGCATTGCTGATGGGAATGTAAAATCGTGCAGCTGCTGTGGGAAACAGTTTGGCAGTTTCTCAAAAGGTTAAATATAGAACTACCATATGATCTAGCTAGTCCACTTCTGGGCATATACCCAAAAGAATTGAAAGCAGGAACTCCAGGAGATGTTTGTACACTCGTGTTCATGGCAGCATTATTCACAATAACCAACAGGTAGAGACAACATAAGTGCCCATTAATAAATGAATGGATAAACAAAATGTGATAGAGACAGATAGATACAGATATAGATATAATGGAATGTTATTCAGCCTTAAACAGGAAGGATGTTCTGATACATGCTTCAACATGGATGAACCTTGAGAACATTATGCTAAGTGAAACAAGCCAGTCACAAAAGGACAAATACTGTGTGATTCCACTTATATGAGGGACCTAGAGTCGTGAAATTTATAGAGACAGAAAGTAGGAAGGTGGTTGCTAGGGGCTGGAGGGAGGAATGCATGGGGAGTCATTGATTAACAGGTACGGAGTTTCAGTTTGGGAAAATGAAAGAGCTCTGGAGACGGATGGTGGTGATGGTTACACAACAATGTGAATGTACTTAATGTCACTGAACTACACACTGAAAAATGGTTAAAATGGTAAATTGTGTGTAATGTGTATTTTACCACAATTAAAAACTACTAAAAATAAACTGGCAAAGTTCAGGGTTGTGACACCATTTCCACTGGGCTCTGTGGGGTGAGCGGGTCAGCCTGAGTTGCTGCTTTGGATTTAGTGTGGCTCAATACTGGAACCTCCCAGAACCTTGGTCTGCCAGGGGTGATGGGGGAAGAGGAGGGCTCGGAGCTGAGCACCTGCCCCACCCTGTGTGACGCCCAGGCATCCCAGCCACAGCCCAATGACAGGCCACATCTGCAGACACATCTGGTGATGGGCTCAGCACGGCGAAGCACATCTAGCCATAGACACTCTCCAAGCCATTGCTGGTTCTTCCAACTTTAAGAGAATAATAGAATAGTAGCAGTAAAACCATTTCACCTTCAGTACTGAGCAGTAATTTTCAAATTATAGGCCTGGAACAGTGATAGTAAGTATGAAGTATGTCGTAAAAGCACCATTCCAAAAAGAAAAAGAAGATTTTACTGCAATAAAAAGGTTAGTGCCGGGTCACCCCCTTACTTTACATAACCCTCTCCACTGTAATTTTGAACAAGGAGTGTGGTTCCAATTTTCAATCAGAAAGCTCCCCTCAGCCTTGCTGAACCACTCAGAAGTGCCCTGAAATGATAATCATTTGTATATTGATTTGGGGGAGAATCAATCCAATTCAGTCCACCTCACTAAAGTATTAATGGAGCAAAGTACATCAGAACCCCGAGGTGGGTTAACAGATACTGTTTGTTCTTTAACTGTGTTGCTGCCGCAGGAATAAAGGTGACAGGTTGAGAGCCCGAGTCCAGAGGCACGGGTGCAGATCTGGGAGACCCAAGCCAGGAAGGATAGACTAGAAAAGCCATAGAGACAAGCCCTCACATCCCAAAGTGTCTCCTTCGTGGTCAAGGTCAAGAGAGTGGAGGCCAAGCTCACTTCCAGCACACGTGGGAGATGAAATCAGCCCACTGAGGGACTCCGGGTGGCTCCTAGGGAAGCCACACGTCCCTGTTAGAGCTCCTAGGACTCCGGGGGGACACACGGGGAGCCTAGTGCAGTACTGCTCACTCGCCAGGGCTCAGAGGACCCCTCTTCTACCATGGCGGACGGTGAGCCTTTATTATGGACTTAATGGTTGTATTTAAGTCAACTCATTTTACTTAAGTAGTCCTGCTTCATTTTACTTAAGTATTTACTTAAGCTACCTCTATATAACTATAACTATAAGCATGACCCAAACAAAACATGGCACATTTTGTTGCCTGCATCCCTGTTTTCTCTGTCTCTGTTTCTCTGTCTCTGTCTTTCTGTTTATTAATCTCCACCAAGGAGAGTTAGGAAGAAGGCTAGAGCATTCAAGACACACTAGCTTCAAAGCAAAGATTTTCTCCTCCATCAGATGAGAAACACTGGAGAAGAACTGAAGGGAGAGTAACATCCTGGCATCGTGGTTCAATAGCATTCACGGCAGGATGTGACAGTCCTGACCCAGATCGTCCCAGTCCCGCTAGAAGTCATCCCACACATCCCGTATCCCACATCACGCGAGCAGGAAGATGGGCATGATTAAGCACAGAGGCTTTGGAGTCAACCTGCGGAGGATTCAACCTGGCTCCCCACGCACTCCCCCCGTGAGCAGGTTTAACTTCTATGAACCTTGGTTTCCTCATCTATAAATAGGACCACGACAGTACCTACTTCACTAGATCATGGTAAGAACTCAAAGCACTGATACTCGCAAGGCACTTATAACAGTGCCTGGCACAGAGTAAGCACTCAGTAAATACTAGCCATTATCCAACTGCACCCCCTTCAGAAAAACTCCTATTCAGTCTTCAGAACCCAGGCCAGCTATACTCTGTCTGCCCTCCCAGAGGAAGATAAAACTCCCTCCCACCTCACTGCTTCTTCTGTACTTCGAACAGCGTTCTGGGGCTGAACACATCATCCTCTTGTCTTATTTACAGTCTTATTTCCATGGCTGTCTGTGTCCTTAAGCTGTCAGCTCCTCCCTAGAGATGTTAAGCTACCTTTTACATCCTCATCATCCAGGGCAGCTCTGCTCACACCTACCTAGTAGGTAATTAGCGGGTGTTTACTGACTTGAGTTGAAGCAGGTGGCAGCATGGCTCGGGCTGCCTACAGAAATACTGTTCTTTTATTGTGTCTCCAATCTCTCATTCCATAAGTCCCAACTTATGGGACTCCTAGGAAAGGAGTCTATCCAGCATCCCTTGGAATCAGTCATCACCTCCAGAGAATCTTGCCCCATCCCATTCTCCATCCCTAACCCAGCCTGAGTTTGGTACACATACTTTCTCTTCAATTTTATACTTTTACTACACAGTATATACCCATGACCAATGTATCATATTGTTTTACTTAAGTGGTTACATATTGCTGTATCCTCTGACAACTTGCTTTTCATCCAGTGTTATGTTTACAAGATTTATCCACATAGATATGCTTAGACCTAATTTATTCAACTGGGAGCCAAGGGCTGTCTGATCTTGAAGCCCTAGGAATTGGCATCAAGCAGGAGCCATTCCTAGATATTCCTATAGTGTGTGCTACAACTTACCATGGGCTTCTGAATTGAAAGGTTTTGGTGTGAACAGAAGTTTTCAATTCACTAGGGCAAATACCTAGGAGTGGGATTGCTGATTGTATTGCAAATATGTTTAATGTATGATTAATGTATGGTTAATGTATGTATAAGAAGCCACCAAAGCTCACTCAAGAAGAAATAAATAGTACTATATCTATTTTTTAAATTGAATTTGTAACGGAGACCTTCCAACAAAGAAAGCTTCATGCCCACATGGTTTCATTGGTGAATTCTATCAGACAATTAAGAAAAAAATCATATCAATTCTACACAACCTTTTCAAGAAAATAAAACAGGAGGGAAACTTCCCAAGTCACTGTATGAGGTCAGATTTATCCTGATACCAAAAACAGAAAAGGAATTTACAAGAAAAGAGAACCATGGACCAATATGCAACACGAACATAGATGCAAAATTCCTCAACAACATATTAGCAAATTTAATCCAGCAATATATTAAAAGGACACTAAATGGAGTTTATCCCAGGAATACAAGGCTGGTTCAACACTGGAAAATCAGCATGTATAATTTGTCAAAAATCCATAGATCTGTACACCACAAAGAGTAAATTTTACTGTATAAAATTATTTAGAAATCACCCAGAATGTCAGGGGAATCCAAGATGAAATGCACACTGTGACAAATAAATTTGTTTACAAATGGATGGTTTAACCACACTGAAACTGGTGAAGAAAAAAGGAGCTAAGACAGTGTATATTGACTAGATACTGTAAGACTAAAGAAAAAAAGAACTGTACATAAACTGTGCTCTGGTTGGCAGATTTGTTTCTCAAACAGGTACAAGCTATGGATTCTGAAACCATTTTACATGTCTAGTAGAGTTGAACAAATAAGTAAATGTATTGGAGATAATGAGAGAGACAGGTTTTTCACTGACTGAGAATGAAGTTACCAAAAAAGCAAGGGGGGAATGCAAGAAAGAACACTGTGGTGCTGGACTGCAGTTAGAAATATCAGTATGAACTCATGTGTTAAAGTATCAGTATGTACCCAGACAGACAGAAAATAGATATGTATATATGCATGTTTAGAATTCCCTAGCTCTGTCTGCTGAGAGGGCCTAGAAGCAGTGACACCTCAGTAGCAGTGAGGTCACCCAGCACCCAGAACTTGGTTTCTAAATACTCTTCTCTAATACAAGGAACCAGGGGTCCCTGGGGAAAACTGTCCAGGGCTGGGACTGAGAATACACAGATGAGCTGGCAGAGCCAGAAAATAATAAAGACAAAAAAAAAAAAAAATACTGCATGGTATGCTCCCCAAAACCCATAATCTCAGTCCATTTATGAAAAAAATTTAGACAAATCTAAATTGAGGGACATTCCACGAAATACCTGGCCAGCACCTACTGGAAGAGACTAATGAGAGAGGAAGACTACATGCCATGTGAGATCCAGGTTGGATCCTGGAACCAAAAATGGACCTTAGTGAAAAACTAGGGAAATCTGAATATAGTCTGCAGTTTAGTTAACAGTGTTGCACCTATATTAATTTCTTTGTTTTGATAAACACACCAAATTATGTAATATGTTAATATTGGGGATCTGAGAAAGGACTCTCTGTACTATTTTTGCAACTCTTCTGGAAGTCTAAAATTATTTCAAAATAAAAAGTCTCTTTTAAACCACAAATGGAAACCACCACACATATTGGAACAGCTAAAATAAAAACATTGGCGATACCAAGTGCTGGTAACGTGGTAGAACTTGAACTTGAATTCTCATCCATTGCTGACGGGAATGCAAAATGGCATAAGCATTATGGAAGAGAGTGCAGTTTCTAATCTGGTCATAGGTAAGTGAGACATACACTTACCTATGACCCAGCGATCCCACACATAGGTATTTACCCTAGAAAAGTGAAAACTTATGTTCACATGAATCCGTATTTGAATACTTATAGCAACTTTATTCATAATGGCCCCAAACTGGAAATAACCCAAATCTCCTTCAACAAGGTAAACCAACTGTGGTACATCCAGACAGTGGAATATCACTCAGCAGAAAACCAGGAACAAACTACTGATACATACAGCAACATGGACCAAAGAAACCAGACCCAAAGGCTACATACAGTATGATTCCATTTATATGACTCTCTAACAGGCAAAATTCTAGGAGTGGAGAGTAGATCAGTGGTTTCCAGACGCTGGGATTTGTGGAGGGGTTAACTACTGTAAGGGGGTTAACTACAGGGGATATTTTGGGGGTGGTGAAACTTCTTCATCATGATTGTGGAGGTAGTTACACGACTTCATGCATTTGTCAAAATTCAACACTATACACCAAAAATATGTAAATGATTGTTTAGTTATATGCAAATTATTATTAAATTAAATTTTAAAGTTTAGTTTAGGCTAGTATATATAAAGTCAGAGCCCTCTTGATGCCTCATTCCAGTCTCCTCCCCACCTTTTCAGAGGTAAACACTGAAATGAATTTCATGTCTACCCTTCTGACCCTTAAAAAAAAAGTTTTTTAACATACCTATATGTGTACGTACCATAGAAAATACACCACTTGAGTCTGGGTTTGTTTTTTAAGCATAATAAACACTATCACATTGCATGCATCTTCTTTCCTCTGGTTTGGTTTGGTTTGATTTGGTTTTGTCCCTTCAGAAGGTCTCTGAGTCATTCAGGAGATGATGCTGATGTGTCGCCAGGGCCCCAAGGGGACACTGTGGGATTCGCCCACCCAGCCCTCCCTCTTTTCCTCCGGGTGACAGCATCTCACCCAGGAAAGCCCTGAGGCCCACCTCTGGCTCACAAAGCTCAGCCCAAGATTTCGAAACTGGGGAAACTCTACCCTGAGCTGGTGGGGCAGCGGGATGTCCGTCTGGAGCTGCTAGCAACCAACTCCCCTCCCATCTGGAATGGAGGCAACCCCAAGGGAAGCAGAGCCAAGGGATGGAGAATGAGCAGGTCCTGAAGCATTTTGGAGAGCCTAGGCCACCCAACCAGAAGCCAGCGCCACCCAGGGACTTCCCAGGGTCAGGACCCAGCCAAGTTCTCTTTTTCTTCAGTGGAAGGAGTCCTAAGGAGCACGCAGGGACCAGGTGCTGGGCTCCCACCCGAGAGGTCACTTCCCTTCCCGCCAGGGCTTCGGTCCTCTGAGCTGCCACACAGGCTGCCCTCATGCCCTCTGTCCCATGTGCCTTGACACCGTCTCCTTCGACTGGACCCGCCTCCAAAAGACACTGATGAAAATACCAGGAAACAAAACCCAGCCAGCAGCACATGCTTGGTTTACACCCACTTTATCTGTCAGAATCCATTGGTCCCTTTGTCAAAGACTGCTACCTACATTTGCACGTTCTGTTCCATCATGTTGCTTGTTTAGCATTTGGGTGGTGGATGTAGTTTGAAAGAATTATACTATTATTTTAAAATTGTTACCAAAATTATAGACTATAAGATGCAACAGTAAACGTGGTTGGTTGTGAATATAAAATCCAGCATTCTCTCAAAATTACTGGGAGAAGTTGTACGTGTTTATGTAGATAATAAATTGTTACACGCTAATTACAAATTTGTTCATTTTAGAATGTAAAGAAATAATACAGGTCTCATAATTACAGATCTCTTCATTTGTTTACCTCCAATCTCATTTTGAAGTGCTGTGATCTAGAATAAACTCTTAGCTCTATAATGATATTTTACAAACTTAGAAAACGCGGTTTAGAAATACTTGCTTGATGAATAGGTTTATATAATTATATTCTGTTCTATAAGTTATG
Source organism: Eschrichtius robustus (assembly GCF_028021215.1). NCBI lineage: Eukaryota > Metazoa > Chordata > Mammalia > Artiodactyla > Eschrichtiidae > Eschrichtius > Eschrichtius robustus. The sequence goes on along the minus strand of NC_090842.1, from coordinate 51,593,567 downwards.
GTAATTCAAACAAAATTCTTTACTGTCATGCATTAAAAAGAGCTTTGGGACTCACTGAAAGAGGGAAATCAGGGGTGCGCCTCCACCATGAAACTGATCAGCCTGGCCTTCTCCAGGTCTTGGTTCTCATAGGTATGGACTTACTGAGTCACTGGCCTGGCAGCCATCCCAGGATGGCCTCCACCTCTGAGGCCACCCTTAGCTATGTGCCCTTGGGGCTGACCCGAGGAAGCTCTGCTGAGGAATTCATCAGCAGAGTCACTCCCTGGAGCATCAACCGGCCTCCAGAACCCTCCTTAAAGCAAGGTTCCCACGCTCCTTGATGCAACTCAGTCCCAGGTACACACAGGTATGCCAGGTCATCTGATGCACATAGCAGAGCAAGCACAGCTAGTGGCTGACTTGGTACCGCTTCACTGTTTAAAATACAAGCAACAAGGTCCTACTGTACAGCACAGGGAACTATATTCAATGTCCTGTAATAAACCATAATGGAAAAGCATATAAAAACAAGAATGCATATACATGTATAATGGAATCACTTTGCTATACAGCAGAAATTAACACAACATTGTAAATCAACTATACTTCAATTAAAAAATAAAATAAAATAAATAAAACAAAATAAATAACTGATTGCAACAGCCTTCTAAGAAGCCACTCTCTGTTCAGAGGGAAGTGATGGAGTATCTCAGGGGCACAGACCGGTGAGGAACAAAAACATCAAGGCTGGAAACCAACCCACACTAATTCTTACACCTGCCCTTTGCTCCCCATCTTAATGCCCCTCCAGCCTGAATTAGCCCCCCACCCAGGCCTTCTAACCTCATGTTACAGCTCCCAGAGCACAGAGTAAATAAATCATTCTACGCCTAGTAGATACTTCATGTTTGCTGAGTTTAAGTGAAATTTTGATGAGTTTTTGTATTAAAATATAATCTAATTAATTATAAGAAATATAATGCGGTGTGAAATGTTTTTTTCTGTTTCTATATTAGTTACCTATTAAGTTAAATAATAAAATCTTATAATTTGTACAAATACATTCAACAGTACAGTTTGATTGATAAAAATAACCACATGATTGAGCAGAGCTGGGGTAAGAGAAATTCATGACTGATTTTGTCTCCCCCAGCTGAGAACCCAGCACAGTGGAGACCCAGCTCTGGGCCCTTCCCTGACAGTCAGGCTTCTTCCCCAGAGGCTGTCAGCAGGTTCATCCCCAAGGCTGAGACCTCCAGATGATCATTAAATGTGAAACCCTTCCCAGGAAGCAGCTAGTGGGGTGTGTACATCTCTGTCCTCCTGGCCCAGATGAACCCCTATCTGGAGCCCCTCAAGCTGGAATTACACAGGAGGTAGAAATAGGGGGTGATAACACAGCCCCCAAATGGAGGCCTGGCCCTGCCATGAGGACACAGGCAATAGGCAAGAAGAGTGAAATCTGCATGGAGCTGGTGGGGCAGACTGGGGTAAAGATCCAGATTGCTGCTGACACGACTTTGATTATTTTAATATTTTAATTGAGATTAACTCTCATGCAGTAAAATACTTACATCTTAAGTGTACAATTAAATGAGTTTTGAGTCTTTCGGGATCAAGTACGAGGTGGGAGAGTTCATTCTTGGTGGTTTCGTGCGCCACAGTCGAAGGAGGAATTGGGCCCAGAGGGGGCTGGGGAGGTAGCCCAAACCCACCAGCCAACCTAGCCCCCGGGTCCAGACTCCATCTGAGCCCCACCTGGGTCCTCAGCATTCTACACGTTTCTGCCTCCCCCTCCCTCCCAGTTCCATTGGGAAGTCTAGATCTACTTCTCCCTACAAGACTGGCAGTGACCTGGCTGGAGACCTTAACATAAATCAGCATCAGTCTAGGGCCCTTGGTGCCCTGACTCGGATCCCTGGACTCAAGATTGCTTAACATGGGAGCGTCCCCTTCTAAGTCAGAAGAAACACCTCTGGGATTAGATTCACGGAGGATTTCAAGCTCTAACCCTGGCCCTTGATTTAACTTGGAAGGACGTCCAAATTGTCTTTTCTACCTGCTGTACCCATGAAGAGAAGCAAAAGATTCTCTTTTTCTGAGGCAGCCCAGGAATTCTGGAGGGGACACGCTGACCAGCTCACCAGGGACCAATCCAACATTTATGATGTGGGTGGGGACACAGTCCCAAATCAGGAGCCCACTTGGGATTATAATCCCCTGGGGGGAAAAGGGTCAGGAATCACAAGGTCCAGTGCCTATTAGAAGGAATGAGAAAGTGCATTTGGAAGCCAGTCAACTATGAAAAGGTCAAAGAAGTTACCCATGAGGAAGAAAAAACCCATTCTCTTTCAGGAACAGCTTGTGGAAGGTTGTTAGAAAATCTACTAACAGAGACCTCTCCACTCCCAAGGGTCAATCCCTACTGGGACAACACTTTACCAGCCAGTCTGCCCCTGATATTAGGCAAAAACTCCAAAAGTTACAATTTGGCCCACAAACCCTTATGTCACAACTCCTAGCGGTAGCCTTTGGGATATCTAATAATCACAATAAACTGAGGAGGAGGAAAGAACTCAACATGAAAAAAGGCAGGCCAAGGTTCAAGCTAAACTGATAGCCATTGCTGTCAGCCACGCCCTGCAACCTCAGAGCAACCCAAAGGGTGCAAGAAGTTTCAACCAGCAGTCCGGAGATGAGACCAACAAGGGGGAACGCTTCAAATGCAAGTCAACTGGCCACTGGGCCCATGAGTACCAGAAGGAGCCCCCTGGGCCAAGCGCAGTCTGCAAACAGACCGGTCATTGGAAATGGGAATGCCCTCGGTCCCCAAGGGGAAGGGGGGCTCCTGCTCCTGAGATGGCCATGCTGGAAGACTGAGGCAGCCCAGGGATTCTGGCAGCTCCTCCCACAAGATGTCTATCTCCATCAAGGAGCCCCAGTGGTCCCTGATGTAGCAGGTAGGAAGATCAATTTTTAAAATTGATACAGGAGCCATTTACTCTGTCCTGATTTCTCATGCTGGGCCTCTTTCCTCTAAAAGCTGCACAGTGACGGGTGTCGATGGAAAGCCTCGCACCAGGTACTTTACTGGGCCTCTCACTTGCCAATTTGAGCAGCATTTGATATCACATGGCTTTTTAGTTGGGCCTGAGTGTCCTACCCCACTACTGGGGAGAGATCTTCTGGGCTCCCTCAAGGCCATATTATGGTTAGGAGGCCCCAAGCAGCCCCTTATCTCGACCCCGGCGAAGGCAGGTCAACAAGAAGAGGAAGGGCCTATTCCCAGCCATATTCTACAAGCAGTAGAATAACTACAGTTTGGGACAAAGGAGTCCCTGGGAGGGCCATAAATGCCCAACCTGCGGAAATTAGCTTTAAGCCAGAAGCCACTTACCCTAACAAGAGACAATACCCCATAAGGTTAGAGGAAAAAAGGGGTTACAACCCCTCATAAATAGTTAAGACATGGCCTCTTGGTGCCCTGTCAGTCTCAATGCAATACCCCTATTCTGCCAGTTAAGCCAAATGTGTGATACAGGATGGTGCAAGACCTCAGCAGTAAAAGATGTCATGGTCCCTATTCACCCCCTTGTGGCCAATCCTTATAACGTACTAGCCCAAGTCCCTGAAAATGCTAAATGGTTTGCTGTGCTCGACCTCAAGGATACCTTCTTTTACATCCCAGTTCATCCCCCCTCACAATATCTGTTTGCCTTCAAGTGAACTAATTCCCACTCGGGCCAGAAGAAAGAATACATCTGGACAGTACTACCACAGGGGTTTTGGGACAACCCACATTTGTTCAACCAGGCCCTAGGAAAGGAACAAAGGGAAATATGCCTAAAAGAAAGGGCTATTCTACAGTATGTGGATGATATATTAATATGTAGCCCTACCATGGACGCCTCAGATGAGAACATCATTGAAGTTCTTAATTTCCTTGGGACCCAGGGTTACAGGGTCTCCCAGAAAAAGGCACAAATCTCAAAGCAACAAGTTAAATACCTGGGTTACATTATAAACTCTGGAAGAAGACAGCTGTCTCAAGATAGAAAACAAACTATATTAGGTCTCAGTGCCCCAAAGACAAAGAAACATCTCCGTACCTTTTTAGACATGGCAGGGTTTTGCAGAGTCTAGATCCCAGGACTTGGGCTAATGGCTAAGCCCCTATATGAAACCACTAAAAGCCCAGATACAGAACCATTACTTTGGACTGGGGAACAGGAAAAGGCTTTAATAGTATCAAACAGGCCCTCGCTAATGCTCCTGCTCTGGGTCTCCCCGATTTTAAAAAGCCATTCATTTTGTACATGGCTGAAAAGCAGGGGACAGCTCTGGGAGTCCTAATACAGCAGCTACGCTATTTTTCCAAACAACTAGATTCTGTGGCCCGAGGTTGGCCTGGCTGCCTTTGGGCAGTAGCTGCCACCACTTTATTAGTGGAAGAACCTAACAAGCTTACCTTTGGACAGTCACTGGAAGTCCGGACACCCTCCCCCCATCAAGTTCCAAGGTATTCTAGAGATCAAAGGCCACCACTGGCTAACTGGGGGCCGCCTTACTAAGCACCAGGCTTTACTTCTTGACTCCCTAGAGGTAACCCTCAAAACTTGCCACACTCAGAAAAGGGAACCCTCTTACACTCTTGGTGGGAATGTAAGTTAGTGCAGCCACTATGGAGAACAGTATGGAAATTCCTCAAAACCTCGGGTTGCCATAGGATCCAGCAATCCCACTCCTGCGTATACCCAGACAAAACTATAATTCAAAGAGATACATGCACTCCTGTGTTCATAGCAGCACTAATTACATTAGCCAAGACATGGAAGCAACCTAAATGTCCATCGACAGATGAATGGATAAAGAAGATGTGGTATATATATATATATATATATATATACCATGGAATATACTCAGCCATTAAAAAGAATGAAATAATGCCATTTGCAGCAACATGGATGGACCTAGAGGTACTAAGCAAAGTAAGTCAGAAAGAAAAGACAAATACCATATGATATCACTTATATGTGGAATCTAAAATACAACACAAATGAACATATCTGTGAAACAAAACAGACTCTCAGACATAGAGAACAGACTTGCGGTTGCCTGGGGGAGGGAAGGATTGGGAGTTTGGGATTAGCAGATGCAAACTATTATATATAGGATGGATAAACAACAAGGTCCTACTGTATAGCACAGGGAACTATTCAATATCCTGTGATAAACCATAATGAAAAAGAATATATATATGTATAACTGAGTCACTTTGCTGTATAACAGAAATTAAACACAACATTGTGAATCAACTATACTTCAATAAAATTTTTTCAAAGATTGCCACAATAAATAAATAAATAAATAAATGTTTTGATAAATACATACCCTTACCAAGATAAAGAGCACTGCCATCACCCCAAAAAGTTTTTTTTGGTGCCCCTTCTCAGTCACTCCCTCCACCATATAGGCAACCATTAATCTACTGTCCCTATGATTAATTGGCACTTTCTCAAGTTTTATGTAAATGGAATCATAAACTCTGTACTGTTTTACTCTGCCCAATGTGAGATTTCATACACATGGATGTAAGTATCAGAAGTCCATTCCTTTTGGTTACTCTGTAGAAGTCCATGGCCTGGATATGCCGCAGTTTATCTCCTGTGACAGACACCTAGGCCGGTCCCAGTTTTTGCTATTGTACTTAGAGCATCTGTGAACATTTGTGTGCAAGTCTTCTTGTGGATATTGTTTTAATTTCTCTTGCTAAATACTAATTTTTCTTGGATAAATACTTGGATTGTTGATAACCTGACTTTTCTAATTCTGATAAGATGACATAATTTCTACTGTTCTGCTAACCCCACTGGGCCCTTCCTCTGCCAAAAATTATTTTGTTACTCATATGTATTACAGATATCTCTTTTTGGTTTGTAAGTTATCTTTCTTTTCCCCTTAAAATTAAATTTATCATTCAATATCCCTATTTGCACAACCCAGCATTTGAAAAGACAGGCTAGCTGTCCAAAAAAACCCTCAAAATGCATAATCCAATCAAGAGAATGTGACCAATTTTTAAAAAGTCATGTGTCCACAAATGCCTATTATATTCCAAGAACCATTAGGTAAATAGACATATGTGGCTCCCCACCTCTCGGGGCTTAATTCTCTTTGAGAAAATGGACAATAGACAAGATGATTTCGACCGTGAAAAGGCTGTAAAGGAAATAAGCAGGATGAGGTATTGGATGCTGGCCTGGGGGGTGGCAGAGACTCCTGGACAGAGCATGGTGAGATGAGGCCTGCCAAAGAGGTGATACACTTGCTGAAGTCCATTTCTTTAAAAGGCGCAGGAAACAGCATTCCAAGCACAGGGCACAGCAAGCAGAAAGGCCCTAAGCAGGAATAGCATGGCATTTTTAAAGAAAAGAAGGAGGGGTGGACTCAACCCTGGGCCTCTTTGTCTTTTTTGGCTTTGCTCACTGCCCAGGAGTGCTCACCCTTGCAACACCTTCAAAGTTAACTGCTGCACGCAAGACTGGTGACCCGCAAATGCTTTTCTCCAGCTGACCCTCCCTAAGACCCAGACTCACACCCACAACCAACATCTCCCCTTAGCCACCTAATAGGTAAATGCTCAAAACTGACCTGGAATACCTCAGGCTAGCAGTAAAGATGAGCCAGAAAAAAAACAAAAAAACCCAGCGCCACAATGATTCAAGCCTTATTACCAATAAACTCATCTCCAATTGGATTAGGAGGGTGCTCCCAACAGAAATGCAAAGCTTCAAAGTATCCCTACAGGTTTTCCTATGCAACGCCAATCAAAACCAACCAAGCTGCAAAGGGCAAGAACTGACCCCCAAAGAAGAGGGAGGACACACACACACACACACACACACACACACACAGTAAACTCAGACCCGTGGGAGACGGAGAGAAAGGAGCTGCTTCTGGGGCAGGTGATCTGACTGTTGGGAACACAGGCTGATACCGTAACTGCAATTTCTGCAGCTCGTTGGGACTGTCCTGTTGCATCTGACTTGAATTTTGTTTCGTTTGACATGAGAATTCCTGGGTAACTTTTAATTCCAATGCCTCACTGCACCCCCAGAGACTCCGATGCAATTTCTCTGGGTCAGGACCCACAACCGTCTACTTGTGCAGCCCCGGGCCTTAGAGTTCAGCCAGAAGCCGGCTGTAAATTTGGCACAGGGAGTCCCAAATTTCCAGCTTCCCTCCCTGGAAATTTCATTCTTTCATCAGCCTGAGGGTCACGCTGGCCGGGTTCAATCCTCCGCTCTCCCAGGCGCCCGTGACTTTGGGCCTCACTTGACCTCTGAAAGCCCCAGTCTTCAGTCTGGGGAATGATGATCCGGATCGCGTGGCTGGAGAGAGGGGAGTAAGTCAGCAGGCCTGTGTGAGAGGTGTCAGGTCCAGTCGGCCGCTTCCGGAAGAAATCGACGGAGGAGTGCCCGGGCTCGGCCTCCCAACGCAGCGGCGGCGGAACCTGGGCGGGTTGCTCGCCCTGCGGGGCATCTCTAACCCCAGGAGTGTTCCCACGGCACCCGGGGAGTCCCGCGCCGCCTCCAGGGGACGTCCCCTCTGCTCCGGAGGCCGAGTCAAGGATGCCCCGCAGCTCAAGGAAACCCTAGGGGCTGACTCTGAGGAGGGCCAGCGCCCCACACCGCCGCGGGCAGGGGGGGGATTAAACTGGCTTCTTAAGCTCCCCCTCACACCCTCAAAGCGAGGAGGAACTGGGTAGGGGCGCAGAGCAAAAGAGGGCGTGGGTAAAAAGAGAGCCGAGACGCTCGGTTGAGGCACCGCTGGGATTCGAACCCAGGATCTCCTGTTTACTAGACAGGCGCTTTAACCAACTAAGCCACGGCGCCGCCCGCACAACTACCGCGAGAGTCTGTTCCCCATCACCATTTACTGTATAGGCTGCGTGCACGCGCACAAGGTTTGTCGGCGGCTAACGCATGCGCTGTGTAAGGTGCTCGTCACAGGCGGCTTAGACCGAAGAGTTGTACTCGGAAGCCGGAAGCTCGGGCAGTGAGCAGTGGGCGGGCCCGGGCGGGCTAGTCTTCCCAGTGTTGTAGTGTCCGCCCCCGGCGTGGAGCCAGGGTGGCCCATCTTTGGGGGATGCTCGCGCAAGATCCGGTCTTCGGCCCTCCAGAACTGACGCAAGCTGTCCGGCGAGGCCGAGCCCCGGCCCAGTCCGGAGATCCAGGGCCCGCTAGCGCGGCCGGGCTGCCGGCTCCCCAGCGTCGAATCAGGGCTCAACCCGGCCGTGGTCCCGCAGTGACCACGCGTCGGACCCATCACACTGGCGCCCTCAGCCTGGGAGGCCGGTTGCCCTCCTCGGCCGCACGCTGACCACCGGGGTCTCCGGCGCCGTCAGCTCTGGGGGCTCATTCGCCCGCCGGTGGAAACCAGACCCATAGCTTCAGTGGGGCCTCTTCCGCGGACCCTGAGCACGGGGAGAGTCCGGGGGCACTGAGGAGACCCTGAGCAGGCACTGAACGATCAAGAGCTTAAAGGGGCCCAGGCCGCTGGCCTTAGAGCATCAACGCCATACGTGGGAGGTTTCCGCTGCCAGAGAAAGGCAAAGCCCTCCCCACTCAGGCGTCTCACTTGCCCCTCTGGGGCTCCTCACTCAGACACATCAGCCACTTCGTCACAACACTTTTTAGAGTGCCTTTGAGCAGCAACAAAACCAAAACCTTTTAATCCATTGGCCCAGCGATTTCTTCAGTGGGAGAGCCTCATCCACAGAAATGTAAGTCTCTGCAAAAGTATGTACACAAGAAGGTTCACTCCAGTATTGTTTGTAATAGCAAAAAACGAGAAGCAACCCAATTGCCCGTCCCTGGGGACAGTGGATGCAGGCCTGACATCCTCCACAGCAGTGAGGAAGAATACATGTATGTATGTCTTCATGTGCCAGAGAAGGGATGAGACTTCTCTTCCAAAATGAGCCCAGTTGCTGGGAGGCTGATGCAGTGGAGTTTTGCCATGTTCACGCATCATTCATGTAAATTAATGGATAAATACTGAACAGCCTGCTGAAGGTGGGCAGTCATCCTGGTTGTGACTAAGGAGGGTAGCACCAAGCACAGGACCCGCCCAAGCAATGACTACCAGGTTATGGTGCTCATGGGCAGAATTATAGGATGCCAATCAATTAACATTAAATAAATCAGTCCTGCAACTAAGTTTTTTAAAGAGGACCAAGGGGCATACTAATGATATCTGATGGAGATCCTGTAAGCCATACCAAATGGAAAAGGGAGCCCTTCACGTTTAACTGATACCTTGCTCTTTGTGAAGTAATTGATTACATTGTACGCGTGGAAGCAGGAAGGAGGCTGTACACATGCATGGGCATTCTGGAAAGTAAAGAAACCAGGGTGGAGAGCAAGAAGCATTCTGTGATGGAAATGCCCACCACCCACTTGCCTAACCAGACCTTCCTCTGCTCTGAGCAGTGGCCATCTGGGGGCATTAGCCAGGGAGGCACCCACAGTGCCACGGTACAGTCCCCTCCACAGATGGAGCTACACAGCTTCCTCTTCATTCAACAAACCCTTCCTCAGAGGCTGCGGCTGCTTTACAGGGCAAATCCAGAGACCAGAATGTGTTCCAAAAATGAGACAGGATGGACACCAGGACATAGAATTTAGAAAGAGCAAAAATGTTTCTAGAATTCAAATGCACACTTGTTTTCCAAAAGAATCTATATTTATTCTGCATGGAAACTAAAGACAGAGGGATCCCCAAGGGGCTGTGGAGCTGAGGAGGCAGCACAGTGGTGGGAGCCCAGCCAGAGCGTGGCCCCTGCCCCAGTCTGACAGGCCCACCCGCTGGGGAGGGGCCCCAGAGAAAGGCCTGTGCAGAGCCCCGAAACCTATATGACAGGTGGCCTGTGCTCAAGTCACCCAAAGGCTCCAGTGGCCATCAGCCATCCTCACCCCGGCTGTACTCCCTTGACAGTGAGACCTCCCCTTCTGATGATGGTGAGGCCTCTATTGACAAGTTTTTTGCTTCGATCCGGCAGAACACACATTTGGTGACTGTTTCAGAAAAGATGTCACTTTCGTAGATGGAGAAAGGCCTGTCACATTCTTCACACTGACATGAAATATTTTAAAAGAGTAGAAGGGAGGTGCTGATCAGAGGAGATCAAGGCATGCAGTTAGAATTCTCCCCCCTGAGCCAACTGCCTTGCGCCGGGCCAAGGCAAGAGCTGCCTCCCCTCTCTGGGGCTCTAAGCGCACAAGGGTAGAAACTGCAGGCCACTGAGAGGGGATAAGCACAGGCTTCGCGCTCTCTTCCCTCTCAAAAGCTATGCAGGTCCTTGCAGCTCATGTCCCCCTGCTGTGGGGTCCCAGGGTGGCGGGGAGGAGTGGAGAGCCACTTGACAGTGCTGAGGACCTGGGGTGGGTGTCTAACCTCACCCTCTGTTCTGTGCAGAGCAAAAGTACAGGGCCGAGGGTCTATCCTAACTCCCTGACATCCTGGGGACACCTGACTTTTGAGAATCAAGTAGGCAAGACTTCTGAACAAAGCAGGAGTTTTCTTCTAGATGATGAAGGTGCTGAGCATCCTTCTCTGTCTTTGAGCTGAAGCACCCAGAGGACAGTGGATACAGCGGCACAGCTCACTTGCAACATTTTCCCACCAGCAAGTGAGCAACACCGGGGGGTGGGCTCTCAGGCCATGGGCAGAGGTCTCTCAGGGCTCCCACCAAAGCGCGGTCCCCCTGAGACGAGCCGGCAGGCGGCAAGCCCCTGCCCTGGCTCTCCAAGCCCCTGTGCTTTGCCGCTCTTGCCCGCTCCAGGGCACCAAAGCCTGCAGGAGAGACGGGGCCAACCCCGCCCAGGGCAGGTCTTCTGGGAAGTGTGGCCTCTGAAGTTCCTCGTATTGAATCAGAGCAGGTCAAATGCCGCGAGCTCATCTTTGCTACAGCTTCAGGTAGGTTTCTTTCTTTTCTTTCTTTTGCAAGAAAGAAATTCAATCCTTTACCTGCCTTATTCTACAGCATCATTTCCCACGACCCAAGCCCAGAACAGCAGGGCTCAGAGGAAGCAGCTCCTGGGGCCCGCGCCAGGTAGAGGACACAAGCACTGCTCTGTACCGTCAGCTTCCAGGGCCTAAGGGCTGACATGGCCACAAAGGCCATGAGGACCAGCCGGCCACAAAGACGGGCTTCCACCTGGGTCCCACCCCTCACCTCTCTGCCCGCCGGTGCCATTCTCCAATTAGCCATCCCCAGAAGCAGTGGCTCCCAGCCAGGCCTTCTGAGTGGAGACAGGCCTGGGGAGCTCCAGGATTCACAAGGGCCCAGCAGGGACTCCTCAGCCTCTTGAGGTGGCAGCCAGGTGCCTGCACTGCGAGGCCCCAGCAGGGACTGGCCTCCACTGCCCAGGGCCAGCCCTGGCTATACCTGGTGAAGCAGAAGATGTACCCACCATGATCATCCACTAGAGAATTGGGACCTGAGCCTCGTCCATGGGAAACGGGGCACTGGGGACCTGGCCGGAGTTCTGTGGCGGGAGCGTAGGAGGCCTACACGGGGTCCACCTGTGTGCCAGCCTCCCTCCAGGACTCCCTCCAGCCTCATCTCCTCCCACCCACCCTGCTCACTCCTGCCTCAGGGTCTCCACATGGGCTGTTCCCTTTGCTGGGATGTTCTTTCCCTAAAAGAGCTGCACAGCTCACTCTGTCACTACCTTCAGGTCTTTGAACAAATGTCACCTTCTCAATGAGACCTATCCTGACCACCCTTTAGAATGCTGCAACTGCCAGCACTCCTGTTTCCCTTTCCTATGTTATTTTCCTCCAAATTACTTATCATCATGTGACTTACTACAGATTTTTCTAATTTCTTTATTCATTGTTTGTCTCCCCTTTTAGAAATGTAAGCTTCCTCAGGGCAGAAATGTCCATCTGTTTGTTCATAGTTTTATCCCCAGTTGCCCAGTTTGTTCAAAGAATAAATTTGTAGAGAGAACTAATGAAAGCCTTCGTTTGGCTTCATTTTACCCAATACCAACCTGTTTCAGCTTTAAGCCCCGGGCCTTTTTGTACTCGATTACCAAAGGAATTTGGTCAATTTCTTCAATATTCCATAGTCTCATGGTCTTATCCTAAAACAAGTTAAACAGCAAACCAGCAGTCACAAAATGGGCTCGTTAGGCTTGGATGACCCAGGGAGGGGCATGGCATCCAGGTTACATGCGGACAGCTTCGACCTGCAGAGGGACAGTTAGGGTGACCAACTGTCCCAGTTTCTCTAGCACCATCCCAGCCTTAGCACTGGAAGTCCCACGTCCCCCAAACTGGAAGGAACCAAGATGTCCCTGAATAAGAGAGTAAACAAACTGTGGTACATTAATGTGATGGAATATTATTCAGTGATTAAAAAAAAAAGAAATGAGCTGTTAAGCCACAAAAAGGACATTGAGGAGCCTTAAATACATATTTCTAAGTGAAAGAAGCCAGTCTGAAAAGGCTACATACTGTATGATTCCAACTATATAACGTTATGGGAAAGGCAAAAGTATGGAGACAGTAAAAAGGTCAGTGGTTGCCAGGGGTTCTGGGGAAGAAGGGGAGGGATGCAGCACAAGTGCAGCACAAGGAGTTTTCAGGACAGTGAAATTGTTCTGTATGATACTGTGATGGTAGCTACATGACATGCATTTGGCAAAACCCACACAACATAAAGAGTGAAACTTAAACCATGGACTTTAATTAATAATTATATATCAATATTAGTTCAACATTTGTGATAAATATACCACACTCAATGCAAGTGGCAACTGGAGGGTGAGGTTATATATAACCCTCTGTATGATCTGCTCAATTTTTATGTAATCCTAAAACTGCTCTAAAAAAATAAAATCCATTTTTAAAAAAGACATCTATGCTCCTTAGAAAATAGTGGTCACTGAATTAATTTGGGAATACCACTCAAATCCATTATCTCAGCATTCCTTTGATTAGTCTTATGAAACTGAATGTGGTCAGCAGAATAATGTTCTCCCCCGCCACCCCCCCACAAAGAAGTCTACATCCTAATCCCCAGAACCTGGGAATACGTTAGATTATATGACAATGGGGAATTAAGGTTGTAGATGGAATTAAGGGTGCTAATCAGATCTTAAAATAGGGAGATTATTCTGTATTATCCATAACCACAAAGGTCCTTAAAAGTGGAAGTTTTAGTCAGAGGAATAAGTAACAATGGAAGAAAGGCAGAGAGAGATACAACGTTGCTGGCTCTGAAGATGGAAGAAGGGACCACAAGCCAGGGAATATGGGTGGCTTCTAGAAGCTGGAAAGGCAAGGAAGTGGATTATTCCCTAGAGCCTCCAGAAGGGAAGTCCTACTGACACATTGACTTTATCCCAATGAGAAATTGGGATACTTCTATCCTACAGAACTGTAAGATGTTAAATATATGTTAAGCAGTGAGGTGTCTGGTGATTTACTATAGCAGTAATAATAATATTAAAAAACTAACACAGTAAATAATGTTACATTTCCTGATTTGGCAGTTGCAACTAAACATCCTGTGGAAGAACAAAAGGAGAAAGTCTGGTGACATATATGTTGGCCCTTACAGTATAGAGCTGTCAGATTTTATCAACAATCATACTTTCTACAGTATATCAAGTGAGTTGTCCAATCATGATAGACAACAACAACAACAAAGTTCCCCCTAGCTCTTAGATACTTTGATTCAAAAGGTGGAGTTTCAAATCATCTTCTTGATTTCTGTGAAGTTTTTAATGAAACTGCAGACAACATAAAACAAAAGCATGTTGACATCTTATGCAAATACAGACTAGACGCTGCTCATCTATCTACATATTCAGCAGACAGTGCAAATGTGAATTTTGGCAAATTCCATTCAGTCCATTAACTTCTTACCAAAGTAAATGAAAATATCTTACCTGCTAAATGGCCTGCACATCCTAAAAAGGAGTGCGATTTGCTTACCTGTGGTGTTGGGTCTTTCCTAATAAACGTTTTTAGTCAGTTTTCACCTTTCTCAAAATGTGCAGAAGCACTTAATAAAAATGATGACTTTATAGAAATGGAAGACGATATCTTCCCTAAATATATGTCTACAAGATGGCTATTATCATTGCTGGCCTTAGAGAAGATGTTAAAATCTTGGCCTGCCATAAAATCATATTTTTAAATGTGGGACAAGAAGAATGTCCTGTAATTTTGAAATACATTAAAAATGAGAATGGAGAAAGGGATTACAATAACACTGACAGTGATATACTGTTTCCCAAAACTGTTTTATAATCTTTAAAGAGGCCACACAAGCATAAAAAAAGGATGAAGTGACCTCACCTGAATTGTAGGTTGTTACAAAAACTCATACAGTGAAAAAATGATTTGGGAGTTCCCTGGCAGTCCAGTGGTTAGGACTTGGTGCTTTCACTGCCATGGCCTGGGTTCAATCCCTGGTCGGGGAACTAAGATCCTGCAAGCTACGCGGCATAACCAAAAAAAGAAAAAAAAAAAGATTCATTTTTTGGAAATAAGACAGCTTCAGTACTTTTTAAAAAATTACCAGAGAAGGACAGCCAAGTTAAACAGGACATTCTCAATTTCTTAACTAAAACTGTAACTTATTTGGAATCCAACTTCATTATCAGAAATTCAAATTACCTCTGTGCTTTAAAACCATTTCCCTGAGAAAGAGAGATTTGACTTACGATGACAGCAAATGTAATACTTCAGAGTGTCTAAAATAATGGACATTTTAGACAATGGAGAGCCTATATGATGAATTTATCATGGCAGAGAACCTGACTGACAAATACCTGTTCTACTAAAACAAGCTTTCAGACTTCGTATACTTGGATATTTTTGGAGAGCTGGAAAATAATTCCTACAAATCTAAAAGTTTGTTGTTGCTATAAGTAAAATCCTAAGTATTCCATGCACAACAGCTTTTGTTGAGAGGGTATTTACTTTGATGTCATAACATTGGGCTGACACCAGGAATCAATGAAATGTGGGCTGCTAAGAGCAGAGCTGCAAGTCATCGTGAATTTTACATTTGACAGCACTTAGTCTTACTACTACATAAAAGAAAAGAAGGATGTCCTAAAGGCTGAAGGTAGTTCAGAGAAATATTATTGGGAAACATAAAAGTAAAAATCTCCTACTGTATTATGGGACAGAAAGAAACATGTCGTTATTGGATTTTTTAATGTGGTAAAATATACTTAACAATATTTATCATTTTAACCATTTGTAAGTATAATTCAATGACATTAAATACACTCACAATGTTGTGTCATCATCACCATTATCTGTAACTGAAACTTTTTATCATTTCCCAAAAAAAACTACATACCCTTTAAACAATAACTCCCCATCTCCCCTTCTCCCAGCTCTTGGTAACCACCATTGTGCTTTCGGTCTCTATGAATTTGACTACTCTAGGTACCTCATATAAGTTGAATCACACAGTACTTGTCCTTTTGTGACTGGCTTATTTCACTCAGCATAATTTCCTCAAGGTTCAACCATGTTGTAGCATGTGTCAGAATGTCCTCTCTTTTTATGGTCAAATAATATTCCATTGTATGGATATACCACATTTTGTTTATCCATTCATCTGTCAGCAGACACTTGGATTACTCCCACCTTTTAGTTATTGTAAATAATGCTGCCATGAACATGAGTGCACAAGCATCTCCTAGAGTTCCTGCTTTCAATTATTTTGGGTATGTACCCAAAAGTGGAATCGCTGGGTCATACAGTAGTTCTATGTTTAACCTTTCGAGAAACTGCCAAACTGTTTTCCAGAGCAGTTGTACCATTTTACGTTCCCATCAGCAATGTACAAGTGTTCCAGTTTCTCCATATCCTTGTCAACACTTGTTACTTTCCTTTTTTTTTTTTTTATTATAGTCCTCCTAGTAGGTGTGAAGTGATATCTCACTGTGGTTTTGATTTGCATTTCCCTAAGGACTAATGATATTGAGCATATTTCCATGTGTTTATTGGCTACTTGTATATCTTCTTTGAAGAAATATCTGTTTAAGTCCTTTGCCCACTTTTGAATCAGGTTGTTTGGTTTTTTGTTGTTGAGTTTTAGGAGTTCTTTATGTATTTTATTATTACCCCCTTATAAGATAATTGATTTGCAAATATTTTCTCCCATTCAGTAGGTTGTCTTTCCATTTTCTTGGTAGTATCCTTTGATGTGCAAAAGTTCTTAATTTTGATGAAGCCCAATTTTTCTTGCTGTTGTTGTTGTTGCCTGTGCTTTTGTTGTCATATCTATGACAAAGTCATGAAGATTTTCCCCAATGTTTTCTTCTAAGAGTTTTATAGTTTTAGCTCTTAAGTTTGGGTCTTTGATCCACTTTGAATTAATGTTTGTATATAGTATAAGGTAAGGGTCCAATTTCACTCTTTTGCATGTGGATATCCAGTTTTCCCAGCACCAATTATTTAAAAGACTGTCCTTTCCCCATTGAATGATCATGGTACACTTGTTGAAACTCAATTGATCACATATGTGAGGGTTTATTTCCAGGCTTTCTATTCTACTGCACTGATCTATATTGTCCAGTTTTCATTATTATAGATTTGTAGTATTTCATTGGGAAGTGTGAGTTCTCTAACTTTATTCTTCTTGTTCAAGATTGTTTTGGCTATTCAGGCCCCTTGCAATTCCATATGAACTTGAGGATCAACTTTTCATTTCTGTGAAAAAGGCTATTGGTATTTTGATAGGGATTGTGTTGAATCTGTAGATCATTTTGGGTAGTAATGACATCTTAACAACGTTAAGTCTTCTTGGCCATGAACATAGGATATCTTTCCATGTTTATAGATCAGAAGAATTAATATTGTTAACATATCCATACTACCCAAAGCCATCTATGGATAATCCCTATCAAAATCTCAATGGCATTTTTCACAGAAATTGAAAAACAATCCTAAAATTTGTGTGAATTTACAAAACACCCCAAATAGCCAAAGCAATCATGAGAAAGAAGAACAAAGCCTGGAGGCATCACACTTCCTGATTTCAAACTATACTACAAAGTTATAGTAGTCAAAACAATATGGTACTAGCATAAAAATAGACAGCCCAGAAATAAACCCTCACATATACAGTGAACTAATGTTATTTTCTTTCATTTGGCTGTGCCGGCACACGGGATCTTCATTGCGGCATGCGGGAGGCATGCAAACTTCTTAGTTGCAGCGTGTGGGATCTAGTTCCCTGACCAGGGATCGAACCCAGGTCCCCTGCATGGGGAGCACAGAGTCTTAGCCACTAGACCACCAGGAAAGTCCCTACAGTGAACTAATTTGACAAAGGAGCAAATAATACTCAACAGGCAAAGGCAAGTCTCTTCAATAAGTGGTGCTGGGAAAACTGGATAACCACATAGAGAAGAATGAAATTGGACCCCCATCTTATACAACTCACAAAAAGTTAACTCATATGGATTAAAGATTTAAACATAAGACCTGAAACCATAAAGAGAAAATATTTGTAAATCATATATCTGATAAGGGTCAGATATCCAAAATATATAAAGAACTCATAGAATTCAATACCAACAACAACAAAAGACAGACGAAGTGAATAAACATTTTTCCAAAAAAGACATACAAATGACCAACAGGTACATGAAAATGTGCTCAACATCACTAATCATTAAGAAAACGCAAATCAAACCCACAGTAAAATATCACCTCACTGTTAGAATGGCTATCATCAAAAAGACAAGAGATAAGTGTTGACGAAGGGAACCGTTGTGAACTGTAGGTAGGAATATGTAAGTTGGTACAACCACTGTGGAAAACAGTATTGGAGGTGCCTAAAAAAATTGGAAATAGAACTATCATATGATCCAGGAATCCCAGTTCTGGATGTATATCCAGAAGAAATAAAAGCAGGATCTCAAAGAGATATCTGCACCCTCATGTTCACTGCAGCATTACTCACAATAACCAAGGTATGGAAACAACCTAAATATCCATAAGTGGATGAATGGATAAAGCAGATGTGGTATATATACGCAATGGGATATTATTCAGCCATGAGACAGAAGGAAATCCTGCCATTTGTGACAACAAGAATGAACCTTGAGAGTATTATGCTAAGTGAAATAAGTCCGACAGAAAAAGACAAATACAGTATGATCTCACTTACATGTGGAATCTAAAAAAAAACAAGCTCATAAAAACAGAGAATAGAGTGGTGGTTACCAGAGGCTAGGGGCTGAGAGAAGTGGGGAGATATTGGGTCAAAGGGTACAAATTCCAATTATAAGATTAACAAGTTCTGGGGATCTAATATACAGCATGGCGATTATAGTTATTAATCCTGTATAATACACTTGAAATTTGCTAAGAGAGTAGATCTTAAATGTTCTCACCACAAAAAAGAAATGCTAATTATATGACACGGTAGAAGTGTTGGCTAAGGCTACGGTGGTAAGCATTTTGCAATATATAAGTGTATCAAATAAACACCTTGTACACCTTAAACTTACACAATGTTACATGTCGATTATATCTCATAAAGCTGTTAAAAATAAATACATAAAGTGTCTGTTTAACCAATCTTACTGTATTTATATTCAATTTTTTAAGTCTTACATTTATGTATCTTAATACATAAATATTAAGATACATAATATTAATACATATATAATAATATAGCCTATAAAATTTAAATAACCAACAAAGTTTTTTTAAAGTCAAAGTAAATTGCTATATCAAAAGACAGAAAGAAACATTATAAAATATATTTTTCTTAACCATATTTGCTTAATTATCCTACTATCAGTTACTACTAATCACTGTTATTGACTAGTTCTGTTGTTTTTTTGTTTAAATAATAGCATTTATGTAACAGAAAAGTAAATAAGACATAATTTCAAATAAACACTCATTTTTGATATTTTGTCTTGTATTTTTACTTTTTTCCGGCTTTACTGAGATATAATTGACAATATTTTTCATATTTTTTATGCTAAAGTAACAACACATTGGCATATAATTTTTATTATGTATTATAATATTATGGGGTTTTTTTGGTCAGGTGTGACGGTATCCTGCATTGGCTCTCTAAGAAGTTGATCATGGCAGGCAGAGTCTTGCCCACATTTTTATATAGCTAGAAACCCCCAGCCTAGAGAATGAGATGGCTCTAACAAAGGTTGGGGGACAAGGTTGGACCCCACTTCTCTGGTGCTCACACATGAAGGACAGCCCTCAGGATATCCTGGGCTGTCCGTTATGTGCCATTGGCACGGGAATCCCAGGATGCAGTGAGTAGCGAGGGAAAACCCACCTGGAGCCTCGGGGTGGTCTGCTTGCCCACGAGCTGACCCCTTTCCCTCCAAGGCCCCCTGTTGGCTCCATCACTTACCAGTCTGGACAGGCCCTTGCTCCAATGAAGTTCAAATGACAACTGTGCAAAGAAATACCTGGCAACTTCCCATATGAGCAAAGGACCCACTTCCCACGTTCCCGCTTCCTGGATGGGGTCGGCCTGGCCAGGTGTGGCCTTCAGACTGAGCTGCTCGGTCCTTCAGACTGAGGAATTTTACTTGACAATGCACTTCTGCTAACACCAATTCTCACAAATGTGATAGAGATTTTAAGTCACTCAAAGGTTGGCCACTTTTACCTTTGAAGCAGACAGGATCCATTTCTTGTTTTTGCTAATGGCAACATCCATCACCCAGTCATTATGGCCCTGAAGAAAAGTAGAATTTTAAGAGGACCTAGAAAAAAAAAAACCTTTGAAAGAACAACCAAAACCCAAAAAACAAAGTCAAGAATCCAACGTTGCTTACTTTTAAGAGCAATTAATTGTGCTTCCCTGGTTTCACCCATGATATTTAAAGTGGAGTACAAAGTGTAAAAGCTTGGGATTCATGTATATATCACAGCACCATATGAGTTTTTAAAAATAGTACTCTGGTGCTTAGCACAATGGGGGAAAAAAAATTATAGTCCCAGCTGGTCCCAGAGCACCTCTTGCAGGTTTTTGTTTGCATATTCTTTGTTCTAGGAAATACCACTTAGCAATCCTGTTGGTGAGGGAGCTTTTGGCTTCAAGTAACTGCAAACCTACCCACTGTGGCTTAAATAAATGGGGGTTATTTTCCTGGGGTGAAAGGAGTTTAGAGGAGACAAACACTTGCTGGTTCAGACACTTAATGATGTCAGAGCTCTGTGTCAGCATCTGTCTCATTCTTTGGCCTTCCCCTAGTGGAAAGAGGTGAATGGTGAGGTGTGGTATGAGGGAAGGGAGCAACAGTGAGGTTAAACTGCTGCGCAAAACAAAAGGACAGGAATCGGAGGGCAGAAGAATAGAGAGAGGAGAGGAGAGGAGAAGGGAGGATAGAATGGCCTGATGGGAACACAAAGGGACTTCTAACCACAGTGAGGTTGAACATTCAGTTTTAAGCCATTCACATGCTATGATGTAAACTCCCCTTGCCTCTCCGAACCCACAGAGAAGAGGGTCAGGTAGAACAGCTTTGGGATCCTGAATGTTATGGTGATCAAGGGGACACAGTCCACATTTGGGTCACAGGAAATAGAGAAACCAAGAGTCATCAATGCAAGCATTCACAGCCAACGGTGGCCATGAGATCACAAGACCAAGGGGTATGCAGAAGTCTTGGGGTGGGGGCACCTGGAACAGAGGCACTGAAGTAGCCAGTCCTGGGACTGCCTAACCTTTGAGTTCTCGTTGTGTTGGACAATCCATCTCCTTACCATACAGCCACTTTGAGTCTCCTCTAACCTGCAGCCAAAAGTACTCACCCACCATTGACACCCACCATTCTGGAGCCCCACAGCTTTCTATGCATGCACAGTAATTTCTGCTGTTCGTAGACACTGCCCCTCCTCGGAGTTTTTGCATTTGCTGCTTCCTCCTCCTGGAACACCCTTCCCCAAGATCCTCACTCATCCAGCCTTTCTTTGCCATCCAGTTCTCAGCTCAAATGCCACCTTCTCCAAGAGGCCCTCCCACTGTGCATTAGTCCCTGGAGTCTGTTTCTATCATATCACCCTGTTGTGGCTACTCTGTGTCACTCATCACTATTGAGGATTTGCTTGTCTGACCGTGCCCACAGAGGTGTCAGCTCCATTGCGAACATTTAGGTCTGTCTCACTGTTGTATCCCCAGCACCCAGCACCCAGCATGAAATGAAGAATGAAGCTCAGATCTTCTATCTGAGGCTGGCATTGGTACCTTCAAGGAGAGCTTCCGGTAGCCTTCTCCTACATCCCAAATAGCCACAGTCTTGTCGAACCCTCCAGACACAAGAAAAGAGGCTGGAACACAAAATGAAAGAGTCTCAGGGGGTCACCTTCCTCAACAAACTGTTTCCTCCTCTGGTGAGGCCAAAGCAGGCTGCGGATGCATCTGTGAGGTGCCACCGTGGCTTCACTCTGAGGACACTCAAACCCCTTCCGGGTGTGACTCAACAACCCCCAATCAATTACAGCTGACGCTCGATATTCATGGTAGTTGCGTTCTACAAAGTCATCACAAACACTCAATGAGTGATGATTGGTCTTAGGGGAAATGGAGGGTTAGGTTCCTGTGAGCCTCTGGTTACAACATTTTCATTAACCCATCAGTACATAACCTTGTTTTCTGTCTGTTTCTGTTTAACGACACCTTAGTTGATACATATTGCTTATTTATTAACATTGATTTCATGGCCGTCAGCATTATAACTCATGTCTGAACGAAGCGTATCTAACATGTATTTTCCCTGTAAGGCACATCACAGGCTTCTTGCAGTTAGGACACTAGACAGCACTTCAGCACTATGCTGGGGGGCCCCCTTAAACAGCAAAATCATCAACAAAAAGCACAAAATGCAAAAAAGTGGGACTAAATAGATCACAACAAGGACACCTTATGATAAGAGAACTGAAAGAAGGCGGAGGGTCGCCTTGTTCAGCCTCAGCTGGGACCGTGTGCACATGGCAAGCTTGTTGCCGCTCTGCATGTATCTGTGGGTGGCTGCAAAAGTGCCAGGAGTATTGATTTTAGGCTTACAAATAAATTTTACCCAGTAGGTAAATTCACAAACACAGAATCCGCAAATAGTGATGACTGACTGACTATACGCAACTCTGAAACCTATAATGCCAAGGACAGAAGCTGGTGGGGCACCTCACAGCGGGGTCTGACTTACACAGAGGCTGCTTCTGAAGAGGGAAACGTTTCTCAAGCCAGGCCCTGACTATGTGCATATTGGCTGGGTACTCCCCTTGACACACAGAGCAAGCCCCACTCCCCATGAGGACTGCGGAGTATAGTAATAACATTTGGCTCCTGGGTGTCAGGAGCAGTCACAGCTCTCACTGGGGCCAGCTGCCCCTGGCTGTTTCCTGGCACTGCTCCTGGTCACATCCATGCCCCTTCATCTGGAAACAGCTCCCCAATGTCCCATGCAGAAACACCCCTCACATATTCTCAGTGCCTCTGGCTCAAAGGGTACCGACTCTGACCTCCAGCTCTAAGGATGGGCAAGTCCCGCAGGCATGGCCAATCAGAGCCTTTCATCCCCTGCTAAAGGGGCTGGTTCAGAGATGGGCATGTGTCCCCAGCTGAGCCAATGCGAGTCTTCCCTGGGACTTGTGCGGGCACCCCCAGAAAGAGGTTTTCTCTTTCTCTAGGATTGCCAGTGGCCAGAACCTTTGTTGGCCTGGACCACAAGAGGCCATCTTGGCCTCCTTGAGGAGAAAGGTCAATACAAGAGAGAAGCTGAGCTGAAGGATAGAGTGGAAGGGCTGGCTTCCTGAGAGCATTGTCCGAGCATCTGGACACAGCCCTCCTGAAGGGAGACCAGCTCCTGGACGAAGTGAGAGAGTGGCATGGACATACATACACTACCAAATGTAAAATCCATAGCTAGTGGGAAGCAGCCGCATAGCACAGGGAGATCAGCTCGGTGCTTTGTGACCACCTAGAGGGGTGGGATAGGGAGGGTGCGAGGGAGGCTCAAGAGGGAGGGGATATGGGGATATATGTATACATATAGCTGATTCACTTTGTTATACAGCAGAAACTAACACACCATTGTAAAGCAATTATACTCCAATAAAGATATTAAAAAGAAAAACAATAAAAGAAATAGATTTTTTAAAAAAAGTTAATAGATTTATCTTGTTGCTTAAGCTATATCAAACTGAGTTTCCATCATTTGCAAACTTGTGCATATGAATCTCCCTCTTGGCTTTTCTGTTCTCGTGGATAATAAGTCCACCCTCACCACTGGCATCATTGGAAATCACCTCTTTATACTAAGGAAAGTCCACATGAATGGAATGTGAGGAAATCTACCCCAGCACTCGCATGGGTGTGGAATCCTTCCACATTTAATTACTCACTGTCTCTGGCAAAGTGGCAGGAGCTCACGGAACCTTCATGACCCTGCATCAGAGTCACACAGGCTCCACGGTTTCGAAACTCCCCTGTATGGACGTTCCATATTTTTAAGGTTTTATCCCAAGAGCTTGTACACAGGAAATGGCCACTGAAGGTAAAACAGCAGTTTGAGATTGCATTGGTGTGTGCTCTGAAACATATATGGAAGGGTGCACACATTAGTACATCACTTCTGGAGGATCCGAGGACACACTAAAGGGGAGGTGAGTGGAGGGGGCATTGGAGCTGATCCCCTGTGACCTCATGGACATCATTCCTTTGATCACTGCCTAAATGGTCTAAATATTAATTACTCTGACTATGTCACACTGTTCCAGGATGTCCCAATAATGGCAATATTGACTTTTTTTTGCTGGATAATTCTTTGTGGTAGGGGGCTGTCCTATGCATTGTGGGATGTTTAGCAACATCCCTGGGTTCTACTCACTATATGCTGGTAGCCTCCACACGCAGTTTTGACGACCAAAAAATGTCCCCAGATATTGCCAAATGTCCACTGGGGGACAAAATTGCCCCTGGCTGAGAACCACTGCCCTATTCAGAGCTACTTGAGGCTTGAGGAAAAAGAGCAGCTGGAAAAGTTGTCAGTGATTGATAGTTAATGGACTAACAGCCTTTCAGGTTTAAAGTGGGTCTCTCCTGCTCTCCCTCCCTCCTCGTTTCTCTCCCAGACATGGGCGCATGGCTCCTTCCACCCATCCTCCTCTCCCACTCCTCTCTCACTCACTCCCCCTACTTCTTCTCACCCCAAATGCTCTCTTTTTTCCTTTCCCCTTCTCCTTATCTGTCTTCAGTGTCACTAAAGCATATTTTAATATTGGGCATTTAATTAATAAAGTTTGGGGTTATTCATTCTCAATTTTTAAATGTCTTATTTTTTTAGAGAAAAGAATTGTCAGAATTTTGCTTTCCTTTGTTTTGTTATGATCTTCACAGTATTTTCCCTGTGACTGTCATCTCCTGTTACAAACAGAGTTTTCAAGCAAACTTATAAACATAATTGAGCATCTCTGAGTAGCCTGGATTATAATATCAATTCATCTAAATGAAGAAAAGTTTGAACAAAACAGTTTTCTAGAGTTCAAGTCAGAGTTTTAGAGTCTTTTAGTTCTTTGAAGCTCACAAACTGAGTAGGATCAAAGGAGAAGAAATGTCAGCTTCCCAGGGGTGTCCAGGCTTAAAATGTCCAAATCCCAGTGCCTGGTGGGGCAAGAACCATCCCAGCATATACCGGAGATGAATAACAAGCCCTCCTCTGAATCCAGAGACTGTCACTGAGGTTTAAACCAAGGCTCTCTCTCTTTTCCAGGATGCGGCTCTCATTTCAGATAAACTCCACATATCATAAAAGACCATTTTACTTAGTATAAAAGTCTGGGGAAAGCGTTCTGGATAAGATGGAGTCAATGTACTGCTCCCCTTTCCTCCTGTTAAGTACAGCTAACAGGGGCTTCCCTGGTGGCATAGTGGTTAAGAATCCGCCTGCCAATGCAGGGCACACAGGTTCGAACCCTGGTCCGGGAAGATCCCACATGCCTCAGAGCAACCCCGCAGAGCAACTCAGCCCGTGTGCCACAACTACTGAGCCCACGTGCCACAACTACTGAAGTCCGCCTGCCTAGAGCCTGGCTCTGCAACAAGAGAAGCCACCGCAATGAGAAGCCCGCACACAGCAACAAAGACCCAATGCAGCCTAAAATAAATAAATTAATTTTTAAAAAAAAAGTACAGCTAACAACCCTGGGCATTTATAAGGCAAACAGAAGACTGCAAAAGGTGGAGAAGAGAAGGCAGACCAGCTAAGGATCTTGGGACCCAAGGATGGCATGCTGTTGAGTCCCTGTAGTTTTCTTTTTGTTTCTTATATCCTGGACTGGGTACCGGGAAAGTCTGCAACCCCCAAAACAATAAGGACTGGATAAAAAGCCCCCAAGAAAAGCCTGTTCTCCCTAGCCAAAGGGATTGCCTAGTAAGACAGAAAACCTTTACACAATGTCTGCCTTACTCCAGCCAAAAATCTTGGGAAAAACTGCAATCCCATCCCCACCACTGTCAGCAAAGTCTAGACTGCCACCCTTGCCAAACTCTAATGAGGTAGCCTGCTAAAACAGAAGATTTAAGTAAGACTTAGAGTCTCATAATGCAACACTCAAAATGCCCAGGATGCAACTGAAATTCACTCATCATACTAAGAGCCAGGAAAATCTCAACATGACGGGAAAGAGAGTCAACAGACGCCAATACTGAGATGACGCAGATGTTAAAATTATCTGACAAGGATTTTTAAGTCGCCATCACAAAAATGCTTTGATGGACAATTATAATCGTGCTTGAAATAAACAAAAAGATTGAAAGCCTCAGCAAAGAAATAGAAGATATAAAGAATGACCAAATGGAAATTTTAGAACTGAAAAATACAATAACAACAACAACAAAAACCCTCAATGGAGAAGATAGAGGACATAATCAGTAAATATGAAGACAGACAATATAACTTAACCAATCCAAAAAATGGACTGAAAGAAAACAGAGCCTCAGAAACCTGTGAGACTATAACAAAATACCTAACGTTTGGGTCATCAACATCTCAGAAGAAAGGGAGAAATAACATAGACCTGAAAAAATAATCAAATAAATTGTCTAGAATTTTACCAAATTTGGCAAAGGACAGATTCAAAAAGCTGAGTGAAGCCCAAGTAGGATAAACCCAAAGAAATCTATACACAGACACATTGTAATTAAACTTTTGAAAAGTAGAGAAAAAGAAAAAAATCTTGAAAGCAACGAAAGAGAAATGACACCTTACTTGTAGGGGAAAAACAATTTGAACGGCAGTGGATTCTTCATCAGAAACCACGGTGGTCAGAAAAAAGTGATATGACAGTTTTCAAATGATGAAAGAAAAGAACTGTCAGCCCAGATTTCTATATCCAGCAAAAAATATCCTTCAGGATGGAAGGAGGAATCAAGACATTTTCAGATGAAGGAAAACAAAGAGAACTTGTTGCCCTCAGACCTACCCTAAAATAATAGCTAAAGGAAATTTTTCTAAACAGAAAGAAAATGGTGAAAGAAGGAAACTTGGAATACCAGAAAACAGAACATGGTAAGCAAAAGTATGGGTAAATACAATAGATTTTCCCTCTCCTCTTGAGTTTTCTAAATTATGTTTGACAACTGATGCAAAAAAATTATAACAAACTACTTGTGTTTATTCCTTGCAAGCTTCAAAATCAGTTGAGATTATGAATTTTCAAACTTCTCTAGTAAGACCAGCTATATAATTTGCAGGGCCCAGTGCAAGATTAAAATGCAAGGTGCCAGTTTCTCAAAAAGCTTTACATAATATTACCACATGATCCAGAAATTCCTCTCCTAGATATATGGCCAAAAGAATTGAAAGCAGGGACTTGAACAGATATTTGTACACCAGTGTTCATTGCAGCATTATTCACAACAGCTAAAAGACAGAAGCAACTCATGTTCCTCAACAGATAAATAGATAAAACAAAATGTGGTATATACATGCAATGGAATATTGTTCAGTCATAAAAAGGAATGAAACTCTAATACATGCTATAACATATATGAACCTTAAAAACATTATGTTAGCCACCATCACCCTGATACCAAAACCAGACAAAGATGTCACAGAGAAAGAAAACTACAGGCCAATATCACTGATGAACATAGATGCAAAAATCCTCAACAAAATACTAGCAAACAGAATCCAACAGCACATTAAAAGGATCATACACCATGATCAAGTGGGGTTTATCCCAGGAATGCAAGGATTCTTCAATATACGCAAATCAATCAATGTGATACACCATATTAACAAATTGAAGGAGAAAAACCATATGATCATCTCAATAGATGCAGAGAAAGCTTTTGACAAAATTCAACACCCATTTATGATGAAAACCCTCCAGAAAGTAGGCACAGAGGGAACTTACCTCAACATAATAAAGGCCATATATGACAAACCCACAGCCAACATCATCCTCAATGGTGAAAAACTGAAACCATTTCCACTAAGATCAGGAACAAGACAAGGTTGCCCACTCTCACCACTATTATTCAACATTGTTTTGGAAGTTTTAGCCACAGCAATCAGAGAAGAAAAAGAAATAAAAGGAATCCAAATCAGAAAAGAAGAAGTAAAGCTGTCACTGTTTGCAGATGACATGATACTATACATAGAGAATCCTAAAGACGCTACCAGAAAACTACTAGAGCTAATCAATGAATTTGGTAAAGTAGCAGAATACAAAATTAATGCACAGAAATCTCTTGTATTCCCATACACTAATGATGAAAAATCTGAAAGTGAAATTAAGAAAACACTCCCATTTACCATTGCAACAAAAAGAATAAAATACTTAGGAATAAACCTACCTAAGGAGACAAAAGATCTGTATGCAGAAAACTATAAGACACTGATGAAAGAAATTAAAGATGATACAAGCAGATGGAGAGATATATCATGTTCTTGGATTGGAAGAATCAACATTGTGAAAATGACTATACTACCCAAAGCAATCTACAGATTCAGTGCAATCCCTATCAAACTACCAATGGCATTTTTCACAGAACTAGAACAAAAAATTTCACACTTTGTATGGAAACACAAAAGACCCCGAATAGCCAAAGCAATCTTGAGAAAGAAAAACGGAGCTGGAGGAATCAGGCTCCCTGATTTCAGACTACACTACAAAGCTACAGTAATCAAGACAGTATGGTACTGGCAAAAAAAACAGAAATATAGATCGATGGAACAGGATAGAAAGCCCAGAGATAAACCCACGCACATATGGTCACCTTATCTTTGATGAAGGAGGCAAGAATATACAATGGAGAAAAGACAGCCTCTTCAATAAGTGGTGCTGGGAAATCTGGACAGCTACATGTAAAAGAATGAAATTAGAACACTCCCTAACACCATACACAAAAATAAACTCAAAATGGATTAAAGACCTAAATGAGAGGCCAGACACTATCAAACTCTTAGAGGAAAACATAGGCAGAACACTCTATGACATAAATCAGAGCAAGATCCTTTTTGACCCACCTCCTAAAGAAATGGAAATAAAAATAAAAATAAACAAATGGGACCTAATGAAACTTAAAAGCTTTTGCACAGCAAAGGAAACCATAAACAAGACGAAAAGACAACCCTCAGAATGGGAGAAAATAGTCGCAAATGAAGCAACTGACAAAGGATTAATCTCCAAGATTTATAAGCAGCTCATGCAGCTCAATATCAAAAAAACAAACAGCCCAATCCAAAAATAGGCAGACAGCCTAAATAGACATGTCTCCAAAGAAGATATACAGATTGCCTACAAACACATGAAAGAATGCTCAACATCATTAATCATTAGAGAAATGCAAATCAAAACTACAATGAGATATCATCTCACACCAGTCAGAATGGCCATCATCAAAAAATCTACAAACAATAAATGCTGGACAGGATGTGGAGAAAAGGGAACCCTCTTGCACTGTTGGTGGGAATGTAAATTGATACAGCCACTATGGAGAACAGTATGGAGGTTCCTTAAAAAACTAAAAATAGAACAACCATACGACCCAGCAATCCCACTACTGGGCATATACCCTGAGAAAACCATAATTCAAAAAGAGTCATGTACCACAATGTTCATTGCAGCTCTATTTACAATAGCCAGGACATGGAAGCAACCTAAGTGTCCATTGACAGATGAATGGATAAAGAAGATGTGACACTTATATACAATGGAGTATTACTCAGCCATAAAAAGAAACGAAACTGAGTTATTTGTAGTGAGGTGGATGGACCCAGAGTCTGTCATACAGAGTGAAGTAAGTCAGAAAGAGAAAAACAAATACCATATGCTAACACATATATATGGAATCTAAAAAAAAAAATAAAATAAAAGGTCATGAAGAACCTAGGGGCAAGACGGGAATAAAGACGCAGACCTACTAGAGAATGGACTTGAGGACATGGGGAGGGGGAAGGGTAAGCTGGGACAAAGTGAGAGAGTGGCATGGACATATATACACTACCAAATGTAAAATCAATAGCTAGTGGGAAGCAGCCGCATAGCACAGGGAGATCAGCTCGGTGCTTTGTGATCACCTAGAGGGGTGGGATAGGGAGAGTGGGAGGGAGGGAGATGCAAGAGGGAAGAGATATGGGGATATATGTATATGTATAGCTGATTCACTTTGTTATAAAGCAGAAACTAACACACCATTTTAAAGCAATTTTACTCCAATAAAGATGTGAAAAAAAACAAAACAAAAACATTATGTTAGATGAAATAAGCCCGACACAAAAGGACAAATAATGTATGATTCCATTCATATGAAATATCTAGTATAAGCAAATTCATAGAGGCAGAAAGTAGAACAGAGGTTACTAGGGGCTAGGGTTGGGGGGAGTGGGGAATTATTATTAATGGGTACCGAGTTTCTGTTTGGGTGATAAAAGGGTTTTGGAAATAGAAAGTGGTGATGGTTGCACAATATTGTACATGTAATGTCAGTGAAATTAGTTTAAAATGGTTAAAATTCTATATTTTACCACAATTTAAAAAATAATAATGTAATATCCCCCAAACCACTGAATTGTACACTGGAAATGGGTGAATTGTATGATGTGTATGAATTATATCTCAATAAAGCTGTTAAGAAAGGCAGGCAGCAGGCAGGAAAGAAGGGGGAAAAGTGATGGCTTCTGGAGAAACAATGGTTACGAGACAGGTAAGAGAGAGATTTTTCACTATATATCCTTTTGTACCTTTTAAATTTTGTACTGTGTTGCATGTTTTACATTTTCAAAAAGTAAATTACATATTTTTGAAATAAAAAATTGAGGTCCCTTGTTCAAAAATGAAGAATTTCAAGATATCAACGGCAGAGCATTAAATCAAGCGTGAGCCTTTCTGTGTGGGGGGCCCTGTGTAACTTCAGAGGTTCATGCGATGAAGCCAGCCCTGTCCTGTAGCCCTGAGAATCCTTGTCTCTATATTTTCTTGCTAAAAGCTACATTTCCAGAAAATTCACAAATGTGGGTCAATCCAGTATACCAACAGACATTTTCCTTAGCTCCCTTTCCACCGTCCTTGGGGAAACAAAGTGGAGTGGGTTGTGACACCCACAGCTGGAGCTGCGGCCGCCTCTGCTGTGTCACCCTCCTCGCTGCCACCACGGAGTAGGTCTAAGGAGCAGGGCAGGTGTCCCACGGCCCCTCCCGATCCCCGTGTCCACGGGAGTCACCCTTGGTAATAGAGCCCGTGCTGAGCGCCCACTATGCAGCCTGTGCTAAGGACCTTTGTGTGTTATCTCGTGCAGACCTCACCTGGGCTCAGTTTGCAGGTGAGGAAACTAAGGTCCAAGGTCACCCAGGATGAGAACCTTCACTCTCTTAACCCCGGGCCAGACCCCTAGGGGAAAGCCTGGTCCAAGCCGGCCGGGCTCGTAACTGAGCCGAGCGGGCAGGGTGACAGGGCATATGCACATTCTGGGATCCTGACTCCGAGGCCCGCTGGAGAGGGCTGGCCACCCACCTGGCGCCGGTGGCCACAGACAAAGTGACCCTTGCAGGCCCTGGATTATCAGATCTTCCCATTTTACATGGGATGCTGGAAATCCACATTTTGCGGTGGGAGTGGGACACTGCACAATGTTTACCAGTGTTGGCTCACACTGCAATGAATGCATCTGAGGGTCGCCCCGGCCCACGGGCCACAGCTAGTGGTTTCCCCCTGCCTGTCTGTCCCCTTCCCTTTCTCCATCTCCAGCCTCCTCACAGCACCAGTGGACCATAGTTGGAGATGCCCCACATTGACACCAAAGGGGATCCAAAGGGGATCCAAAGGGTCACAGGCCGAATCCAGGAGGGCGTGACTGGGGACTCCCACCCACCTCCCCGCTGCAGGATGCTGCCCGGCCTCCCAGGGCCTCCTCACTTGGGGATGGTGAGCAGCGTGGCCTGGGATGTCACATCCCAGATCTTGATGCTCCTGTCCAGTGAGACGGAAGCCACCTTCTGGCTGTCTGGGTCAAAGCAGCATGCTGTGACCGACATCCCGTGATGATCTGAGGCACAGGGAAAGTGACTCGTTACCGTGCGTTCCATACTCTGGGCCACAGGCTGCAAGGGACACAGAGGCTCACCCTGCTCCCCTAGACAGCGACAATATTACAGAGATGCAACTCTGGCTTTCACAAGGGACTATGCACTCACACAAAGTGCCTGCTGTGAACCAGGCTTTGGACAAGGAGCACTGCCCCTTGCCCCCTGCCCCTGCCGCTGCCCCTGCAGAGCTCCCAGGTGGATGGGGAGACACCCTTGAGCAGGCAATGATCTGCAGCATATGCCATGGCTCCCAGCCAGCAGAAGGAAGCCTGGCCCAGCCCCGAGAGGTCGAGGAAGGGACCTAAAAGTCATCGAGGGAAGCAGGAAAGGAAGAGTGCTCTAGGCAGAAAGAACAGCATGTGCCAAGGTCTGGCGTGGGGACAGAGCATGGAGGGGCATGGTGTGCAGCTAGAACTCCGAGCGTGAGGAGAGGTAGAGTGTGAGGTGATACATTAAGGGAAATATGCAAGCTGTGGGGCAGTGCACCTATCACGGTTCCATGTTGATAAAAATACATTAAATGCATGTGGGTAGTACTGTGTGTGTGCAAACACACACACACACACACACACACACACACAGGAAGGCCACACAGGAAGCAATGTACTGTTAATAATACGTACCTCCGGGAAGGAGTCCAAACAGGTACGGCAGCCTTGCACTTTTTACTTTACACACTTACAAATTTTTTTTTTTTTACAATGATTACGTATTTTTTAACTTTTTCTTTTGAGATAACTGTTAACTCACATGCA
Source organism: Eschrichtius robustus (assembly GCF_028021215.1). Classification (NCBI taxonomy): domain Eukaryota; kingdom Metazoa; phylum Chordata; class Mammalia; order Artiodactyla; family Eschrichtiidae; genus Eschrichtius; species Eschrichtius robustus. The sequence goes on along the minus strand of NC_090842.1, from coordinate 51,561,202 downwards.
GTTGTAAGGAATAATACAGAGAGATTACATCACCCAGTTTCCCCCAGCGATAACATCTTGCTAATCATTATACAGGATTACAACCAGGAAATTGACATACGATGATTTTTTTTTCAGTAGATGCCATTCTGTTCTTTTTCTAATTGTCTTTCTACGTGACAATTAATAATAATAATACTGCAAATCATCAGCATTGTAAAGCACTACAATAAATACTTTACTTGCATTATTAATAATCATTGTGATAATTACTTTTATATTTAAAAATTACAGATAAAAATGTTAAGAAGGCTGGGACTCCGCTCAATAAAGAATTGGGCTTTAAATGTCCATGTGAGGTTGGAGCAGAGCACTGCTTCATTTATTACAAGCAGGAGACTGAACGGAAAAGCCTTAAGCAGTCTTAGTTTTAACTGCCTGTGCATTTATCAATCAATGTCCCATCTTTAATGATGTGATTCAGAGTATTGCAGTTTCACCAAATAAAGCAATCGAAAGTCACTGTCTGTCAAGTGACAAGTGGCTGTTACCACAGACAGAACAGAGCAGGGAGCCCACGCAAACTCACCTTTGATGTGGGACACGGTGGTGGTGTCTTCCGCATCTGTTATACAGATTCCACGGTCCACATCCAAGCCTGAGACCACGTATTTACCATCGGGGGAAAACTTACAGGAGACTATGAAGGTTTCATGACTGAGCTTCCACTGCAATAGGGCGACAATCCAAAGGTTTTCTCTCTAGCCCAGCATCCCAGCAGGACTTTCTGAAACGTTCTCTCTATGCACTGTTCAGTATGCCAGCCACTGGCCACGTGTGGCCATGGAGTACTTGTAATAGGCTGGCGCAAATAAGGAACTGAATTTTTGTTTGTTTAGTTTTCATGAATTAATTTTTAATTAATAAATGTAATTAATGTGTGTCTAGGACAGATGAACAAGGATAGGGAACATCTAGCAGAACTGGCAGGAAGGTTCTAGTAATGGCCGACCTTATTCTTTTTTTTTTTTTTTTTTTTTTGGCTGCACCAAGTGGCTTGTGGGATCTTAGCTCCCCGACCAGGGATCGGACCCGAGCCCTCAGCAGTGAAAGCGCGGAGTCCTAACCACTGGACCACCAGGGAATTCCCCCTGGCCAACTTTTTTCTTGTTCAGTTTGGTGAGTGTTTATTGAATGTCTGCCCTGTGGACAAGACCCTACAGCCTCAGCCCCTTGGGACGAAGAGCTACTCAACATATTTAGGAAAGGAGGATCTCTCTGTACGTTCTAAATTATGGTATTGCCCTTGTGAAGGTTTTTAAATACGCCCACCAATTCTTTGACAGTCCTCCCTCCACAAGCTGGAGCTTAATTACCTGCCCCAAGAGTGTGGGCTCGACTTAGTGACTCATTTCTTTGAATACAGTATGGCAGAAGTGATAGTGTGTGACTAGGTCATAAAAGAAACCAGGGCTTTCTCCAAAGAAGATATACAGATGGCCAAAAAGCACATGAAAAGATGCTCAATGTCGCTAATTATTAGAGAAATGCAAATCAAAACCATAATGAGGTATCACCTCACACTGTTCAGAATAGCCATCATCAGAATAATAAACGGAAAGGGTGTGGAGAAAAGGGAACCCTCTTACACTGTTGGTGGGAGTGTAAATTGGTGCAGCCACTATGGAAAACAGTGTGGAGGCTCCTTAAAAAACTAAAAATAGAGTTACCATATGATCCAGCCATCCCACTCCTGGGCATATATCTGGAAAAGATGAAAACTCTAATTCAAAAAGATACATGCACCCCAATGTTCACAGCAGAACAATTTACAATAGTCAAGACATGGAAGCAACCTGAAGTCCATTAACAGATGAATGGATAAAGAAGATGTGGTATAAATATACAATGGAATATTACTCAGCCATAAAAAAAGAATGAATTATTGCCATTTGCAGCAACATGGCTGGACCTAGAAATTATTGTACTCAGTGAAGTAAGTCAGACAGAGAAAGACAAATATCACATGATACCACTTATATGTGGAATCTAAAAAAATGATACAAATGGACGTATTTAAAAACAAAATAGGGACTTCCTTGGTGGTCCAGTACTCCCAATGCAGGGGGCCCAGGGGGCCGGGGTTCGATCCCTGGTCGGGGAACTAGATCCTACATGTGGCAACTTTGTTGCCACATGCGGCAACCAAGATCCCACATGCCACAAATAAGACCTGGTGCAGCCAAATAAATAAACTAGAAATAAGCATTTGGGAAAATGCTCAAAGTCAGGAGCAACTGATGCTCATATATCTGCTAGTATATAATGACACTATGTTGTCAACAGAATATACTTGCCCGTGTTCACAGTTAACATGTGTAGAGGAAAAGAGACACCAAGGTGTTAACTGTAATCTCTGGGAGTTGTTTTAAGGTTTTTGTGTTTGTTTTTTTGAACTTGGCTTATCTTGTCTTTCCAAAAATTGTTTACAATGAATATAAATTGATCTTCACACCAGGAAGGAAGATTTTTTTTTTTTAAGGAGAGAAGAGAGGAGGAAGGGAGAGGAGAGGTGATGAGAGCTGCTGGCGGAAGGGCGGTGGGGATGGGACAGGAGACCCTGAGGCGCCCCTGGAGCAGGGTCAGGGCTGCCTGGGTACCAGGCAGGAGAGAGAGGGGGATCTCGGGCCAGTTTGGATGGATGGACGGTGGTACCTTCTTAGATGGAGAACAGATTGGGAAGGGCCCAGAAGCCTCGTGCTTTGGCCACCTGCATGGCCTTTGTCCCAAGGCCTCAGCTCTGCTTCTTGCCCCATCAAAAGCAGACATCCCTAGGGGAGGGTCTCTTTTCCCATGCAGTTCCCTCAGCCTGGAATGCCACCTCCCACCCCCACCTCCACTTCTTCCCTTCTTCCACATCCTCCCCCACCCCTCAAACAAAGCCCTCTTCTGCCTGCTTCAGAAAGCCTTCCTTCCCTAAAGCCCACCCTCCATCATTTTGGGTCCCTGAGAAAATTTTCCTTCCCTGAAAGACTGGCTACTCTTCACACTCCATGCCCAGCTCAAGGCCACTTAAGGCCCAGACAAGACCCTGTGCTGTGATCTCTGCTGAGTGCACCATGGTGACCTCAAAGGGAAGGAAATCCAAAAAAGAGGGGATATATGTATATGTATAACTGACTCATTTTGCTGTACAGTAGAAACTAACACAACATGGTAAAGCAACTATACTGCCATAAAAATTAATTTTACAAAAAGACCCTGTGCTGTGATATCCCCACTAGGGCAAAGGATACGTACCAGCAGCTTGCCTGTTTCAAGGTCCCAAGCCCTCACTGTTTTGTCATAAGATGCTGCAATAATTCTGGAAATAAAATGACAAACATAGGGTCTTAATGACCCAGGTTAGTATGCCTGTGGTTTCTATGAAAAAAAAAATAGGAAATTTTTACAGAAAATTTCTATAGTTTAGGACCAACATTGCAAATAATACCTGAATCTTCCTAAAGATGTTCCATGAGCCCCCCGGAGAACAGAGGTTCTCAGTGAAAACAGAGAGCCCCTAACACAGAAGGCACCACAGCACCATTCTCTTCCTTAATCCCTCGGTCACACAAATATGTTCTTTTATATCTGGGGCGTTAAAGGTATCATTTCTTCTGTTCTGTAATTGTCTTCTTCTAGAAGGAGCTACAACTCACAAGGATCAGTCACTTCTTTCTCTGGTCACTTGTCTATATTTTTACAGGAAAAGACTTTCATAGCTCATCTCATTCTGAAATGCTTTCTTGTACATTTAGTAAAATAATATAAGTGTACCCTTGTCTTCTTATATTGCATGTTTCTGTGACAATCTCTGTCCTCTATGTAAGATAAATGCTCATGAAACTTAAATTCCCTCACTAGTTTTCACTAGTAGACTAATTTTGTAGCTGCTGCTCAGGATAAAAGTGAATCCACTTTAAAGCAAATCCCCTTTTAAAGGACCGTCTCACATCTGCGTGAGGGGTAAATGCAAGTGCATCGCAGAGGCTGCCTCCCAGCCCCGACGCTCCCCAGGTGACAGCTTGGGCTTGCCTCTGCTTCCTGGGTCTCGGTTTCCCCTGTGAAATGAGGGCCTGGACTGAATCGCTAGTGAGCCTTGCAGCTGACCCAGTCCACAGGTGTGACTGCAGGAAATAAACTCCGTGAAGAACATTCAGACTGGCTTTAGCCACGATAAATTTCGCCTTTTTAGCATTTTAAATTTTCAAAGAGTTATCACATCTACTTGATTCTCACAGCAAAAGATGGGAACCGTGAGACCGATATATGGGAGTAAGGTTGGGTACTTGCTTAAAAGACAGTGAACTGTCCCGGGCGTGCTGTGTGCTGCATGCTCTTCCCTCTCACTTTCCTGACCAGAGTAAAATGAGGGCAAGTCACCTTCTGCTGTCAGCCGTGACGCTGCATTCTAAAACAGGAGCTCCGGGCCCCGGCTCAAAATTCCGAACAATAGATCCATCCACGGCATCCTCAGATCAGCGGGAGAGAGGGGGAGAGGGCCAGAGGTCACTGAGGTGTCGGCTGAAGCTGTGACTGAGTTCAGCATCAGCCCTGGGCTTGTCTGAGAACCTTGAGAACCTGAGAACCTTGTCCTATGACTCTCACCCAGCTCAGAGGGGCAAAAGGACTTCCCCTCCACTCCCAAAGCAGGAAGGACACCCTTGCCGGCATCCCCGGAAAACTCGCCCTCGATCCCACAGTGGCCGATGGAAACAGGCAGCTCTGAGGGCAGAGCTGCAAACAGGTAATTTTCTCATTCTCTACTGGCCAAAGAGGCACCACAAAATCTAGCAAGATCTTTCAAGAACTTTTTAAAAGTTCCCACTGTTTGACCCAGCAATTCTATCCTGAGGGGTCTCTCTTAAGGAAATAATCTGAGTTGCGGTCAGACTTATGCGTGAAAAAGGTTTGTCACGTGTTATAGGGGACAGACGGCAAACACACTGGCAACAGTCTGTGTCCACCTAAAGGGGGCAGTTAAAACAAATTTGAGCACACCCAACAGTGGGGCCCAAGCAACTGATCACACTGAAGGGAGATAACTGCAGAATACGATGAGAACAGAGCAGGGTAGTAACTGACAATATGATGGGAACAATCGGGATACCAAAGCGAAGGGTATGTGCTGTGGCAGAGATAAAATACTTTCAGTAAGAAATGTGTCCACAGCTTTTCAGGATAAGCAGGGGTGGAAAGTCCCCTTGAAACAAATGTTATTAGTAAGACAGTGAATTCATAGAAAGGCCTTGCACTGTTATATGAAATTATGGTGCCCGGTTGGGGGAGCTTTTGGCCTGACCAGGGCAGGCCTGGGACAATTCTTCCTGATATGCAGAGACCACTTTGCATGAAGACCCCAAGCCTGCTGGGAGGCAAAGGACCCTGTGTCAGGGGTCCCCAAGACCACCCCCAGGATTGGTGATTCTCCAGGACTCCGAATATAGTCGTGCTCACGGCTAAGATTTATTACAGCCAAAGGACACAAAAAGCAAAATCAGCAAAGGGAAGGGTACATGGGGTGAGGTCCAGAGGAAACCAGGCACTGCTTGCAAGAGTCTCTCTCTGTGGGTCACACGGGACATGCTTAATTCCTGCAGCAACCAGTTGTAACAACATGTGTGAGGTGCTGTCTACCAGGGAGACGCACCTGAACTTCGGGGCCCAGGTTCTTATCGCGGTCTGGTCACACAGACACTCTGCAGCATGCACCAAAATTCCAGACTCCCAGAAGGAGAGCCGGTGTACAGCATCAACCGCGTGGTTTGCACAAACCGTCTGTGAGCCCCCTTTATCACTTAGGGAAAGATTCATATGATTATAGAACACTGTTTACCAGTCAAGTTCCCAGATGCGCGCTTGCCAGTGGGCCTTTCCAAGGACAGCAGTCTCGGGCCTACTGTGCGAACTCTTTTCTGCACAGACCCAGTCTCCCAACCCCTGCTCCATGAAACTTGAAACGGTGGGGCTGTGTTTGGGTGAACCCAGCAGGCCTTAATCAAAGCCCACCGACAGGAAGATATCCCAAAGAGGAATTCATGGGAGCAGGACACATTCAGGCTGGAGGCCCAGCTCACGAGCCTCATGGCTTGGGAAGAAAGGGCTGGCTCTGACAGCCTGTGATTCAGCCTCCCTGGCTGGTGTGTTGCTCTAGGACAAACATTGTCCGGGAACTAAGAAAATGATCATCGTGGGGCCTGGGGCTGAGGCCCACGGCAGTCTGTGCAGGGCCCCGGGCCAGTTAAGGGCAGTACTAGAATGGACTGATGTCCATGGGACTGTGCGGGTTCAGTATTCAGTAGTGCTGCCATATGGCCAAGAGGAGGAATAGCAACCATGGACAGATAACTCTCTTGGAAAATGTGCACAGTCATGAATGATTTGGCAGGAGATATTCAGTATACGGCAATACAAGCCAGATGTTGTTAGTGAATTCCAAAGACAGTGGAAATGCCTCTGTTTTGTATTGAATGTTTCTTGAAATAAATGCGCCATTGGCTAGAGGTGTGAGAAGACAAAGACAGTTCCCCCTTCACCGGGCATTTGGAACCAGGAATTCTTTCTGTGGACTCAGATAATTTAAGGGGGGATGTTGGTTGGACTTTGAATGAATGGGGAGGAAGGGGTTCTAATAAGTGGTTAGAAACATAAAGGAGATGTGACAATATTTGTAGCCCAAGTTTATTGTGATTATATAAACAGTTTTTCTGTATGGTTTCAATTTCATAAATGTGTGTGTACATGTGCGAACAGGAAAAAGAAAAGCTACACTCCAACATTTTCATGGTAGTTAACTCAGGGTTCACGGAATGATGGTTTTTTTTTTCTTCTTTGTGTCTTTATGTATTTTGGTGATAAAACCATATTACCTTCATAGTATGAGAAAAACTACCAGTGATTTTTTTTACAATGATTGGAAAGAGATGTACCATTATTAGAGAGAGATTGGGCACAGGATTAAGGATAATTTTTTTCTCAGCTTCTTCATACATTTATGGTCTTTCTAAATTATTCACAATGATCACAGTTAGGGGAAAGGGACCTTTTTAAAAGATTAAACCAGAAGTTTGGCTTTGGGTGGGTTGAGAGGAAGGACTGGAGATGGGAGATGATGATAGTGGAGGAGAGAAGGGAGAGGTAAGGAGACATTTGCCCAAGATACTGTGACAGAGAAGGTGATGCGCGGGGTAATGGCTTAGTCACCTCCTGAGGGAGGGCTCGCGCCATGAGCTGCCGCTGGGGCAGGGAGAGCCACAGGAGGAGGCAGGAGCAGAGAAAAAGATGGGGAAAAGAGAGCCAGGAGGGGGAAAGAGGACCATTGGAGGGGCAGCCAAGGCAGGGAGACCAGAGAACTAGTGATTCTGCAACTAGGGGTGGAGGTGTGAAGGAGGGCAGAGGGACGGAGGGGGCAGCTGGAGAAGGTGGTGGCAGGGGGTAGGGCTGTGAGCAAGTCAGGTATTGAGGACGCTTGGGCAGGCTGACGTGACAGTGTCCTGGATGGGGCACGGAGTAGGCAGGGAGCAAGGGCAGTGAGGCCGCTGTGGGGAGCCAAGGACATCTTGATGGATGGTCCCTAATCTTGGGACAACGAGAGAAAACAGGCAGATGTTCCCTTATAGAGACAGAAGCCCTCTGGCCAAAATAGACAGAAACCCCTGAGAGTTCTTCCACTGACTCAAAAGGTGAGAAGAACATGAGAAGCATCTGGAGATGACAAAGCAAAATGCACACTTGGAAAGTCACCATTCCCCCTCCCCCTGGGTGACGACAACCAGCAGAGACCCCCTCACCCCCAGGCCTTCTCAGTCAGCCCAGAGGGTTGGGATAGGGCTTAGGGTTCCCAGAGGAAGCAGTGGTTTTCCCAACAAGAAGATCATGGGGCTGGGTGGGGGGATGGGGGGTGGATAAGGGCCACAGAATAGGAGAGAGTGGATGTCTGTCGGGACCTGGTATGTGCCAGGCAGGCCCTGGGGTGGCCCCAGCACACAGCTGATCCTGTGAGGCCTGGGGAGGTTTAGGGAGGCCCGGGAGGTCATGTAACCACCCAGGGTCAAACAGCTGGTAGGTCACTGATGTGGGGCCTGAACCACTTGGATAGTCCCCAGACCCTCCTGCCTAGTCTGCCTGGCTTGGTACCCACCAAGACCCAGAAGATGACACAGAAGATGCTCCTCCAAGGTGATCTGGAGGGTAAGGAGCTATCCTCCACCTAGTTACCCAAACCAGAACCCAGGAACCAGCCTTGACTCACTCCGCCCTGTCCCCCTCCTGCCCCTGAAGCCAGATGAGACAGCAAAACTCGGAACTGACTGTCCTTCCCAGTGGGCCCTGTCCCAGCCACATGGTCATCTATGGCCTGGCCCCTGATGGCCATTGCCATCTCCCAGCCCTGCTCCCTCCTCACCCTCTCCTGACTGACCGGCAGTGCCCCCAAGCAGGCCCACTAGGGTCTGCTGGCTATGCCCAGAAGACTTTGGAAGAGTTCTTGGTGGCCACCTCTCTGTAACCTCATCTGACCATCACATCCCTGTTCCTCTGCCCCTGCTTCCTGCCCCTTGTGGCACTGACCTGTGCTCAGGCCTACCTCTCCCAATCACCCTTCACGGACAGGTCCCAGGTCTGGCCACTTTTCTGTCCTCTTGTGATCACCTAGGCCTAGCCGTAATACCATCTCTGTGGATGGAACTGAATATTCCAAATGAGAAGGAGACCCAGAGAGATAACACAGCTCAGAGACCCCAGGTGGGTCTCAGGCACAGCCTCTAACAAAAGGTGGTGAGCTCCTGGTCCAGCGGTCTCCATCCCTGCTCCCACTGTTTCCAAATTAACAGGCTGACAGCTGCCACATTAACCTCATCTCTCTCTGGTGACTTGAAACTAGGGTGAGCCCTCACTTTGCTTCTTCTTCTTGCACTTTGCTCAGAAATGTCTCTCCAAATCTTTGGGATCCTTGAATGTCTGGGAACTCAGTACTGGGGAACTCTCCACAAGAGGAGACATAAGCTTATGGGGACATTTTGGTTCCACCTAACACTGGGCCACCTACCCACAGCTTCACGGTGCAGTCATAGGAGCCACTGAGGACCTTTGTGTCATCCACACAGAAGTGACAGGAACTCACAATGTGCTGGTGTCCCCTCATAATTTTAAATGGGATCTGAAAAAAGGATAGACTGAATGAGTTCAGAAGGTTGCAGAATACCAGATCAATAGTTTAAAAATCAATAGTATTCCTATACACTTGCAATGAACAATCCAGAAAAAAAATTAAGAAGAAAATTGCATTTACAAAAGCATCAAAATAGGAATAAGTTTAACCAAAAAAGTGTAACACTTATACTCTGAAAATTACAAAACATTGTTAAAATAAATTTTAAAAGACTTAAATAAATGGAAAAGCAACCCATGTTCATGGATTAGCAGACTTACTATTCTTATGAAAATACCCTCCAAAGTGATCTACAGATTCAACACCATCCCATCAAAATCCCAGCAGACTTCTTTTCTAAAATTGACAAGCTGATCCTGGTATCGGAGAGACAGCAGTGAGCGGTCCTGAAGAGAGATCTTAGTTCCCTGCCTAGGAATTGAACCTGGGCAGCTTGGATGAAAACCAGGAATACTAGTCGCTAGACCACCAGGGGCTAGAGGCTAGAAGCAAAGTTCCCCTGGCCCTTGCCCCATTTGAAAAATGAATTTCTCAAAGAGGCAAAAATTGTAAAAACAGGCCCAAAGTTTATTATTAGAGACATAGCACAGCAAGTGGGAAAGCACACAGAGAAACAGTTTGTTTATTTAAGACAGAAGCAAGGCAGAAATACACACCTGGAGAGCAAGACTGTGGGCATCCTCCCTAATGAGGAAAAGTGCAGTAAAGAGGTGGTTAAATCATTTATATAGGGGCAGTTCTTCCACATCTTTGGCCAGTTTTCTTACTTCTTTTCCCACATCTGACTTGTTCTAGGACACTCCCCAACATGCGTGCACATCTTTTTGTCTAGATGGATTCCAGCGTAGAGGCTTGTGGAGGCTTGGCGTCACCTGTTATGGGGTGGTGGTCCCTCCTTTTTAACCCCCAAGGAGTCTTTCTGCACCTGTGAAGTCAGGGAGTTTCCCTTGACCTCAGGAGTGGTCATCTTATCTCTTTACTCCAGCAGAGCTCAGCTCCTGCCATTAACCTCGTCCTTGGCGTGTCCAGGGAAAACAAAGCTTCGATTGTATTCCACTTGACAAAAACCAGCTGTTCAGCCCACGGGCCCATCTACCTCCTACCTCAATCCTAAAATTTACACAGAAACTCAAGGGAAGCAGAATAACCAAAAAATTCTTGTAAAGGAACAAAGGTAGAGGTCTCACAATTTCCAACTTCAAAACTATTTTCAAAACATACAAAGAGACAGTAATCAAGACAGTGTAGTATTAGCATAAGGATAGACATATAGATGGATGAAATAGAACTAAGAATCCAGAAATAAGCACTCATATTTTTGGTCACTTGATTTTCAACAAGGGTGCCAAGATAATTAAAAAGGGAAAGAAAAATCTTTCTGACAAATTGTGCTGGGACAAGTGAATATCCACATGCAAAAGAATGAACTTGGACCCTTACCTCATACCATATACAAAAATTAACTCAAAATGGATCAAAGACCTAAATGTGAGAGCTAAAATTACAAGCCTCTTAGAAGAAAACATGGGTGTAAATCTTTGTGAATTTGCATTAGTCAATGGTTTCTTAGATATGACAACAAAAGCACAAGCAGCAGCGGCAACAGCAACAACAATGATAAACTGGACATTATCAAAATAAAAAACTTTTGTGCTTCAAAGGACACAATCAAGAAAGTGAAAAACAACCCATACAACGGAAGAACATTTTTGCAAATCATATACCAGGTAAGGGACTTGTATCTAGAATACGTAAAACACTCTTAAAACTCAACAATAAAGAAACAATCTAATTTAAAAATAGGCAAATGATATGAACAGGCATTTCTCCAAAAAAGATATGTAAATAATTTATAAGCACTTGGAAACGTGCTCAACATCTTAAGCCATTAGGGAAATGTAAATCAAAACCATGTTGTGTAAAGAGAGTAAATCCTAAAAGTTCTCATCACAAGGAAAAAAATATTATCTATTTCTTTCATGTTGTATCTATATGAGATGATGGATGCTCACTAAACCTATTATGGTCACCATTTCATGATGTATGTAAGTCAAAACATTATGTTGTACACCTTAAGCTTATGCAGTGCCGTATGTCAATTATACCTCGATAAAACTGGGGAAAAAAAGACATTCGATTATAGTACCTAGATATAGAAAACAGAACAAACCAAACAAAGAAAGAAACATATTGAGATACCACTTCATACCAAGTTGAATGTCTGTAATCAAAAAATCAGACAATAACAAGAGAAATCGGAACTCTCATATAGGGCTGGTGTGAATGTAAAATCGTGCAGCCACTTTGGAAAATAGTTCAGCAATTCCTCAAAATTTAAACATATGTGTGAACTTATGATCCAGCAACATTACTCCTAGGTTTTTACCTAAGAAAAATGAAACCAAATGTCCACATAAAAACTTGAACATGGGCATTCATAGAAATATTATTCATAATAATCAAAAATTGGAAACACCACACACCTATGGTCAATTAATCTTCAACAAAGGAGGCAAGAATATACAATGGAGAAAAGACATTCTCTTCAGCAAGTAGTGTGGGGAAGCTGGACGGCTACATGTAAAACAATGAATTTAGACCACTCCCTCACACCATACACAAAAAATAAACTCAAAATGGCTTAAAGACTTAAATACAAGACATGACAACATAAAATTCATAGAAGAGAACATAGGCAAAACATTCTCTGACGTAAATCATAGCAATGTTTTCTTAGGTCAGACTCCCAAGGCAAAAGAAGTAAAAGCAAAAATAACCAAATAGGACCTAATCAAACTTATTCATCAGTGGATGGTCATGTTTGGATGTTTCTTTGCACAGCAAAGAAAACCATAAACAAAATGAAAAGACAACCTATGGAGTAGGAGAAAATATTTGCAAATGAAGCTGCAACTGACAAGAGCTTAATTTCCGAAATACACAAACAGCTCACACGACTCAACAACAACAACAAAACAAACAGCCCAATCAAAAAAAGGGGCAGAAGACCTAAACAGACATTTCTCCAAAGAAGACATACAGATGGCCAACAGGCACATGAAAAGATGCTCAACATCACTATTAGAGAAATGCAAATCAAAACTACAATGAGGTATCACTTCATACCAGTCAGAATGGCCATCATCAAACAATCTACAAATAATAAGTGCTGGAGAGGGTGTGGAGAAAAGTGAACACTCCTCCACTGGTGGTGGGAATGTAAATTGGTGCAGCCACTATGGAGAACAGTATGGATGTTCCTCAAAAAACTAAAAATAGAGCTGCCATATGATACAGCCATCCCACTCCTGGGCATATATCCAGAAAAGATGAAAACTCTAACTCGAAAAGATACATGCACCACAGTGTTCATAGCAGCATTATTTACAATAGCCAAGGCATGAAATCAACCTAAGTGCCCAGTGACAGATGAATGGATAAAGAAGATGTGGTATAAATATGCAATGGAATATTACTCAGCCATAAAAAAGAATGAAATAATGCCATTTCCAACAACATGGATGAAGCTAGAGATTATCATACTAAGTGAAGTAAGTCAGACAGAGATTGACAAATAAATGGTATCACTTATATGTGGAATGTAAAAAAAAAAAGATACAAATGAACTTATTTACAAAACAGAAACAGATTCACAGACATAGAAAACAAACTTATGGTTACCAAAGATGAAAAGGAGGGGAGGGATAAATTAGGAGTTTGGGATTAGCAGATACACACTACTATATATAAAATAAACAGCAAGGATCTATGGTATAGCACAGGGAACTATATTCAACATCTTGTAATAAACTCTAATGGAAAAGAATCTGAAAAAGAATATATACAACATATATTCAGAATATATATATACTGAATCACTTTGCTCTACTCCAGAAACTAATACAACATTGTAAATCAACTACACTTCAATTTTTTAAAAATTGAAAAGATGAACTGGAAACAATCCAAACATGACCATCCACTGATGAATGAATAAATAAAATGAGGCATATCCACACAATAGAATATTACTAGGCAATAAAAAAGAAATGAAGGACTTCTTCTGATATGGCATGTGAGAAGCTTGGAAGTCACCGCTCCATCCTCACAACAAGGAAAAAGCAGAACAAACTGAAAAATCAACAACTCTTCTTAGATCCATAAGAGAAGTGAGGTCACAAGGCGAATGGCTGCCCGCCAAATTGGAGAGATAGACAGGCAAATACAAAGAATTCCAAGTTACCAGAGCAGAAATCCAGAAGCAGCAACCTCCATGGGCACCAACTGCAGGATAGGGAAACCTGAACTGTAATTGACAAATGGCTGAAGGCTCAGTGTGAACAACTCTGAGAGCTGCGTTACTGAGTCCCCCCACTTCTGTGAGTGTCACCTCCAGGAACAGTCCTAATCCTCACAGTGAAAGCTGGAGAAAAGTCCCCTCGTGCTTCCAGCAGGGAGAGGGAAAAGGAACCATCCTGAAATACGCCACAGCAACCTGTTCTTCTTAAGCTCTGCCCTCAGGAGAAACTAACCAGAGCCGAACCTGCTTGGATTTTATCGGAGACAAACTGTCCTGGGGAAAGGTAAACACCCAACCCCAGCCCCCTCTAGCCATCCTATTCCACATGAAAGCGAGGGGTGAGGGTTGCAGACTAAACAGCACATGTGAAGTTCACAATCCAGAGGCACAGGCTCACTAAAAGACAGAGACCTAATCATAGGATTGTAGAACGCTTCTCCACACCCCACACCTTGCAACCACATTATTAAAAGCTTATTTATAGCAGTTCCTTTTACCTAGTACATCATGTCTGCCCATCAAAAAAGAAAATTACGAGAAATACGAAGAGGCAGAAAACACAGTTTGAAGGGTCAGCACAAATATAACATCAAGACCAGACTCATATGGCACGGATGTTGGAAGTATCAGACCAGGAATTTAAAACAACTGTGATTATATGCTAAGGGCTCTAATGAATAAAGTAGACAGTTATGCAAGAACACGTGGGCAATGTTAGCAGAGAGATGAAAATTCTAAGAAAGAACCAAAAAGAAATGTTACGGATCAGAAACACCATAACAGAAATGAAGAACATCTTTGATGGGCTTATTATTAGACTAAACGTGGCTGAGGAAAGAATCTCTGAGCTTGAGGATATCTCAATAGAAACCTCCAAAACTGAAAAGCAAACAGAAAAAAGACTGGGGAAAAAAAAAACCCAGAATAGAATATCCAACAACCGTGGAACAACTACAGAAGGTGTAACATATGCATAACAAGAAAACCAGAAGAAGAGAGAAAGGAACAGAAAAAAATATTTGAAGCAATAATGATTGAGAATTTCCCCCAAATTAATTTCAAACACTAAACCATAAATCAAGGAAGCTCTGAGAACACCAAATAGGATAAATGCAAAAAAAAGAACTACACCTACACATATCATTTTAAAGGTACAGAAAATCAAAGATAAAAAATCCTGAAAGAAGCCAGAGGAAAAAACACCTTACCTATAGAGGAGCAAAGATAAGCCTGACATCCAGCTGCTTCTTAGAAACCATGCAAGTAAGAAGAGACTGGGGACTTCCCTGGTGGCACAGTGGTTGAGAGTCTGCCTGCAAATGCAGGGGACACAGGTTCGAGTCCGGGTCTGGGAGGATCCCATGCCGCAGAGCAACTAGGCCCGTGTGCCACAACTGCTGAGCCCGCGTGCCACAACTATTGAAGCCTATGTGCCTAGGGCCCGTGCTCCACAACAGGAGAAGCCACCTCAATGAGAAGCCCATGCACCACAACGAAGAGTGGCCCCTGCTTGCTGCACGCAGCAACGGAGACCCAACGCAGCCAAAAATAAATAAATAAATATATATTTTTTAAAAAAGAATAGACTGAAATATTTTAAGTATTGAGAGAAAAAAAATCACCAACCTAGAAATTTGTATCCTGCAAAATTATCCTTCAAAAGTAAAGGAGAAATAAAGACTTCCTCAGACAAACAAAAACTGAGGAAAATTGTTACCAGTAGATCTGCCTTGAGAGAAACTTTAAAATTCTTTAGAGAGAAGGAAAATGACATAGGTCAGAAACCCAGATCTTCATAAAGAAAGGAAGAGCATCAAAAAAAGAGAAAAGTGAAGGTAAAAGAAATACTTTAATTGTTCTTATTCCTAATTGATCTAACAGACAATAGTTTGTTCAAAATAATAATAGCAACTACATATATATGTATATATGAAATAAATGACAGCAATGAAAGGGACAAGAGGGAGGAATTAGAAATATTTTGTTACTTTAAGGTACCCACACTACCCATTAAGTGGTATAGGGCTATTGAAAGTAGACTTGAATTAACTATAAATGTAAACTATAAATGCAAACTCTTGGGCAACCACTTTAAAAAGTAAAAAAGAGGTACATCTGATATGCTAAGAAAGGAGAGAAAATGAAATCACATAAAATACTCAATTAAAACTGCAAAGGGCAGGGACTTCCCTGGCGGTCCAGCAGTTAAGACTCTGTGCTTCCAATGCAGGGGGCATGGGTTCAATCCCTGGTCAGGGAACTAAGATGATGCAAGCCGCGTGGCACGGCCAAAAAAACCAAAAAACAAAAAAATTCAAAAAACAAGGGCAACAAATAAAAAACAGTGACAAATATGGTAGTTATTAATCTAACTATAACAACAACTGCTTTGGATGGTCTAAATGCACCAATTAAAAGACAGAGACTGTCAGAGTGGATCAAAAAACAAGACCCAACAATATGTTGTCTACAAGAAACCCACTTTAGATATAAAGACACATATAGATTAAAAGTAAATGGATAAAGAAAAATATACCATACTAACACTATCAAAAATTTCAGACAGAGCAGACTTCACAGCAAGAAAATTTATCAGGGCTAAAGAGAGACATTACATAATGATAAAAAGGTCAATTCTCCAAGAAGATATAGTAATCCTTAATGTGCATGTGCAGAACACCAGAGCATCAAACTATGTGAGGCAAAAACTACTAAATTTGCAAAGAGAAATTGATGAGTCCACTATCACAGTTGGAGATTTCAGCACCTCTCTATGAGAAATGGACAGATCCAACAGGCATAAAATTAGTAAGAATACAGAGGAATTCAACAATATCAATCAACTGGATATAATGGACATTTATGGACCACTTCATCCAACAACAGCAGAATACATGTTCTCCTCAAACTCATATGGAATATTCACCAATATAGACCACATTCTAGGCCATAAAACACACCTTAACAAATTTTAAAGAACAAAAATCATACAATGTCTGCTCTCAGAATACAACGGAATTAAACAAGAACTCAATAACAGAAAGATGGTTGGGATATACCAAAATACATGGAGACTAACACTTCTAAATGACACACGGGCCAAAGAAGAAATCTCAAGAGAAGTTTTAACGTATCTTGGGACTTCCCTGGTGGCACCAGCGGTTAAGAATCCGCCTGCCAATGCAGGGGACACAGGTTCAAGCCCTGGTCCGGGAAGATCCCACATGCCGTGGAGCAACTAAGCCTGTGCACCACAACTACTAAGCCTGCACTCCAGGGCCAGTGAGCCACAACTACTAAGCCCACGCTCTGCAACTACTGAAGCCCGCGCGCCTAGAGCCCAGCTCCGCAACAAGAGAAGCCAATGCAATGAGAAGCCCGGGCACCGCAATGAAGATCCAATGCAGCCAAAAATAAATAAATGAAATTTCAAAAAGTTGTAACATATTTTGAACTAGACAAAAATGAAAATACAACTTACCAAAATTTGTGGGATGCAGTGAAAGTAGTGCTTAAAGGGAAATTTATAGCATTGAATGCATACATGAAAAAAGAAGGAAAATCTAAAATCAATCATCTAAACTTCCACCTTAAGAAAACAGAAAAAGAGAGCAAATTAAATCCAAAAGAAGTAGGAGAAAAAAAATACTCGGAATTGCAGCATAATTCAGTGAAATTGAAAATAGGAAATCAATAGAGAAAATCAATTAATACAAAAGCTGATTCTTTAAAAAGATCCATAAAATTGATAAGCCTCTAGCCAGGCTAAGAAAAAAAGAGAGAGAACACAAATTACTAATATCAACACAGGGGGTAGGGAGGTGTCCAGGATGTAGGGGTACTGCAAAGAAAAAAAATGTTGCCTGCTCTTCCAGTTCTACAAGGATCAAGCCATTAGCTACTGCAGTGGCCCACAGACAGTGCACCTGAGGGGAATTCAAGACAGAGAAAAACAGGAAGCATTTTGTGCTTTGGATACAATAGCCCCTACATGGTTAAGACGAGTCCTTAAGGAACATTTAAATGATCCCAGTTTTTCCGTCTTCTTCCCATACACAGAAAAGCACTAAAATCATTAACTTGAGATGTCTGTTCTTTGTGATTAGCAGTAAGCTTTCTATGCTTGACTACATGTTTTTCCCGGCAAAAAGTTCATATACCCTGGCTCCTCCCTTACCTCTCTGGAGCCGTCCCTCAGAGCTATCTGAGAGGTTGTCTCCCATGCTACAGTCCGCAGTAAGGTCCAGGAATAAAAGTGAACTGGTAACTTTTACACTGTGCATTTTTCTTTTAAGTTGACAGTGCTGGGAGGAGGGATCTGAGGCTCTGCCGCCAGTCAGTGCCCCCACGGATGCAGGAACTCTGGATGGCGGGAAAGGTTGGGGTGAGGCGAGTGAAGTCCGAGGTGCAGGGATGAGGGGAGGCGGGGGTCTAGGGTAGGGGAGCGGTTTCGGGGTTGTGGGGAACACGGGGCTGTGGGAAGGCGGGAGTGAGACGGCCCTTCGGCTCTGGGTAGCTGGGAGAGGTGGGACAGGAACTGGGCCGCCAGGAGACGAGATGCGAGGCGCCAGGTCGGGGCTGGGCCGCCAGGGGGCGCAGGCAAACTGAGCCAGGCGGCGGGCGTGGGGCCGGTCAGGGGACGGGGCCTGGCAGGCGTGGGGCCGGTCAGGGGGTGGGGCCGGGGCGGCGCGGGGCGGCGCGGGGCGGCGCGGGGCGGCGCGGGGCGGCGCGGGGCGGCGCGGGGCGGCGCGGGGCGGCGCGGGGCGGCGCGGGGCGGCGCGGGGCGGCGCGTCAGGGGGCGGGGCCTGGACAGCAGGCTGCCTGCAGCCCTGGCCGATTGCGGGGCCCAGGACGAGACCCGGTCACTGGTCTTCTCCACGCTCCACCGCCAAAGCCTGCGCCTTGGGGTCGAGACAGCCGACCCTCAGTTCCCTGCTCGGCAGCTGTCTCCGCCTCTAGGCAAAGCTCTCGGTGCTTCGTTCTTTTTCTCATCACAAAAACAGAACTTTGGTATGGGAAAACAGAGCAAGAGCGGGGAAATCCCTCCACCCCCTTCCGGACCTTTCTGGGCAGAGTACTTTTGGGGTGCATTATGGAGAGGGAGCCCCAGGAGCCACACAGAGAAGTTCCACACTCTTGTACTCTAGGTACATTGTCCGAGGCCCTAACAAAAATAGCATATAGAAGACAGTCCGATGTTTGTAAAAGCAAAAAATGTGAGCTCTTTTTTAGATATATGTAGCGTCCCACAAATATGTTCTACAAATCCGCCTGCGCCTCCCTGGCCGGGCCTTGATCGCGGTGCCGCGGTGCAGCAGGAACCGGGGAGCAAAGACCCCAGACCAGGAGTGCGCTTGGCGGGCTCCTGCTCTCAGGGGCCAGGGTGGGAGATGGGGGCAGCCACTGCACAGGCGGCACGCGATGCCAGGTTATGGCCAGAGCCAGGTGAGCGCTGCTTTAGACCGAGGGCAGGGAGAGACACCCCCTCCCTCGGGGGGAGGGGAACAAAACGAGGACACCGGAGGCCGGACTGACGGGCTTGAACGTCAGCAAGTCAGATGGAAGAGGAGAGAGATGAGGTAGAGCCGAAATGGCTTGGAAGGTCATGGTCAGATCTCCTCACTTCCTCTTAAATGTGCCAGGGAGCCAAGGAGAGGTTTTGAGCCAATTATTTTTAAAATTTGTGACACATCCATGTGTGAGTGTGCCTTGTTTAAAGGCCAAGAATGAAGAATTATCATTGAGAATGTTCTTTAGCAAACCATCTCAGATTGTTGGATGAAATCATCTGGAACATTATTATTCTTGCATTGTGCACCTTCACTTCAAAAGATCATTTGTTAACATTTTCACTGAGCTAAACAACTGCATTAACCTTTCTGTATAAACACTTCCAAGGTGTACTGTTTTCAATCACTGCTCCCCTCTGTTTATTCTAAACTGCTTTTTCTTACTCCAGTTCTTAATTCTGAGTTTTTGTTGTTCGCCAGAGTATTCCCTTGAGTAACTTTTTCCTCAAAGAGAGGCATCCTTTCTGAGTTTTTGCAGCTCTGAAGAAAATGTCCTTTTGTTGGCTTTATCAGGGACCAGCAGTTTGGCCAGGCAGAGAATACTTTAGGTCACAAACTTTTCTCCCAGAGTTTTATATAACTTCTCAACTTCTGTTAACCTAATGGATCATAAAAACCTCAGGCCAAAAAAAATCTTAAGCCACCTGAATGTGCACGCACCCAAGACTGGTTAAATCCATCAGGGGGCAGCCAGCCAATGGAATACTCTCCACAAAAAAAGAACAAGGAAGCTGTTTCCTTACTAATATGGAGAGACCTTGAGACTTCCCTGGTGGTCTAGTGGGTAAGACTCCACGCTCCCAATGCAGGGGGCCCAGGTTCAAGTTCGATCCCTGGTTGGGGGAACTAGATCCCTCATGCATACCACAACTAAGATCCTGCGTGCCACAACTAAAACCTGGTGCAGCCAAAGTAAATAAATAATTTTTTTTTTTTTAATATGGAAAGATCTCTAAAATAAATTAAAAAAAAAAATTTAAAAACCAGGTGCAGAAGAGGTCTAAGGTGTGCTTCCATTTATGTAAAAAAACAGAGGGGTCAGAATATACATGTATGTGCTGGTATGTGCACAAAATATCTCTAAGTATGCAGAGGAAACTAGAAACATTTGTTGCCTCAGTAGAGGGAAAGAGGGTAGTTGCGGGGGTGGTGCGGGGGGGTGCTAGGGAGACTCTTTTAAAAAATTTATTTTATTGAAGTATAGTTGATTTACAGTGTTGTGTTAGTTTCTGGTGTACAGCAAAGTGATTCATTTCTATATATAATCCCAAACTCCTAATCCATCCCTCCCCCACCCTCCCTCCCCCTTGGCAACCACATAGAGAACCCACTATGTCCGTGGGGAGACACTTAATTGTAAAGAACAAAAATGCCCAAAACCTTTTTTATCTATTGAATTTGGATCTTGGGGGTATTCTATGGAGAACAGAAATAAAATACAACGCCTATGCTCTCCTTTAATTTTACTTAAAAATCAGAATAACTGTCACAAATAAAAGCAAGCAAAGCACTGGCACACACTGCTTTCTCTTCAAACAGACTTCCGCACAGAGACCCCAACACACCCCTGTGGTGGACTGGCTGAGACAGTCAGCCATTCGACAGGCCCAGCTGTGGACTCAGCTGCGAGGTCCTCTGACAGCTGGAGAAGCCTCCCTCTCAGTCTGATCGCAGGCTTTTCCATCCGCATTGGAAAAGGGACAGCCTTGCTCCTATCTTGCGGTGCAGGCATTCACCACCTGTAGGTTTTATTTCCCTCCAATCTTGCAGTGAACTTGATCATCTCTTTCCACATGCGCACGCCAGTCTTTCTTCAGCCCAGGGAGATTTCCTTGTTTCCTTCTGTATTTCTTTCCTCCTCCTGCTCCCTCCCCCCACCCCAATACCTCATATATTTACTGGCTCTTCTGCATCTCCCCTGCCTTCCTCTTCTCTTTTCTCTCATAATTATTGTTCCTTTATATTTTTTCTCTGAGTTCTCAGAGAAGCCCATGAGCTTGTTTTCTAATTTCCTGTTCCAGTTCTCTGCTCTGATTTTAAAGCCTCCATGGAGGATTTTCGTTTGGAAATCCTCTTTTTCATCCCCAAGACTTCTCTCTGTTCAGATTATTTCTTCTTCCCAGCCACCGGCCTACTTTTCATCAATGCATTGTCTCTCAAATATCATTTAGAATACAAAGTAGTGTTTTGGGGGGTTTATTTCTGTATTATTATTATTCTAAGTTTTCTATTGCTTCTAGTGCTGTCTCATGGGTGACAGGGCTCCCTCACTGACCCCAGGGCATGCACTTGGGAGTGTCACCATGGGGACATTTGGGAGGCTCAGCCGGAGCCCACAGGGTCTGGGTTGGGTGGGCCACTTTGCCCACTAGGTGTGCCTGGGGCAGGGGACTGGGCCCAGGCCTAGCAAGCCAGGTGGCTCCCTCCCAGGTCCCCTTGCCGGCTCTTGAGCTCTCCCCACCTGTTGGGAACAAGCCACACCCCCTCCCCTTGGGGGCGGTTCTGACCTTGGAGAGGGGTTCCTGGTCGCCCCAGAACGCTGCCTTCTCAGGCATCCAGTGCTTCTCCGGCGGTGGCAAGTCATTGCCCACGGCCAGGGGGTTAAGCGAGGGCAGCAGCCGGCCCCGCCGCGCCTCTAAGAGTGAGAGCTTGAAGCGGCCGCAGGCCCTGACCAGGGCTACCCAGGGCAGCTTGCAGGGCCGATGCGCGCCGTCGCGGATGTGGAGCGAGGACAGCTGCACGTTACTTCTCTGGAGCGCTGTCTTCCCATCCTGGTCCAGGGCTTTTGCGGAGCTGGGGGCGCCCGGGGGCTGGGAGGCCATCTCGGAGCCCGGCCTGGCCACGAACGGTGGCGCCGCGTGCCCGCGCCCCCGCCTTGGGACCCACGCGCCCTTCCTGAGCCCGGACATCTCGCTGCTTCCGCTCAACGCCCAACACGGTTAGCCACAGAAAAATGGACTTCTAGTTCTGGGCGTAAAAGGAATGAGGCCAAGTGTGTGAAACCGGCAGCTCCATCCTCGCGGCCTCGCTTAGGGTCTTCCTGGCTCCGCCTCCCGGAATGAACTGTGTGTCTTCTGCCTTTGTAGGGGTCTCCTGGCCAACCCACTTCACCGTCAACAACAGAGAAACGGTCCATAAATTATAGAATGTGCCCAGGATTAATTAAGATGCAGCTGTTAGGGGTAGGTACACAAAATATATAAGCACGTGAGGGAAATACCTGTCATAATGCCAATGAAATACCAAAGAACAAAATGTCACCTCTTGGGACTCCCCTGGTGGTGCAGTGGTTTAGAATCCGCCTGCCAATGCAGGGGACACGGGTTCAATCCCTGGTCCCGGAAGATCCCACATGCCGCAGAGCAACTAAGCCCGTGCGCCACAACTACTGAGCCTGAGCTCTAGAGCCCATGAGCCACAACTACTGAAGCCTGCGTGCCACAACTACTTAAGCCCGTGCACCTAGAGCCCATGCTCCACAACAAGAGAAGCCACCGCAATGAGAAGCCCGTGCACCGCAACAAAGAGTAGCCCCCACTCGCCGCAACTAGAGAAAGCCCGCGCGCAGCAACAAAGACCCAACACAGCCAAAAATAGATTAATTAATTAATTAATTACTTTTAAAAAACACTTAAAAAAAAAAGTCACCTCTTGTCCGGGAGCAGACTCAATGCTAGAAAATGACTGCATGGAATTATAACAAAAGAGCAAGGGTTGTCAACCCTGGGGGGTAGAAGTAGAAGTGATTTTCTTCCTTCTTTCTCCTTTTACAATTGTTCTGATTTTTCTATGATGTTACTTTGATAATGGAAAAAAACCTCTGCACTCTACTTTTTCTAAAGGTCTCATGAGGGCAGATGAGGCAGCCTCAGAGCAGGGACCCAGGGCTGCAGTGCAAAGACCTGGAGCTTGTGTGACCCAGGGTGTGGGCACACACTCTTCCACTCTTGGTCCCAGTGCTTTTCTCAGACACTTTGGTGGCATCTACCCCAAGAGGCTGAGGCCACCTGCCAGGATCCTGGTACTGTGCTGCCCACTTGGCTCCTGGCCACCAGCACCAACCACATGAGGGAGGAACCACACTCCCCAGGAAAACATGGGAAAGCGACCACCTCCCTCCCACACGGGTCCTTAAGTAAGTCAGACTGTCCTTATCTGAACCTGGCTTTCTTCACGACAAAACCAGAGAAAAGCCTTTGCTTTTCATTTCTTTTTTAAAGTTTCAGGAAATGAAAAATCAAGAAAAAAATAGAAAAATGCCATTTTAATTAAACTGTACAGTCTGAGTTTTTTCCTCTGACACTAACAGATTAAGTTAAAAATAGAAATCAATTTCAGCAACCTTCCAAGGCAAGCTTTGAAATGTCAAGGTTTTAAAAAAAATTATTTTACAGCAAAAATTTACATATAAATACAATCTGTACAATCTATTAACTGAGTGACCAATGAACTTCCATCCGGGAGGAGACCTGGTACTGGGACAGGCCAGGGCAGAATTCAGTTACTGCCTCCTTAGAGGAAGACGCTTCAGCCTAGAAAAGGAAATAAAAGAGAGAGGAGGAAAGTTAGATACAAACGGAAAAACCAAACAGTTCAGTGCGGGAGAAGAATGCCAGGCCTCTCCCTGAGCCAAAGTGGCACAAAATACAGAGGATGACCCACACCATGAAAGAAAGTACCGTTTAATCTGCACTCTTAAGATTCTGTTCCCCCCAAAACACACAGAGAGACTCACTCCTCCACATCTCATATTAAGACCCATTTATAAAAGCAAGTTCTAATCCTGGTTGCACACACCTATCTCACGTATGACCTTTGGGAAGGAACTAAAAACACAAAAAACAAAACCATGTTTGCTCCAGGGCCAAAAGCTCCCGAGCCGTCAGTCTTAAATCTCAGCTTCGTGCACACAAGAATGTTCATGGCGGCTCTACTCACCAAGAAGAGCTGGGTCACACTGACTCTAGATCCCTGCTCTACAGCCCCAAAGTGGAAAACCAAATGCCCCCAACAACGGAACAGATGAATACTCTGTGGTGTATCCCATAAAGGAATACTCTATGGCAATGAGAACGAACCAGCTGCTGCTACGACAATGCAGAGGAATCTCACAAGCCAGATGCAAGAGTTCATGGTACATGCGTCCCTTAAACAAATCTGAAACACAGGCAAGAGTAATCAGCAGTGATAGAAGCCAGAGTGGTTACCTTTGGGGGGTGGGGGTGGGGATGCTAAGTGGGAGGGGCTTCTGGAGTGCTGGTTTATTCCTTGCTCTAGGTATATTCAGGGAGTGAACATGCATGGAGCTGGGAACTTACAGTGTGAATGCACTAAAGAGTGTACTTAACTGTATGTTTCCACATCTGTGAAATTCTAGAATGGGCAAAGCTAACTTACAGGGACAGGAGGAAGATCAGTGTCTGCCGGGGAGGGGATGGAGGGGGAGACTGCAAGTCCATCCAGAACTAGGCTGTGCCGTCACTGAAGGAAAGCAGCAGGGGCCCTTGACAAGAGTGAGACCTCAGCCAGGCGCTGGGGATGCAAGTAAGACCCATGTTGTCGTGACCCTCAAAATGCCCCTTGCAGGAGACAGATGCAGACAGGTAATACACAGAGTGGAGTGAGGCACAAAAGATGGAGGGGCCCCCTCCAGGCTCCCTGGGGAGAACCTAGGAAGCTTAGGGGTGAGGGGCTATGGAAACTATACCTTTAGCAACCACAAGAGTAATATTTAAATACATTTCACACCTCCGATGCTGCATTCCCTCTATCCCAGTCCCCGCCTCAGAGATAAGTGCTCTCAGGGGTGTAAGAACCCCTCCAGCCCTTTTCTACGCAAGGATGTACATACATGTGCATGCGGGGAAATCCAAAGGCCTGAGGACAGCAGTACCAGGCATATACACTGTTCTGCAGCTTCTGGTCTCTAAATGGTAAGTTTTAGATGCCAGTCAGCACACAGCTACCTGCCCACATTTTCTGTCTGCTGTGCTCAGCCCACCCCACCACACCCTCCCGCTGGGCACTGAAGGGCTTCCACGTGTGCAAGTGCAAATGCCTCCCCGCAGGAATGACTCATCACATGGCCCCAAACAGTCAAGGGTGAAAATATCAGGTGTTGGTGAGGGTCAGTGGGCCTCTCTGGGCCTTGCTTTCCCCGCCTGTGAGAGGAGGGGACACAAGTCACAGCTTCTGTGAGGACTAAACGAGCCCACACCCATGGTGTGCCTCACAGTGCCTGGCCCGGCCCTATCACCACTGGCACGCGCCCTGAGGAAAGGGAAACCTGAATCAACACAGCCGCTTCAGGGGAGCTCTGGATTAAACTGAAATGCTCATATCCTTGTTGTTTCTGAACCATGAGAAGGTCCTGTCCACTCTAAAGAAATAAATGAAAAAGAACAAGGCAGCGGCACTTGTCTTTCCAGACGGCAAAATATACTATAAGGCCAGAGTAATTAAAACAGGGTGGATGAAAAAACAGAAAAATGGCTAAGAAACCAGAACAGAGAATCCAGGAACAGATCCACATGGGCATAGGCATTTAGAATCTGATCAAGCTACACCTCCCTTAACAGCCCAGAGCACCGGTGGGGCCGAGTGGCCAGGGCTCACGCCTGCCGTATCCCCCATCACCCTGGGCCCACAGCTGGACTTGCCCTACCTGGTCCCGTGCTGGCCGGGCAGGGCCACCCAGCTGCTCCGGCCCGTGGGCTGGAGGGGAAGGGAAGACAGTGACTTCCAGCCAGGACCATAACAACCTCCAAGACCATCCTCCAACCCGTTCCCTTTGGCTCCTCTGAGGGCCACATGCTAGAGTGGAACAAACTGGGATCCTGAGTAACTTTCTCAATTTAATTTATGCTCCATTGTGCTGTGCCACTGGGTTGAGAGGGTTCTTTTTCATCGCAGCTCGCCTACTCACTCTCACTAATACAACCGGCCATCTATCTGGAGAAAGGTAAGTTGGATGCCTACCCTACTCTGTTCACAAAAAAAAAGGAAAATAAAACAATTCAAATAGGTTAAACACAAACAAAATTACAAAAGCATGAGAACAGTCTATATACATACACAAAATCTTACATTAGGGAAGGCCTTAAAAAGACAAAATGTAAAACATACCAACGACAACACAAAAATTCGTAAAACTGAGTGTTCCCAAAATTAAAGTTTCTGTTCAACAAAGATTGTTTAAAGTCATATAACAGGTAACACTCTAAAACACAAAGGATTAATATCCAGAATTATTTTTTGATTCCTAAAAATCAGTAAAAACAGTACCTAAAAACCAGTATAAAAATCTAACAGAAAACAGAACATTGTGCAAAGGACAGGAGCACATTATTCACAAAAGAGCCCACAGCAAAGGCTGAGACACACAGGAAAGGCTGCTCAGCCTCATTACTGATTCACGAAATGCAATGAAGATGACATGCCATTCTTCACCCACCAGGCTGGCAAACATCTCTGTGCTGTTTGTAACTGATGTAATAACAAGGTGCTTTCATAATTTAAATGGATAGAGCCACTTGTGGAAACAATTTGGTGATATTTATTCCTTCTAAATGTTCATTCCCTCTAGATTTATGCTACATAAAGTTATATTATTTATATTAAAAATGTGCAACAAAATGCACGTGTACCTGTGTGTGTGTGTGTGTGTGTGTGTATGTGTGTGTGTGTGTGTGTGGCTGCGCAAAAAAGTCTTCAGAGTTACAAAGCAACAGATGACAGAGGTTACTGAGGAGAGAAGAGAGATTTGGGGAATTGGTCACCGGCCACTTCAAGCCTTATCTGTAAGATCTGAATTTTCACAATGATAATATATTTACATATTACTTATGCAATTAAAAGTTCACTTTTTAAAAAGCCGAGTTAATGCACAAATTTATCATTTCTGACATTTCCCTCTAAGCAAACACGGCAAGGTTTCAACGAGCCTCTGAGGGTTTCTGAAAGCCTACTGTCTCCTGTCGCCTACCGTCTCAGCAGCTCCTGGGGTGACAGGTCTGCGGCTCCTTCTTCATCGCTCTGGCTGTCACTGCTGTCCGTACTCTCGGAACTACTACTTTTCTCTGACTTTTTATTCTTTTGCTTGCCTTTGTGTTTGTGCTTCCGGTGTTTCTTTTTCTGAAATAAATAAATAAACAAATCAAGGAGAACGAATGGGCGTTTCCCTTCCTAATTCCACGCAGTGGCAGGCTAATGAGGCATTTGGTTGCTGGAGTCATTCAAAAACAAAAAACTTCACTTGGGGGAGCTTTAGCCTAGTGTGGGACAGACCAGGACACACAACTGGGCACACTCTCCACCGTGCATATGCTCACAGAATTGATCTTCTGGCGACAGACACAGCAGAACCAAGCAGGCACAGGCAGGACCCCATCATGACACTCAGCCCCCATCTCATCCAAGGTGACCCTGTCCCCTCCCGTGAACCTGCCTGCTCCATTTTGTTAGCCATATGTGACAAACCACATATCAGGATGGCAAGCTCCCTGGAAAAGCACAAAGAAGAAACTGGTAGAAGGTCAGAGAACAGCACATATTGTGCCGGTGAGAAACACGTGAGTTTGGTTTTCAAATCTGTCAGCACCAGTTTCTTTCCTTTCACTCCAGGGGAACTTCTCTTACCTTCCATGCTCAAGAATCCTTTTTTCTGGTAGCCAAAAGAGGAACTGTTTCTAATCAATTCTACTACTACCCAGATCACTGTGGGTACCCAGCACTAACATTAACTGAATTAAAAGCCTGTGCCATAACTCAAAAGAAGACACAGATGTTGAGACAGCGGTGTCAACAGTGTTCTTTAAAGTGTCCATCACTTCAAATGGCAAGCTACAGACCCATATCTCTATTTGTAATGATGACAAAGTAGTTGAGAAATGTTCAAACTAATACCTTCCTTTAATATTGAACGATAATCAATATCAAATGCTTTTATTCATTATCTAAATAATTATTTTATTAAAAACAATTGTTTTATTAAACACAGTAACTATTCTGTTATTTAATACTCAACCATTACTCTAAGATATTTATTTATTTTATATTTTTGGCCGAGCAACTTGCGGGATCTTAGTTCCCTGACCAGGGATTGAACCTGGCCCCCACAGTGAAATCCCAGAGTCCTAACCACTGGACCGCCAGGGAATTCTCAACTCTAAGATATTTAAATGTCCTTCTTTCCTACTTTTTAATGTTCATGAATAAAAAAAAAAATTTTGAGTACAACTGAATAAATTAAAATATTCTGTCTAAAAGAAAAACAGGACTTCCCTGGCGGTCCAGTGGTTAGACTCTGCGCTTCACGGCAGGGGGCACGGGTTCGATCTCTGGTCAGGGAAGATCCCGCATGACATGCGGTTTGGCCAAAACAAAACAAAAAAAGTTTTTCTGAAAATCGAGGGTTTCCATTGACTATCAACATTTCTGTCAAGGTGTAGAGAGACCTGTGGCCTCCATCTCTTCCTGACTGGCTTCATGGGTCACCCCTGGAGGCTGGTCTGGACGACAGAAGCAGGGGCGTCTGACCCCACACACTGATCCTGGTACACCCAGAAGTCACCTTCTCTTTCTTCCGTCTGTGCTCTTTCTTGGTCTTGTGTTTTTCTTTGTTCTTTTTATGTTTCTCTTTGAGAGGTGCCTCAAGTTTCTGACGAGCATCTGAAACACGAATGGAATAAAGACATTACTATAGGGGAAAAGAAGGCTAAATTACTGAGTTAGGAATCTGACGTAGACGGAATGTTTACCATTAAGGCAGAACTCCTGCCCTGCCTCACTGATAAACAAGCAGATTAGCATATCACGTTGTAGATCTATATTTAGAAACTGCCAGAAACCTAAGACCAGAGTGATTCAACTGGTGTCTGGCCACAGTCTTATCTGCCAGATGAAGATAAAGTCAGACCAGAATGCCTACAAGCCTTCTGTCATTTAACATCCTCAGGTAAACTCAGAGATAGACCAGAGTCTGAATCTGGCTCTGTCAGCAGGTCTGTGATCTTTGGCATGTTGCTAAACCTCTCCAAGTCTGTTTTCCTGTCTGAAAAATGGGGAAAATAAGAATCCCTATCCTTTTGGGGACACAGAGAGGATTAGATGGGACCATGAACATGAATCCCATAGCCCAGAATCTGGCACATAATTGTCCACCCCTCTGACAGCGTCCACCCTTTACAAAAGCACATTTCATATGAGTTTGTCTTATAAGCAGAAACACTAAAAAATTAGCACCAAAACAACATAATGTACATGATCATTAAAAATGACTAAACATGGCAGAAATAGAGACACAGATGTAGAGAACAAACGTATGGACACCAAGGGGGGAAAGTGGCCGGGGTGGTGGTGGTGGTGGGATGAATTGGGAGACTGGGATTGACATGTATACACTAATATGTATAAAATGGATAACTAATAAGAACCTGCTGTATAAAAAAATAAATTAAATAAAATTAAAAAAAAAAGACTAAACAAGTTGCATGCGCTCCACTTCTCCACCTCCAAATTCTAACCAAAACATTTTCATAGGTCATTAACTTCCAGGTCTTCAAACCAGCAGAAAATTATCTATAGCAGAAACAGTGTAAGTCATTAAATCAACTTTTTTCTACCTAAAGAAAAATTCCAAGGTATTTCAGGAGGATGGTTTATTTCCCAAACCCAGTTAACTGATGCCTGCAATTTTCTAGTCCTACAGTTTGGTCAAATATTTCCCAAGTTGACCTCCCCAAACTTTTTTTTTTTTGATGCTAGTTTTTGGAAAATAGCCCATAGACCAAATTAAGTTATCAACTATTACAAGGATATCAAGAACCGTCTGGGAAATGCGCATAAGTAACTTAGCTTTCAAGTGCCGACACTTATTTTAAACTAAAGATCTGAATAATTACACAAATGAGAAATACATTCACCACAATCTTTCAAAACTTCACACATTTGACTCCTCTCTGCTTTCATCTCTTTGAAGGCTGGGTTAATTAACCAAGCCAATATGCATATGTGGGCACTACAGGAAACTATAAAGTAGATAATAGAATTTTATGTCATTTCTATATCTGGGCTCTATTATCAGATGTTTGTTAACTCAGCTTTCAAAGAGATGCCAACCAGTCTAAACATTTTAACATGAGATGTCAGTTTAAGCTGGCACTGAACAGAAGTTGTTAACAGATACTGGGGGAGGAGGAGGGGCTATATTTCCTTCTGAAAGGATTAGTTTTATTTTATTTGCTACATTAGCCAAAGTATAAAGAAGTCTCAGAATATCCTTCTCCCTACAATTCCTATCCCATCTTTGTGCCCTAGATTTTTACTTTTTTATCTCTATACGTGACAAAATTTGAGATACTTAGGGCCCTATCTGTTAAAAAGTTAAAAAAAAAAAATTAAAGGACTCTAAGGCTGAAAAGCAACAGCTATCATTTAGGCACGAGGTGGAAGCACTGATTTTCCAAACGTGGCTGAGAACGGATAAACTAGAAACAAACATATATATTTGGTCAGCCTCATGCTGGATTACGCTGGCAGAGAGAACAATGTGGTTAGAGTTGTCCTATCTTAGGAGAGACTCTGGCCCCAATGCAAACAGATGACATAAGGAGCTCTCGACTCACTGGCGCAGAACACGGGAGGCAGCTGCGGGCCGAACTCCTCTCTTTCATCTATCTGTATCTTCTGAATCGGGAAGAAGGGTGCGGGCTCCTGGGGTGCTGGCTCGCTAGCTGAAAAACACCAGGATATTAATTTTAGATACATGCCAAATATTAATGTGCTTGAGTCTTCAATTAATGTCTGTTTTTACCAGATAGCATGTGCTTTTCGTCAGCACCCCGCATAACTAGCTCACACCAGGTGCTGAGGACACAGCAGTGAACACACGGGCCCAACCTCTGACCTCCTGGACATTTGAGCTGGGATGTCGGCCACACAAGGGCACCTGCAAGCAGGTGCCCCAGGGGCTGTACCACAGGGGTGGCGAGGGTACTTGTGGCACACACTCCACATCACCTGAGACCTAAAAGGTTGAAACACCATCGGGACTTCCCTGGCAGTCCAGTGGTTATGACCCCGTGCTTCCAATGCAGGGGGCGCGGGTTCGATCCCTGGTCAGGGAACTAAGATCCCACATGCCGCGTGGCACGGCCAAAAAATAAAAACAAAAACAACAATGTGATTAAGCCAGCCAAGATGACTAAATACAATATCGCAAAAACTGAAATAAACAAATAAATAAAAATAAAAGGTAGAAACACAACCTCGAGGAAGGGCCATCTCAGGAGAATAAAGACTTACAAACAAACAGGATGTACGGCTTCCCTGGTGGTGCAGTGGTTAAGAATCCGCCTGTCAATGCAGGGGACACGGGTTCGAGCCCTGGTCTGGGAAGATCCCGCATGCCGCGGAGCAACTAAGCCTGTGCGTCACAACTACTGAGCCTGTGCTCTAGAGCCTGCGAGCCACAACTCCTGAGCCCACGCACCATAACTACTGAAGCCCGTGTGCCTAGAACCCATGCTCCACAACAAGAGAAGCCACCACAATGAGAAGCCCGCACACTGCAACCAAGAGTAGCCCCCGCTCGCTGCAACTAGAGAAAGCCCGCATGCAGCAACGAAGACGCAACGCAGCCAAAAATAAATAAATTAATTAATTAAGGAAAAAAAAACAGGATGTAAGACTATGTCCCAGTTCAGAAGGCTTCATTTCACTCAAAATAAATCATCAAAGAGGAGAAAAATTGAATATAAACAAATTATCGTGTTCACATCAATAATCTCGTTTTTTAAAAAGAGATGATTAGGTTTTCAGAGAGAAGAGAGAAAGATGGGGAAAGTCCGAAAAAATATGCATCAAAGCATTAATGGTGGTTATCTCTGGGGAAGGGCGAATTCCCAGAGACTTAAGCTTTCTACATTTCTTTTCTTTTTTTTTTGGCTGCGTCAGGTCTCAGTTGTGGCGTGTGGGATCTTCCATTTTGGCGTGCGGGCTTCTCTCTAGTTGTGGCACGGGCTCCAGAGCGCACAGGCTCAGTAGCTGCACCACTTGGGCTCTCTAGTTGTGACGTGCAGGCTCAGTAGTTGAAGCGTACGGGCTTAGTTGCCCCGTGGCACGTGGGATCTTAGTTCCCCAACCAGGGATCGAACCCGCATTCCCTGCATTAGAAGGCGGATTCTTAACCACTGGACCACCAGGGAAGTCCCTATATTTCTATATTTTTAAACTTTTCAAGTAATATATGACTCTGTAATAAAAAAATAAGTTGTTTTTTCTCACAAAGAAAGAAATAGGCTGACATTTGCAATCACCTAAGAACAAACAGTATTTTATATCTCTATGTAACTTTTTGGTTAAAGGCCCTCAGAAATTAAACCCAAGTCCACCACAGACTGAAAGGGGCAGGCAGAACAATCTAAAACTGAGACGGGAAATTCTGTCCATCCACCCAAGCATCTGAAAAGTCTCCCACCCTTGCAAGCACCAGACAGCCTCCTTTCCTATGCCCAAACTCCTGGCTGGGGTAAACAGAACAAGTAGGACAGGCTACTGACCAAGTGTTAGACTCACTGTAACGAGAACAGACACCGTCTACCAAGTGCTACTTATGTGCCAGGCAATGCCCATCTGACGGCTGTTCCAGAGCATACAATCTGCCCTACAGAGAGGAAAAGCAGGAAGAAACCCTGTATATGTCATGACCAAATGTCTTCCACTAATCCTGGCACCTCATCAGCAACCAGGTTAAAAAAAGAAAGAAGCTATTTTTTAAATGAAAATTTTACTATTTTTTAATTCTTCTCAACTAGGATAAGTAGGAAAATCAATATTATCAAACACATCTTTACATCCTAAAAATATACCAGAGATTTACAGCAGATAGAGAAAAAAAAAAAAAAAAAAGAACTCTGCTCCACCCCATTTAAAGATACAAAAGATTATAAATCATAGAAATATTTTTTTGAATCCGTCTACTAAGGCAAGGAAACAAAAGCAAAAGTAAATAAATAAGGGACCTTCCTGGAGGTCCAGTGGGTAAGACTCTGCACTCCCAATGCAGGGGGCCCGGGTTTGATATCTGGTTGGGGAACTAGATCCCGCATGCGTGCCGCAACTAAAAGTCCGCATGCCACAACTAAGGAGCCCACATGCTGCAACTACAGAGCCAGGGAGCCGCAACAAAGGAGCCTGCCTGCCGCAACTAAGAGCCAGTGCAACCAAATAAATAAATATATAACTAAATAAATATTTTTTAAAAACCGAAAAACAAATAAGACCTAATTAAACTAAAAAGCTTTTGCATAGCAAAGGACACCATCAACATAATGAAAAGACAACTACTGTATAAATCTTGTTGTGTTTTTTTTTTTTCCGTCATCCTGGTTTTGATATCACCTCACACTTGTCAGAATGGCTACCATCAAACAGACCACAAATAACAAATGTTGGTGAGGATGTAGAGAAAAGAGAACCCTTGTACATTGTTGGTGGGAATGTAGATTGGTGCAGCCACTGTGGAAAATAGTATAGAGGTTCCTCAAAAAACTAAAAATAGAACTATCATGTGATCCAGCAATTCCACTCCTGGGTATATTTCCAGAAAAAAACCGAAAACTCTAATTTGAAAAGATACATGCACCCTAATGTTCACAGCAGCATTATTTACAATAGCCAAGATATGGAAGCTACCTAAGTGTCCATCAACAGACGACGAATGGATGAAGAAGATATGGTGTATATACACAATGGAATCCTACTCAGCCATAAGAAAGAATGAAATTTTGCCATTTGCAACAACATGGATGGACCTGGGAGGGTATTATGCTAAGTGAAATAACTCAGACAAAGAAAGGCAAATACTGTATGTAATCACTTACATGTGGAATCTAAAAAATAAAACAACTGAATGAATATAACTAAACAGAAACAGACTCACAGACATAGAAAACATACTAGTGGTTACCAGTGGGGAGAGAGAAGGCGGGAGGGGTAAAAGAGGGGTAGGGGATTAAGTGATACAAACTATTATGTATAAAATATATAAGACACAAAGATATATCGTACAGCACAGGGAATATAGCCAATATTTTATAACAACTTTAAATGGAGTACAATCTACAAAAATTTTGAATCACTATGTTGTACACCTGAAACTAATATAATATTGTAAATTAACTATAATTAAATAAAACTTTTTTTAACTTAAAAAATACAAAAGATTAAAACATCATCAAAAAATCATCAATTGCTAATTATCCTGGTTCCAAATTACACACTAAATGAAGAAAGCAGCTTCTCTAGAAACATCATTGTTTTCTTTTTTAGATCCCAAAGTCTAAAGTATTTGACATACCTTGCGCCACAGATGACGTCTCCACCAAGTCAGTCTCTTGGGAACCTTTGACGTCGGCTTCCCGGGTACCCTCCTGATCATCCTCACTGTCGCCCTGCTCATCCTCAGAGGATGAAGACTTTTCATCTGAGGAGCTGGCAAAGATGGCTTTGAATAAGTCCATGGATGGGCGGCTACCCTCTCCTTCAGTCTGTGAATCCACACCTTTGTTTACCTGTATTAACAGTGAAATAACAGTCAGAAATGAAGAACCAAGGGTGAAAGGAGCCACGTGTTCTAGAACATGGCACCCGTGCACACACACACACACGCACGCATGCATACATATGCACACATACTTATGTTTGCGCTCATTTACATGGGTCTCCACACCCACGCACTGCCTAACTAAACAATGATCACTCACATGGCATCATTTTTGTGGTGCTTCTGACTCAACACCTGTAGATTGTGCTGACTGGTAGAAGCAGCTGAAGCTACACACGGAAATAGGTCATTAATCAGAACTGCAAAGGACCCAGAAAAAGGCAGTAGGGACTAGCACAGTGCCTCTGTCCTGTTTTCAAAAGTCTATCCGATGGGCTTCCCTGGTGGCGCAGTGGTTGAGAATCTGCCTGCTAATGCAGGGGACACGGGTTCGAGCCCTGGTCTGGGAGGATCCCACATGCCGCGGAGCAACTAGGCCCGTGAGCCACAACTACTGAGCCTGCGCGTCTGGAGCCTGTGCTCCGCAACAGGAGAGGCCGCGATAGTGAGAGGCCCGCGCACCGCGATGAAGAGTGGACCCCGCTCGCCGCAACTAGAGAAAGCCCTCGCGCAGAAACGAAGACCCAACACAGCCAAAAATAAATAAATAAATTTATAAAAAAAAAAAAAGTCTATCCGAGCCTTCAGAGGTCCCACATGAAAGGCAGTGAAGACAGTGTACTCGTTTAAAAGTTCTGAAGAGAAAACTGGGGGCCTCCACACAATGGGGAGGGCACCGAGAACAAGCCAACAAAATGGTCCTGGAGCTCCCCTCTGCAATTGCACGTCACCCTTCCTAAAAGCAGCCCAGGTGTGGAGAGTCAGGTTCGCCAATAAAGAGGCAGTGACTTTGTATACACTCCATTCTATAAACAAGGAGCAAAGGTATGAAGAAGACATGGCTCCCACATCCTAACAGCTAATCACCAGACAGACATGGGGTGATCTAACGTGCTAAGTGTGAACAGCAGCGACGAGAGAGCCCAGGACTGGCCTAGATCAGAACCCACTCCAGTCCTTCCATTTTACCACTGAAGAACGTGGGTCAGGGGCGACAAGAGCCTCTGTCAACGATGCACGCATGCTACGTGCCCAGGGTGGGTCTGGACTCTACCACCAGCTCTCCTTGCTCTTGGCCTGGGGTCCCTCCCCAGTTCCACACTGCCTCCAATTTCTGAAGCAGAGTTACAAATACGCACGTGAGGAAAACCGATACAAGATAGTGGAATTTATGATTTTAAAAGTAAACCCTTTTCATAGAAAAAAATTAAGGAAGAAAAGCATACCATTGCCCACTAAAAATAACCAGGACACCTTGGAGTAAGGACTGATTCTAGAGCTGGGGCTGAGAAATAAAAAGATGAGGCCAGAACATCTTACTGTGCCCAGAAAGTGAGGACATGCTCAGCGCGTAAAAGGGACATTTCAACAGGACACAGAAGCCAACCTGAAGGGGCTTCAACTAACCAAACTAGCACAATTGGAGCATTAAAATAAATAATGATAGTACTGAATTATCCCTCTGGATAAAATAGGAAACCGTGGGTCCACAGTGACATGAATAGTTTGATGAAGGACAGGGTATTTATATATTTCAAAGCTCTTAGATGTGTATTAAAGATAAAGTACAAATTAATAAGAAATGAATAAATAAAAGTACTTAACTACAAAGGGGAAAAGACTGACTTCACAGTGGAGAAGTCTGGCAGACACCACCTTACTCGAATAATCAAAGTGAACATCAGTAACGGGAAAAATCATCATCGTGTTCTACTTGGCAGGACACAACAAAAGCACAGCGGCATCCCTTCTGAGGTGTTCCTGCCAAAAATGCAGAACCAGAATCTAATCCTGAGGAAACGCCTGATGAGCCCAAATTGAGGGGTATTCTACAAAATTCTGGCCTGTAATCTTCAAAAGTATCAAGATCACGACTCCGTGCTCCCAATGCCGGGGCCACAGGTTCGATCCCTGGTCAGGGAACTAAGATCCCACATGCCGCACGGCTTGGCCAAAAAAAAAAAAAATTAAATTAAAAAATTTAAATTTCATTTTTAAAATAAATTTTAAAAATAAATTTAAAAGAAAAGTATCAAGATCATGAAAGTCAAGGGAAGACTGAGGAACTGTTCCAGACTGAAGGAGACTAAAGAGACATGACAGCTAAATGCAACAAGTGATGCTGAGCTAAATTCTTTTGCTATAAAGGACATTATTAGGACAACTAGTGGAACTTGAATGGGTCTGAGGATTGGACAGTAGTAATGTATCAATGTTAACTTCCTGATTTCGATAGATGTACTGTGCTTATATAAGAGAATGCCCTTCTTTAAAGGAAACACAGATGTGACAGGGCATCTGGTTGGCAACTTATACCCAAGTGGTTCAGGAAACAAAATTATCTGTACTGTATTTAAACTTTTAAGATTGTTTCAAAATTTTAAAAATTATAGAAAATGTCAGGAAGATCACGAAGAGGAGGAGCTCAAGAGGGTGATCCTATATAGTGGTTTATGTACTTCTCGCTCACCTCTGAGCTCATGGATCTGATTCTATGAGCAAATCAAAGCCTCTGATAACAGAACTATGGGATTAACTACCAGCCAGGTCCCAGACCAACCACCAGGAAGAGCACATACAGGAAAGATGTGAAGAGTACTATAAAGGCTTTGAAAACGGAAGGACATTTCAACCAAGATGGGTTGGAACTTGTAGCCTGAACCTAATTAGGTCGATTGTCTGCTAAAGCAAAATAAAACAACAAAACAAAAAGTCAACATTCTCCTTAGAATTTAAACAAGACCCAGGGTCTCATTACATAATATTCAAAGTATCCAGAGTACAAGCCAAATTTACTTGGTATACAAACAACCAGGAAAATTTCAACTTGCAGAAGATAATCAACAAACACCAACCCCAAATGACAAAAACCAAAACGACAAAAATGTTGGAATTACGAGACAGACTTTAAAGCAGCTATTGTGCTCCAAGAATAAAGACAAATGAAGAAAAGATTAAAAAAGGTCTCAGCAAAGAAATAAAAGATATAAATACAATAACCCAAATGAAAAATTCACTGAATGGGCTCAATAGCAGAATGGAGATGACAGAGGAAAGACTCAGAGAACTTGAAGACAGATCAATTGAAATTATCTGATTTAAACAACAGAGAGGAAAAAAAAGAGAGTGAAAACCAGAACAGAGGCTCAAAGACCTATAGGACGAATTCAAAAAGTATTACATTTATGTCATCAGAGTCTCAGGAGAGGCGCGAGAGTGTGGTGCAGAAAACATATTTGAATAAAATAATGGCTGAAAATGTCTCAAATTTGGTCAAAGACAAACTTAATGATTCAAGAAATTCAGAAAACCCCAAACAAAATAATCTCAAAGAAATGCACACCCAGATATATCATTACCAAACAGCTAAAAACCAAAGACAAAGTGAAAATCTTGAAAGCAGCCAGAGGAAAAGTCACATCACTACAAGGACAGTAACAACAATGTGAACGACCGTAGGTTTCTCATCAGGAACCACAAGGCCAGACGGAAGTGGCACAACATTTTTAAAGAGCTAAAAGAAAAGACCTGTTGACCCAGAATTCTACATCCAGCCAAAACACCCTTTAGGAGTGAAGATGGAATACAGGATATTCTCAGATCAAAGAAAATTAAGGGAATTAGTTGTTGGAACTGCTGGAAAAGAAATGCTACAGGAAGTTCCTTAGACAGAAGGAAATGATAAGAGACGGAAACCTGCGACTTCCCTGGTGGCCCAGTGGTTAAGACTCTACACTTCTACTGTAGGAGGCACGGGTTCAATCCCTGATCGGGGAACTAAGATCCCACACGCTGTGCAGCATAACCAAAAAATAAAAGAATTAAAAAAAAATTTTTTTAAAAGAGGGAAACCTGGAACTTCAGGAACAGAAATGATAAATATCCAAGTAAATCAAATAGACCATTATCTCCTCAGCAGTTCTCTAAAATGTGTATAACAACTGAAAGCAAAAATTTAAATATTGTCTGATGAGGTTTTCATTATATATATATACACTGTAACATATAAGACTACAACATAAAGCAGGGAGAGAAAAGGGACAGTAAGGATTGTCTATTCCACTTGAAGTGGTAAAATATCAATCCTAAATACATGGTGAAAAGGTTAAGTATGTATATTGTAATCCCTAGAGCAATCACTGCAAAAATAGAGTAAAAAAATATATAATAGATAAATTCAAATGGAAAACTAAAAATTATTAAAGTGATACAAAAGAAGGTAGGAAAGGAGAAAGAGAGAAACAAAAAAGAGTGGGAACAGAAAACAAACAATAAAACTGCAGACCAAAATCCAAATTACATCAACAAGTTACGTTAAATACAAATGGTCAAAACATACAAACATTAAAACATACAGATTATCAAAATGTATTTAAAAATAAAGCACCTATGACAATGACATGTTGCTTATTAAAAACCCACTTTAGGGCTTCCCTGGTGGCGCAGTGGTTGAGAATCTGCCTGCCAATGCAGGGGACATGGGTTCGAGGCCTGGTCTGGGAAGATCCCACATGCCGCGGAGCAACTGGGCCCGTGAGCCACAACTACTGAGCCTGAGCGTCTGGAGCCTCTGCTCCGCAACAAGAGAGGCCGCGATAGTGACAGGCCCGCGCACCGCGATGAAGAGTGGCCCCCACTCGCCGCAACTGGAGAAAGCCCTCACACAGAAACGAAGACCCAACACAGCCAAAAATAAACATAATAAATAAATAATAAATAAAAATTAAAAAAAAAAAAACCCACTTTAAATATAATCTAATAGATTAAAAGTGAAAAGATGGAGAAATACACACTATGCAAATAATCAGGGATAAAGAGTAATATTACATAATGATGAACGGGTCAATTCATCTAAAAAAATATAACTATCCTAAATGTGTATGCACCTAACAAGAGAGTTTCAAAATACATGAAGCAAGCACTTAGGAATAAAGTTTGATAGTTTCTTATAAAGTTACATCCATATTTAGCTCTTACCCAGTAATCCCACTGTTAGGTATTTACCCTAGGGAAGTGTAAACTTATGTTCATATACAAATTTGCACATGAATATTCATAGCAGCTTTATTTATGACAGCCAAAAGCTGGAAACAACCATATGTCCTCAAAGAGTGAATGGACCAAGCTGTGGTGCACCCATACAGTGAAATATCATTAAACAATCAAAAGGAAGGAACTACTGATACACACACAGTACTGATGAATCTCAAACGTATGACACTGAGTGAAAGAAGCCAGTTTCAAAAGGCTACATATGTATATCGTCTGATTCCATTTATATAACGTTCTGGAAGGAGCAAAACTACAGAGACAGAGGAGAGATCAATGGTGGACCGGGGCTTGGGGTGAGGGGAGGGTATGACTATGAAGGGACAGCATGAGGGGGTTTTTTGGGGTGATGGTATCATTCTGCATCCTGATTGTGGTAGTGGTTTCATGAATCTACATTTGTATAACAACTCATTGAACTGCGCTTTTTTTTTAAGTCAAGTTTAATGTATGTTAATTTAAAAAATAATTTTAATGAGGCTATTAGAAATAAAACCAACTTTTTATTAAGTTCAACTCAACTATTAAAGCAGTAATTTTTTAAAAAATCCAACGGATATTTTCTCTATACTCTCCACAAAAGGGATTACTTGTTACTTGAAAAATCGTATTTTCTATACAATACACTGAATTTTGTTTCAGTGGTTGATGCTAAGTGAAAGCCATTCTAGGCAGAGAAGTTTATAACCTCTCCTCAAATGATTAAGGCTATGACCGAAATTGGTGAATTGTACAGCAGATGTTGGTAAACTACTGCCCATGGGCCAAATCCAACCCACTGCCTGTTTTTGTAAATAAAGTTTTACTGGAACACAGATGTACTCAATTTTTTTCATATTGCTTGTGGTTTCTTTCACACTCAACAGCAAAGGTGAATAGTTGTGATACTGTATGGCACACAAAGCCTAAAATA
The DNA here is from genome assembly GCF_028021215.1 of Eschrichtius robustus. Lineage (NCBI taxonomy): Eukaryota > Metazoa > Chordata > Mammalia > Artiodactyla > Eschrichtiidae > Eschrichtius > Eschrichtius robustus. The sequence continues at coordinate 51,520,516 of NC_090842.1, read as the reverse complement.
TTTAATATCTGGCCTTTCACAGCAAGAGTCTGCTGACCACTGCTATCGAATAACAAAAAGCATCACCACAGGGAGAGGCAAAGGCCACAGTCAGCCTGGCAAAGAGAACTTGAGAGCCCCAAATACCTTATCTGAGACTGATTCCATTGTATGCTCTTCCTCTTTGTTTACTAATGGACTGGACTCTTGTTTAGGTGGACCAACTTTTGATCTAGCCAGACTTAAAAATTCACTAATGGAATCTTCTTTCTTTTCTTGTTTAGATGTATCCCATCTGGATGGTTTTCTTGATTCTGAAAGGTAGGACATAGACCTAACATTAGAATTAGCAAGCAAAAGGCAAGCTCTGCATTATGGTTCTTTAATTCATTCAAGAACATCAGCGAGCCTACTATGTATGGTCCAGGCACTGTGCAATGTGCTGGGAATGTGGCAGATGCTGAAGCAGAGCTCCAACCCAAAACAGTGTATATCTGGACCACTTCAGCATGAGCTAATGTATTCACATGAACGATTCTTTTAATGGAAGGAGAGTTCACACTACATGTACCCCTATGACAAGATGACCCTTTACTTCTGTCTTCCCGACAGGCTAGGGGTTGAGACCATGGACCTGGGGGAAGGCCTACTCACTGTCGGGACCTTGGTGCTGTGCAACTTTTTCACTTGATGCTTGAGTTGCAGGTGAGGAAGCTGTCTCTGGGACTGTCAGAAAGTTGAAGACTGAGTATTTGTCACGTTTCACTCTTGGTAAGCCAACTAAAGTTGAACTGGGGGTTGAAAAGGAAACATATATATAAATAATTTTAATAACAACTTGTGAGGATAAAATCCAGTTCCTATAAGGCTGTCCATCTCATGTTTTTCACCAGTAGCTCTTCTACTTGGCTGAAAAGGTCCCTTAAGATGTTTTTGCTTCTCAAAGCAATTTTAGAATTTGGAATGTCTGACTTTAGGAGCCATGAGTTTTTTATTATTATAGTAAGAGCTAGAATTTAACTTTTTTTTTTTTTTAATTTATTTATTTTTGGCTGCGTTGGGTCTTCGTTGCTGCGCGCGGGCTTTCTCTAGTTGCGGTGAGTGGGGGCTACTCTTCATTGTGGTGTGCGGGCTTCTCATTGCCGTGGCTTCTCTTGTTGCGGAGCACAGGCTCTAGGCGCATGGACTTCAGTAGTTGTGGCTCGCGGGCTCAGTGGTTGTGGCGCACAGGCTTAGTTGCTCCGCGGTATGTGGGATCCTCCCAGACCAGGGCTTGAACCCATGTCCCCTGCATTGGCAGGCAGATTCTTAACCACTGTGCCACCAGGGAAGCCCTAGAATTTAACTTTGACAATGGATTTCCATGAAGGAAAAGTTCCACTGCCAAAAATATACCTCAATTTTCTGACAAAGTCTCTGATTCAACTGTATATGCTTTCTTGTGGTGTTCACAATCAAATAAGAAGGTACTGAACTTGTATAGAGAATCAGAAAACATAAGTTTCATTTTAAATGTAAACTCTCTGTGTGTGATTAAAAAGGTGGCAAATTAGACAGACATTATGTTTTTGTAACTTGGTGTATCTGAGTTTCCTATCTTTGCTACCTGGATGTCTGCTTTTTTTTTTTTTAGTAATAAATTAATACAAGTTAAATCTGCAAAGTCTGCAGCTCCAAGCATTTACAAGTAAGTTCATCTAGAAAAAGGAAATTTAAATGAATATGTAGGTGGAGAGTTAGCTTTAATACAGGGGAATAAGTACTGATGTAAGGGCAGGTTTATCCAACTTACCTTGGATATGGGTCAGGGACATTAAACCTCTTACACAGAAGCTTGTCAGGGTGCCACTCAAATGTGTCTCGGGTAAGCTTCCCAAACAGCTTCATCTTCACAGCTGACTGCTTGTCACTGACGTCATTCTGGGAAAAGACAGTCGTCTGTTTCATCAAGTGGCCACACAACTGACCTGTCTGCTTTTCCATTTACAAGTTTGCAAACAATCTTCCAAAATTTCAAAACAGCTTATGCTACACTTCTGCTAAAGTACACTGGAAGCTAAAAGCATAAAGCCATTTCTTATTCTACAGTGCCATGTGTATTTTGATCTTTTCAATGAGGGATTTAACGTTTTTGGCTATACAGTGTTTTAATTTTAAAATTCACCACATAGGGAATGATGGCGACAGACCTCTTGGTCCCGAGGGACTTCCACCTGATCTGAATCGTCTTCCATCTTGGCATGAGTGAACCGGGAGGACAAGGTCGAATGGGAAGACACATACAGCAGGGCTGCCTGAGCAAACTCATCCCGCTCACGGCGTCGCTCCCACTCTGTCATACTGGGATCAAGACAACATTCCAGAGCATCTATGGTAGAGAACAAGAAACTGCTTCACTCCTAGGAAAAATGGAGAACTTAAAGGAGAACATCTAGTGGGCACCACTGTATCCCTGTAGTTTTCACCAGAGGAAACACATAATCATTATCCTGGTTTTTAAGAGCATGGCGGGAGGTACTTGGCAGGTAATATTGCTCCCTCCCTCAAAATGATGCTTTTATTGAATTCTGTCTACTGCATGTAACAGAGAAAAACATTTGGGGATTAATGCTTGATTATATTTTCAAAGCAAGGAACTTATTACCAGTCCCAGACAGTGAAAATTCATCCCAACTATATTCCTAAGTTTGAGCAGAAAACACTCCTTTCTCTAACTTTTTTTTTTTTTAATTTAACATGTAAACACTAGGGGTGTGGAATCTTAGTGGGGAGTTAAGGCACAGTACACAAAGATCTGCTTTTGAAAACCAACCCCTCTAATTTGCTGACAAGCTCTCACAAGGACTACTGCGTATAAGAGCAATCTCTTGCCTCAATCTTGCCATATTTACTTCATAGATCATAGAGTGACTTTTTCCCCATGTAAGGGTTCAACAGCCAACTATCTTGGTAACTTAAATTTTAGACTATGATTTAGAGCTAGATGGTTAGGATCTTAAGACAGAGTGGGAAATGACCTTGTTCTCGTGGCAGGAAATGCAACCCTTACACAGAAGTCAAGCATTTGCAAACAGTAAATGGTCTGTAATTTAGCATTAGCCACTGCCAAGGCACACTCTCTACTTAAACTGCTATCTTTGGGACCCGAGATACAGAGAAACACAGACTAATTGTTCTTGCTTTCTCATGTCAAGAGCCAGGGCCTGAAATCTTTACAGTGTTCACAGCAGGGCAAAGTAAAACACTGCCAGAGCAGGATACCTCAATTCTGAATCTGGGTCTAGGGTCAGAACAGCAAGAACACTACCACTGGCGACACGTGGGAGGCCCAGGCCTAGCACCCACCTTTCTGACCCCGTTTCACATTTACTAAAAACTCTTCATATCGTTTTTGCTTTTCTGGCTCTTTTGCGAAAGGTTTGAAGTTGCTGGCTCTTACGGGGGCTGTGCCACCACTCAATGCCATGTGCCAAGAGCAGTGTCCGACGTCTGGAGAGGAGGGCTGGGGTCTGCTGCTAGAGGCATTTTGGGCCAGACTCCTGGCCTTGAGTTGAGCTGCTTTAAGGTCAGTTGCCTGCTTCATTTCTTTGAGTCTCTCTTTATCTTTTTCGGACAGAAATTCTAATACTGAAGTAGGTGCCCCTAAAAAAGAAACAATAATGGCAAGAGATGAAAAGTACCATAAGACATCTATACTCACATATCTCTCTACATACATTTTCAATATCACAAATTTATGTAATTGGAGGGGAGTATTTTACATTTAGTGTTTCATCTGTATTCATACTATCCCTATGAACTAGACAGTAATAAAATAATGACACACCTATTTTATAGTTGGCAAAAGTGAAGGTTAGTACTTGGATGTTTATAACGCCAGTAAGTGGTCCTAGAATGAGGAACCTGACATCCCAGACTCCAGACCTCCAGTCTAGGGCAACCACCATCTCCATGGTCCTGCCCAGCACAAGCCCTGGCTCAGAGCACAGCTACCCATCAAACACTCACGCGTGTCACAAATGCTCACTGAGCACCCACTGCCAGGCCTGGGGCTGGGAGAGTAACACAGATGAGGTCTTGCTCTCGCTAGTGAGGGAGACGGACATTAAAGAAACCACGAATCAACACCAGAGGACCAGCACGAGAGGAGGACGGTGGGGAGAAAAAAACAGGGCGACCTATGTGAGAGGGCTGGTCACAGGGGCAGAGGGAGAGATAACTAGCTTAAACAGTGGGCAGGGAAAGCCTGGAAAGGCCCTCTAAAAAGATAATATCTGAGGTAAGTTCTAAGTAAAAAGAAGGAGCCGGGAATTCCCTGGCGGTCCAGCGGTTAGGACTCCGCGCTTTCACTGCCGAAGGCCCAGATTCAATCCCTGGTCGGGGAACTAAGATCCCACAAGCCACAGCGCAGCCAAAAAAAAAAAAAAGAGCCAAAATGTGAGAGAAAAGAGAGGCAGAGGAAATATGAAGGCCCCGAGGCGGCACCATGGTCGGCAGGTTCAGAGGGCAGGAGGGAGAATCATGAGGCTGGACCACAGGGGGTTCAGGGGAAGTGGTGTAAGCTGTGGCCTGAAAGGTAGGCAGGGTGGGGTCCACAGGGCCCTGCGGGCAGTCTGGACTTTTCCTTAGTGTGAGCAGTACTGGAGCGTTTTAGTGGGGGCAGGTGGGGAGTGATACATTTGGCTGCTGTTAAAGGGAACAGGCTGCAGAGAAAAAGGAAGGGAACTAAGGAGACCGATGAAGGGCTGCTGCAATGATCCAGGTGAGAGAATATGGGCGCCGAGACCAGGGTAGAAGCAGCGGAAACGAAGAGAAGTGGAAGGGGTCCCCTCGCATGATGAGGGTAGAGCTGAGAGGACTTGCTGAGGGACTGGGTAGGGAGGGGGAGGCAGGGAAAGAAAGGAGCTAAGAATTAGGGTTCCTATGTTCTGGGCCACGCAGTGGGTCACTGGTGGTATCATTTACCGGGAAGGAGAAAGCTGAAGAAAGAGCGACTCTGGGGAAGGAAGCGGGCAACCAAGAGCTCTCTTTTGGTCTGTTGTAGCTGAGGCACCTGTTAGGCTCCCAAACGGCAAGTCCACCTCTCATAGTGGGTCTCTCGGTTCCAGCCTACAAGGGGATTCTCCACACCTATCCATCCTTTCAGACACACTCATTCCTTTTAGGCTTTCAGGAAAAGAGCAACAGTACCCTTTTCCCCTGAGAAAAAAAACAATACGTTCCCAGGCTGTGCAGAAAAAGTGAAGGTACACATGGCCCTAGTCTTTGCTCCATTCTTGGGACAATTATCAGAAGTCTGAAAACTGCTGCACTTAAGACTGGGTTTATAATTTTAATGACACAACTCAACTGATGGTGGGAAAACAACAAGTAAAGGATGTGTACACTGTTAACTACGCCATTCACAATAAACAATTTTATTCCCACAGTTTGGGAGTACAAAATTATGTAAAAAACTTCAGTGGGAAAATGACTTTCCATTTTGATTTGGATAACTCAGATTATTATAAATGTAATGATTTTAATCTTCTCTGTGGCACGTACCTTGAATAGGCGTTTCTCCTAGCAACTCTCCCCGCTTGGAGGCATTCAGTTGGTGCCTACTATGTGTCCCTGGGTCATGTGTTGGCTTTCCAGCTGACTCTGATAATACCTGAAGTAAGTGGGAGTTCTCTGAGGTTGCAGCCACAACAGGTCTGAAATAATGCACAGGTCGATAGTCTCTTGGCAATTCAGGTGGTGGATAAATCTTATAAAAACAAAACAAAACAAAACTCAGAACATACAGGCTGCAAGGTGATCATGTTTCATTTAACCAAGAAAACTCATTACCTGTGAGCGTGGTTAACGCCACCCTTTCCCAGGCTAGCACCTGGCAGGGAGGCAGCACCGGGAACAGCCTGCCCAGGTGCCCCACCAACATCCGTCCTGGATCTGGAGGGTCACCAGAACCACACTGTTCTCGTGGCCAGACATTTTAAATATCACCCCTGACCACTCTACTCAGAGATGCTAACACGCATGTTTTATATGAGAACAATAACGATAACTATAGTTACTACTACTGGCCCACGTGCAAAACTGGCCCATTGTGAATGAGAAAATTTAGAAAAGTATGATTCACAGCTTAAATAAAAAGAATAACTTTAAATAAGTTACTTTTAAACTCAGAATTCTTGGGACTTCCCTGGTGGTCCAGTGGGTAAGACTCCGTGCTCCCAATGCAGGGGGCCCGGGTTCGATCCCTGGTCGGGGAACTAGATCCCACATGCATGCCGCAACTAAGAGTTCGCATGTCGCAACTAAGAAGGCTGCATGCTGCAACTAAGACCCGGCACAGCCTTAATTAACTACTTAATTAATTAATTTTTAAAAATCACATTAGGTTTAAAAAAAACTTTTTCTAAATAAATAAATTCAGAATTCTTTTTCTGGTTATGTTTCAGTTCCAAATTGGAGTTTCAGGCCTTATTTTTTGGTCCAAGGTAGTTTTCATTCAAAAGCTGACTGAGGTGAAATTGAAATACATTTGGGAAATTCAGGTATTAATGATGGTAGAACAGATAAGCTAAAAGAAAGTATTAGATATTTTTAAATTATTGCTCTAAATGGTCTCCCTTGCTCTTGGTCTAACAAACACATAGTTATGGACAGTCCTATTTAAGCTGTTTTCTAGATTTTTCAGCTACCTGGAATTCTGAGCTCTGTAACCAGTGAAGCACTCAACACTCTCTGGCTGTGGTTCTCAGCCCCACACAGCGCTCACTCGAGAGGTTTAACAATGCTGATGCCTGTGTCCCATCCCACAGAAAAGTCGACTGCAGCTGGAGTTTCCCAAGCTTCCCAGGTGGTTGTAAAGTGCAGCCTGGGGTGAGCACCTGGTCCAATGAAAGTCATGAAAGAGTGCTATTATCATTGTTAGGAAATCTCATTTTTTTATCATCTTAGCCTGACCGCCTTCTCTGAAAAACGTAACTCCCAAGTCAGCCAGCAAACACTCTCGTGTTACCATGACACAAAAAAACCACAGGAGCATGGCAGATAGGAGGGATGTATACACATGACTCTTCTTAATATCCGCCATCGGATTCAAAGTATTTCAATCCCTCTGCTAAATCACTGCTCTGTTTTGCCTCTGGATCCAAAGGCTGGGTTTTTAGCCACATATTAGAAAACCTGCCTCTCTGTGAAAGGCTCAGTGAACACAGCCGTGCTCTGAATCGTTCACACCCAAAGCCCTATGCCAGCGAGGAACCTCCAGGGCCCATATCTCCATTTACACACTCTGCCACGACAGTGCATTTGTCTGTCTGGCACCCTCGATGAGCAGGAGCTACCTGGGGGCCAAGACTTATTTAAATAGTCCTATTTACCCTTGAGTCCTAAGCTGAATGAGTACTTAACCATTTTTATGCTCCCTTTTCATACATGTAAAAAACTCACATTCTCCTTTGACATAATATGACATTTCTGGTAAATAACAGCGGCTGACTATGTGCCCAACACTGTTCTGAACATATTCTGCTCTCTGTTACAGCACATTAACTATCACGACTAAACAAATCAAAGCTGCTGTAATAACGTATGTGGTTTCTCAGGCTGTGCTGCTCCTGGCCTCCCTGCTTCCGGAGAACCGCAGGCCAAGCCACAGAGGTACTTAACAAATGTTCGCTGAGTTAAAATCAAAAAGCCCATTAAAGTGTGGAACAATCTAAAACAAGGATGCCAAGGAGGCAAAGGGCCAGGCACCCCTCCTGAGCTACCAGCACCCATGCTAACCTGTGAGCACGTGACTCTGCTGGGTGTTAAAGAGCCACGTGGCCAAAGCTGTAGAAAGGCTCACAGAAACAGAACTACCCGGAAAGGCATGAGGAGTTCTCCCCAGGACTCGACCCACACGTTCCCAGCTTCCCTCCCTTCCGCTCGGCACAGGCAAGGAGCCCAGGGAGCCCTGCCCACAGCAGCTAATGTGCTCCACGGCACCGAGGAGGAGCTGGGACCGTGGGCTGTTACGGCTCTTTGAAATTTTCTTTAAGTTACATTGCCCCTAGGATTAGATCAATTCCATTCTCCCACCAGCTTCTAATGTAATTCTTCCTTAATGGAAATAACCACTCACTTGAAGTTGGGATTTAAAAGATTAGCAGTTAGATGTTTTGAACACGATGTGGCTACCGACTGACATTTCCAGTGCAGAATGTGTTTCCCTGGACAACCACTAGTAACCAGACTGTTGCTTTCTGTTAGCAGAATTTATTTACCTTTTCAATTGTTAATAGAATAACTCAGATTACGCAGCAGCAAATATTTTAAGTGCTAAATCAGTTTAAAAAAAAAAAAGAAAAAGAAAAATCTTACTTTCTTAGAAGATAAAGGTTTAGAAGCCAAGGAGAATCCATCCAAAATTTTGCCAACGTAGCGAAGCTCTTTCTCTGATTCTACAAAATGATGTCATTTGATTAATTCCAGAGGCAGAGAAAATTAGAATAAGACAAAAGACCTCAGTTTTTTATCTCCGAGAATATAAACACTACATGTCATAGTTGCAATCAGTAAAAGGGAGGAAAGAATGGCATGTAAAGCCCTCACACCTCTGTTGACTCAGTGACTGGCAGCCCAGACCACACCGCCCTGGGCTGATTAGGCTGTCCAGGTAACAATGGCACCTCAACATCGTTATTTAGAAAAAGTACGTAAGGTCCTATGCTAAGGGGCACCAAAGAATATACTCTGTAGAGTAAAAGATCTCAAGAAAAACCATCAAGAGAACAAGTATGGATAAAAATAAAAATAACTTTGAAAGAGTCATTTCTAAAACTAGGTGAAGAACCATGGGGACATGACCTCCCAATTTCTTTAGCAACCATCCAAGTAAGACACAAAAGGCAATACAACCAGGTCAGCCTGTAATCTAACTGTGGGACCAATTAAAAGGTGCTTTTGTCTTTTTCTCAACTGAAATTCTAACGAGAGATAAAGATCACTAATTCAGGATATGACTAACACCCTCTAACTTGCAGCCAGGGATGATCTATTGGTCGTGGAGACAACCCCTTTGATTCTCAAGGATTTTCTGCACATAGAGGTTATGTCGAAAATCCATATGCATGAACTGCATTTTCTGTTGCCAAAAGCCCATGCTACATAACCACCAGCACTTACACAAGCTGGGTGTTGAACCCTGAAGCAGGAACGGCTGCCCGTGGGGCAGGTGGCACTGAGGTTTTCAGCTGCTTAAGATGCAGCACTGCCCTGTAACTACCCTCCCCACAATCTCATTCTTTGCACTTCAACTGACGTAGAACTTTTGGACCAGCTTCTGGAAGTCCCTAAAATTCTGTAGGGTAATATAGGATTAAATTACATTCTTCGAATTTTGTATTCTTTTAAAACCCAGCAATTTGGGACTTCCCTGGTGGCACAGTGGTTAAGAATCCGCCTGCCAATGCAGGGGACACGGGTTCGTTCCCTGGTCTGGGAGGATCCCACATGCCGCGGAGCAACTAAACCCGTGTGCCACAACTACTGAAGCCCTCGCGCCTACAGCCTGTGCTCCGCAACAAGAGAAGCCACCGCAATGGGAAGCCCGCGCACTGCAATGAAGAGTAGCCCCTGCTCGCCGCAACTAGAGAAAGCCTGCACGCAGCAACGAAGACCCAGCGCAGCCAAAAATAAATTAATTAATTAAAAAAAAAAACAAACAGCAATTTCATCTTTATGAAGAAATAAACAAATGTCTACAAAGAGAGAGCCATGAGAATACTATAGCCCTACTTATCATAGAAAAAACACAAGAACAATTTAAAAATCAGCCATGGAGACTGGCTACGTATAGATTGACTCAGTGAAAAACCGTAAGGTCAAAACTATAGATGTTGTGACCCTAAGGGTAGGAGCGGGAACTGTGGCAGAGAGGGCGTGAGCAGAAGGTGGGGACCTCAGACGGAGGCACCAACCCAGGCTTGATGGGGGAAGGGCTGGGATTAATTAGCCAGGGCAAAGGTGTTATACAAAGGAAAAGCCAAAGATTTGGCTGAGAAGGCAGATTTAAATATGTATATTTATTATAGCTTAATAATTATTATAAATTAATACATTATATTAATATTAGTAATATAGTATGTGTGTTAGTATGTTGATATAGTTAGTGTAAGTAATAACTAACACGTTAATATAAGCTATAATATTAATTAATATTAATTTAATATATTATATATCTTCTTTTAAGTTATAAAAACAATACATAGTCTTAGTAGAAAAATCTGAAAATATAGGTGAGCAAAAGGAAGAAAATAAAAGTAGCCTAGTTCCCACCCAGAGGTAACATCTACTAACGTCTGGGTGCACACCCGCCCAGCACCTCGTGTAAAACCCTGGGTTCTTTTCGTGGCGATGACGACAGAGGCCGCTCACACTTGCAGAGTGCTTGCTGTGTGCCAGGCACGTTCTAAGCCCTTTACGCACATTAAATTTCCGTGGGATAGGTAAGCCATTGCTGTGCCCATTGCCCAGGCAAGGACGCTGAGGCATAGAGAGGTTGAACAGCCTGCCTAAGGTCACAGCTGATAAATGGGGAGAGCCAGGACGGGAGCCCAGGGAATCTCTCTTCAGAGTCTGTGCTCACAGCCATTAAGCAAACTAAAGACTGTTTCTCACCTGCTTTTTTCTCTTCTAGAAATGTAAAATTGGCATCATTTTGGGGAGTGATGCTTAGATTATTTAGATGTATTTTATAAGAGTTAGATCAAACTTGATCTGACTATAGCTAAAAACATCTAAATAGATTATTTTATCTGAACTCTCACCTCCTTACTTTAAGTGGTTGTTACAGTAGGTGCCATTTATTCAGTCTTTGAGGCAGGTACTATGCCAAACCTGTGATGCCATTTAATCCTCACAATGACCCCCAGAGTGGATTTTATCCTCACTTTACAAATGACGCCCAGAGAGGCTACAAGCCTTGCCCATGGTCATGCAGCTGGGCAGTAGAGAGCTGGGATTCGAATCTGGGTCTGATTGAGAGCTAAGACTCAAATCCAGGTCTGACTGAATCAAAATCACATGCCATTAATACCTACTGACTCCTTCCTATACCTTTTCTGGAAAGAAAAACTGAAATTCTACTTAGAACCATAGAATCCAAATCACTATACGACTCTGACTTGAAATTCCAGGTGTGTCAAGAGATGTTCATCTCCTAGCTCAACAAGAGCCCCTTAGGAACCAGATAAGTTTAAGTGATGAGATGAGCTGGGCACCAATCTCCATTTTGCTGCAGGTTCTCTGTGTACCTACCACCTGGTTCCCATGCCTGGCCTCCTGACCTGCTGCCTCAGTTGACCTTCTTTGGCTACCTGCCCAGTTCCTTGAGCTGGGAGTGCGTCCCTCTGACCCACTGTCAGCTCTGACCTGCAACACGAGCAAGCACGTGTCCACACACTTGCTCCTTCCCTGATTCCAGGCCCCTCCCTCCTCCCCACTTGACTCTGTCTTGACAGTTGGCTTTGGCCTTGAACTGGTCTAAATCCCACTTCTGTCTTACTTCCCACAATGGGCCTCTCTGATCCCCACTTGTTCCTCACTCTGCATCTTCGACCAACAACTCCCTGCTCCACGGAGGCTAATGTCCCAACACTTGGTCTACCATCAGTTGCGGGTCCATGGAATTACCTTTCTGATTTTTATATTGCCTGGGTGCTGTCCAGCCATAGAGTCCGTCTCCAGGCTCCTCATCCTTCAAAATGGTATCATACTTGGATAGAGTTTCCGTGGCGTAGATATCATCGTCTTCCTCTTCCAGGGCACCTACACCAAAAGCCTTCAAAACCAAGATTTCACACTGAGCCATTATAGGTGTTAGCATATGCCTGCCTGCACTGATGGATAAGGCTACCATAAGGATGGGACTGATCAGACCACATTAGCACTTCAAGATCACCAAGAGAGAAGCGAATGGGAGCCCCAGATTAACACACGTATCCAAGTCTTTTGGAAAACAATGACCAGAGGTGAATGTCATGCCTCCAGCGCTGCAGCTGTCCTCCAGACTCAGCAGCAGCCATGGGTCTGGGTCTTAGTGCAGGAAGAGGAGTGGAGAAGACACCCAAGCAGCAGTGCAGGGGGAGAAATGAGGCCTCCGAAAGGAGAAAGGCAGAATGTTCATCTACTGAACAACATGGTCTGGTGCCAGCGCTGGTGACCAGGGTCTGAAGACCACCGCTACTCTAACAGCTGCTAGAAGAACTCCTAATCTTTGTGGGAAATGATGAAGAACAAATATCACTTTTTGTTAAAAGGATTGGAAAAAAAAACATGTGAAGGAAAGAAAAGGTACAAATGAAATGACAAAGTAACCATTCTCTGAACTTATTTTAGGAAAGAGACTCTGAATCAATTTGAGAAGACAGGCAATCAGGAAAGGCTCTCCATCTCCTCAAAGGTAAAAAGTTAAGTCTTTTTACCAAGGTCCTTTGGTAAAAGTAAAACTTACACCCAGGTTCCTGACTTAGGGCTTGCAGCACTAGGAAAGAGTCGGAGAGGAAGTACAACTTGGACCTGAACTTGGAGAGGCAGATTGTAATTCAAATATTAACTAAATCAAAGAGGTGAGTGTGGTTTTCTGCTCAGCCCCGCAGGCGTGTGGGAAAGCAGTCCTCACTCCTCACACACAAACTCCACCAGGCACGTTAGGTCACAGGGTCTCAGGAACACATATTCAAATTAGGACGGTGTGCTTTACATGTCTTCGGACAAGCTCCTAAGGACAATACAACCACTTTAAGGTCTTCATTTAGTCAATGAATAACGAGTGCTTACTATGGGGCTAATATAATACAGCAAGAATTCTCATTTGTCAACGGTTCCCTGTTTATAAAACAGAAACATTTTTACCTGGCCTGAAATTCCCAATTTTCTTCCTTTATTCACTCCAACATCTCCAAGAAGATTGTTGGTGCCCTCGGGTCCACCACTAAAAAGATTAACATGTTCTCCTGAAGTTCCAAACAGTGCTTGGTGGGGATCCAGGCCCTTGTAAGCCAGTCCATGTACATTATCTTTAGGTGTGAAATCCACAGGTGTGACATCTTTGGGTGCAAAGGTCACATTTTCTGGCAAGTAGTCATCATCTTCATCCTATTTTCAGTGTTTCAAAATGGAATGAAGGTGAGTCACTGCCTGGTTTAAAGCCTGTAAAATACTATTTTCAAATGCAGTGATTAATTCCAAACAGAACAATTATCATACTTTCGTTTCCACTATTACAAATGACTAAATCAAGCCCCTGAACAAACGATACTAACACAAACAACTCCATTTTTTTTAACCTTTTTTTAATTGAAGTATAGTTGATTTACAATGTTGTGTTAATTTCAGGTGCCCAGCAAAGTGATTCAGTTTTATATATATATATATTCTTTTTCAGATTCTGTTCCATTATAGGTTATTTCAAGATATTGACTGTAGTTCCCTGTGTTATACAGTAGGTCCTTGTTGTTTACCTATTTTATATATGGTAGTATGGATATGTTAATCTCAAAGTCCCAATTTATCTCTCCCCCTTGGCCCCCACCGCTATTCCCTTTGCTAACCATAAGTTTGTTTTCTAGTTGTGAGCCTATTTCTGACAAACAATTCCATATTAAGAATCTGAACAGACTTGGGACATCTACGGGGCTGGGATGTTGCTAAATACAGTATCTGACATAATGAGGACATTTTTAGGGTATGGGTATTTCCCTATAATGCGATCTGACTGATTTCTAAAATTTTCCGAACCTAAATTTCACGCTCATAAAGTAACAGGTGCTACTGGGCCAAACTGAAGGTCAATCACCCCATACAATACCTCAGATCCTTCAGAGCCTCCAGGGGGTAATGCGCAGCCATAGATTTTTACTCCAGGATCTATAAAAGAGATTTCAAATGCATTAGTCAGAGGTGACTAAAATTACAGAAACCTGATTCACTGACACTCTTCAGGGGTAGACGGCTGAGCCTGTAAAAGACGCTACAGCTTTAGAGTCGGACACTGAACACTCAGGGATTGTTTTCCACCAGCCCCTGCCCCACCTGCCCTCTGGCAATGATGCACATGGTGAGTAACCACTACTGCCCAGAACCACAGAGAACCCGAAAGAAAGTACTGCTGCCTCCAAGAGTTCACAGTCTGGCTGGGGAGACCAAGGGACGGGAATAATAGAAAATAATCATGTTAAGCTATAACACAGTTTTGGCAAAAGTAGGAAACAAGAACTTTCATATGCTGCTGGTGGGAAGGTAAACTAGTACAATCCTTCCAGAAAGGTATTGTGCATGACACACAAAAAACCTTAAAATACGTGCACACCGCTTGACCCAGCAATCTTACTTCTAGAAACATGCAGTCATCAAAAAGTCTGCTGTAGAGTTAATGACAATCAGTACACATACCAGGTTTCTGTCGGCGTGGTCTTCTCTTTACTCGAGGATCAATTCCTTGTCCTTCCTTCCAACCCATTTTTCTTAGCAATTCAAAACCAACAGATAACCTAGGATATCAAGGCATTGAAAATGAACTTCTTTTTAAAACACTAACAAACAGTAGGAAATAAGCAGCTCATATACCTGTCATGCCTCAGCCCTTTCCCCCATCCCTATTAGAACTGCATGGCCCTGCTGTTCCCACCACAGCTGACTGGACCTGGGGAAGCTGATCAGATGCCCCCTCTCCCAGGCCTTTGGGATGGGCACATAGATGCCAAACATGTGGCCTGGGAAACCATGATGGTCTGAGGCTGCCACAACAGGCCACATACCCAGGAGCAGAACAAGGAAGTATGCAGAAAGAGGGTAGAATGAGGAGAGAGCCCTCAAGGCTTGTGAGGCAGGGGCTGGGAGGGAAGTCACCCCAGTTCCTAATAGCTCTCCAGCTGCCATGAGCCCCACTAACACAGCCAGTGCCTGGAGCTCTAGAGCACTCCATGTGGTAACAGCGCAAGGTCCTTTTGGCAAAACCCCCTTTTGTACTCAAGCTAGGCTGAGAGGGCTTCTCCTACTTGCAACCAAACTATCCCTAAGTAAGATCATCACACATATGCAAGGCAGTGATGCCAAGATCAGAGAAGTCAGAATTAAATACTTCTTACTTTGCTGGTGTTATGAGGTCATCAAGCAAAGTGGCGCCAGGAATAGGGGCAGTAGCCGCTGCTAACTGCCTGGCCTTTTCTCGTATTCGATCTTTGGTTTTAGAAGCAAAATCATCTGTGGTAACAATCGCTTTAGGTGCTATCCCAAATTCACTAAGATCCTTAAAAAAAAAAAAAATTCAAACAGAATGACTTACATTATTTGGAAAGTGATTAAACATGATACATTACACAGCTTTATTACTTTAAAAAAAAAAAAAGTTAAAACTACAAAATTGAGTTAGGGATCAGCAGAGCAGCTGATTTTAACGCCCTGACTTTGGATAAGCTAAGGTCAGTGCCCGAGGACAGGGGCATGACAGTGGCCACTCAGTGAAGCCACAACAGGCACTGCCAAGCTAGGAAGACAGGAAGGAAGTGTTCTGTTCTTTGTTCTTCTTGGACAATACCTCAAAGGTCAGTGTGAAGGGGGAAAAGGTCTTAGAGGCACAGTCAGCAAGCATTCGGGAGCACCTCTGTGCCAGGCTTAGAGTTAAGTACCATCCGCTGTGTGTCCAGCAGCCACAGCCCCTTCCACTCTCTGCACGGAGCCCTGATGCTCTCCAGGCACCGGCCTGGCTCTGCGCCACCATGCCCTTCAGGAGTGATGTCCCTGGGGGGAATGTGTTGGGGCAGGGGAGGGTTAGGGAGTGGGGCTCACATCTTGCCTAAGCCAGTCATCCTGATCCCATCTTCCTCACCAGGGACTGCTTTAAGAACGGGCTTGTAGAACAATTCACTGGAGCCGATGTGAGGGAAAATCCACCAAATGGTTTCTTTGCTCTCAAGGAAAGATTCCAAGAAGAAAGTCCTCCTTCCCACTGGATAATGTCATCCTGGATGTGCCACCTAGAACTACTGTGGCCACCTTGCAGCAGTGAGGTGAGATCGTGGAAGGACAAGCTGACGTGTAGAAGATACCTGAGAGCCTGGGGCCTTGCTGACACCTGGACTTCTTGTTCCATGAGATATGTTTCCTCATAGATTCTGCTAGTCAAACAGGAAGGGGACCACCCCTTGCCACTTACCTGCAGCCTAAAACATGCTCAGGTAGGTATTTCACTTAATCTTTATCACAAGTGAACCCATGACTAGGTTTTAAGGTAAGAAGGCTTAATTTTACCAGAAAATGTAGCCCAGGCTGCAGGCCGGTAGGATCACTTTAGAAACCCCCCACTGTTTACCCCTAAGAAGCAGGCGGTCATGGTCACTTTAATGAGGTGCCCAGATGCCTGCACAGGGCTTCCTTCACTCCTTTCTCTAGTCTAGTCACTCACTCCTCCTTAAACTGCAGTGTGCGTAAGAGTTACTGTGACTTAGAGAACGAACTTATGATTACCAAGGGGGAGGGGGAGGGGGAGGGATAGATTGGGAGTTTGGGATTGACGTGTACACACTGCTATATTTATTTATTTATTTATTTATTTTTTTAAACATCTTTATTGAAGTATAATTGCCTTACAATGGTGTGTTAGCTTCTGCTTTATAACAAAGTGAATCAGTTATACATATACAATATGTTCCCATTTTTCTTCCCTCTTGCATCTCCCTCCCTCCCACCGTCCCCATCCCACCCCTCTAGGTGGTCACAAAGCACCGAGCTGATCTCCCTGTGCTATGCGGCTGCTTCCCACTAGTTATCTATTTTACATTTGGTAGTGTATATATGTCCATGACACTCTCTTACCCTGTCACATCTCACCCCACCCCCTCCCCATATCCTCAAGTCCATTCTCTAGTAGGTCTGTGTCTTTGTTCCCGTCTTGCCACTAGGTTCTTCATGGCCTTTTTTTTTTTTTTTTCCTTAGATTCCGTATATATGTGTTAGCATACTGCACACTGCTATGTTTAAAAGAGATAACCAACAAGGACCTACTGTATAGCACAGGGAATGCTACCTAATATTCTGTAGTAACCTAAATGGGAAAAGAACTTGAAAAAGAATAGATACACATATATGTATAACTGAATCACTTTGTTGTGCACCTGAAACTAACACAACACAACACTGTTAATCAACTATACTCCAATATAAAATAAAAAATTTTTTTTAATTATGTGGAAAATTAAAAAAAAAAAAAGAGTCACCATGGAAGGCTGTGGACTCAGCTTGACAGACACTGCACTTTTGGGGCAGTTGGGGCTTTTTCAAGTAAATTTGCCTGTATATGACCTTCCCCTTACACTCTTTTTTTTTTTTTAATTTTATTTATTTATTTATTTATTTTTGGCTGTGTTGGGTCTTCGTTGCTGCATGCAGGCTTTCTCTAGTTGCGGCGAGCGGGGGCTACTCTTCGTTGCAGTGTGCGGGCTTCTCATTGTGGTGGCTTCTCTTGTTGTGGAGCACGGGCTCTAGGCGCACGGGCTTCAGTAGTTGTGGCATGTGGGCTCAGTAGTTGTGGCTCGCGGGCTCTAGAGCGCAGGCTCAGTAGTGGTGGCACACGGGCTTAGTTGCTCCGCAGCATGTGGGATCTTCCCGGACCAGGGCTCGAACCTGTGTCCCCTGTGTTGGCAGGTGGATTCTTAACCACTGTTCCACCAGGCAAGTCCCCCCTTACACTCTTGACTTCAGAAACTGGCACCAGCCAGTTAAGGCACTATGCCAACAAACAAGAATCCATTGATGTACAGGGCACTATGGAGTCCAAATACCAAAAAGATAAAGTCTTACAAACAAAGAGGAAATCGTACACTGAACTTTCTGGGGAGAGGGAAGGTGCTACAGCAACCAACCACCCACATCTCACCGGCTAACTGGCAGTTAAAGTTCTGCACACCCACCTCTTCATCCATAAAATCTTCGGGACCAAAAACAGATTTGTCTGCTCTGTTCTGTCGTGAAGACACAAAGGAAGAGGGTGTCCATCCTTGAAAGAAAAGCGTTTAGAACATTACAATCCCAGATGGTATTTTGGTTTATAACCAAATAATTAAGTAACACGTGTGGACCTGAAACCTCCAATAACTACAAACTCTTAGCTACTTCTCACCTCACTGCTCACATAGACACAATTAGGCCACATAAACTTCTTATTAACCCCCATACGCCCTGTTGTCAGAACTTGGTGGATACAGTAAGGTTTCCCCGTAAGAATTTGCAACCAAGAGGAATAAAACGATACATTGAAAGTCAAACTGTGAAAGGAACACAAGTAGATCTCAGCAAAAAAGATGCAAGGTCACCTTATAAGGCAGGACCACTCTGAGACCACCAGGACAGCAATATACACCAACATACTAACACATCAAAGAAACAGTATGTCAGGGTACATTAGTCAGCCATGAAAGGATTCAACCTGGTTAATCTAAGGGCAGGCGATGACCATACCAGGCCCCCAATTCCATCAAATACCTGAGTCCTATAACTAACACCCCTGTTCCCCACCCATGGTAACCAAGCATGTGCTGTGCCTACAGAGAGAAAATGCCCCAGAGGTCAAATGTATCTGTAACCCTCTAAGATACACTTTTTTAGTTTTCTCTAAGAGTGGCACACCTCCTTTTGACTTCCTACCAGAGTCTTAGGGAGCTGAGGAGTATGGGGCAGACCTATTCTTGGTAGGTGGGTAGAGCAGCCTTGTAGGCCAACTTGGGAGAAACCCCAGGACAGTGAAGACCAGCTCTTCCAGGCGATACCCTGGCCCAGCACCTTCCTCCACTTTGGATGTCTATAGTCTTTGCCCTGTATCTGCACAGGACCTGAATCTGTCACTCTTAATGGTAAAGAGATATTCCAGTGTGTTAACATATCACAGTCTACTTGTGATGACTAATCATTTGAGCTGGTCTTACTTTTCAATTATAATATACAGCACAGCCATAATTATAACAATCAGCAATGTATTCATGTACTTCTTTCTTCACAAATTCTACTGCCATTTTTAACATTTTAATAAGTGTGCTACTTTAATAGTGCCTTAGTTACCTTACTTTTTGCTTTCCTTAATAATAAGGCTGAATATTCCACGTAGCATTTCTATCTCCTCTGGGGTAAACTGTTCAAATACTTTGATCATTTGTTCATTGAACTGATCTTTATACATTCTGGATACTGAACTTTAACCATCTTATTTACCCTAATTATTTTTCTTACATGCCTTCCCCCACCCCTTTCTTGTATTGTGTTTCATCTTTATTTTACTATCGTCGTTTTTTCTTAGATTTATTATTTTTATGTATTTATTTATTTCATTTATTTTTGGCTGCATTGGGTGTTAGTTTCCGCATGTGGGATCTTTCATTGTGGCGCGTGGGCTTCTCTCTAGTTGTGGCGCATGGACTCCAGGGCGCGTGGGCTCTGTAGTTGTGGTATGTGGGCTTAGTTGCTCCGCGGCATGTGGGATCTTAGTTTCCTGACCAGGGATCGAACCCACGTCCCCCTGCATTGTAAGGCGGATTCTTTACCACTGGACCACCAGGGAAGTCCCTACTATCATTGTTATGTATGAGTTACTTTTAAAAATATATACAAACGATCTGGCTCATCTTGTTCTTAATAACTGCTATGTGAGTTAATCAGTCATACTCATTCGTATTTGATATACGTAAGACATTTTCTTCCAGTTTCTGTGTCAAAATGTTTTTTAAAAACATACATTCCTTTTTTTTTTTTTTTTTTTTTGCTGTGCTGCGCAGCATGCGGGATCTTAGTTCCCCAACCAGGGACTGAACCCAGGCCCACTGCAGTGGAAGCCTGCCAGGGAATTCCCAACATATATTACTTTAAACAATACAGAAGTTATTGTATTGCATAATGCGGAAAATGTGACTGACTTTTCTCCAGGTGGAGAACATGTACTGACAAGTGACGCTGTGGAACCCAGTGTTGGGACCCGCAGGGTACTCAGCCACAAATCAGCTGGGACACCTGCCCTCCTTAGGCACAGAGTCATGTGAGACGACGATTACCTGATTGACTCTGTGTGAGAGCACTGAGTGTGTGGCAAGATACAGTATAAAACAGAAGTCCTTATTATCATTTAGTCATTTGGTTATGACGTATCTATTTTTTTTCTTTAAAGTCAAAGAAAACTCTCTCACCTTCAGGTTGTAATCAATGAACAACACACAAGTTGTCTCTGGAAACATTGCAAAATTCAAAGAACACAAAAGACTACAGTGTATGTACTAAAATGTTTTTAAAAGTTTTTTTAAAAGGGAGAGGTGAGGGAGGGGAGCAAAACTCCTACGGTATTTCAATCATTTGCTTTAGCGATATAGTAGCTACAAGCAGGGAAATCCTACCTTCTTTTGAACCAACGGTGTTGAAGTAACCAGCAGAGAAACCTCCACTGAAGGCTCCATGAAATCGTTTATACCTTCCTTTTTCGTCTCTGACAGTCTGATCCTGAAGAGGAATTGGTTTCTTTGGTCTCTCACCTGAAAAAGTAATATTTTGAATGGGACAGAAGGTGATGGTGGGTTAGAGAGGATTTAAGGAAAAGATCATTTCTTTAACAGAATGCATTGTTCACTTCTTGTAACTTCAAATATAACAAGTTTAATTAAGTTGCTATTCCTAGACCTTAGTACCTGATGTAGTTTAGAAAGCAATATCTCTTATTTATATTAGAAATATGTTTTAGCAAAAATGGCCTGCTTTTCCCACTAAATTCCATTATGAAAACTGAGTTATAGGGCGAAGGGTTCAGAGATGGAGGTGAAATCTGCTGGCAGTAAAGTAGGCAAGCTGCTGGGGTGGCACATGGTGTGCAGAGGTTTTCTCTTCTGGAAATTCACAGCATCCCCGACTCCAGAATTCTTCCATTGGCATTGCCCGTTTTCCCCAAATCTTGAGTTTCCTTATTTCTGGGACTTTCCTGATGTCGTAATTACTGTTCTTTAAGCTTATTCCTTTACTTACTTGGCTGAAAAGGGCTGGGGTGCTAAATAACACCAGCGAAAAGGAACTTAGAACATTTTAGGCTCACCTAAAAATTTCCTTAGGTTTCAAGTTTCATGACACAAATTACTGCCTAATTTTATCAGTTCTAATTAAAATTTCTGAATCTATTTAAAACAAAAAGTAACCATCAAGTTATTTTCAAACATTCACTACTGAAAGCAAGTTAGACAGTAGTTAAGCGCTTGGGGTTGAGAGTCATGGCACTCTGGATTTTAAAGCTAAGCCCACCTTTACTAGCACTTTGGTCACCTATACTAGGGACTTTGGTCATCTTAGCCTCTCTGTGCCTCGATTTCCTCATCTGTAAAATGGGACATTAATAGTAATATCTATTTCATAGAGTTGTTATGCAAATTGGATCAGATAATGCCTGTAAAGTGCTTAGCAAAAAGAGGGACCCACAATAAACACATTTAAAGTACTAGCTGCTCTTTTTTTAAATTTATTTTATTTACGTATTTTTTATTATTTTTTTGGCCGCGTCAGGTCTTTGTTGCAGCACACGGGGATCTTCGTTGCGGCATGTGGGGTCTTTTGTTGAGGTTCATGGGCTTCTCTCTAGTTGTGGCGTGCGGGTTTTCTCTTCCCTAGTTGTGGCACAGGGCTCCAGGGTGCGTGGGCTCTGCAGTTTGCGGCACGCGGGCTCTCTCGTTGAGGCGCGCGAGCTCAGTAGTTGTGGCGCTCGGGCTTAGTTGTCCCGCGGCATGTGGGATCTTAGTTCCCTGACCAGGGATCGAACCTGCGTTCCCTGCATTGTAAGAAGGATTCTTTACCACTGGGCCACCAGGGAAGTCCCCTAGCTGCTATTGCTGTTATAGTAATAGTAGTACATACAGTAGGTAAGATGTAACCTAAAGCCCATGTATACCTGTTACTTCAATAATTAAGCCAGTTACTACTTCTGGATAATGGAACAAAAAGTAAAGAAATGTCTAGCCTCATAGTCCTAAATTCTTACTTGTAGCTTACGGAGGCTTTAGGTGATTTCTAGAATATAACCCACAGCAGGGTAATCAAGAGGGTTCTGAAGACAGGAGATCTGGGTTCAAATCCCCCTACCCTCCTACTTGCTAGCTTTGTGATTATAGGCAAGTTTTTTGATCTCTCTACGCCCCAGTCTCCACAACTATAAAATTAGGATAATAACCGAAGTCACCTTGTGGGATGGTGCCGAGGATTAAAAACCACGCGCAGAGAACTGAGCACAGCCCCTGGCCATAGCAAAGCTTGGTTAATATCACTACAATTTCATTTCACTCTAAAGAACTGAATTACAACTCAGGTCCCACTGTCCAAGATTTTCACCATTTCTTAGAAAATACAGTACACATGCTCCTTTACTGCACGTGCACCTGGCACGATTCCTGGCTAAGGTGGAGCTCCTCAGCCTCAGCACTATTGACAGCTTGTACTGGACGATTCTTAGTTGTGGGGGACTGTCTTGTTCAGTGCTTAGCAGCATCCCTAGCCTGTCACACTAGATGCCAGTAACGCCCCCATCCCGAAAAAGCGTGACAACCAAAAATGTCTCCAGACATTGCCAAATGTCCCTTAGCGGGGCAAATTCATCCCTGGTTGAGAACCACTGGGTTAAGGGGAGAGAGGACAGGTCCTGCCAATGCGAGGTTCTGTTCTTGCTCTGTTCTCCAGGTACTCCTGAGCTGAAAGGGGAGATAAGATCTGCAGGCAACTAGGTAGAACCGGACAGCAGATGATGAGGGCCAAGCAGTGTGGCTGACCAGGTCCCACAGGGCTCCTGAGGGGGAGGAGCCGCCTCTAACCACAGCACAGGAGAACTCCAGGGAGGAAGTGGCATTTTAGCCAGGTCCTATTATAATTACTGTTACTAATAGTATTATCTCATTTATCATACCCTGATAAGGATGCTCTGATTAAGTAAGTGCCCTAAGGTCCACGGCTAATAAGCACAAAGCTGAAATCAGATCTCAACTCTGCCTCCAAGCCAGGGACACAACCCATTCTGTCCTTTACTTGTTCCCCACCAGAAGTTTCCTGAGGGCCTTTCCGTGGAAGCAGCCCTGTTCTAGATGCTGGGTGTGGAAAACTGAATACAACTCCGTCCCTGTTCCCAGGGCACTCCGAGCCCAGCAGAGGAGACCTGCATGTATAGGAACTGTTCTGACAATGTTCAAGGTCCACAACATCAGAGTCACCCAGAGGCGCGAGCAGCATTTGATAGCTGCACATAGGGACACAATTCCCCACAGAGGCATTAATTCCATCAGTAAACAGTAAACAGGAGGTCGAAAAGGAGAAGGTCAGATGTTTGAGAAAGTAGTCTAGCCTGACTGGAGGACAGGGAAGGCACGGAAGATGGAACCAAAAGGGCAGATAGTGCAGCGGGCCTGGAACACAGTGCTGCAGGGTCTGGGGTATGTCCTGTGGGTGACTGGGAGCCACAGATAGTTTTAAGTGGGCGAGTCACAACATCAAGGAAGAAGAAAATGGTCCTAAATTAATCTGAGTGCAGGATGAGCAGGCAATGAGGAGAATTCTACAGCCGAGTGAATGTATCTAAGGGAAGACTAAATAAGCACTGAGGCACTTTCCTTCCAGGCCAGAGGGTGTATGTGTCTATGAGTCTGTGTGTAACAGATCAGCCACTCTCTTACCCAATAAAACTTTCTGTCAGGGCCAGCAACTTTAATTAAGTAATGGAGTCCCTCCTCTACCAATGTTTGTCTAACCTGTCACTAGAACTTCAAAGTAGGAGGTATAAGTGATTATTGGTCTAGTATGTTACATCGTAAAATGTAGTCAGAGTATGTTTTAACTTCAAGGTGCTTAGGAAACAATGGATCAATCCTCAAAAACACCTAGTACTGAGAAGTTAAAGGGTAATTTTAGGCCAGGGGGGGAAAAAAAAGTCCATTCTACTTCAAGAGCCTGACTAGACCATTAGGCTTCATCACAGATTTTATACACCATCAAAACAGGAAGAATTAGAAAAATATAGGTCAAATAGTTGATGACTTACAATATGTCACTTCACAAGGAAACAACTGTGAGACCAGAAATATAGAAATGACACAAACTCCTGCTTGGCAGGGCTGTAATAACCTCCACCCATGCATGTTTAACCCTGTCCTCTTCCTGCATACCTAAATTCTAACCAGTTTTCAAGGGGTCCCATCCTGCCTTCTCAGGTTTCCCTGTTAGCTTGTGTAGGTTATTTCCTCTCTACATCACATACTTTAGCACTTGTGAACCTCATACTTTTGTTCTCAACTAGATTTGAAACCCCTCAAATTAAGAATCTTTGTCAACCAATTCCTTGAGACCATGGGATGATGTGTTTGCTAATAAAGCTAATGTGAGCTTAGATTGTGGTAAAGAAATACAGTCTAAAATGAAGGACATACTAATAATGGCCCCAGTCTACCCACACTCTGGTCCCATGCTTGAAGAAAGCTCCGACAAATTAGGGTTGAGGGGACTTTAAACTTAATTTATTAAAAAACTGAGTGTGGTACAGAGATGTCTTAGAGGAAATGCAAGGGGTGTCCTTAAACACATAAGAAGCTTTCAGGAGACTAGCATTTCTCTGTCTTTTGTAAGCAGACAGTAGGAACAGGGCCAGCATCTGGCATAAGCTTCTAATGATTAGAACTGTTTGTAGGGAATAACAGGGTAATCAGGGGCAACGTCCCAGAAGGACAACCAACCTGACACGATGTGGTCAGGGTAGGAAAAAAGGAGAGTTTGCAAATAACTCCTAGCCCACCAAACTTCCTTTGTCTTTCCCACAGGGCTAGCACTGCCATCAGACCTTACTAGCCATCCAATACATGCTTTACGAAACAAATCAAGTCGTTAAGTGGATCAGACCAGAAACACAGGGGAGAATCTTGCTTCATCTTGCACTCACCCCCACATTCCACCAGCGAGTCGGGTCAGCTCTGCTTTCAAAGCACATCTCAACTCACCACTACTTAACCACCGCCACCATCATCGCCTGGCCTCTTTTTGCTAATCTCCCTGCTTCACTCCTACCCACCCCCAACCCGCCTACCCTCAAAATCGAGGACAGAATAATCTGAAAAATATACCCCTCCTTTGTGTAACCCCCTCCCCCATGACTCTTCTACACTTAGTATTAAAATCCAAACTCCCTGACCATACCAACTAAGACTCAACCCCCGCCTCCCCCTCTGACATCATCTTCTACCAGCCTGCCCCTGGTGCTGTCTGCTCCACCCACATCAGTCCTGCCTGTCCCTGAATTTGCCAAACTGGCTCCGACTTCAGAGCCTTTGCACTTGCTGTTCGCTTCGCCTGAAATGCTCTTCCCCCAAATCTTCGTACGGTTGCTTCCTTTCTCTGTTTCAAGGCTGAGCTCAAACGTCCTCTCCTAGGAAAAACATTGCCTGACCACCGCTCTTCCCCTCCCCCCGCTCTCACACGAGCCTGTTTGTCATCTTTCTTCTTCCCATCCCTCCGGGCCTCCCATCCGTCCCTGCAAAACGTGAGCACCCCGCAAGCACAGTGCACGCCTCTCCGATCACTGTTCCCAGAGCCCGTAGCAGGCGAGCCTTTCCCCCGGTGCCAGACAAGGTCTGGCACAGAGTTGTGCGTATTTGCCCCGAATCCTGGACCCCCGGCCTGTTTTCCACAGGCCCCGGCGACGAATGTAGCCCGCACCTTCTTCCAGCAGCTCCAGGCCCGTCCCATAGCTGACCAAATCCTCGTCACTGTCTCCATCCAGCGCCGCCATCCTGCTCCCTTCCGGGCCTCGCCCCCTCGCTACGGAGGCCTCAATGGGCAAAATGCCTTCCGCGCTTTAATCTCCGCGAACCGCAGCGAAGCTCTAAGCGCAGGTGGCGGAAAGTGCTCACCCTGCCCGGCAAGCCTCTCTCGGATCTGCGCCAGGTGGTTCTCAAACCCGTCCTGTGGGAGGCGGACCCCGGCAGGAGTTGTCTCGGAGGCTTTGGCTGCCACGACATCCCATCCTAGCTCCACCATGTGCCGGTCAGGAGGAGGCGCCTGGGAGAAGGTGGAAGGCACTCCGCTGTCGAGCTGCAGGGGTGGTTCTCCGCGAAGTCTGCCCACCCCACACCCCTCCCCAACCCGGTCCGTGCTCTTCCCCCACTTCGCCTGCCGGCATGCTCCCCTCAGTCCTACCCCTGCCATCTGCGGGAACTTGCCTGTACTCCCAGATAGACACACGCACTCTGTATATGTCACCCTTAGGTTGACGTAAGTGGAGTCCCCTTCCAGACCTCTGGAAGGATTCAGACAGGGGAACCCTGATGCCCACGGTGAAGGTAGCTTGGGACAACACTTGGTCAATGAGAAAAATAAAGGAAGAAGAGATTAAAAGAAAAGGAGAAGGAAAGGGGGGGGGGCGTGGTACGGGCAGAGGAAAACAGGAATAAAGAGAAAAATAAAATAGGAAAGAAATTTGAAAAGAGAACGAAGAAAACGAGAAAGGAGAAAGAAAATGCAAGCGGACAAGCAACAGGCTGCTGTGAGGTGGGGTGAGGGACGCTGAGGGCTCCCTTATTGAAGCTAAAGAAACAAACATCTGTCCAATAGGGTGCTGTTATCCCACTGCAAACCTCCTTCTTACAGAAGAGAGAAACGAAGCCTGGGTCTGCAAAATGAGGGTCAGAAGTCTGTGTGAGTGAGAATCACTAACATGTTGCTAAAATGTCCCTCCTACCCGTCCCCCAGGCCTCCTGAATCAGAATCTCTGGGATTGAGATTGTTTCTTGAGCATTCCAAGCACACTCTGGACTCAAGGCCTTTGCATTCACTGTTCCCGCTGCTTGGAATACTACAAGCATGATTCATTGCTTCACTTGCTTCAGGTCTCTGCTCAAAGGTTACTTAGCGAAAACTTTTCTGACCCTATTCTAAAAAACAACCCCTATCACCCCCTACCCTACTATATATTTTCCACAACATTTGTCACCTTATATAATTTGGTTTACCTATTTATATGTCTATTGTCTTTCTCTCCCAATGGAATGGAATGTAAGCTCCCCTTGAAACGTAAGCTCCAAGAAGACAGATTTGAACCAGTTTTTCTTTCTTCCTTTGCTGTATCCTCAGAGCTTGGAACAGTGCTTGGAATGTAGTAAGCACTCAATAAGTAATTTGAAGAATGAAGAACTAATTAAATAAGTCATGGTACATGACTTTAAAAAAGAAAATTATTTTAGGGACTTCCCTGGTGGTCCAGTGGTAAAGAATCCATCCGCCTTCCAATGCAGGGGACGCGGGTTCGATCCCTGGCCCGGAAACTAGGATCCCACATGCCCTGGGGCAGCTACTGAGCCCGCGGACCACAACTAGAGAGAGAGAAAACCCCATGCCACAACTAGAGAGAAGCCTGGGCACCGCAGTGAAAGATCCCGCATGCCTCAGTGAAGATCCCACGTGCCGCGACTAAGACCCGATGCAGCCAAAAATAAATAAATAAATAAATAAATCTTAAAAAAAAGACTCTGAGGTCCCAATGCAGGGGGCACAGATTCGATCCCTGATCGAGGAACTAAGATCCCTGCATTCCTCACAGCAAGGCCAAAAAAAATTATTTTAAAAACACAACCTCGGGCTTCCCTGGTGGCGCAGTGGTTGAGAATCTGCCTGCCAATGCAGGAGATGCGGGTTCGAGCCCTGGTCTGGGAAGATCCCACATGCCGCGGAGGAACTCGGCCCGTGAGCCACAACTGAGCCTGCGCGTCTGGAGCCTGTGCTCCGCAACGAGAGGCCGCGATAGTGAGAGGCCCGCGCACCGCGATGAAGAGTGGCCCCCGCTTGCCACAACTAGAGAAAGCCTTCGCACAGAAACGAAGACTCAACACAGCCATACATACATACTTACATAAGTAAAAAGAATGTAAGCAGACAAGAATATCATTAAAAAAAAACAAAAATTAAAAAAAAAATTTAAAAAAAAAAAGTAAAATTAAAAAAAAAAAAAAACACAACCTCAAAATTTTTGGCAAGTTTCTGGTCAAAAAGTGGAGTCCATGTCCCCTCCCTTGAATCTAAGCTCCATGACTGCTTGACCAAAAGAATACAGTGAAACTGACAATATAACATTTCCCACACCCAAGTTTGAAGAAACTGGTAGCAGGAATTCCCTGGTGTTGCAGTGGTTAGGACTCGGTGCTTTCACTGTAGGGGCTGGGATTCGATCCCTGGTCAGGTAACTAAGATCCCACAAGCCACCCGGCATGGCCAAAAAGAAAAAGAAGAGAAAAGAAAAAAAGAAACTGGTAGCTCCAACTTTCTGTTTCTTGGCATGCTGGACCTTGGAACCCAACCTCCATTCTGTGAGGAAGCCCAGGCCATGAAGAGACGCTATGTGTAGGTATTCCAGCCTATGACCCAGCTGAGGTTCCAGTTAACAATCAGTATCAATCACCAGACACATGAGCAAGGACGATTCAAAATGATTCCAGTTCCAGCAGCCATCTGACTACAGCTGCATGAGAGACCACAAGTAAGAACCTTTTAGCTGAGTACAGCCACCTCTGGAACCATGAGAGGTAAGAATAAAATGATTGTTCTTGTTTGGAGCCATTAAGATTTGCAGTAATTTGTTAACAGCAATAGTAACTGGAACAACCTATATGATAGAATACTGTAAAGCATTTTAAAATGCTGGTGGGGTATATATCCAACATATGCTGTCAAATGAGCAAAACAGGGGGTGAGACGGAGTACACAGGATGCTGCCATTTATATTAAAAGAAAACATATTACATCCACAATGTAGGGACACAATACACCCACACATATGCTGTATCTCCAGTGAACTCCCCAAAGAATCTGGTAACAGTGGTTGCCACTGATCAAAGGAAATCACAGCAGGAGGGATACATGTATACAGCATTGTACCCCTTGAATTTTTGTTTTGAGCTACAGCCATAGTATTTTTTCCAAAACATTTTTATGTCAGTGTCTTAGTTTTCATTTTAAAGGTTTTTGTATGTATTACCCCTTTTCCTGCCTTGAGAAATTTAATGTACTAAAGAGAAAGCATCTTTGTTTATTGAAGCCCTGCAGGGTCCCAGCATCACCCTTTGATCATCATGTGAATAAATGTAGATATTGAAAGTAAAGAAGGTTGGGGGCTAACCCATACAGCCAGACAAATCATGAAGGTCCGTGATTTTATTTCTGAATTACCCCAAATAATTTTCTTACAGCTTATAGCTTCTAAAGAGGCAAGAAAAACCCAATAAATTTATTACTGAGAGTTTACTTAATTAGATTTCTGACAATCACTGCATTTAGTAAAACAGTAATGGGACTTCCCTGGTGGTCCAGTGGGTAAGACTCTGCACTCCCAATGAGGGTGGGGTGGGGCCCAGGTTTGAACCCTGGTCGAGGAACCAGATCCTGCGTGCATGCCACAACTATGAGTCTGCATGCCACAACTAAGAGTCCGCATGCAGCAACTAAGAGCCGCGTGCTGCCACGAAGATCCCGCGTGCTGCAACGAAGACCTGGCACAGCCAAAATAAATAAATAAATATTTAAAAAACAAAACAAATAAAAACAGTAATTACCAACCTTTCTGACTCCAGATCTTCAGAAGGAACGGCTGGATGCTTCATCTGCAACCCTGGTCACTTATTACCCAATACTCCTGATTCTTGGCAGTAGGAACCCCTAAACAATGTGTTTTGTGTGTGTGTGTGTGTGTGTGTGTTTTACATCTTTATTGGAGTATAATTGCCTTACACTGGTGTGTTAGTTTCTGCTGTATAACAAAGTGAATCAGCTATACATATACATAAATCCCCATATCTCCTCCCTCTTGCGTCTCCCTCCCACCCTCCCTATCCCACCCCTCTAGGTGGACACAAAGCACAGAGCTGATCTCCCTGTGCTATGCGGCTGCTTCCCACTAGCGATCTATTTTACATTTGGTAGTGTATATATGTCCATGCCACTCTCTCAACAATGTGTTTTTATGCAAAACTGTAGAAGCTTAAACACCACATACCCTTCCTTTCTTATTCAGACAGGCAAGAAAGCACAAATCTCAGGAAACTGCCCAATGGGAAGATGGGCTGAATCATCTGGGTAGGGAGTAATTTGTTCCTAGGGTCCACATATCAGTGCTGGCAGTGGGATGGTCACTCATGACATACAAAGAAACCTGATCTATATGCTTGGGAATCAATGCCACTCATTTTTTTTTTCTGTTGAGTTTTCTTACTGAAATACAATATATGCACACAGTTCTGTGCATTTTCACAAAGTGAACACATCCGTGTAACAACAAGCAGGTCAAGAAATAGAAAATTTCCAGAACCCAGAAGCAATAATCCCAGAATAGACTAATTTTTTCTGTTTTGTACTTTATGTAAAATGGAATCATACAGTATATTTTCTGGCTTCTTTGGCTCAACAATATTTTTGTGAGCAAAATATTTTGCTCACAACATATGTGTTGCTTGTGATAGTAATGTGTTCATTTTCATTATGTGAATATGCCACAATTTCTTATCCATTCTACAGTTGATGGGCATTTGAGTAGTTTCCAGTTAGGGGCTATTTTGAAAAGTGCAGCTGTGAACATTCTTGTACATGTTTTATGGAGAACAGATGTATGCAGTTCTGTTGGTTATCTACCTAGATTCGGAATTGCTGGTTCATAAGTTATGCATATGTCCCTCTTCAGTAGAAAATGCCAGTTTTCCAAAGTGGTAGTACCAATCTACACTCCCACAAGCAATGTATGAGATTCTGGTTGCTTGACATTCTCACCAATACTTGGTATATTTTGCCATTCTGTCACTCATTTATTTATTTATTTATTATAAATTTATTTATTTATTTATTTTGACTGCGTTGGGTCTTCATTGCTGTGCGCGGTCTTTCTCTAGTTGCGGCTAGCGGGGGCTACTCTTCGCTGCAGTGCACGGGCTTCTCATTGCAATGGCTTCTCTTGTTGCGGAGCACGGGCTCTAGGCATGCGGGCTTCAGTAGTTGCGGTGCGTGGGCTCAGTAGTTGTGGCTCGCGGGCTCTAGAGTGCAGGCTCAGTAGTTGTGGCGCATGGGCTTAGTTACTCCACGGCATGTGGGATCTTCCTGGACCAGTGCTCAAACCCATGTCCTGTGCATTGGCAGGCGGATTCTTAACCACTGCACCACCAGGGAAGTCCCACTCATTTATTTTTAATCCATAATCACTTCTTCCAAATATGACAAAATATCTTTCCTTTTAAATTGCAAGGAACAGTGTAGAGTAGCATAGTGCATGGTGTTGCATCGGGCAATCTAACTTAGCAGACTGGTGACCTCTGAGACTCAGCTTCTTCCTCTTTAAAATGGGGATGAAAAAGTACCCATTTCATAGGGTTGTGGCTCAACTGAGATCGTGTATGCAAAATGCAAAGCACAGCTCCTGTCATAAAGTATGGAATAAATGACTGCTATGTATTTAAGACCATATTTCAGAGCTGGGGAAACTGAGGTCACAAGGGGTAGCAGGATCTGGCCAAGGTGACTTAGTGGCAGAGCTTGCCAAATCTAGTGTGGTTTTCTCAAGTCAGTGCTCCATGGCACCATATGGCTTCAATTTCTAAGATTTTTTTTTCATAAAAATTGCAAAATTGGGTCTATAATTTACAATGAATTTCACTCACTTAAGGGTTAACTTGTGATTTCTGCTTTTAATTTGGCAAATTTCATCAGATTCTCCAAGAGAGGATGTACATCAGGCTGCCCCTAGAGAAGCCAGTGCTCCTTTTGTCAACAAGCAGGTCTTAGGAGGTATGACTTACATTTTACTTAAAGAAACTGAGTACCTGGACAGTCAACTGCTGGCCCCAGCCAGATGGTAAAACAGGGACCTCACAAAATAATTGTTTGCAGTTGAGATTTTTAACCTTTGCCTATCTCAGAAATTCCCACCCCGACTCTTTTGTTAGGAGCACAGGGGGCTCACTGGCAGTTCTTGTGACACACACCACCAACTGGGTTGACAAATAGGAGGTTAGATGTTACTCTCCTGCTGGGTCAGCTGCAGCAGCTCTCATTTCCTGATCGCAGCAGGATCAGAGATACGGGATCAGGCCTGTGAGCCCCCTGCAAGGAGCCATGAGAATGTCTAGAGATGTCTGGTCCTGCACAGCCTCAAGGAGTGACACACAGATGGTTCACAGGGCCAGGAGATGCCTATTGGGATGCACAGAGAAGTGCTTCTTTT
The DNA here is from genome assembly GCF_028021215.1 of Eschrichtius robustus. Lineage (NCBI taxonomy): Eukaryota > Metazoa > Chordata > Mammalia > Artiodactyla > Eschrichtiidae > Eschrichtius > Eschrichtius robustus. Next base: position 51,488,271 of record NC_090842.1, on the reverse strand, counting down.
CCTCTGAAGCTAGTATCAGGGTGGGCTGGTGTGTCCTTAACACCAGGCTTCCTTTTCTTGCTCTTCTTCCTTTTTAATAAAAGAAGCAGCTCAAGAAGGCAAAGGTGTTGGGCTAGATTAAATAACAGATTTTGGTTTTCACTATATTCACTTTTATGTGTATGTCCGCATAGGTCAAAGTAGCACTGGTTTTCTGCTTATTGTTATGACATAGTTGTGTTTTAAAATAAAGTTTGTTAAAGTGAGTAATTTTACTTTATTTATTTATTTTTATTTATTTATTTATTTCTGAAAATTAGTCAGGTCTGATTAGGATTTTCAGTTCTAATAAAATTGTGGGTTATTGCACTAGATATAGTATTTATTATACAAACTATATTTCTTTAACTATTGTATGACAGAAGTGTGTGTTTTAAAGTAATTTTAAAGAAGACTATTAAGTCGATAATAGTACAAGTGACACGTATATGTGACAAACTGTAAAGGCGATTGGAGCTTTAGGGTAGTAGAAGGAGATGACAAAAATCTGAGAGTGGTAGGAAATGACTGGAGTCAGCAGCCCTGAACTAAACACCGATCTCAGCCCACTAATGGCTAGCGTGCCCTTAACCACTTCACTCCTCTGAGCCTCGGTCTTCTCACCTGTTAAATGGAGATTATTTAATTCTCTTATTTGCAGAAGTTTCGTGAAACATAATATCTACAAACTTTCTGGCTAGAATAGAGGTTCTATTATTGATAACTTTATTACTAGTAGTAGCAGCAGTAGTGTTACAAATGTAATACAGTGACCCGCCACCCCTGGATCCCCAAAACGGAAGCGGTTGTTTTCAAGTCCCAGCTGGGGGAGGGGAGTGTACATTTCCAGGGCCATGAATTAATTCTAGGGTGACCGACAATGCTGAAATTAGCTTGATACTTATTTCTGACCCTACGAGAGAAGGGAAGTTTCTGCATCTGCCACAGAGTTTCCCAAACACCTGTCCCAGATGCTTAAGATTCTTCAGGTTCTTTCTTAGTATTAAAACAGTCCTTTCAGAGAACGCCTTTCCTTGTGCTGCGTCTTGGAGCCGGCAGTGATGATGAGTTTTTTTTTTTAACATTTACTTGTCTGTTGCTACCATTTATTTTAAACTCTTGAACACCCCCTAATGCACATACTTTTTTCTTTTTCTTTTTTTTTAAGAAGAAAAGGAAACACTTGGCTTGTTTTGAAAGCAGATTGTATTGTGTTCTACCTGTGGCACCTACCGCGACGGCCAAACGCAGCAGTAACTGCGCAAAGGTGTCCCTGAGGTGGGGGAGGGGGTAGGAACTGCAGGACGCTGGCCAGGAGGGGCGCGGCCGCTGGGGGGCTTCCGGCTCCGGCAGCCCAGTCCCGGCACCCTGTCTGCTAGTTCTACCCGCGCAGTCCACCGATCAGGGGGGCTGGGAGCGAGAGCGGTGCGACCCCTGTCCCCAGGAGTCCCGCTTTCGCTCCTAAGCTATTCGCGTCCCTACCGCGCTGCTAAGCGCTTATACACCACTTTGGTTGTAATACCTTGCCCCAGGTCAAGAGAGGGTGATCCGGACCCATTTTGCAGTTGAGAAATCTGAGGTTCGAAGTGGTGGTTAAGAAACGTGCTCAAGGATATTCGTCGAGTCTCTTGGGCACGAAACCCTTTCTGGGGATCCCTCCTTGGGTGGACCCCTCTCCCCTCGCCATCTGTGACCTCCCAGTGGATCCGCCTGGTTTCTGCAGAGCGGGTTGGGGGACAGGGGGTTGATCGCTGTGTCAACAGGTTTGAGTCACCCGCCAAGGCCCTCGGTGGCGCCGCCAACTCTCCCTCAGAGTCCCGGACTCTGCCCCGGGATCCCTTTTGGCGGGAAGCTGTTCCTGACTGCTCGGCCCAGGGCCCAGCGCTCCCGCCGCGCCCTCGACGTGGCGTCGGGTATGGTCACTGTCCCCGCGGCGTGCGCGCAGGAGCCGTAGCTTCACCCACTCGCTGCATTTACCCCCATGGTTCCAGACGAGGAGCTGGATCCCCAACCCGGGCCTCGCGGCAGCAGCGGAGACCCCCGGCCCGCCCTTGCGCTCCCGGGCTGAGGCTGCAACCACTCCCAGATTAAGCACCTGAGGCTGGGAGAAGGGGGGGGAAAGAGCGGAGGGGCTCTTTGCTCTCCCCTCCGCCAGCCTCGCCTGGGGCACGGCTGCGCTCGGCCAATCCGGAGCCGGGGCGGGACCGGGGGCGTGGTCTCGGCGGGCCTGGCTTGGTCTCCAGGACTCCCGGCCGGGCCTCAGGCGGGGCTGGAGGGGCGGTCGCTCAGGCGGGGAGGGGCGGTCGCTCAGGCAGGGAGGGGCGGGGGCAGGGGCGGGGCAGGGAGGGGCGGGGCAGGGGCGGGGTCAGGCGCCCTCTCGGGCCAGCGCGCAGATGAGCTTCAGTCTGTCCTGCGCTCCCGCGCTGCCAGCATGACCGACGCTCTGCTGCCCGCGGCCCCCCAGCCGCTGGAGAAGGAGGGCGACGGCTACTTTCGGAAGGTGGGCGGCTTCGGGCGGGCTGGGATTCTGCGAGCTCCAGACTTCTTTCCCCCCAGGCTGTGGAGGGCGCTGCAGGGCGCGCGGCCGGGGTCGACCAGGCCTGGAGGGGGAGGGGGCGCACTGGCCTGGGGCGCGCCCGGCGGAGGGTCGGAGTGGAGGGGTGCGGCGGCGGTGCACCCGGCGGCCGAGAGCAGGTGACTTACGGGGCTGGGGAGTGGTGTCTCGGCCGCCCCGCGCAGGTGCCGGCGGAGGACAGGGCCAGGAGGGGTGCTCGGGGTCGCCCCCGCCTGCCGTCCCGCGGCCCTGGGGAAGGGACCGGTTCCCAGTGCGCTGGCTCCCTCGGCGTTGCGGCGCGTGGGGACCCGAGCCCAGCTTCCACCCGAGCGCTTGGCCGGGGCGCGCGGAAATAGGAGCCCCTCAGAAGGGATGGCGTTCCCCTTTTGCCTCCAGAATGCTTCCAGTGTTTGCCTCTTCGACTTTTTCGAGGATGGGAGGGTACCTCGAGCGTCGCCCCCTTCTCTGCCCCTAGTTGCCCAGGAGGGCGTGCGCGCTGCAGACGTGAGGGCAGCGGTTTCGCTCCCTCACCACTTTTCGCTAAAGCGGATTTATCCGATTGTTGGGTAGACCTGCGGGAGGTGCGGGCTCCGCGGGAGCTTGGCACATACCGTGGCCTCCCGCCCTGAAGGTTTGCAGCTCAGCCCCTCAAAAGTGGCCCCAATCCACGGAGCGGGGTCGCTGGGATGTCCGCAGGTTGCAAGGCCTGGGCTACAAAGATGCTTTTGAGCCCGGAGGCACGGGGCACTTTCCATCCTTCTTCCTTGTCCCTATGAGTCTAAAAATAGCCTTTGGCTCTTGGCCATGTTTGACTAGGTGGGTTGAGAAACTGTTTTTTTATAACTTCTATGACTGAAGGCAGAGGACGAAATTATAAACAGGGCAGTGAAACTGTTTCCCACAGAACAGTCAATTCTTAATTGTTCCACGCCTAATGATCCAGTCAGTGAATGCTCTTGGCGTCTTCCTCCTTCTCCCATGACGCTGCCTTTGGGCTTTTGCTCTCTGGTGAGGAGCAGTGTCCCTGGAGGATGGGCAGGAGGAGAATCTGGAAACAGGTGAGGACAGAGTTGGAAAAATTCTTTTTGGTTAACTTGCTTTTAGCATTAAAAAAAAAAAAAAAAAAAAAAAAAAAGGAGTAGTTTTAAGGTGTATTTAAGTTAAAAGATGTCATTATGGAATTATAGGATTATAACTTCTAATTATGTGTGGCATTTGGGACAGAGCATTACAGGCCATGGAATTGCAGAAGGAGGCCAGGCCTGGGAATCCCTAGATCTCAGCCCTAGGGCCTCAAACCCTGACTGCCTCCCCCACAGAATTGCACTGTAGACTTCAGCAAGTTGCTGCCTCTTTCTGGGACTTCATTTCCTCCCCAAATTGTCCTCTGAACAGGTGGAGGTCTGGACCTATAGCAGCATCTGGGGGAAACAACAGAGGAAGGGGCAGGAGAGGTGGTGAACACCTGCCAGGGTTATGTTCCCTTGTCTTCCAGAACAGGTTTTCCAGGGGAAGATGTGCATAGGACCGAGTGGAAGGCAAGGGAGCTGTGAAAGGATGCAAAGCTGAGTGTTTTTCAGGTGCGGTTTCTCCGGTGGTAGATAACGAGAATCATGGGTGCAAAATAAGATGAATCACTGGTTTGCAATTAGAAACATCTCTTTGGAAAACGAGACCTTGTAATGATCATTGTGCTACGTCATAGTAGTCCAAAGAGTGTTCCTAGTACAAGGTTAATAAAAGGTGTCGACATGGAACCTTCCCTGATGTGTGATCTGAGCCAGTTTGTCCTAAAACAAATGCTCCTTGAATGAGAGGTAGATGTTATACAGGTGAAGAAGGGGAGGACGAACACTTGAGGTAGAGGGAACAGCATGGGTGAAGGCACAGGATTGTGAGCGTTTGTCAGTGAACCCTTGGGGGTGTGGAGGTGTAAGTGGGAACTAGGCTGTTCGGGAGTCATGCATCTTGGATGCATGGGAAGGGAACCTGGAGATCTATCAAAGTGCTTCATGCAGGACCAGACGTGTGAGATTTGTGTCACAGAAAGACCACTTTGAAAGCTGAGTGATCAGTAGGTGAGCGATGGGGGAGAGGCAGTGGTGGAGCCAGGCAGGGAGGAGTGTGGAAGGTTAATCCTCATTGTCTGTGTCCTACTCTGTTACGGACTACTGATGACTTTTCAGTCAGTTATGTAAAGTACTAGGTAAACACAGCCTCACCACACCCATCCTTTCCACCAGCTTGCACCCCTGACTCAAACCAGGGGTCCAGACTGGAGGCAGGGATCCCAGTGGGGAGGGTGCAGTGATGAGGGCCTGAGCAAAGGCAGTCAACAGGGATGGGAAGAACTAATGGACCAAATATGGTGGGGAAGTGCTGCTGATGGGAGTCCAAAATGTCTGCCCTTTGGTGGCTGGGGGGATGGTCAGGCACCTCACTGAGATGGGGCAACCAGGAGGCTGAGGTAGAGGTGGTGGGCTTGAGGCCCCTAAGCGACATCTGAATGGTGGTCCCAGTGGGGTGTCCACTCCATGAACCCAGCAGCCACGAGAGCACCCTGGCTGGAGATGCAGCTTTGGGGGGCACCAGTGTGGGAGGCGGTGGGATATTGTGAAAAAGGACCCAAGGCAGAAGAGAATAATGCCTCCATTTAAGGGACAGGCAGAGAGATGGTAAACAAGCCCAGAGGGTGACAGTGTCAAGGCAGCTGAGAGAAGAGAGATCTTTTTAGTGGAGAGATGAGGTTGACAAGTCAGAAGAGCCCTGGAAAATACTGGGTTTAGTCCTTTAGGGGGTTGTTGGTAAATGAGTAGGTGGAGAATTGGGGGCAAAAGTCAGTGTGGTGGGGACTTTCCTGGCGATCCAGTGGTTAAGACTTCACCTTCCAATGCAGGGGGTGCGGGTTCGATCCCTGGTCGGGGAGCTAAGATCCCACATGCCTCGTGGTCGAAAAACCAAAAAACATAAAACAGAAGCAATATTGTAACAAATTCAATAAAATATTAAGTCTTTAAAAATGGTCCACATCAAAGAAAAATCTTTAAAGTCAGTGTGGTGGAGTACAGGTGGAAGAAGGGCAGAGACAATAGTTGCTGGGGGGGATGGGGGTAGAGGAGAGAGAAGAAGGCAGGTTTGTTTAGATTGAGGAAGTTCATATTGCCTGCTGGTCTTGGACCCTGAACGTGTGAGACAGTTTTTGGCAGAGAGGGCCCCCTGGCAAATCAGGGTCTTCCTGGGGTTGTGCAGGACATGGCTGTACAGAGCCCGAGGACACGGACTCAGTTTGGCCCCAGGTCAGGCATGGACACCAGTACAGACCCTGGCCTCCTGGGTGAGCAGCTTGGGGCAGGGGGCTCTCTGAATTAAAAACATACAAAAAATACAGAATACTTTCTGGTCTATCACAATATGTTTCTCTCTTCTCTGGTTTCTCACTTTTTTTTTTTTCTTTCTTGACACTAATATGTTTAAATAGAGGTACAGTTCTATAAGAATAATTAAATACTAAATTATTTTCTTAAAAGAATGACCAGTGGAAATGGAGTTTCTTTTTCCCAAACAAATTTTTATGCTTATCCTAATGAAAGTCTTGGAAGAATGTGTGTTCGGGCCTATAGTTACTGCAGAGTAATACACATTTCCAAGACACTACATCCTGAGAGCTGGTCCCATCTCCAGGGCTCTCTGGGGGCTATAGTCCTGAAACCCACAGGAAAACCTGTTCTTGGCCAAGAGAAAACTAGCTGGAAAAAAACTAGAGAAAGATGTTCCCCAAGGCTGTTGAAAGGGCCTAAATGAAAGACCTTAGCAGTAAGGGGAAGAAGACCGTTGGTACAAAGTGCAGCATTGTGGGACCTTATCTCTGCCTCGCCATCCTCTGGGAACACTAATGGCCCAAAATGAATTTAGCTCCATTGTTTTTACCCAAGAGCTGGAGGAGAAGTTGTTTCTTGTTCACAGAAGCCTCCAGGCTGGACAGGGCCCCAAGGTTCACTGTGTCCTGGTTCGTGGTCCCTGTTTACTCTGGATTTCCTCAAGGCTCCAGCAGAGAAGGAAGGAAGAGAATTCTTTTTTTTTTTTTTTTTAACCCAGAGGCTCCTCTTAGGTCCTCCTCTGCACCATTCATCTTAGTGGGGTGTAATTTCATGTTAGACACACGTGTGCATCATATATAAGCACATGTGGAGGGACATGCTGGGCTGAGTCTGAGGAGTCCAGGGTGGGTCATGGGGGCTCATCCAGTCCATCTTTTTTTTTTTTTTGAGAATCTATTTATTTTTGGCTGCGTTGGGTCTTCGTCGCGGCACGCGGGCTTCTCATTGTGGTGGCTTCTCTTGTTGCAGAGCACGGGCTCTAGGCGCATGGGCTTCAGTAGTTGTGGCTCTCAGGCTCAGTAGTTGTGGCTCGCGGGCTCTAGAGCGCAGGCTCAGTAGCTGTGGCGCACGGGCTTAGTTGCTCCGCGGCATGTGGGATCTTCCCGGAGCAGGGCTCGAACCTGTGTCCCTTGCATTGGCAGGTGGATTCTTAACCACTGCGCCACCAGGGAAGTCCCTGCGCCATTTTTATTGGGTAGTGATGATGTTTCTCCAGGTGGGGGTGGGGGAGGGAGGAGGAAGGGTGTAAAAGTTTGTGCTGCAGCCTCTTCCCCACCCCCTACCCACCATGGTCTGAGCCAGACCCTACAGGCCAGGCTGGATCCAGGCTGATCATCGCCTTGGTGAGGGTCTGTCCAGCTGCACTGGTGCACACCAGCAGCCCAGAGGGCGTGGTGGACAAACTTCTCCTCACATTGCGGGATCCTGGCCAGGAGGGGGTCCCCTGGCAGAAACAGTATTTGCAGGTGACTCAGAGGAGAGTCAGCATGATGAGGTATAACACTGTAAATGTCCCTTGCTTCCTGGGGCTATTTGGACGGATTCCAAGACACCACCTGATGATACAGGGCATTGGCTTTAGCCTGATCACCACTTCCTCCTTTGGCTCAGGTACTAGAGTCTCGTGACACAAAGGCTGTATTGGAGGTGGCCACAGAGGACAGCGGAACCGCAGGTGCAGCTCAGCCAGACTGAGTGTCTGGCAGAGCTGGCAGCAAGGGGTGCCAGCTGGGGACAAGGTCTCCCGCCCGTAGCGCCAGAAACAGGGAGAGATGCAGGTCCTTCTGGCCTTGCTAGACCCACGGAGTTCGCTAGGGCCATATGCCTTAGAAAATCCTGTTTCGATTGGATTCTAAGAGGAGAAAAAGGCAGGTGATCCAAAACTACAACTTCAGAAGTAATTTCTTTTTCTCCAATATTATTGTATTAGAAAAGTAACATAAATTGTTGTAAAAAAGGGTAATAACAGAAATGTACAAAATCACACACACATACCATCTCCCCCCAACCAAGGACTGTAAACTAGTGGTGAGTACATCCTACCAGTTGAAATAAACGGGTCATCAGTTGGGTCTGAAAATACATTTGTCTCTTAGAAATTTTGGTGATTGTAAATCTTTGTAGAGTGGCACACACTTTGTACACACACAGTAGGTGTCTGTAAAGATTTGTAGAAGTGACTGAAGGGAGCCGGTTCATATTGTGGCCCCCTACCCCCATGTGAATGGATGGGGACGCCAGAGGGAGGCACCTGGCGGAGATCCTGGAAGGGCAGGAGACCTCTTTACAAGTGCCAAATTCATGTTTTAATTTTTATGGACACGGAAAAGGTAGATTCTGTTCATCCAAACTGCCCTGAATCTCCAGCATGGTGAAAAGTTAAATTAGATGTGTTTTTGTGTATTGCAGGGTATTGCATGCTATTTCTGTGCTTTCTGGTTGACAGCTTCTGGCTAACTCATAAACAAACAATTCTGTTTTCCAGAGCTAGGTGGTTGAGTGAGGGGTTGCATGACTAGGAAGGAAGGCAGAGAAAATATCTCCGTGCTGGAGAGGCAGCAAAAAACACCCCACTCTTCCATGCCCTGCGTGAGGGTCTCTAGCCAGGGGACCCTGCGTGGTCACTCTCACTCAGTCTTACTCCTGACCTGGAGACTCCAAGTTCACACTGTGCCCTCAATTTGCTGGAGACACATCTACAAGTGTGGGCTTTAACTTTGGCTGTGTGGAAGAAAGGCCCTCACTGGTTCTTGGGGTGGAGGGGAGCCAGGCGCCAGGCACTGCCTAGAGCAGGTCCCCCCCACCCCCTGCTGGGAAGGAAAGACTGCTCCCTACTCTGTGTCTGCCTTCCCAGTGGCCTGGCCTATCTGCCTTTTCACTGTCAGTCTCTGCGTGTTGTAGGTCAAGTAGCCTTTCCTGTCTTCCAAATCCACTGACTCCGGTTTTTGCCTAGTTGCTGCTCTTAAATACTTGTTTCCCAGCTGAACAACGTAACTATACCCTCAGGGCCTGTGCGTGTATATTAACAAATAGAGTTTTCACTCTGGGTGAACTTATTCTACTTAGGACTTTCTTAGTTGTGGTTACCAGAAGATCGAATCCCCAGTGGTTTAGGCAGATGAACACACCATGGTACATTCCTACAATGGAATTCTACTCAGCAATTAAAAGGAGCAAACCACTGATAAGTACAACATGGATGAATCTCAAAGCATACTATTGAGCAAAATAAGCCAGACACAAAAGCATACATGCCCTATGATTCCATTTATATGACATTCTACAGCAGGCAAAAGTCTACGGTGATAGAAATCAGAGTCTTGGTTGCCTTGGGGGGTAATGAGAATCGTCTATATTCTGATTGGAATAGTGGTTGCATACGTATACACATTTATCCAAACTCATTGAACTATGTACTTAAAAAGCTATGTATTTCATTATGTGTAAATTATACCTCAATTTTTAAAAAATGGCTTAGGCAAGAAAGGGAATGCATTTGGCTCCTGTAACTGAGAAGCCCAGAGGAATGGCTTCAGGCCTGGCTTGATCTAGGGCTCAAATGCTGCCACCAAAACTCAGTTTCTCAGCTCTGCTCCCCCTAGGTTGGCTTCATTTGGGGGGAGACACTACCCCCACAGTGATAACGTGCCTGCAGCTACCCAGTCTCACATCCTCCTAAGTTCAAGGCTGATGGGGAGAAATGAAGGCCCCTCCTGATGGGCTCTGTTGTCCTATGTCAGCTGCTCACCCTGAATCAAACTCAGGGCTGGGGCCTTTGGTTTTCCAATGAGCCAGGCATGAATCAGATGTCCTTCCCCTTGGAAAGGAGGTGTGGGAGCATGAATTTACAACCCCTGACCGCTATGGGCTGTGAGGTGGGAGAGTGGGACGTGGGTCACAGTGGCCGAAAGATATGCACTGATGCTGGGCAGCCCTCAGCCAGGAAGCACGTAAGGGGTGTCTGGGGGTTGACGGGCGAGCTGTCCCCGCGTTCCCACACATTCCTGCTGCTCAGGCTCATCTCAGAGTGGCAGGAAGGACGTGGGCTTAAGTCCCCCTCCCACCCTTACTGCCTGTAGCATCTTGAGTAGCTCACTTACCCTCCAAGCCTCAGAATTGTGGGGTCCGAGATGCCATACCAGAGTCCACGTGGGCTGACTGACAACGTGGGAGACTCCACTAAGCTGCTGAGGAAGCTGAGCTTTACTCAGTACTTGCTTTTCTTGGGTGTTGGCAGTCGGACCATCCTTCCACGTATCGAGACTGACGCCCATGCCCAAACCTTAGGCTGGTCAGGTAACTGACAGACTCTGTGTAGTGGACAGACTCAACTTCACTGTAAGACTTGTGGACAGTGACCCTAGAGGCAAGGACAGTTCATTTGTTCCCCCCAAACCCCTCCCCACTTCCCAGGCCAGGCAGGCGTGACAGGTGCTGCCTCGGTCCTGGGCACAAACCCTCAGTTCAGTTTGGAGCAGCTCTACATCCTGTTGTGAACCAATTAAGAACTAAGGTATGGCTGAGGACTGTGGGTCCCCACTAGCAGAGAACCCCTGGCAGGGGCCAGTGGGCAGCTAGCAGTCTCTGATAATGCCAGGGGGTCTTTTGGACAGTCTCGCCCAGATTCATCTCTCAGGGCTCTGGGAAGTTTCCAAACAGCCCTGCGGGCGTTTCTGGTGTTTCCAACAGGTCTGGCATTCCTACCTGTCAGTAAGAAGTAATGTAGTTTAGGGTCCAATTACTCAGTCAAATCTAATCCTAAGCATTCCTATGTCTTATCTGGAAACTTGACCCTACATCTGTGGGCTGGTTAGGGTGTAGTGATTCCAGGCCAGCCAGAAGTTGGGTGAAGTATGGGAGCAGGAAAAAGTTCTTATCCGTGAGCTGGAATGGCTGCTTAATCTTAGGTCTGGGAATGTATGTAAAGGAATTAGTTATTAAGGCTTCTCTGTAAAATAGAACACAGCCTTGGTGAACCATGTAATTTTAAGTCAGATTGAGCCATCCCTTCATAGTAATTTTAGGACGTGGAAAGGAAAGAGACTGGCAATTATTTTAGCCCTTTACTAAAGACATTTTAATCTTAGATCTGGAAAGAGAGAATTAGTTTTCTGATTTTTATTTTAAATCAGGGATCATTTAATGGTTTGAAAGATGTTAATTTTAAGACTATTCCAACTCAGATTCTGAATATCTGTGTAATTTGAATTTGGGTGGCTGCATGGGGGACAGGTGGGTGGCCACCTGCTGGGATGGGAGAGTGAAAAATCTTTGTGGAAGGAGAGATGTAACTTATTTCTGACCCTCTAGTCTAAAGGCCACTGATATGGGAATCCCTGGGAAGGTTGGGGCTGCAGAGAACCCATTTCTTCTTCCTTGGGGTCAAGGCCATGGATGTGGCTTGGGCAGAGGTGTGGGAGGCTAGGTGTTGCGGAGCTGTGATGGCGGTGACCAAGGCAGTGACGCAGAGAGAAAGGGCAGTCCCCTCACCAAATACTGCCCACCAGCCACTCCCAGGGTGTGATTACTGGCCGGTCAGTGGGCGGAGCCGAAAGATAAGCTTCAGAAAGGAATGGAGCGTTCCCTCAGATCCCTGGGCTTCTACCTGCTGGGGTGGGAAAAACACTATTAGGTTAAAAGGAAATTTTTTGAATCACTTTGCTGTACACCTGAAACTAACACAATATTGTAAATCAATTATACTTTAATTTAAAAAAACAAAAAAAAAGCTTTTCCGCCCGCTCCCCCTTCCCCCCGAGCGCCGCTCCGGCTGCACCACGCTCGCTCTGAGCTCCGGGCTCCTACTAAGCTAGTGCCACCGATGTCTCCCTCCATCATGATCATCTACCGGGACCTCATCAGCCATGGTGAGATGTTCTCTGACATCTACAAGATCCGGGAGGTCTCGGACGGGCTGTGTCTGGAGGTGGAGGGGAATATGGTCAGTAGGACAGAGGGTAACATTGATGACTCACTCTTTGGTGGAAATGCCTCCGCTGAAGGCCCCGAGGGCGAAGGTACCGACTGCACAGTAATCACTGGTGTGGATGTTGTCATGAACCATCACTTGCAGGAAACCAGCTTCACAAAAGAAGCCTACAAGAAGTGCATCAAAGATTACATGAAGTTAATCAAAGGGAAGCTTGAAGAACAGAGACCAGAAAGAGTAAAACCTTTTATGACAGGGACTGCAGAACAAATCAAGCACATCCTTGCTAATTTCAAAAAAAAAAAACGATCAGTTCTTTATTGGTGAGAACATGAATCCAGGTAGCATGGCTGCTCTGCTGGACTACCATGAGGATGGTGTGACCCCATGTATGATTTTCTTTAAGGATGGTCTAGAAATGGAAAAATGTCAACAGATTTGGCTGTTTGGATCTATCACCTGCTCGTCATAACTGGCTGGCTGCTGCTGTTCGTCCACACAACACCAGGACTTAGACAATGGGACTGATGTCATCTTGAGCTCTTTGTTTTGATGTTGATTTGTTTGGAGCGGAGGCATTGTTTTTGAGGAAAAAAAAAAACATGTCATGTAGGTTGTCTAAAAATAAAGTGCGTTTAAACTCAATTGAGAGAATGCCTCTTAGTTTAATAGGTAATATCTAAATCCATCCTGTGTAGCCTTCCTGGAGAAGCTAGAACCTGGTTGTAGACCACTACTAGAAAGCGTAAGACCATCTTCAGATAACTTCCACAGTGAAAACCACTTCCGGGACTTGGAATATAAACAAGAATCAACAGTAATTCAGCTGAAGTAAAGGGAAAGACCATGCTCATAGCAGTGCCAACATTTGAAGTGGATTTCTTACACATTTCATCACCTACAAATGGAAGTAGTTAACTCTGGAAGAAATTGCCAAAAGAATAAATAGAGACTAACACAGTTGGAAGAAAAAAAAAAAAAAAAAAAAAGGATGGGAATTCCCTGGCGGTCCAGTGGTTAGGACTTGGTGCTTTCGCTGTAGTGGCCCAGGTTCGGTCCCTGGTGGGGAATAAGATCCCGCAAGCCGCACAGCTAAAAAAAAAAAAAAAAGGAAACTCTTTTTCTCATCTTAAACTTTTCACAATGAAACATTGATTGTAACCTAAATACCCCAGGAAATAATGGACAGAGAACACAGACAATTCACTGAAAAAGCCATTCAAGTGATCAATAATATATGAAAAAAATGTTTATCTTCACTAATAATCCTTGCAAATTGGGAGCATGGGATACCTGTTTTTTGCATATCAATTTGGCAAAGATTGAAAATAATACTTTCAACTCAACAGTAAAAAATAACCCAGTTTAAAAATGGGCAAGGAGGGAATTCCCTGGCGGTCCAGTGGTTAAGACTCTGTGCTTCCACTGCAGGGGCGAGGGTTCGATCCCTGGTTGGGGAACTAAGATCTCGCGTGCCCTGTGATGTGGCAAAAAAAAAAAAAAAATTGGGCAAGGAATCTGAATTGATCTTTCTCCAAAGATACACAAATGGCCAATAAGCACATGAAAATATGTTTAACCATCTTTGGTTCAACCACCATTAACCATCAGGGAAATGCAAATCAAAACCACAGTGAGATACCACACATCCTAGGTTGGCTCTAATAAAGACAGTAACAAGTATTGATGAGGATAGGGGTAAATTGGAACCCTCGTCTACTGTTGGTGGGAATGTAAAATATTATAGCCGCTTTGGGAAATAGTTTGACCTCAAATGGTTAAACATAGAATTAACCATATGACACAGTAGTTCCACTCCTAGATCTATAGCCAAGAGAAGAAAGGAAAACATACATCCACGTAAAAACTTACACACAAATAAGCAGCCCTATTCATAAGAGCCAAAAAGTGAAAACACCCTCAAATGTCCATCAACTGATGAATGGATAAATGAATGTTCGTATTGATTGAAGTGTTAGGGACAAAAAGGAGTGAAGTACTGATATGTGCTACACCACGGAAGCACCTTGAAAACATTATGCTGAGTGAAAGGAGCCCATCACAAAAGACTGTATTCTGTATGATTCCACTTAAGTGAAATGTCCAGAATAAGCAAGTCTGTACAGACAGAAATTATCAATAGATTCATGGTTGCCTAATGCTATCGGGGAGAAGGGACAGGAAATAGAGAGTACCTTTCTTTGCTGGAGGGTAGTTGGGCTGGTGCTTAGGGGGAGGAGGGGGCTTAAAGAGGTTAGACGCCCTGTTACTCAGTCCTAGAAATATACCTTAAAGGAAAAACTTGAGGTTTACAAAGATTGATGTTTACAGATATGCATCAAATAATTATAGATAATAGCAGATACTTGGAAACAATCTAACTGTGCGACTATAAGGAAATGGTAAATCCTAAAAAAAGGCAACATTATGCAATTATTAAAATCATGGTTTTGAGGAGCACTTCATAACAAAGGAAATTTTCATGATAGAGTATTAAGTGAGAAAACATGATAGCCTATGCGTGCCACTGTGCAGAAAAGGGTTAACATGGCAGACCTGAGGCTGCTTTCCTTAGGAAGACCTGCTTGCAAGGTTGGCCCCTGCCTGGTCCCTGGGAGCCTGGCTCTTGGAGTGTTCCTTTCATCCCCTAAGTGATGAAGTTGGCTCGCTGTGTCTAAACTAATGGCGAAAACCATGTGGTTTACAATGAACACCTGCTTTCCTTTCGGCAGCCTGGAATTTTGGTATGTGCTAGGCAGAAGCTGCCTTTGTGATCAGCCCCTAATAAAAACCGTGAATTTGATTTTCTAATGGGCCAACCTGGGCAGTGACACTGCATGCATGTTGCTGCATTTTTGTTGCTGGGGGAAGAGTGTGCTTTGTGTGACCCCTCGTAGGACAGAGAAAGCATAAGGAAGCCTGCACATGGATTCCTCCAGACTCTACCTCTTTTTCCCTATGATCCAGCTATGTATCTTTATTTACTAAACTGCTGTCATAAATCTTAGCCGTGAGTGCAACTGTATGCTGAGTCCTGTGAAACTCCAGACATGGGGCTGGTCTGGGGAACTCCCTACACAGCCGCTAATGTGGAAAGTAACAATATGCATATATTGTAAAATAGGTGGGCAGGAAAGAAACCAATCACAGTGGCTGTTTTGGAGTTGTGTTATTAGGACTGACTTTTCTTTTTTTATATTTTTCGTATTTTATATATTTTCCATGTTGGAAAATATATAAAATATATTACTTTTACTTTCAGAAAAAATGAGTTTTTAAAAACATTTTCTGTTGTATTAGACGTTTGTCATCATCTTTAGAGTGGCTGACCTCTGAAGGGGCATCTCTTGTTTTCCCTCAGGGTTGCAATCCCCTCGCACAGACTGGCCGGAGCAAACTGCAGAATCAGAGGGCTGCCTTGAACCAGCAGATCCTGAAAGCCGTGCGGATGAGAACGGGAGCGGAGAACCTTCTGAAGTAGGTGTCTGCTGGCTCTACCACCTTGGCTGGGAGCCTGGACTCTCCTGAGGCCTGTCCATCTATTTCCTAAACTCCCAGGCCTGCCCAGCTTCCTCTCAGCTCTTGGTTTTAGCTTTGAGTTTCCTCCTCATTTCTGGCACCTGGAGCAGGCCCTGTCTCGCCTAGTGCTTGGTTGTGTCAAAGAGAAGTATTTTACACAGCCTGTCTGTGTGTTTGGGATAGAAGGGTGATGGAGGAAGTCCAGTTATCTGATTCCTGTTTGTTTTCCCTGCTTTCTTTGGGACCTGTTTTCTCTACTGCATAGCACTATGCCTGATCTAGAATCACTGCTTGCTAAATATTTGTTGAATGTATAAAGAAAAGAAAGGCAACACAACATTGTAAATCAACTATACTGCGGTTAAAAAAATCAGATTTGAAAAAATAAAAAGTTAAAAAAAAAAAGAAAGAAAGAAAGAAAAGGAAGGCAGAAAGGAGGGAATAGGAGCCTTTCAACTGCCAGTGTCCATCTTTAATGAGAGGGGCCCAGTACAGCTCTGGACTCTTGGGGCACTCATTATTATGCTCTGATGGTAACATAGTTACTTATCAAGCATAGAACTCAGAGAGGCCTTACCTGTAGGCAGCTCTAAGCCCTCCCCACACCCTTCAGTGCAATGCAAGGTGATGTCGCAGCTTCCTCGTGTTTACAAAGAGTTCAGACTTCTTCTTCAGCGTTCTAGGGGTGACTCTTGCCAGCCCCATGCTGCCTTCTGCACTGGGTATGGAGGCAAGCAGTATGCCTGCTGCCCGGCTAAGTGAGACAGATGCTTCCTGGAGCCTCAGAAAGACATGTGGAGTGTTTGCTGGGACCTGGAACCTGGAAACCTGGCAGGATGTGGATAATGGGTGTTCCCAGTAGGTCTGCTTCACTGTTGGAGGCCTTAGGGAGCCCCGAGGCTGATTGGAGGCTGTTGGGAAAAACAAATACACCAAACCAGGTGGATTGGTAGAAGAGCCACAAGACTCTGGCGGTCACATATATGTACGAATAGTGTGATCTGCTCTTCCATATGGGCCGCTCACCCGAGCACTCAGTAAAAGACAAGAGGAGGGTTTCTCACCATGAACTAAGAGTAAATTCATTTCTGAATCGGTCTGTATTTGTTGGTTAGGAAAGATCTCTGAGGTATGAAATGGGGGAAAGAAAGATGCAGGACAGCATGCCCTGCATATGTGTTTTAAAAATACGTGCATATGCTTTTGCGTATGCATAGACTTTTTCCAAAAGGGGCGAAGAAACAGCTGTTAGTAGAGTGGGCTCTTGGGAGCAAGACCAGGGTTGGGTGGGTAGACCTGATTCCTTCTTGTCACTTTATCCTTTCAGTGTTTGAATGTTCTTTTAACAAAGTGCGTGGATTACTTTCATGCTTTTTTTTTTTTTTAAAGCCTTTTTAAAAATTTTATTTATTTATTTATGGCTGTGTTGGGTCTTCGTTTCTGTGCGAGGGCTTTCTCTAGTTGCGGCAAGTGGGGGCCACTCTTCATCGCGGTGCGCGGGCCTCTCACTACCGCGGCCTCTCTTGTTGCGGAGCACAGGCTCCAGACGCGCAGGCTCAGTAATTGTGGCTCACGGGCCCAGTTGCTCTGCGGCATGTGGGATCCTCCCAGACCAGGGCTCGAACCCGTGCCCCCTGCATTGGCAGGCGGATTCTCAACCACTGCGCCACCAGGGAAGCCCCAACTTTCATGCGTTTTTATTGTGAAATACTGCAAAGGCCTAGAAGAATAATATAAGCAACCCACTGCCCCTGGGTCAGGAACAACAGTGCTGTGCCTGTGTTGGTTTTGTTGCTCATGGACTAGCAAGTCCTGGGGTGGCCAAGTGTCTGGGAACCTCTCCTCCAGCTACTTCTGTAACAGGGTGGAAGGGAGGCTGTTCCTGGAGCCGACTGGGGAAAATACGGTAACATTCCACCTTTTGAAACGACTGACCGTGTCCCTGTCCCCAGAGAAGTCTGGACCTGGGAGTTGTCAGGTCTGCTGCACAGCGGGCCTCAGCGGCCAGTGCAGCTTGAGAGAGGCCTCCGATTTTGTTTGTTGGTGGTTTTTTTTTGGCTGCGTTGGGTCTTCGTTGCTGCGCACGGGCTTTCTCTAGTTGTGGCTAGCGGGGCTACTCTTTGTTGCATTGCGCGGGCTTCTCATTGCGGTGGCTTCTCTCATTGTGGAGCACGGGCTTTATGTGTGTGGGCTTTAGTGGTTGCAGCACGTGGGCTCAGTAGTTGCGGTGTGTGGGCTTAGTCGTTGCAGCGGGGGGGTTCTAGGGTGCGTGGGCTTCGGTAGTTGTGGTGCATGGGCTCAGTAGTTATGGCTCGCGGGCTCTAGAACGCAGGCTCAGTAGTTGTGGCTCACGGGCTTAGTTGCTCCATGGCATGTAGGATCCTCCCGGACCAGGGATCAAACCCGTGTCCCCTGCACTGGCAGGCGGATTCTTAAGCACTGCGCCACCAGGGAGGTCCAAACCCCCGATTTTGGGAAGTCCTGCCGTGTGCTGAGCTTGCTGTGCTGAGGACGCTGCAGGTGCGGTCCCCTTGGTGTGTTTTGTGGCCTTGGGTTTTGGTTGACACATTGCCAGGCCAGCTGTGCGGCTGAGGGGGCAGGTGGGCAGCCCTGACCCTGTGCCTGTCCATTCACACAACAAATGGATTTACTGAGCACCTACTAAGTGGCAGGCCGTGTCTGAGATGTGAGGGGATAAGGCCGCAAGCAATTCAGACGAGGCCCTGCTTTCCTGATGCTTAATCTCTCATAGGGGAAACCGAAATACACAAGCAAACAAATCCAGTCACGTCAGGAGGTGATGTTTTCTAGGGCACCGATGAAAGGGAAATGTGATAGAGGCTGATGCAGTGTGATGCGGCCTTGGAGACGGAGGGTGGTCAGGGAGGCCCCCTCTGGCCAGGGCACTTGGCGTTGCTAAGGCGGGGCCTAGGGCGGTTTTGTCTGTCTTGCTCTGTTAATGACGCCAGCAAACAGCCTCTCTGAGGCTCATTGTCGGGTCGGCAGTTGTCAAGCTGGTGGGGTGGGGGTGGGGTGAGGTTGTTAATGATTCTTGCAGTGACCTAAAAGCTAAAAGTGCCCCTCTCTGGGGAATGTTGTCAGAGGAAACCCTAGAGGTATTTATTAATCTGACTTAACCGGCACCAATGGTTTCCCGAAAACAAATAGGGCGTGTAGCCGACGAGACCAGCTCTGGCCCTTGAGTTTCTCTGGGCGGCCGATTAGGTGATTGTCCCTGCCAGCAAAGGGTAGTTTCAGTCATAAACCGGGCCCTGCCGTCCTGTCTGTCTGTTTTCAGGTTCCTAAATGTCCTACCGTTGCTCCCTGATAAAGGCAGAGCAGTTGGAATGTTTGGGGGAGTGGGCGTTTGGGAAAATGTCCCCCCAGATGCAGGAACTAGGGAATCCCAGTCCTTACCTGCATCGGTGAGGGAGCTTTGAGTCTGGGCCGGTGCCCTGAGGAGCCTGGTTTTCTACCCCTTTAAGGCCTTCTTCTCTGATCCATATTGGCCAAGAGTCCATGAGCTTCCTGGAGTCTGATTAGGAAGATATCAGATATTTTAAATGTGCTTTTTTAGGCTAAGCAAGGATAATATTCTCTCTCTTGTCCTAGCTCCCTTCCCTCCCTTGAGAAAAGCTGGGGTAGAAACGTGGTGATGTTTCTCAAAAACAGATGGCCTCTGTGAAATTTAAAGCAAGTTGCCACATAGTTCAATTTTAACTAACTGTTTCTTTGGGTTCTATAAGGTGGTCATTGGTTCTAAAGGGTGGGTCATTTAACATCTTTGGGCTTCAGGTTCCCTTCTCGGGGCCAGGTGCGCATGGAAAAGAGTGAAGGGGGCTGGGACTGGTGCTGTGATGCGATAGGGAGTGGTGGGGACTGCGGTAAAGAGCAGAGCATATGCTCTCTGGAGGGGGCAACTACAGTGTGGCCCATATGGGGGGCAGGGCCAGGGTTGCCAGATCTTCAGTTTTGCTTTGTTTTGTTTTTTTCAGGAGAAGAGAGAGATCTGACTTTTGTCCCCTTTTTTATCTTCTGATAGTTGAATTTTAAAATATTGGCAACTAATTCAAGGGGGAAGAAATAACACCCTGAGAATCAAGTGAGCAAGTCCCATGGACCTCCAGTTTGCGACTTCTGGACCAGAGGGTCATGAAGTTCTGGGACAGGGGTGCCCTGGGGTGATTTGGGCTGTATGAGAGTGACTTGAGGCTAATGACTGCTCACACCATCAGTTCTGAGAGGGGCTGGTGTCTGGGCAGTGGGGTGTACGAGCCAAAGCCTTGGGGGCCTGCACCAACTCTGAGGCCTGCCTTTCTACACTGAGAGATGGGCTGGAGGCAGGTGTCCTGCCAGACCGGCTGATCTTCTGCCTTAGCCAGGTGGCCACGTGAGGGCACTGGGCAATACTTGCTCTAGCTTTCCTGAATCCCTGGCAGAGCAGGATTTGGGGTCAGACAGATTAAGGCCAAACTGTTCCAGTAAGGTCTGTGAAGCTGGTACAAGCCTGTGTTACCTGTCAACAAGCCTGTTCCTGGAGGGACAATTTTACTAAAAGACTTGGGAGAAAAATTACACTAAAATAAATGGAGATACATGGGTCAGAATGCAAATTCATGTACATCTTTAAGACAAAACATGGGGATGTTAGAGAAATTTTGGACTTGGGACAAAGAAACCATACATCCCATGAGGTGTCTATAGTGGAAAAGGTCTCAGAGGCTCCAACTTGAGGGACATGCCTGGATGTTGTCAGTGGCCTCAGGAAATCATTGACTGTGGCCTTCTTTTTCCTGTTCACATATGGTGGCTTGATCACTCAGAGTAAGTTGGACACCTTTTCTTTCTTATTTTCTTTTTTAAAGTTTTTTTTTTTTTAATAAATTTATTTATTTATTTTTGGCTGCGTTGGGTCTTCGTTGCTGTGCACGGGCTTTCTCTAGTTGCGGCAAGCAGGGGCTTCTTGTTGCAGAGCACGGGCTCTAGGCGTGTGGGCTTCAGTAGTTGTGGCACGCAGGCTCAGTAGTTGTGGCTCACGGGCTCTAGAGCCGCGGGCTCAGCAGTTGTGGCGCATGGGCTTAGTTGCTCCGCGGCATGTGGGATCTTCCCAGACCAGGGCTCTAACCTGTGTCCCCTGCATTGGCAGGTGGATTCTTAACCACTGCACCACCAGGGAAGTCCCACCTTTTCATTCTTGACTTTTGCAGTATGTGTATGCTCTTTAGGAAAAACCCGAGGGAGTCGGCCTCTCCTTGGTGGTCCAGGCCAGAAGGAGGCCGTGGAGAACGTGGGCGGGGAGACCCTGGGCAGGAAAGGGCTGAAACACCCTTCTGCCTCATCCTGCTTGGTCTCAGGGCCTCTTTTGGCTGTAACATCAGTTATCAGACCACAGGGGTTTCAGAGTAGAAGCACACCCAAGTGAAAGCTGAGAAAACCCATGTTCTTCCAAAAAGGCCCCTAGAAGGGATTCATTTTCACCCAGAAAGGCAGCCCAGGTGCAGAGCACCAGTACTGAGGAGCCCGAGGTTCTGGTCTTCATCCCTGATTTGGGCCAGCTCTTCCCCCAGCTGGGACATGGGGGTACTGGGCACACCCACCATGTTGAACCGGTGGCACCTCATTCGAGAAGCCCCCTTCCACCAGTGAATCTGTGAAAAATCATGACCTGTACTAGGAACAGCACACGTTCTAGGGTTCATTTCTGAATCAGCGTTGCACCCTAAGGTCAGCATTGTGGAAACCCACCCTGAGAGCCCCACCTGGCTACCAACTTTTTCCGGAGTGACGCATGACTCACGTGAAGAGGTCCATGTCCAAAGAGCAGGTCACTGATTTGTTGCAAATCCTAAATCTCAAATTGTTGCCAAGTCTAGAAGAAGTAGCAGATCCATATATAGAGGTGGGAAAATCAAGAGTTGGCATATTTGGAGGTTCTCCAGGTATTTGGGTGGGGGTCTTAGGGCCTAAATGGTCATATTTAAGCTGGACCCATTCTGTTGCTGAGAACGAATCACACCCCCCCATACTGCAAACCCCCAGCCCCATCCCCGACTCACACACCATTGCTTCTAGAGAGTGGTTTTTACTCTGCCCTTTGTTCTTTCATCAACTGAAATTGAAAGCCTCCACCATGTGGAAAGGACAATGTCAGGTTCCAAGAGAAATACAGAGAAATAGTAGGCAAAGGTCTTGGCCCTCCAGGAGTTATAACTGTTTGTCTTGCCTCACTCTAACATGTATTTGAGGCACCCTGACACACTCGTACAGCATGTAAGATTAAAACAGGAACGAGTGAGGATATGGGGGCAGGAGGAAGAAGATTAAAAGGGGTTTAGCTGGAAGTAAGGCTAGTACACGCTACAAGGTCTTATATCCTCTGTTAGATGTGGGCCATGTTTGTCTCCGAGTTTTCCGGCAGGCAGTAAGAAGGGAATGTGACCTGGAACACATTTCATACCCATTAGCTGGAAGCAGACCATTTGCTAAGAAGAAGTTGTTCCCAATACTGAGGGCTGGGAGAATTTCCTCCCTTGTACCCTCGTAGACTTTATCAGCTAGTGAATCAGTCATGTTCTCAATAACATCTCTGTAGCTCAGGTTTTACAAGGGGCAGATTGTGAACCACGGTGTGTAATGAAATCAATTCAGTGGGTTGCTGTGGTATAATAAAAAATAAACATTTGGTCTTTGTGCCTGGTTCCTGGCACAGTGAGCCTAAAACCCTTGGAACCTCCTGCACGTCTTTTGTGTGCTAATGCGATGACACCTGATGGGGGTAGGGGGCCTTCAGGAGGGGGAGCTATTTGCCAGAGTGACCAAGCCTGTTTAGAGGGTTGGAACTTTCAGCCTCACCCCTGGACTTCTGGGAAGGAGAGAGGGGCTGGAGATTGAGTTCAATCACCAGTAGCCAGTGACTTAATCGGTTATGCCCCGGTAATGAAGTAATGAAACCTCCGTTAAACCCCTAAGTGATGGGGAATTTCCAGGTTGGAGAACACATGGAGGGGCAGGGAAGGAGGCCTGCCTGGAGGGGGGATGGTGCCTCCTCGCCCTCCTCGGCCTGTGGATCTCTTCCATCTGGCTGTTCCTGAGCTGTATCCTTTAAAAATAAACCCCAGTAAATGGAAGTAAAATGTTTTCCTGAGTTTTGTGGGTCATTCTAGTGAATTATTGAAACTGAGAAGGGGGTTGTGGGAACCTCTGATTTGTAGCTGGTTGGTCAGGAGTTCAGGTGCCCTCCCCCTGCCCCCACCTGCTTACAACTGACTCCCGAAGTGGGAGCAGCCTTGTGTCACTGAGCCCTTAACCTGTGGGGTCTCTTCTAACTCTGGGAGTTGGTGTCAGAATTGAATTGAATTGTTGGGCACCCAGTTGGTGTCAGAGAATCAGAAATGGAGAGTTTCAAACATTATTGTTTTTAAAAGAGAAGTTATTAGAGTTCGAACAGAATATATTGGAGAGCATCACATGTATGGCAGAGTATGGTTTTGTGAGACTTTTGTTTTTGGGGCGGGAGGTGTATGTGTGTACTGTGCTGTGATATAAATGCATTGCTTTTTTTTTTTAAATTAATTAATTTAGTTATTTAGTTTGGCTGTGTTGGGTCTTAGTTTCTGTGTGAGGGCTTTCTCCAATTGCGGCGAGCAGGGGCCACTCTTCATCGCGGTGCGCGGGCCTCTCTCTGTCGCGGCCTCTCCCGTTGCGGAGCACAGGCTCCAGATGTGCAGGCTCAGTAGTTGTGGCCCACGGGCCTAGCCGCTCCGCGGCATGTGGGATCTTCCCGGACCAGGGCACGAACCCGTGTCCCCTGCATTGGCAGGCGGACTCCCAACCACTGCGCCACCAGGGAAGCCCTAAATGCATTTCTTACTGGTGATCGTGTCCTTCTCCAAAAGAAATTCCCAAACCAATGACATTCACCATCTGAGCTTCCAATATCTCATTGCCTGGCTGGGGAGTCCAAACGTGCATGTGTGAAAACTTACTGGGCAGTGAGAGGGCACGTGCCATCCTATCTGCAGCCAGGTCACAGCTGCTCTTTCTGAGGGGGCATAAGCTTGTTGGTTGGTCATGGAGAACTAGCTGAAGCAAAGGAGGGGGAGAGAGGGAGAGAGAGAGAGAGAAAGAAGGGAATATATATGCACCACGGAGAGAAACTGATGGGCCCAAATATGTGCAAGGCGGGGAAAGCCCCAAGGGAGAGGGCCAACTGCAGGGGAAGTGGTTTAGCGCTTTGCTCTCTGGAGGAAAGGTGGACAGGTGGTGAGCAAAGCAGGCCAATGACAGCTGGATGGATTTTCATCAGCTGCGGAGGAGGAGGTGGTCAGGTACTGTCTCTCTGGCTGGCTGGAGCTCTTGGCTGGTGACCCATTTCACGGATGAGGACAGTTCTGGTACCTGGCCTGAGCCATGGCTGAGGACTTGCCAGAATGCTTCAAGGAAATGTGCTCAGCAAGACCTGGCTTAGAACTGGGTTGTTATTGCCACAGTTGTTTCCGCAGTGACTCCCAATCTGTAAAATGAGCTCGCACCTGTAAGGTCTTTGAGCAGGTGGCAGAAACCCTGCTTTGAGAACTTGGGTAAAGTTTGTTCCTCCATCCTGCTTAACACTATTCCGTTCTATGGATATAGCACATTTTGCTTATCCATTTGCCAGTTAGATATCTGGATTCTTTCTACTTTTGGGGCTATTAGGAATAATGCTACTATAAACGTTCACACTCATGTCTTGGTTTGGACATATGTTTTCATTTCTTTCATATAGATTCCTAGGAGTGCAATTACTTGGTTGTATGGTAAGTTTATGTTTTAACATTTTTTGAAACTACCCAGCTGTTTTCCCAAGTGGCTATGTCATTTACATTCAGCAGTGCAGGAGGGTTCTAGTTTCTCTATACATCCTCATTAACACTTGTTATTGTTTGTTTTCTTTATCATAGCCAATCTAGTAGTTGTGTATTGGTATCTTATTATGGTTTTAACACGCGCTTCCCTATTGACTAAAGACTTTGAGCATCTTTTCATGTGCACATATTAGCCATTCATAGAACTTCTTTAGTAAAATGTTTATTCAAATCTTTTGCCCATTTTACGAATTCAGTAAAGTTGCAGGATACAAAATCAAAATACAGAAATCAATTGCATTTCTATACATCAATAATAAACTATCAGAAAGATAAATTAAGAAAACAATCCCAACACTCATACAGCATTGGTGGGTCTATAAGTTGGTACAGCCACTATGGAAAACAGTATTGAGATTCCTCAAAAAATTAAGAATAGAATTGCCACATGACCTACGTACTCCACTTCTGGATATTTATCTGAAGAACACAAAAACACTAATTTGAAAAGATATATGTACCCCTATGTTCATTGCAGCATTATTTA
Source organism: Eschrichtius robustus (assembly GCF_028021215.1). Taxonomy (NCBI): domain Eukaryota; kingdom Metazoa; phylum Chordata; class Mammalia; order Artiodactyla; family Eschrichtiidae; genus Eschrichtius; species Eschrichtius robustus. The sequence continues at coordinate 51,463,484 of NC_090842.1, read as the reverse complement.
CAATAGCCAAGATATGGAAACAACCTAAGTGTCCATCAATGGATGAATGGATAAAGAAAATGTGATAGACACACACACACACACACACACACACACACACACACACACACACCATGGAATATTACTTAGCCATAAAAAAGAATGAAATCTTGCCATTTGTAGCAACATGGATGGACCTTGAGGGCATTATGCTAAGTGAAATAAGTCAGACAAAGACAAATACTGTGTGATCTCACTTATATGTGGACTCTAAAACAAAACAAACAAAAACTCCTAGGGACTTACCTCGTGGTCCAGTGGCTGAGACTCCATGCTCCCAATTCAGGGGGCCTGGGTTCGATCCCTGGTCAGGGAACTGGATCCCACATGCCACAACTAGGAGTTTGCATGCCACAACTAAAGATCCTGCATGCCGCAATTAAGAGATCCTGCATGCCCCAACTGAGACCTGGCACAGCCAGATAAATAAATAAATAAATATTTTAAAAAATAATAAAAAAAAAACCAAACCAAACAAAAACCCCCAAGCTCATAGATACAGAGAACAGATGGGTGGTTGCCAGGGGTGGAGGCTGCAGGGGAGATGAAATGGGTGAATGTGGTCAAAAGGTACAAATTTCCAGTTATAAAATAAGTCATGGGAATGTGATGTACAGCATGGTGACTATGGTTAATAATACTGTATTGTATGTTTGAAAGTTGCTAAGAGAGTAGATCTTAAAAGTTCTCATCACAAGAAAAAAAATTCTGTAACTAAGTATGGTAACAGATGGCAAATAGACTTATTGTGGTGATCATTTTGAAAATATACAAATATAGAATTATTATGTTGTGCACCTGAAACTAATATAATGTTGTATGTCAATTATAATCAACTTAAAAAAATCTTTTGCCCATTAAAAAAAATTGAGTGGTCTTTTTGTTATTTAATTAACAGAACTCTTTATATATTCTGGACACAGATTCTTTATCAGCTATATAATTTGCAAATATTTTCTCCCAGTCTGGCTTTTTTCATTGTTTTTTTAGATGGTATCTTCTGAAGCACAGAAGTTTTTAAATTTGATGAGTCCAGTTAATCGATTTCTTTTTTTTTTATGTGCAGTTTATTTTTATTTATTTTTTATTTTTTTTGGCTGCGTTGGGTCTTAGTTGCTGTGCACGGGCTTTCTCTAGTTGCGGCGAGTGGGGGCTACTCTTTGTTGTGGTGTGTGGGCTTCTCATTGTGGTGGCTTGTCTTGTTGCGGGGCATGGGCTCTAGGCACGCGGGCTCCAGTAGTTGCAGCACACAGGCTCAGTAGTAGCGGCATGGAGGCCCTAGAGTGCGTGGGCTTCTGTAGTTGCAGCACGTGGGCTCAGTAGTTGTGGCACATGGGCTCTAGGGCACACGGGCTTCAGTAGTTGTGGCACATGGGCTCAGTAGTTGTGGCTCACGGGCTCTAGAGCACAGGCTCAGTAGTTGCGGCACACGGGCTTAGCTGCTCCACAGCATGTGGGATCTTCCCGGAGCAGAGATTGAACCCGTGTCCCCTGCATTGGCAAGTGGATTCTTAACCACTGCGCCACCAGGGAAGTCCTCAGTTTCTTCTTTTATGGATTGTGCTTTTGGTGTGTAGCTAAGAATACTTTGTCAAACTCAAGGTCATGAAGATTTTCTTCTAGAAGTTTTGGAGTTTTTGCTCTTTTACTGAGGTCTCTGATCCATTTTGACTTAATATTTGGTTTGGTGTAAAATTTAGATTGAGATTTATTTTTTGCCTATTGTGCAGAAAAGAGTTATCATAGTCGGCCTGAGATGGCTATCCTTAGAAAGCCCTGCTTGCAAGGTTGGTGTTTGGCTGGTATCTGGAAACTTAGATTTCAGAAGAGTTCCCACCATTCCCAGAACTGATAAGAGGAGCTCACTATACTTAAACTATTTGCACAAACAATGTGGTTTATACTGAATACCCGCTTTCCTCCTAGGAGTTTTGAATTTTGGAACATGCTAGGCAGAGGTGTCTACCTGACCAGCCCCCAGTAAATACCCCAATGAGCTTCCTTGGAAGATAGCATTTTCACATGCGTTGTCACAACTCTTTGCTGAAGGAATTAAGCATGTCCTGTGTGACTCCTTTGGGAGAGAGGACGCTTAGCGCCTGTGCCTGGTTTCCTTCAGACTTCACCCCATGCACCTTTCCCTTAGCTGATTTTGCTTTGTGTCCTTTTGCTGTAATAAGTCAGAGCAATGCGTACAACTATATCCTGAGTCCTGCAAGTCCTCCTAGTAAATCACTGAACCTGGCGGTGGTCTTGGGGACACTGACCTGCCTAGGGATGTCCAATTGCTTCAGCATCATTTGTCAGAAAGACTTTTTCCCCCTTGAATTTTCTTGTCACCTTTGTCAAAAGCAATTCACCATAAATATAAGGATTTATTTCTGGATTCTGTTCTGTTCCATTGCCTTTCCTTATGCCAATACCACATCTTGATTACTGAGGCTTTATAGTAAGTTTTAAAATCAGATAGCATAAATCCTCTAACTTTGTTCTTTTTCAAACTTCTTTGGCCCTTCTAGGCCCTTTGCATTTCCATATAAATTTTAGGCTCAGTTTGTCAGTTTCTACTAAAAAGCTTACTAGCGTTTTGATTGGAATTTCTTTGAATTGATAGATCAATTGGAGAGAATTGACGTCTTGACAATAGTGAGTCTTCCAATCCATAAACATGGAATGTTTCTCCATTAAATATCGCAGCAATGTTTTGAAGTTTTCAGTGTACAAGTCTTGTGCTTCTTTTCTTAATTTTATTCCTAAGTATTTTGATCTTTCTGATACTATTTTGAGTGAAATTTTCTTAATTTCATTTCAAGATTGCTCATTGCTAGTATATAGAAAAAAAATTGATTTGTATATTTTGAATTATATCCTGTGACCTAACTAAATTTATTAGTTCCAGTATTTGTTTTGTGGATGCCTGGGGATTTTATGCATGCAAGATTATGACAGCTGTGAATAAAGACAGTTTTACTTCTTCCTTTCAATCCAGATGCCTTTCATTTCTTTATTTATTTTATTGCTGCTGGCTTGAACCTCCAGTATGGTGTTGATTAGAAGTGGCATGAGTGGACATCTTTGCCTTGTTCCTGATCATAAGGGGGAAAGCATCAATCTTTCACCATTAAGTATGATGTTAGCTGTGGGTTTTTGTAGATGCTCTTTATCAAGTTTTGTAAATTATCTTTTATTCCTAGGTTGTTATGGATTTTTATCATAAATCTGTGTTGGACTTTATCACATGCTTTTTTTCCTGCATCTGTTGAGATGACAATTTATTTTTTGTCCCTTATTCTGTTGATATAGTATGTTACATTAATTGATTTTCGGATATTAAGCCAACCTTGCATTCCTGGGATAAATCCCACTTGGTCGTGATGTATAATCCTTTGTATATGTTGCTAGATTCAAGTTGCTAATATTTTACGGAGGATTTTTGCATATGTATTCATGAAGGATATTGATTGGTTGTTTTGTTTTCTTGTGGTGTCTTCCTCTGGTTTTGGATCAGGGTGATACTGGCCTCATAGGATGAACTGGGGAGTGTTACCGCCTCTATTTTCTCATCCATTTCCTTTTTTTTTAAATTTATTTATTTATTTATTTATGGCTGTGTTGGGTCTTCGTTTCTGTGCGAGGGCTTTCTCTAGTTGCGGCAAGTGGGGGCCACTCTTCATCGCGGTGTGCGGGCCTCTCACTATCGCGGCCTCTCTTGTTGCGGAGCACAGGCTCCAGATGCGCAGGCTCAGTAATTGTGGCTCACGGGCCTAGTTGCTCTGCGGCATGTGGGATCTTCCCAGACCAGGGCTTGAACCCGTGTCCCCTGCATTGGCAGGCAGATTCTCAACCACTGCGCCACCAGGGAAGCCCTCATCCATTTCCTTTTAAGGGGAAAATTTATGGTCTGTTATGGGTGACTAGGAGCAACTCCTTTTTGTCTTCTCAAGGCTAATTCTTACAGAGAGGTCTTAGCATTCATGTCAGGCAGCTCAGTGTCATTGGCTATATCCTAGGTCCATTTATTGGCAGGTGTGGCTCAAAATGGGGCAGGTGCCCAGCATCCCTGAGACACCTTATCTGATCACATCTGGCTCCTCCATCTGCAGGCAGACCCTCAGAACTTCCCTACGGGGACAAGGGTTGGGGTATCTGCTCACCTGGCAGCTGGGATGCTTGGCTGAGGATGCTTCTCTCCCCCCTCTCTTTTAACAGAGCAGCCACGAACCAAAAGGTACGGGAGCAGGTGCGCCTGGAACTGAGCTTCTTGAACTCAGACCTGCAAATGCTTAAGGAAGAGCTGGAGGGGCTCAACATCTCGGTGGGAGTCTATCAGAGCACAGAGTAAGTGGGGGCAACACTTCTTTTGGATACTTTCTGAGCCTTGGAACATGCCTACATCAGGGATGGTGCACAGATAGGCCTGAGGGTGTGGCAGACCCCACTTTGATCCAATTTGGGGTTGAGCAAGGTGTAGGAATTAAAGGGATGAACCCATGGAGTTTGTTGGAAATACCTGGCCAGTTGGGCAAGAAGGCATTTATTTGTCCTGGGGACACACGGGACATAGTTTTACAGGAGAGCTGTGTGGCTGGGTCCAGGTGGGGAGATGGCGTCTCTCAGGTGGCCTGGGTGGTGGCTCGGTCATAAAGATACCCTGGAACGGCGGCTGTGGTTAGCTCTGAGAGCCAGCCTGCCAGATGGGCCCCAGGAAGCCCTGCCTTCTTCCTTGTCAGCCTCAGCACCATGCACACGGTCTGACTCTGGGTCATTCTGTTGATAAGAGTACAAAAACATATAAACTGCCTTTTATATCAAAGATTATGAGACCTTTGCAAGTTCCCTGAGGAGACAGTGTGACTGAGACACTTTGGAAATGTCCCTCATTAAATATTTGAGAAACAGATGTTCTAATTCAGAAGCATCCCTTAGGGAGTGTTTATAGGAGACCAGATGTTGAGGTGTGACCTTCAGAAAAGCTCAGAGAGTCTCCCACCCCAAGGTGAGCTACCTTGGAAAGAAAAGTCCATCTTTAAGAAGAAATAACTTTGAGGAGACTTCCTTGGTGGTCCAGTGGTTAAGGCTCTGTGCTTCCAACGAAGGGGGCGCGGGGTCGATCCCTGGCAGGGAACTAAGATCCCAGATGCCGCGTGGGGCAGCCGAAAAAGAAAGAAAAAACTTTGAGCTCTAAAGAACAGTTTACATACTTTTCTGTGTGGGGAAGTGGTACTTCTCAAAAGGTAAGGGAGTCCCAGGGGAAACCCAGTCAGAAAATAATTCCCTGGATTAACAGAAGGAAAATGTTGGGGAACCTTGAGTCACCTTTGGAATGTGCTTTTCCTGATTGTCCCCAATCCTCTGCACTGTCCCCGAGGTGTTCTTCTGAGTCACGTGTGAAACCTCTGCTCCTTTGGTGACTGTCCATGAGCCAGCCCGTGTGTCCTGCCTCGCTTACCTGTGGGCTCCCAGTGCAGTCTGACACCTAATCAGAACAGTCAATGCACAACTTCCCCCAGCCTATGCTCTGGTATTAAATTCCAGTGTTTTGCCCAGAAGGTCAAAGTTCCTCGAGGAAGCAAGGCCGGACCAAACTTTGGTGATAAATGTAGGATGTTTTATATTCCCCCCTCACCGTACTGAAGCACAGGGCTGTCCATCACGAGGGTGTCCCCCAGAGACATGCAGTTAAGGCCCCTGTGTGACCACGGTGCGGCTCTAAAGTGGCCGGTCTGTCCCCTGTGCATTGGGAAGAGGGGAGAGAGATGTGCAGATGCATAATGACACCTTGCATTTCCATCTGCCCCTCTTCCCGTTTTCAAAGCAGATTGTTTTTTTCTCAGCATGGTTGATTTTTAAACATTTCTATGAGGTAGACAGGGAAGAAACAATCTCATTGTGCAGATGAGAAAACACAGAGAAGCCGGAAGTTACGGAAAAAGTTATATTAGCGCAAGATGGAGGGCGGGGCGCCCTGGCCTGGAGGCCTCGGGACGCTGGCTGCTCCTGGACAGTCACAGGGAGAGCCAGCCCCGTGGGGGTCAGGCCAGGAGCACGCTGGGGCCCAGAGGAGAGCAGCACGGCCTGGCTTCATCTCCTTCTAGCAGGATCCAGCTTTCCGTCAGGAGAGGGCTTTGGGGAAGCTATACACCCCGCTGGGGCTCGCCTGCTTTCAGCTTAGCCCTGTTGTTTTCTGTCCCCCACAGAGGCAGCTTCAGCTTACAGCCTATTGTCCACTCACCCTGCCTGCATTCCTGGCCTCCTCCCTGGGCTGGGCTGAGCAACCCCAGGAGGTCTCCTGTTACAGGTCAGGGAGCGAAATCCCTGTTTGCAAAACAGAGCTGAGCCCCATTCACTTCCTGTTAGCTCTGCCCCTAAGGCCACTCCCAGGGCGACCTGTTGGGTAACCAGCTGGTGAGTGCGGGGAAAGGAGGTGGAGGGGAAACAGCCGGTCAGGGTCTGACCCAGGGCTGGGAGCCAGGTGCACTGAGGTGTCAGATGGGGCCCCTGCCCTCAAGGCCTTCCTGTGATGGGGATGGGACACCTAGAGGGATACGCCGTATGGGAGGAGGCCCTTGAGAGCCCAGGGTTGGAGGGCTGCAGGAGAGATGGGACCCGCTGCAGTGAGGAGAGGCGGAGGGGGATGGGGGTTGGGTGGAGATGGTGGAGCAGTGAGCACACCAGGCACAGCCCCGGGTGCACAGTAGGTTCTCAGCACAGTTACTCAAAGAAGTGTAGCGATTGGAGGGTTAAATCAGGGTGGAGCTGGTAGGGGCCTCATGTGTTAAGCTAGGTCGTTTAAAAGTTGCCGGGGACCGGGACCAGTTTTGGAACAGAGATGGGGACGTGACCCGAGTGTTCTTTATGGAAAATGACCTGGTGTGTGCTAGCTTGGAGGGGGGAGAGCGGGTGGGGACGTGAGCTGGGCTGCTGGGGGAAGGCTGGGGGGTGCAAAGTGGCCGGCATACGGATGTTCATGTACCTTGCTGTGTTCCTTCCAGGGAGGCATTTACGATTCCCCTGATTCCACTTGGCCTGAAGGAAACCAAGGACGTTGACTTTTCAGTCGTTCTCAAGGTAAATCTCAAAGCAAGGGGCACTGGACTCACTGTTTAAAAGGGAAATGTAGAAGTTGTGTATCCCTTGCGAGTGGCCTTAGGCTCAATGTGCCGACTGTCAGCTGATTTCTGCAGGGTGGCCTTGAGCCCCCTCAGAGCCTGTGCCGTCCTTTCAGATGCTCCCTTTCATCTGGTCACTGAGGCTTCTGGGGAAGGGTTTGGAAACCCGGGCCAGTCCACCCCAGGAGGCAAGTCAAAGAGGGTATATAACCAATTTAGGCCACGTTTTTGGAAGAATAGCCAAAGTTTATGCCCCTCAACATTTTACTGTGAAAATAGAAAAATTGAAAGAATTTTACAGTGAATCCCTATATACTCACTACCTAGGTTCTCCCGTGAACATTTTGCTGTAGTCACTTTATCACGTATTCGTCCATTTATGCACCCCTGGATCTATACATCAATCCATTTTATTTTTTGATACATTTCAAAGTAAATCAGGGAATTCCCTGGCGGTCCAGTCGTTAGGACTTGGCACTTTCACTGTCGGGGCCTGGTTTCAATCCCTGGTCAGGGAACTAAGATCCCACGAGCCACGCAGCTTGGCCAAAAAACAAAAACAAAAAACAAAAAAACACCAAAACAAAGTAAATACTTGAATAGCTTAAATACTTGAATAGCTAGAGTTTATGGATCCCCCCTGCTCCCTAATTCCTGGATGTCTACCTTCTCTTTTCTTTCTCTCTCTCCCCCTCTTTCTCCCTCCCTCCCTTCTTTCCTTCCATCTTTTTTTTTTTTCCAATAACAACTTTATTGAGATATAATTCACACACCGCACAATTCACATCTTTAAAGTGAACGGTATCTGGCCTCCCCTTAGCCAGGGTGTCCCTGGCAAGCAGCAGTACTTGTAAGCCCATCTGTGTCTGTCACTGTGCAGGGTGCTGTTGATGTCACAGGCCCTGCCTTTGGATCCCGTGGTTCAGTGGGGGATCCAGGTGGGAAGTGGAAGATGTGTTTTGATGGAGTCACCCAGAGATGCCTTGGGGCCAGGAGAGGCCTCCCCGTGCCTGGAATGCTTTCCTCTTCCTCCTCGCCCCGCATCCATCACTCTGAGTTTTACTGACTCACCTCAAACTTCCATTTAGGAGGAGAAAGTGGCGATGAGGTGGAAGGTAGTGCCTGTCTCTGAGCTTTCCAGCACAGGCATGGTGTATAGGAATGAATCCCAGCATCGTGAAAAATGCTCCAGAGAGTTTTGTTTCTTTTCACAGTAATCCTGTTAGTTGACTCATCTTGGACTGCTTTTAATTTAGAAAAGGAAAAAATGATCATATGGCATTTTGGGCCCTACACAATTTGTCCTTTTAAAAAGCAATTGGTTAATGCTTCAGAAGCCTTTGCACTTGACCTCCAATCTCAATCAGAGACCGCGTGAGTCCCTTGACATATAAGCGCTTTCACTTATGGCCTTGTGGACTGCTGCTTGTTTAAATCCAGGTCCCGGGCCCTGTGAGTTTGGGGTTTATTTTGGAGTTTGAGAAGGGACATTGGTAGTCTTGCTGGATGCAGGATTGCCAAAGATTTTATTTTCTGGGTAGGAAACAATCCACAGCTATATGGCAGCTTTTCACAGGTCCCCTGAACTTTTAGATGTGACACTTGCCACAGGTCTGTGAGACTCCAGACAATGCTTACGTCTGTGGAAATGTTTTAGTTGCTTTTGTAGAATAGTTTCTTTTAAGATTTAGTTTGTTGCTTGGTGCCAGAGCTGCAAGAGTGCAGGCATTTGGGGGAGGGGGGCGCGGAGTAGGTGAAGGAGATTAAGAGGTACAAACTTGCAGTTATATAATAAGTAAGCCAGGGAGTTATAATATACAGCCTAAGGAATATGGTCACTAATACTGTAATAACTTTGGTGACAGATGGTTACTAGACTTGCTGTAGTGATCATTTCATAATGTATGCAAATGTCAAATCATATGTAGTACATCTGAAGCTAGCATAGAATTGTGGTCAACTATGTTTCAGTTAAAAAAAAAAAAGACATACTTAGAACCACAAAATGTCTGAGTTTGGAAGGAATTGTAAAGGTTACCAAAAAATAAAAATAAAAATACAGAACGCAGGCATTTAAAAGGGAGACTCTTGGAGAAACTTGGGAATTTCATGGGCATCTGTAAGGATCCAAACATGTTATGTGCTGAATTCACATTAAAGCCAGTGGGGGAAAAAAAAATCACATGTTGTGGGTATGGCCAAGTGCTATTCAGCTGAGGCTTCCAGCCATGTCATTTTAGTCTAAAAAGGACTCTACAAATGTCAGTCATACAAAAATGAGAATGTTTGGGGGATGTTCTGTTTTTCCTTCCACGTTTGTCCTTGAGAGTAACACAGACAGGTGCCACAGAAGTAGTTTGGCCGACTGAATTAGGGCAATTCAAGTTGTCTTTCAAATCTGTGTATCCATGTGATGTTTAATGGTCATTGAAGCTTCATGGTCTGATTTTTTTCTGTTTTAAATAAATGGACTTTAAAATGGCTTCATAAAAAAACACGATCAAAATCAATTCCCTTTCAGAGAATTCACGGTTTTTTTTTGCTTTTAAATATGTCTTTATTACTTTATTTTTCCAACTGAGAACAGTATTGCAAAACATTCAGAAAATATCAAGACACGTAAAGATCCCTCACAGCCACACACCTCCCTCCCCCGCCCCCCATCTCCCCACTGAGCTATGTAACTTGCTCGGTACTTAATCTTTGAGCACCCGATCTTGTCCTCTGATCAGGGGCCTGCCTTAGGAGGCTGTGAGGCTCCTGTGATCTGTTCAGGCGTAGCATGGTGTCTTCTGGTAGTAGGTGCTAAATAAGGTAGTTATTAATTTCATTCTTTTTTTTTTATCTTTATTTATTTACTTGGTTGCGCTGGGTCTTAGTTGCGGCTCACAGGCTCCTTAGTTGTGGCTCACCGGCTCCTTAGTTGCAGCTCGCTGGCTCCTTAATTGCGGCATGCATACTCTTAGTTGCAGCATGCATGTGGGATCTAATTCCCTGACCAGGGATTGAACCCGGGCCCCCTGCATTGGGAGTGCAGAGTCTTATCCACTGTGCCACCAGGTAAGTCCCAATTTCATTCTTAAGGCAGCTTTCAAATACTGTTGTCAGCAGCTCTCTGAGCATGTTGCACACTTTGCTGAATATTCCCTTTGGATAAATTTCTGGATGAGGATTTGGTAGGTCAAAGGTACATGTCAGGGATTTCCCTGGCGGTCCAGTGGTTAAGACTCTGCGTTTCCACTGCAGGGGGCACTGGTTCGATCCCTTGTCAGGGAACTAAGATCCCACATGCAGCACAGCCAAAAAAAAAAAAAGAAAAGTACCCACCAGAAGTGGTCCTGCCTTACATTCCCACAGTGTATGACTGCTTACATTGGGTATCGCTTATCATTTTGATTTTGTGAGGTCAGGCAAAAATGATATCATGACAGTTTGCATTCTTTGATCAGTACTAGAGTTCCCGCTTTTGTTTATTTGTCCTTTACATGTGTCCTTTTGGAAATACCTATTTCTGTCCTTTGTCTGCTTTACCATAGAGTTGCTTTTAAGAGTTCTTTTACATATGAAGGAGAGTAATGCTTGGTTATGTACGTTACAAATATTTCTCCCAGTAGGTTCTCTCCTTTAACTTGTTTTACAAGCAATACCAGTTTAAAAAGTATATCTTTTTTTTTTTCCAAACGATTTTATGTTGTTAAGCTTAACAGTTCTTCCCTTAACAATTCTTCCTTGATAACGTGTTCAGAAAGGCATTCTCCACATCAAGAAGACATAAATATTTTACTATAGTTTCTTCCAGTGCTTTAAAATTTTTTAACATTAAATCTTTAATCAATCAGGAATTTGTGTGTAAAACAATGAGGTGTAGTACTTTTTATTTTCACCAAAAAATAGGTAGCCAGTTTCCCCTGAACTATGTATAAAGAATCCATCTGTGAGGCTTCCCTGGTGGTGCAGTGTTTCAGAATCCGCCTGCCAGTGCAGGGGACATGGGTTCGAGCCCTGGTCCGGGAAGATCCCACATGCTGCGGAGCAACTAAGCCCGTGTGCCACAACTACTGAGCCTGCGCTCTAGAGCCAGCGAGCCACAACTACTGAGCCCGCGTGCCACAGCTACTGAAGCCCGTGCGCCTAGAGCCCGTGCTCCACAACAAGACAAGCCACCGCAATGAGAAGCCCACACACCTCAACAAAGAGTAGCCCCCGCTCACTGCAACTAGAGGAAGCCCGCGCACAGCAAAAAAGACCCAACACAGCCAAAAATAAATAAATACAATAAAATAAATTAAAAAAAAAAAAAAGAATCCATCTGTGGTGCTGGATGCTGTCCATTTCATTGCGTGCCCCTCCCTCCCCCTCAGCCCTCCTCTACCCTGCTCTGTGCCGGGGGGGCAGCAGCAGATTCCTGCTCTGTGGCTTTCTATTGGGTGTGTCCGAGGGGGAGTAGCCAACAGCAGGAGATGAGAGGATGGGAAGAGAGGGAAGTCGGGGCTTTTAACTCCTCAGCTCCCTCAGCTGGGTGCCTTTTACAATTCCCACCCCCCCACCCCCCGAGCAGGGAAGGTCCTCGTGGCTGTTGGATGCTCACCTCAGACAGCCACCTCTCCAGGTTCCCATAGCTCCTTCTCCCCCTTGACCCTTCAACTCTGTGGTTCTAGTGGCTCTGGAGGTCCTGCACAATCCTATGGTTTCCCATAACCCTGCCCACATCACTAGATGAGTTCTTCCCTTAAATTCACATCAGGCACACCTGTGTGTGCCCCTCCTTCCTGCCTGGAGCTGCTGGATGCTCCAGGCTTTTCCTCTTCTTTGGAATACTGGCTTATGTTATATACCTGATTCTCGAATCTGCTTCAGTTTGTTTCTGCTCCATATTTGGTTTCATTGTTTAATCCCTGTGTGTTTTAACACCAGTTGGAGCAATCCTTCTTTATTACTATGCTTTCCGAAATGTTCTTGGCTTTTCTTCCGTGTTTTTAACTTCCGTGTTTTGTTAGGTTTCTCCAAAATAGCGCTTTTGGGTTTTGACTGAAATTTCATGAGATTCATAGCTTAATTTGGACAAAATTGCATCTTTACAATATTGTACATTTTCATCCATGAACGTAATATTTCCAATTGTTGACAATCAACAAACAGCAAGTTTTATGGGGGCAGGGATCATGCCTATCTCGTTTAAAAAAAGTGATTTAATGAATAAATGAAACAATGAAATAACTTACGTCTTGCAGTAACGTTTAATAGTTATCTGCTTAATTAATTAAATTAATTTTATCCCTAGGGATATTGTACTTTTGTTATAATTGTGAAAGTTTTTGATCCCCTGTTCTATTTTTCTGACTGGTTATTGTTTGTGTAAGAAAGGAAGACTATTAACTTTTTTTTTTTCTAACTGTAGTATAGTTTATTGACAATGTTGTGTTAGTTTCTGGTGTACAGCAAAGTGATTCAGTTATACATATATATATTCTTTTTCATATTCTTTTCCATTATGATTTATCACAGGATATTGAATATAGTTCCCTGTGCTGTACAATAGGACCCCATTGTTTATCCATTCTATAGATAATAGTTTGCATCTGCTAATCCCAAACTCCTAATCCATCCCTCTCCTTCGCCCCTCCTCCTTAGCAACCACAAGTCTGTTCTTTATAAGACTGTTAACTTTTAGTATTAACTTTTTGGCCATTGTACTGAATTCTTATCAGTTTTGTGGTTTTTTTAGTTGACGCTCTTGGAGTTTGTAAAAACACCGTTATTTTGCACAAAAATTATTTCGTTTCTTCCTTTCTAACATCTATATCTTACTTTTCTTAAATTGTTGGCTAGAGAACTTTCGGAATTATGCTAAGTAATGGCAGTGGTGGTAGCCGTCCTTGTCTTGCCCCTGATATTTACAGTGGGTTTCAGCTTGGTATTTTTTATTCTGCTAACTATGTTTAAGTCTATCCTAGATTACTAAATTTCAAAGTCAAGAATACATTTAGAATGTATCGATATCCTCTTTGACCTCTGTGAGGTTGACGTAAAGTTTCTCCTTTAACTTCTCATTTGAAGTGTAATTTCTCTCCTAATTTTAAGAACATTTTTACCAGTGTCCACAGTAGAAGTTGACAGAGCAGCGTGCTGCTCTGGAAAGGATACAGTTCTCGTGCTGCAGCATCTCCTGAGTCGTGGCCCTAACGCTGCTCTCAGGGATGTTGTCGGAGAAGCCCTAGAGGAGCTTTGTCCCCCAGATCATCCTCACCATAGTTAATGTCACTAATAACATAATTAATTATATTTGAAAACCATTTCAGGGACTTCCCCCATGGTCTACTGATTAAGACTCTGCGCTTCCATTTCAGGGGGCACGGGTTCGATCCCTGGTTGGGGAACTAAGATCCTGCATGCCTCGCGGTGCAGCCAAAAAACAAGAAAAAAGAGCAAAGCGATGGTGTATATTCATTCAGTACAGTCCCATTTTTGTAAGCGGAGAGTATACGGGTGTATGTGTAGGTATATTCACTGAACATACAAAAAGCAGAAGGGACTTTAATGTAGAAAGCGTGTAGAGAGAATACTCCAGACACTTGGGAAAATGTAATGAACAGTCTCTCTCCTCAACTTTTTGCAGCCGGGGAGAGCCAGCACTTATGGCGGATGTTATGCAAGAATCCATTCTCCATACCCATTATACTCATCTTATTTTTTCCTGTAATACTTGCCTCCTCCTAATATATAATTTACCTATTTGTTGTGCCTGTTACTTAATGTCTGTGCTCCCTTGTGAGATTATAAGCTCCATGGGGCAGATCTTTGTTTTGTTCACTGAAGTAGCCCCAACACTGTGAACAGTGCCTGACACATAGCAGGTGTTCATCAATGTATCTTATGACCGAGTGAACTCACCAAGTGGTCATGAAACACTGGACCCCGTTGGGGGTCTCACAGGGGTGCTTTGTTTGTGGAAGTGCACGGAGCTGCTCTCACAAAGGTTCCCATCACAGACCCTGAGGGTAGCGTCCTCGTAACAGTCCCCAGACATGAGTTTGCTCTGCCAGGAAGACCCTGTGCCCAGAGGACGAAGGTCTGAGCCCCTGAATGTCTGTGATGTTTGCTAGAATTATTGAACTTATAGTCACTTATGCAAGTCACTTAACTGTGCTGCCAAGACACTTTTTTTTTAAGATTTTGTTTTTGAGGTGGGCCATTTTTAAAGTCTTTACTGAATTTGTTACAATATTGCTTTTGTTTTATGTTTTGGTTTTTTGGCCGCTAGGCATGTGGGATCTTAGCTCCCTGACAAGGGATGGAACCCGCACCACCTGCATTGGAAGGCGAAGTCTTAACCACTGGACCGCCAGGGAAGTCCCCACTTTTAAATAAAAAATAACTTCAACTTCCCTTGTTACTGAAGCAACAAAAACAAAAATTTTATATATACATAAATAAAATTAAGAAAATAAATCCCACCACTTAGAAAATCACTGCAGTGTACACTCTCCCGTAAGTTTTTATGAATTCTACATGTATTTTTTTTTTAAAGAAACATTTATTTATTTATTTATTTATTTATTTATTTATTTATTTATTTATTTATTGGCTGCGTTGGGTCTTCGTTCTGCACGCAGGCTTTCTAGTTGTGGCGAGCAGGGGCTACTCTTCGTTGTGGTGCGCGGGCTTCTCATTGCAGTGGCTTCTTGTTGCAGAGCGTGGGCTCTAGGCACGCGGGCTTCAGTAGTTGTGGCTCGCGGCCTCTAGAGCACGGGCTCAGTAGTTGTGACGCACAGGCTTAGTTGCTCCGTGGCATGTGGGATCTTCCCGGACCAGGGCTCGAACCCATGTCCCCTGCGTTGTCAGGCAGATTCTTAACCACTGCGCCACCAGGGAAGTCCAGCTACATGTATTTTTAAAGGGGGGGGGGCACCTTAGACATTACTATTTTACCTGTTTATGGTTTTGAGTCACACCTTACAGTGTCTCATTTTTCTTACAGGATTTTATTCTGGAACATTACAGTGAAGATAGCTACCTCTATGAAGATGAAATAGCAGATCTTGTGGATCTGAGACAAGTATGTTTCTGTGTGCGGCAGGGTCAGGAGGGTGGCTACTAGAGCTTGATGAGTCTTCAGACGATCCCATTATTTCATTTGAAGACTTGTAGAATCGCTGGTGGTCGGAGGTGATAGGGAGGAGCTTTCAGAATCGTCCATTCAACTTGCCACATAAGAAGACCACAGAGGGGACAGACATACATGTCTGGGGCTGGGTTCCAGGACTCATGAGTTCACTCCAGCCTTGCCCATCTCTCCTAGAGTTCATGATACCAGCCCTGGGGCCTAGGCTCCAGAGAAATAGCGTGTGTGAGCATCTTGCCTGCCTGGCTGTCTGCTCTATGCTCACCCGGTCACCCCCTCACCCCTTCAGTGGTTCCTTTCCTTTCAGGCCTGTCGGACGCCCAGCCGAGATGAGGCTGGGGTCGAGCTGCTGATGAGTTACTTCATCCAGCTGGGGTTTGTTGAGAGCCGATTCTTCCCACCCACCCGACAAATGGGGATCCTGTTTACCTGGTAGGTGCCTGGGCTGGGGCTCTCCCACTCTGGTCCCAGTTGGGAGCCTCTGTCCCACGGGGGCTCCTCTGCACTGTGGCCTCGTCTTCCTAACTGTCCCGTTAATACAGGAGACGTGTAGATAAACCAGTGTTTATTTATGAAGGGGATCCAGGGGGAGAAGGCTCCAACGGACCGTGGCTTCTTGCTTCTCAGAGCAAGTGAGCCGAGGAGAAGAGGCATTTTTTTCATGCTCATTTTATCGCGGGGGACACACTGGGGCTCTGAGGTGGAACTAACAAGAAACAAGATTCTTGTCCCAGATGGCAAGGGAGTGGGAATCAGGTTTTGTCCCAGTGACAAGGGCAGCAAACAGAAATAGATCAGATTTTAAAAACTGAAGCAGAACCTTGGATTCTTCCCCAGAGTTGGTACTTTCCATGATTAGTGTTGTCTAAATATTTTGGAGATGCTATACCTCTTCTCTGAGTTGCTTAGGGCTGTGTGAAATGAAAGTAAATCCCGGTAGCTAAGGGGCATATTCAGAGTTTAATTTCACCACAGCAGATGGCTATTGATGCTTCCTTTTGGAAGGAAAGGCAGATGACTTTTCCTAAAGATGTGTTAGCTGCCTGCACGTGGGTGAAAGGGCCAAATGTGACTTCTCCTTAGTGTTGAATTAGGAAGAAGCTCTGTATCTATCCCCTGGTTGATATGTGAACTTTAAAACATATCCTGAGTCTTTTAGACTTCAGGAAGAATTATGAGGGGTTAGGAATTGCTATATTTCATTTAGGAGAAGCCTTCTTTTTTTTTTTTTTTTTTTTAATACATTGTATTTTTTAGAGCAGTTTCAGGTTCATAGTAAAATTGAGGGGGAGGTGTAGAGAGTCCCCGTGTAGCCCCTGCCCCTGCACACCCACGACCTCCGCCACTGTCAACATCCCCCCACCAGAGTGTTCCATTTGTTACAGCTGATGAACCTACATTGGCTCATCGTCACCCAACATCCGTTGTTTACAGTAGGGTTCACTCTTGGTGGGCTACCTTCCATGGGTTTGGACAAATGTAATAATGACATGTATCCACATCGTATCATAGTGTCACACAGAACAGTTTCACTACCCTACAATCCTCTGCCTTCCACCTAGGCATCCCCACCCCCCCCACCCCCCAATCCTATATCCATTCACCTATGGAAGGACGTCCCGGTTGAGAATCCCTATTTCTGTTTGCGCTTGTGGGTGTCTTTTTTCAGTATGATCAGGCCCATCGTCTTGCTTGGAAATAAAACCTCATTGCGTGTGCATCTTTGAGTTTTATTCAAGAAATAAGTTTTGTCCATTTTTACCCAAAGGTGGCACTCACTAGCCAAGGAATCCATATTCTCAAAAGACGTTTCTTTTAAATAGGTATGACTCCCTCACGGGGGTTCCGGTTAGCCAACAGAACTTGCTGCTGGAGAAGGCCAGCATTCTGTTTAACATTGGAGCCCTCTACACACAGATCGGGACCCGGTGCAATCGACAGACAGAAGCTGGGCTGCAGAGCGCAGTGGATGCCTTTCAGAGAGCCGCAGGTGTGTCTCTGCGAGGGCTGCCGGGATAGAGCCCTGGCCCTGCCAGGTGGCCCTGGTACCCCAGCTGAAGGGGGTTTGTGGGTCCTCCCCAGGCCCGCGCTTGGCCTCACAGGCCTGAAAGGGCCAGGCCAGTTGCCAGAGCTGGTGTTATCTTCCCACCAAGAAAATCGCTTATTGGCTCAAACCCTGTCTGTCTCTGTCTGAATATGACTCGTGTACACAGTAGTTAATGATTAATCTTTTCCAAACGAGTGGCCCCACAGATGGCAGTCAATGGACTGTTTCTTTGAACACAGTTTCGAAGAAGAGAATAAGTTTTCTCAAATGGTGGGAATGTAGGCTTTTTCTTTTCTCTTTCATCAGACGTGCCTGTTTGGTGCATATTACTACCCTTGCCTTTCTGTTATGCTTACTCTGAGAAGCTCACTCACCCAGGGTTGCTCTTCTCGGCCCCCTACCAAGTGACACTTAGTGCCAGCCTGTAGAGGACTGGGGGCTGCCAGGCCAGGTGCAGTGGGCAGGCCTCCACAGCGAGTTTCCTTCTGTGCCGGTCCTTGTCACTCTGTTTCGGGGTGTTACCCCTGGCAGAAAACCTTCTGGGGTATCTCACTTTGCTCTGCAAGGCCGTGAAGAACTGTGGCTTTGCCATTTTGGCTGATCATGGAATTGCTTGGTTAAAATGATTGATCCCTTGGGAGGAAACGACACTGTGAAATTCCATGTGGGAGTTGAATTCTTTCACTGTAAATCCTTTTCTGGGCTCATCTTTCTCTCTGAGGACTCTGAAGCAGCTATGCTTGGTGACCTGTCTCTAAGATTCCAGAGATACGGACAAAACAAAGCTTGAGAACAGAGTAGGAGCGAACCCCAGAAAGGAGCAGACAGCCCGCAGCCGTCGCCTTCCTTCTGCAGGGCAGTTTATGCTTTGCAGCAACACCAGAAGAACCAGTCAGATGGGATTTGTGCTGGAGATTTTCTTTCAGCTCCAGGTTGATTGTCATTTAATGCTGTGACACTTTTCTAACACATAAAAAAGTCAGCTGAGGGCTACAGCATGAAAATTTCCACTGGAGTGGCTGAGTTGATCTTTCTTGAGGTCCTGGGGGAAAGCCCGGAATTTCTGAATGACCCAGGGGTTAAGTGTGAGCATGCCCCCCTGAGAGCCCTTCCGTCGTTCTGTCTGCCTTCTGCCTTCACCTCCATCAAATGTCTAGTCACGTATGGAATTTCTCACAAGTGTCCCAGGTGAGACAGGAATGGCCAGGGAGCAGGCTGGTTTCCTTGCTTGATACAGACATAAATGTTTTGGAAGAGAGTTGCAAAACAAAAGTTTTCTAGCTACGGTAAAACATACATAACAAAACTACCATTTTAACCATTTTTAGGATTACTGTTCGTTGGCATTAAGTACAGTCACATTGTTGTGCAACTATCCATCTCCAGAACTTTTTTATCACCCCAAACAGAAACTCTGTCCCATTAAACACTAAATCTCCATTCCTTCCTCCTCTCAGCCCCTGGGAAACATTCTACTTTTTGTCTCTATGAATTTGACTATTCCAGATACCTCATCTCACCCAGTGGAATCATACGACATTGGTCCTTGTGATGGACCTATTTCACTTAGTGTAATGTCTTCATCCATGTTGTAGCGTGTGTCAGACTTGCCTTCCTTTTTAAGGCTGAAATATTCCGTGGTAGGTATATACCACATTTTGTGTACCCCATGTCTGTGGATGGACATTTGAGTTGTTTCTGCCTTTTGGTTATTGGGAATAATGCTGCCGTGAGCGTTCACGTATAAATATCAGTTTAAGTCTCTGCTTTCAATTCTGTGGGGTTATACCTAGGAAGTAGAATTGCTGGATCTTATGGTAATTGAGAATCAGATTTTTCCAAAGATGCTTCAGGACACCAGTTTTATATTTTTGCTTCTGTCATTTTCCATACTCCTGAGCAGCATGGTGAAATAAATATGATCCCCAACTAACGTGCAAAACAATTCCAATCGTAGGGGTTTTAAACTACCTGAAAGAGACGTTTACTCACACTCCGAGTTACGACATGAGTCCCGCCATGCTCAGTGTGCTGGTCAAAATGATGCTCGCGCAAGCCCAAGAAAGCACGTTTGAGAAAATCTGCCTTTCTGGGATCCAGAACGAGTTCTTCATGCTGGTGAAGGTGGCTCAGGAGGCCGCCAAGGTAAGCCTTGCTGTTTGCCGTGACTTTCGGAGTGAGTGGGATTCGTTGGTGTGGGCCCATTGGACGCAGCGGGGGCTTCCCACGGCAGCTTGCCCGTGACCTGGGCAGCATGCCCGCCCAGGCTGGCCAGAGTGCTGGCTTGCATTTTCCTGGCAAGTAATGGTGTTTCAGATACGGATCACTGATTCCATCTGCAGCTTAGCCTAAAAACCAGCATAATGACAGTGGCCTGATCTCCCTGTTAACTCTGACACTGACAGCGCTAGGAGACCTTGGAGTTGCTCCCAGATTCTGGAGCGACCTCTGGCAGGGGCTGCTGCCTAGAAGAAAGGACTCTTTTTCTGCAGCCCGGGTACGTGAGGGCCCCTGTGCCAGCCTCCTCGTTCCCAACATTTTTTCCGTTTTAGGTGGGAGAGGTCTATCGGCAGCTGCACACGGCCATGAACCAGGAGCCAGTGAAGGAGAACATCCCATACTCCTGGGCCAGCTTGGCCTGCGTGAAGGCCCACCACTACGAAGCCCTGGCCCACTACTTCACAGCCACGCTCCTCATCGACCACCGGTGTAAGGCTTGGCATCTCGGGGCTCTGGGCTTTGGTCAGGGTTGTGGTTTTGCTGCCTCTGGGTGATTCTGAGCTGAGTGAGAGCTGTCTGCCTGCCTGGGAGAAGCTCACAGCCTGGGGGCAGAGGGTGGGGATTACATGTTGGTCCAGGCAACAGGGTGGGATTAGGGGTTATGTTGTTCCTTCCTGTGGGAGGAAGAGGGGTAGCGTTCCTTCTGCCTGGGATGGAACAGACAGCTTCATGGAGATGATGTTTCACCTGGAATCTAGGGCAAGGACTAGACCAGGGAGGCACTCGCCTCAGGCACGAAATCTACGGGGATAAACTCAGTAACTGAGATAATATTTTAACGTTAAAATTGTGAATGAATCAAAACGAAGGCAAAAAAATCCTTGGTGATTAAAATTTTAAATAAGGACACAGAGCAATAACGGTGCTGTACTGAGCCACATGGGAACCTGAAATAAAAAAAAATTTTGATCGGTTGTTTATCATGAATATTTTTGTATTAATTTTGATATTTAGAAAATTGTATTAAAATATCATATATATCTTGATGGCTGAGTTTGGGGCACCCCCTTAAATGTTCAGCCTGCAGTGAATGCCTCACTCTCCTCCCCGTAGTCTTGGCTCTGATCTGAGGTTGGGTGGGACTTTTGTTGCAATTAGTGCTAATCAAGGCAGCCCTCTGAGTAACGAAAAGGATAACCTCTGGGGCCAAGACTGCCTGGGTTCATATCTCAGCTCTGTCATTTACTAGCTGGGTGATCTTGGGCAAGTTACTTACCTGCTCTATGCCTCAGTTTTCTCATCTGTAAAATGGGGACATGAAGAGAACCTATCTCACAGGCTGTTGTGAAAACGAAATGCCTCTATGCAAAGCTAAATAGTGCCTTGTATATGGTGGGCTCTCTGGAAGTGTCAGCTGCTCCTGCTAGTATTATTATATGGTCTATTAGGCAGGAGAAGTCATGTAAACCAGCCGAAATACAGTGCTTCAGTCACTGTGGTAGGAACACAAATGAGGCAGCAGTTGGAGTCCTTGGTGTAGTCATGGATGGTTCCTCAGAGGCGGTGCCATTCGAGTTAGACTTGGGACTCTGAGGAGGACTTTTCCAGCTGAACGAGGAGGCAAAGGACAGCTAGAGTGAGAACAGGATCTGAGTGACCCCTGGAACAGAGGCCGGAAGTGTTGAGGTGGCAGTGGGTGGTTTGGTGAGGTCAGGAGGGGACACATGCCAGGGAGGGTGCAGGCACGGAGGACCCCAGAGGTTTGAGGTGGGGCTGTGCTTGGAGGTTCATGAGATGGGTGATGGGGAGCAGGTAGAGAGCAGGGGCTTGGAGCCAAATCATGAGCCCCTAGAGTGTGCCGGGCCCCCTGCACAGAGACCTTGGGCTGGATTGCCTGGGTATGTCCAGGGGTGGAAAGGAGACCTATTATCCCAAGTGCCTTGTAAAGCTGGAGAAGGGAACCTGGGGATGTGGTTGAAAGAGGGATCTCTCAGTGGGTCTGCGGTGCCATCAGCCACAAGAAGGGATTTATCCTGTGGTTCTTGTTGCAGTGAAGCCTGGCACAGATGAGGACCACCAGGAGAAGTGCCTGTCCCAGCTCTATGACCACATGCCAGAGGGGATGACGCCCTTGGCCACGCTGAAAAGCGTTCACCAGCGCCAGCAGCTGGGTGTGTGTCGGCTCTCCTGCTCCCTCCCTCCCTGTGCCCCACCTGATACTCCCACTCACCAGCAACTCCAGACAGGTCCCCAGGGCAGGGCCCGGAGAGTAGGGCTTCCCGAGTCATCGTGGCCACTCTGGATTCAGAAACCGGGAGGCATAGTCCTCTGGCCTCAACGGGCTTCCAGAGCTGTGTTCTCACAGGTTCTGCGAGGGACCAGGGCTCCCACGATGGAGCCAGAGCTTTGGCAATCTTCCAACACCCTTGTGGCCCAGGGGATGGCCCTTGGTCATGCTAATCTGGAAGGACACATTTCTTAGGCCACACCTAAGAACTGGTAATGAATTGTCCTAGTTTGGTCTCTAACAGGTCTCAGAGTGAGTATCGCTTTCCATGTCCAAACCTGAATTCTTCCTCCACGCAAACTTGTCCCCCCACCCCACACATGCACCTTCCCCATCTCAAGGATGGCAGCTCCATCCTTCTAGGTGTGCAGGCCAGAAACCTTGCACGCACTCTCCGCCCTCATCTTTCTTTCTCATCCCCGCATTTGATTAGCGAATCCCGTTGGCTCTACCTAGAAAAATATCCCAAATCTGACCACTTCTTACCTACCACCCTGGTCCAAGCTTACGTAGTGCTTACTTAATAGACATTGACTCGCTTAAACCTCACACAACCCTATGAGATACATATGGTATGATTCCCCATTTTTCATCTGAGGAAGCAGAGCCCCAGAGAGGTCACACAGCTTGCCCAGCTTTTTACCAGGGAGCCCTCGTGGTCCCATCTCACCCAGAGGTGGAGCAGAATTCCTCACCTGCACTTGTGAGGCTGGACATGGTCAGGCCTCTGTTCCCCTCTGGCCTCATTCCCTACCCTTCTCTCCAGCCCTCACTCCCTCCAACCAAACTCCCAAGTTCCTTGTTGTCCTTAAACATGCAGGCATGCTCCTGCCCCAGGGCCTTTGCACTTGCTGCTGTTCTAGGAGCGCTCTTCTGTCAGATATCTTCTTGACTGCTCCCTCACTTCCTTCAGGGCTCTGCTTAAAAGTTACCTTCTAAAAGGCCTTTTCTACCAAACGATTAATTCCAAGTACTGCTCCCAATTAGACCAACTGAAAGCAGCACTGGACGAAAAGCGTCCAGAATTAGTCAACAGAAAATGCATAATCTTCCATCAGGAGAACGCAAGACCGCATGTTTCTTTGATGACCAGACAAAAACTGTTACAGCTTGGCTGGGAAGTTCTGATTCATCCGCCATATTCACTAGACATTGCGCCTTCGGATTTCCATTTATTTCAGTCTTTACAAAATTCTCTTAATGGAAAAATTTTCAATTCCCTGGAAGACTGTAAAAGGCACCTGGAACAGTTCTTTGCTCAGAAAGATAAAAAGTTTTGGGAAGATGGAATTATGAAGTTGCCTGAAAAATGGCAGAAGGTAGTAGAACAAAAGGGTGAATACGTTGTTCAATAAAGTTCTTGGTAAAAATGAATAAAAAATAAATAAATAAAATAAAATAAAAGGCCTTTTCTGATCACCCATAATAGAAGGGCGACTCCCCATTCCCCATCTTCTCGTGCCACATCTGCCTATTTTTATTTCTGCTTTATTTTGCTCCAGAACCTTATAGCCACACGACCCATTACATATTTCTTTGCTTGTTAATTATCTGTCTTCAACCACTAGCATGTAAACTCCATGAATGCACAGGCGAGTTTTTGTTCATTGCTTTATCTCTAATGCCTAGAATGTTCGGTAAATGTTTGCTGAATGAAAGTTTTATAGACACAAGTGAGCATATTGTACACACATTTAAGAGGGACTGAAGCCATCCAGGCAGATCCTTCAGAAAAGAGAACGTCCACCTTTCTGGGCGAATCCTTGGGCACTCGGGCTCTCCTTGAGGTACTCACATTGCAGTTTACGACATGTGTCCTGTGGTCTTGATTTTCTGCGGGCAGGCAAGTCCCATCTGTGCCGAGCTGTTACCCATCACGAGGAGTCCGTGAGGGAGGCCAGCCTGTGCAAGAAGCTCCGGAACATCGAGGTGCTGCAGGAGGTGCTGTCTGCGGCACACCAGCGGTCCCGGCTCAAGTACACTCAGCTCCGTGAGGACTATGACCTGCTGAACTTGATCGATGTTCCCGACATCATCTGTGAGTGGCCTGGGTGCCGGTGCCAGGTGCAGAGTGTGCCATGTGAGAGGCAGGGGCGCTCGGGCGCTCATCCTGCAGGGGCCGGGCAAACCCTCGCTGTGTGCCGGGCACTGGGACAGGGCCACGTGCTGCTCTTGCCCTGGTGTCCTCACCTCCTCATTCCCAGATCCAGGGCCTTCTTTATGGTCTTTGTCCTCGTTGACCCCTTGGTGGCAGCTGACCCCCTCCTGCCCCTCAACACGCCACCTATGGCTTCAGGGCCCTGCCACCTTGGTTCTTTCTGCCCTCACTTTCCTCTCCACCCTATTTGCTGACTGTCTTGCCCAAACCCACCACCCCTCCTGTCATTCTTGAGGGTCTCCTCTCCCTGGTTTGCTTCCTCTAGATTCCTTAAAGTCTCACGACCTCCCCTGGGGTTCCAGCCACCACCGCTAGTCAGGAGACCCCAAGAACTGCCTTTCACCTCGACGTTTTCCCTACGCTCCATACCCACCCACATGCCACCTGCGTTCTGGAAAACTGCGCTTTGCTATCTGTCTTTTACCTCTGGCTCCATAGTTTGAAAGCCACCTGCATCCTTATTCTTGCTCCAAGGCTTGATCTTTACCCTGTTTTCTCCGTTTTCTTTTTTTTTTTTTTCCCCAGACAAAAATTATTTTTATTACGAAACAAGAAGTAAAATTTTCACTGATACAGTGGATCCAGGGGATGCAGGGAAAAGTTTTTACTTTGGCAGTGAAAATTTCTTCAAAATCTAGTTCATCGTGTCTGTGTGTGTGTGTGTGTGTGTGTGTGTGTGTGTGGTGAGAACACTTAAGATCTACCCTCAAGTATACAATATAGTGTTGTTACAGTCACCGTACTGTGTTAGACCTCTAGAACTTACTCATCCTGCATAACTGAAACTCTGTACCCTTTCACCAACATTTCCTCACAGCACCCACCCCCCACTGCCCCCGGCACCCGCCATTCTGCTCTCTGCTTCTATGAGTTTGACTTTATTTATTTATTTATTATTTTTTATTGTATGAGTTTCAGGTGTACAGCATTATAATTCAACATCTGTATACACTACAGAGTGATCACCACCACAAGTCTAGTAACCATCCATCACCGTAGAGTTGACCCTCTTCACCCATTTTGCCCATCCCTCCCCCGCAGACCCCTCTGGTAACCACAAATCTGTTCTCTGTATCTGTGAGTTTGTTTTTGTTTTGTTTGTTCATTTGTTTTGGGGGATGTTTTTAGATTCCAATCATATGGTGTTTTTTTTTCCTCTATCTGACTTATTTCACTTAACATAATATCCTCAAGGTCCATCCATTTAGTTGCAAGTCACAGGATTTCATTCTTTCTTTTTTTTTTTTTTGTCTAAGTAGTATTCCATTGTATATATATACCACATCTTCTTTACCTGTTCATCCGTCTGTGGACACGTAGGTTGTTTCCATATCTTGGCTATTGCAAACAATGCTGCAATGAACGTAGGGGTGCATATACCTTTTAGAATTAGTGTTTCATGTTCTTCAGATAAATACCCGGAAGTGGAATAGCTGGGTCATATGAACTATGCTTACCTTTTTGAGGAATCTGCATACTGTTTTTCCATAGTGGCTGCACCAATTTACAGTCCTACCCACAGTGTACGAGGGTTCCCTTTTTTCCACATCCTCTCCAACATTTGTTATTTCTTGTCTTTTTGATAATAGCCAATTATAATAGCCAATGAGGTGATATCTCATTGTAGTTTTGATTTACATTTTCCTAATAATTAGTGGTGTTTTATGTGCCTGTTGGCCATCTGTATGTCTTCCTTGGAAAAATGCCTATTCAGACCCTCTGCCCATTTTTTAATTGAGTTGTTTGTTTTTTTGTTGTTGAGTTGTATGTGTTCTTTATATACTTTGGATAGTAACTCCTTATCACATATATAATTTGCAACTGTCTTCTCCCATTCAGTAAATTGCCTTTTCATTCTGATGGTAGCTCCCATCACTGTGCAGAAGCTTTTTAGTTTGATGTAGTCCCATTTGTTTGTTTTTGCTTTTGTTTCCCTTGCCTTTGGAGTCAGATCCCCCAAAATATCAGTAAGAACAATGTCACTGAGGTTTCCGCCTATGTTTTCTTCTAGGAATTATATGGTTTTAGGTCTTACATTCAAGTCTTTACTCCATGTTGAGTTAATTTTTGTGTATGGTGTAAGATAGTGATCTAGTTTCATTGTTTTGCATGTGGCTGTTTAGTTTTCCCAGCACCATTTATTGAAGAGACCATCCTTTTTCCGTTGTCTGTTCTTTGCTTCTTGGTCATAAATTAATTGTTCATCTCTGTGTGGGTTTATTTCTGGGTTCTCAGGTCTGTTCCATTGATCTGTGTGTCTGTTTTTGTGCCCTTTCCATACTGTTTTGATTACTGTAGCTTCATAGTATAGTTGAAATCAGGGAGCATGATACCTCCAGCTTTGTTCTTCTTTCTCAAGATTGTTTTGGCTATTCGGGATCTTTTGTTGTTCCATACAAATTTTAGAATTATTTGTTCTAGTTTTGTGAAATATGCCATTGGATTTTTGATAGGGATTGCATTGAATCAGTAGATTGCTTTGGGTATTATGGCCATTTTAACAATATTAATTTTTCCAATCCACAAACATGGAATTAGCTTTCCATTTATTTGTGTCTTCTTCAGTTTCCTTCATGAATGTCCTATACTTTTCAGTGTAGAGGTCTTTCACTTCCTTGGGTAAATTTATTCCTAGGTGTTTTATTATTTTTGATGCAATTGTAAATTGGATTGTCTTAATTTCTCTTTCTGACAGTTTATTATTAGTGTATGGAAATGCCATGAATTTCTGTATATTGATTTTTTATCCTGCAGCTTTACTGAATCATTCATTAGTTCTAACAGTCTTCTGGTGAAGTCTGCAGGGTTCTCTGTAAGTAGGATTATGTCATCTGTAAATTGTGTCAGTTTTACTATTGATTTGGATGCCTTAACTTCTTTTTCTTGACTAATTGCTATGACTAGGACTTCCAATACTATGATGAATGAAAATGGTAAGAGTGGGCATCCTTGTCTTGTTCCTGATCTTAGAGGAAAAGTTTTCAAGGCTTGTCGTATATGGCCTTTATTATGTTGAGATTTGTTCCCTCTATACCCCCTTCATTGAGGGTTTTTATCATAAACAGATTTGAAGAGTTTGGCCGTTTCAGATTCCACATGTAAGTGAGATCTCGCTCTCCAGTACTATGAGGGTGATACTAGTATCACCCTCATCTTAAAGATGAGGCAATGGAGGCTTAGAGAGATCAAAGTCTTTGTTCCAGGTGACCAAGCTGGTTGGTGGAAACAGGAGTGGTGCTCAGGGATTCTCCTTCATGGACACAGGCCACTTCCCTGGCCCCCTTGTCCACACAGTAGAGACAACCTCCACAGAGGGAGGGAGATGCACAGCTCCTGGCGAGGCTGTCTGGGGGTGGTGGCACCACTCTTGCAGTGGATGAGTAACCTGTCTGAGCCCAATGCTGTGTGAAGCAGTTTGTCTGTAAGAAACCACAGGGCCGTCCCGTGAATACAGGGGTGTGTCAGTCTTCTTGGCAGTGCCGGTCTTCTTCCCCGTATTTTCTTTTTATACTGTTGTTCATGTATACTTAGCCTGCACTGGGATCCTTTGTTAGACACTGACTAGCCTCATGGGAAGGGTTGGCTTGAGCCTGCCATGAATATGATAGTGGAGATTTGGCAAACCCACTTCTCACTGTGAAATCCTCGCATCACACAATACTGAAGAGAGGAAGCTCATCTCGCCCGAAACTGTGCTGAAAGCATGGTATTTCCATAACAGCCACACCTGAAAGGGAGGTTACTTCTCAGTAGGATTTTATGAATACCAGAGGATGTCCCCTAGAATACAAATAAGCTCCTCGAAGGCAGGGAATTTGTCTTATTGTCACTACTCTGTCCCAGCCCCAGAGTGGGATATAGCTCATAGTAGATACCCAAATGGAGTTAGCCCTGAGTTTTCAAGGATAACTTTCAATGACAGAAACATTTATGCTTTTACTTTTAATATTCTTTTCCAGCTAAAACTGAGCGAGAGGTTGAAATTATACCGCCACAGTTCTCCAAGGTGACAGTAACAGACTTCTTCCAGAAGCTGGTATGTTGAACATTTATTTCATAATGACTTGAGGGGAAAGCTTTTCTATAAGTTGCAAGTATGTAAAAGGCTACTTTTAGATGTTTTTGATTTTTAATTAGAGATGTTATATAAGATGATTTAAATTAAGATAATTTTAAAAAGATAATTTTATCTTAAATGTATTGGATCTTTTAGAGAAAATGGCAATTAACATTCTTGTATGACTTTGTAGCACGTATTATCCTAGATGGTATCATTAGTCTCGGAGCAGGGCCGAATGAAATCTGTAAGGACAATAAGGCATCATTTCCTTTGGCTTTCAAAAGTTCCTGATTCAGCCTTCAGCTCCTACAGCTAATGATGCTCTATTCCAAAGGGCCCTTTATCTGTGTTTTCGGCTAATAAGAGATGGACGCCTCCTCGAAGCATTCACTTCGCTGCAGAAGAAGGAGACTTGGGGTTCACCCTGAGAGGAAACTCCCCAGTTCAAGTCCACTTCCTGGATCCGTACTGCTCTGCTGCGGTAAGTGTGGACCCTTCTAAATTGGGAGCAAAACTCACTGGCATCTTTGCAGACGGTGAAACTGGTAAAATATAAAGAGAGCTGCCCAAACAAATGTATGTGGGTGATTCAATTTAGGGTTCCTCTGTGTAAAAGGCCTTGCTTTATGTGAAAGGCCTCTCATACCTTTCTTGCCCAAAGAGAAGAGGATTAATTTTTGCCTTCTTGAAGCAAACTTGTGCAGATAACTATTTTATTAATGAACTTGGGAACTGC
The DNA here is from genome assembly GCF_028021215.1 of Eschrichtius robustus. Taxonomy (NCBI): domain Eukaryota; kingdom Metazoa; phylum Chordata; class Mammalia; order Artiodactyla; family Eschrichtiidae; genus Eschrichtius; species Eschrichtius robustus. The sequence continues at coordinate 51,434,706 of NC_090842.1, read as the reverse complement.
TTTAGGGATCTGAATGAACAGAACATTGACCTTTATTTAAATCATACTTTCATAGGTGGCAGGAGCCAAGGAGGGGGATTATATTGTTTCCATTCAAGACGTGGATTGTAAGTGGCTGACTGTGAGTGAGGTTATAAAGCTGCTGAAGAGCTTTGGCCAGAACGACATTGAAATGAAGGTCGTGAGCCTCCTGGATGCCACGTCGTCCATGGTGAGTGCTGATGCCCCCTGGCAGCAAATAGCGACGTGGAGTGAAGTCAGTGTGAGCCCAGCCCCAGAGGTCTTTATCCGGACCCCTGCCTCCTGCCTGCATTTGTAACGTGCCACAAATGACTGAACTCCTAAGCTCGTCGTCACTGGGACGTGCTCAACTTGGGTCAGAGAGATCACTGGAAAGCTTTTTGTTTTTAATCCTATAGATCAGCGGTCCCCAGCCTTTTTGGCACCAGGGACCGGTTTTGCGGAAGACACTTTTTCCACGGATGTGGGGTGGGGCGGGGGGGATGGTTCAGGCGGTAACGCCAGCGATGGGGAGCTGCAGATGGAGCTTTGCTCGCTCTCCCGCCACTCACCTCCTGCGGTGCGACCTGGTTCCTAACAGGCTGTGGACTGGTACCGGTCCACGGCCCAGGGGTTGGGACCCCTGCTATGGATAAAAGAACCAATTGATTTATTTTTCTGGTTAAATTCTTTTCAGTTGCAAAAGTGGTACATACTCATGGTTAAAAAGAATACTGAATTGATACAGAAGGGCTTGAGATGATGTGTGGAAGATGCTCTCTGCATGTCCGAGACAGTGTTAGCTGTTTCCTGTGAGATCTTGGGAAGCGTCTGAGCCTGCGCAAGTCCATGTGCACAGTTACATCCCTTTGTTTCCCCAGGTCGGAGGAATTGTGGCATACGCACTCTTCTGTGCTTGCTGCATTCAATTATGTACCTTGGACACTTCCCTCTAGAACAGTATGTGTTTTATTCATTCAACAAATATTGATTGGGCATCAACTGTGTGCCAGGCCCTTCTCAGGTGTTGGAGCTACAGCTGGAATTGGACAGATAAGGTCCCTGCCCCCACAAAGCTGGCACTAAATAAGCAATAAGTGGTTGTGATTTTGGGTAAGTGCTGTAAAGGAAATAAAATGTGTAATGTGCTAGAATGACTGGAGCTGGGAGGGGCTCCTGAGCAGGGCTTGCCCTGAGGCTTGAGTGACAGGAGGAACCAGCCATGTGAAGAGGTACGAGAAGAGCACGTGGGCAGGGGCACCAACAGGCGCAGAGACCAGACCCTGTGGCAGGAATGAGCTTCACCTGCTAGAGGAACTAAAAGAAGGCCTTTCGGCCGGAGCATCTTGACAAGGGCGAGAGTGGCAGGAAATGCGGTGGGAGGGAGGCAGGGCTTCATCGGCAGTGGAGGGAGTTTGAAACCTTTTGAGACGGGGAGTGACGTGGCATGATGTTTATTTTAGAAGGCCGTCTTGCTGTCTGGAGGCCAGCTGGGTGGCCGCAGAGCAAGCTGGCTGTGGCAGTCACCCAGGCCAGTGACGTTAGCACCGTCCCACTAGGGGGTGACAGTGGAGGTGGAGAGAGGTGGGTGCACCTGAGACGTAATTTGGATATAGAGCTGATGGATTTGTAGATGACTTGTATAAAAAAGATGCGGGAACGAGAGAGGACTGCACAGGTTTTGGCTTGAACTACTGCATCATTTTTCTTAATGACGGGAGACGGGGCAAGGGTGAGGGAGGCAGCGGAGAGAGAAAAACAAGTGTTGTGTGTGGTTCGCGTGCCATTAGGCATCCGGATGTAAAGTAGGCAGCTGGATGTTCAGATCTTCAGTTCAAGGCAAATGTCAGCCTAGAACTAAATATTTGAGGATCATCAGCACAGAGGTGATATTTAAAGCTGTAAGACACTAAACGAAATTACCCCCGAGGGGTTGAGGGTGGAGGACTCAGCCCTGAGAGACACCACAAGCGTCTGGAGGTCAGGTAGAAGAGAAGTAGGTGCGAAGGGGAGTGCAGACAGGTGGGATAAAGAGGAGCTTCTGAAACCAAGAGAAGAAAATCCTGCCCGGAAAGAGTGGTGGTTTGTGTTGAATACAGTTAAGAGGTGGAGAATGAGGGAAGCAGAGCCGTGTCTGTTATATTTGGCAGCAGGACAAAAGGACACTTTTCATGGGGAAATGGCAACAGAACTCAGACTTAGAGAGGGTTGGAGAGTGAATGATTGTGTGATTCCATTGGTAAGAAATGCCCAGAATAGGCAAACCCATGGAAACAGAATGTAGGTTAGTGGTTGGTTGCCAGGGACTGGGGCACTGGGGAATGGGGAGTAACAGCTGATGGGGCAGGGTTTCTTTTTTTTTTCCTTCTTTTTTGTCTGCACCGCACGGCTTGCAGGCTCTTAGTTCCCCGACCAGGTATCGAACCCACACCCCCTGCAGTGGAAGCACGGAGTTCTAACCACCAGACCGCCAGGGAAGTCCCCAGGGTTTCTTTTGGAGGGGGGTGGGAATGTTCTGAAATTCGGTAGTATTAGTGGTTGCACAACTCTGTGACTATACTAAAAACCACTGGATTGTATTAAAATGGTGAATTTTATGGTATGTGAATTATAACTCAATTAAAAGAAGATAAAGTAGTCAAGGGACTCACATTGCATCTTGGGAGAAGGGATCATGAAAAATGGCACTTTTAGGGGTGGAATCCATAGCATTGCTGGACTAGTGATCAAGGTCTCAACCAGAAACAAAAGAAGTTTGTCCAGAAAGTGGATAAATAAAAGTCCTGGGCTTTGGCCTGAGGGCTGGAGTCTATTAGCACAGCCGGAGGACCTGCAGCTTTAGAGAGCGGCCCTGCCCCTGAAGAGACTGAAAGGCTTATCTGTTAGTCCTGTCACACTTTTAATTGAACCAGGCCAGTGAAGAATCTGATGTAGGGGTGAAAGCAAGGGTTCTGTATTCAGACTGCCTGCATTTGAATCCTGGCTTTCACCAGTTCCATGACCTTGGGCGTCAGAGACTTGCTCTGAGCCTCGGGAAAATAGAGAAAACGGTGTGTAGCTGGGATACATTTCAATTCATAATAGGTGTCAGAAGAGTAATAACCATGACATGGCTATTCTTTTCACCCAGCATGGACTTTAGATAATTGAGCATTGGTTTTTTTTGTGTGTTTGTTAATTTTTTTTCTATTAATTTTTATTGGAGTATAGTTGCTTTACAATGTTGTGTTAGTTTCTGCTGTACGGCAAAATGAATCAGCTATATGTATACATATATCCCCTCTTTTTTGGATTTCCTTTCCATTTAGATCCCCACAAAGCATTGAGTAGAGTTCCTTGTGCTATACAGTAGGTTCTCATTAGTTATCTATTTTATACATAGTAGTGTATATACTATGTAGTATATATAGTAGTGTATATACTAATAGTGTATATACTATTGTATATACAATCCCAATCTCCCAATTCATCCCATCCCCTTCTTCCCCCCTTGGTGTCCATATGTTTGTTCTCTACGCCTGTGTCTCTATTTCTGCTTTGCAGATAAGTTCATCTGTATCCTTTTTCTAGATTCCATATATAAGCGATATCATACAGTATTTGTTTTTCTGACTTACTTCACTTTGTATGACAGTCTCTAGATGCATCCATGTCTCTGCAAATGGCACAATTTCATTCCTTTTTATAGCTGAGTAATATTCCATTGTATGTATGTACCACATCTGCTTTATCCATTCCTCTGTTGATGGACATTTAGGGTGCTTCAGTGTCCTGGCTATTGTAAATAGTGCTGCAGTGAACATTAGGTGCATGTATCTTTTTGAATTATGGTTTTCTCTGGGTATATGCCCAGTAGTGGGATTGCTGGGTCATATGGTAGTTCTATTTTTAGGTTTTTAAGGAACCTCCACACTGTTCTCCATAGTGGCTGTATCAATTTACATTCCCACCAACAGTGTAAGAGGGTTCCCTTTTCTCCACACCCTCTCCAGCATTTATTGTTTGTAGATTTTTTTGATGATGGCCATTCTGACCGGTGTGAGGTGATAACCTCATTGTAGTTTTGATTTGCATTTCTCTAATAATTAGTGATGTTGAGCATCTTTTCATGTGTTTGTTGGTCAGCTGTATGTCTTCTTTGGAGAAATGTCTATTTAGGTCTTCCACCCATTTGTTGACTGGGTTGTTTTTTTGATATTGAGCTGCCTGAGCTATTTTTTGGAGATTAATCCCTTGTCAGTTGCTTTGTTGGCAAGTATTTTCTCCCATTCTGAGGGTTGTTTTTTCGTCTTGTTTATGGTTTCCTTTGCTGTGAGCACTGTTTTTAACTGCTGAGCCTCTTCTTCAAACAAAAGCAAATCATGGGAACAATAAAGCCCAGTGCTCTGGCTGAATTGGTTGCCTGCTCCCCCACTCTCCCTGGATTACGGTGGGGATCCCTAGTACCTCTCCGTGGAGCACATTCTGACTACCACTGATGTCGTGGAAAGAACCCCAGGCTTGGAATCAAAGACCTGGAATCAGGCCCTGCCTGCTGTTAACAAGCTGTTTGACCTTCAGCAGGCTTCATGGTCCTCAGCTGTATAATCTAAGATTTAGATGAGTGCAGTGGTTTCCAGCTGTGCTCCATAAAGCCCTGAGAGTGTCAGAGGGGCGCCCCAGGAAGATTTGGGGACTGGGTAGTAGGGTCGTGGCGTGCTGGATGAGGACAGGAAACAGGTGAATGAGAGGAAGGGAAGACTTGTGAAAGGCAGCAGAGATATTGCGGTGGTAGCTGGGAGGGGGACGTAAGGGTAAAGGAAAGTTTTTCAGAGGTGTGTGTGTTGATAGCACAGTTAGCGTGTGTGCAGATGGGAAAGGTTTAGGAGACAGGAGAGCAGAAAGGAGGGGATACCTGGAGGAGAGAGGGAGTGAGAGGGTCCAGGCACTTGGGAGGGCATGTCTTTAAACTGGTGAAATAAGCATAACTTAATGGTTAAAATGGTAAATTTGATGTTATGTTTATTTCACGTTTAAAAAATTGGAAAAATTTAATATCCTCATCACCATGGACCCTGTACTGTCTTTAAAGAGAATGAAGTTGATCTGTTATCTGTTGGTGTGCGCTGAAATCCAGGATACAGTAAGTGAAGAAAGCAGGGCGCGGACCAGTGTGTGTAGTGTATTCTTAAGGAAAGACAAATGGTGATGTATACTTACACACATATCAATACCTGTATATGAATGTTATCTCTAAAAGTGTAACAGACAGTTGTTACCTCAGGGGAAGAGCCTGAAAGCCCAGGTAGGAGGGACACCTACTGTTCACCTCATGCATTTTCATATCATTGACCATGAGCATGTATTACTTTTTCAAATGTAATAACCTTAAAAGGTAGTGGTCTGTAGCCTAAATTACTACTACTGAGTATATTCCTTAAGAATTGTCCTTGTTGTTAAGAACCTAATTCTATATAAGCATTTGTCACTGAGTTTCAGAATTATGTCAGTGTAATTTTAAAGAGGGTGCTATGAGTGCAGAATCTGAGTCTCAAACTTCGCAATCGTTCCTCTGACATCTTGACTTCTAACACCTTTCTCTTTCCTTTTCTGTGTGCAGCATAGTAAATGTGCCACATACTCTGTGGGAATGCAGAAAACTTACTCCATGATCTGCTTAGCCATAGATGATGATGATAAAACTGATAAAACCAAGAAAATCTCGAAAAAGCTGTCCTTTTTGAGTTGGAGCACCAACAAGAACAGACAGAAGTCGGCGAGCACCTTGTGCCTCCCATCGGTTGGGGTCAGGGTTGCGGGGCCTCCGGTCAAGAAGAAGCTCCCCTCTCCGTTCAGCCTTCTCACCTCCGACAGTTCTTTGTACTAACGTGAGGAAACAAAAGCGTTTCCCATGCTGACTGGGCCTTCGTATTTGTGCCATAGCGGAAAATTTCTAAATATTCTCGAATCCCATTTTCTCACAGCGTAAACCTACAATTGATATGTTTTTATGAATGACAGTAACAAGAAACCTCTAGAAATTTGTGGAAAACAAACTTATTAGGGGAGTGTCACCATATTGCTGCAAGTTATTTATTATATAAAGTATTGTAAATAGAATAATGTGGAAATATGGCTGTTTTTAACGACTGTAATTAAGACTCTTAGTTACTTACTATCATAGTTAAATTAGGATTTCCTATACTGGTTCTATTTGTAAGTTTCCAGACTTGGGTGATAGATAATTCCTTAACTCAGAATTCAGATGACCCCAAATTAAGTCAGGGCAAGGGACCATAATGATAGACTTAAATTAGTGTTACTAAAAACTGTCCCAGGGGCTTCCCTGGTGGCGCAATGGTTGAGAATCTGCCTGCCAATGCAGGGGACACGGGTTCGAGCCCTGGTCTGGGAAGATCCCACATGCCGCGGAGCAACTAGGCCCGTGAGCCACAATTACTGAGCCTGCGCGTCTGGAGCCTGTGCTCCGCAACGGGAGAGGCCGCGATACTGAGAGGCCCGCGCACCGCGATGAAGAGTGGCCCCCGCTTGCCGCAACTGGAGAAAGCCCTTGTACAGAAACGAAGACCCAACACAGCCAAAAAGAAAGAAAGAAAGAAAGAAAGAAAAGTGATGTGCTTAAATAAATACACTAAAAAAAAACTGTCCCAAAGAGCTCCTTCCTAAGGGGAATTCATTAACCTAAAACAACAAGATTTTACTATTATTTCTAAATAATATGAATGCTGTTTCCAGATAAAGCCTAGTGCCAAATTTGTCATGACTTATTAGATAAAAAACCATTTAGGAGCAACTTTTCTTCTATTTTATGTCATTTAAAAGTCGCTAACACAGTGGCAGTGTTAGATGAAGATGCTGTCTACAAGGTAGATAATATACTGTTTGATACTCAAAACACTTTTCATTTTGTTTAAAGTAGAAAGTACATAGTTGTATATTTTAAGAGTCTTTAAGAAGGGTTAAAAATATTGTATAAGGTCAGGATGTAAATGATTCAAGTTTAGAGCTCTATTTGACTTTTTAAAATGACATTCTTACCAGCTGATTTCTCTTGCTATACGTTGGATGACACTGTGACTCTAATTAGATTCACTGTTGGCATAGTACAAGTTATATAGCTTTTAAAAATATATCATTGACATGTAATTTTGAGAATTAACAAACGTAAATATTTTCTAGTGTGTAATATCAAAAGGGAAGCAACCATATTTGGGAAAGTGTATCCATTGCCCTTAGGGCTATTTTTGTATAAATATTTACATAAACGCATTCATTTGCCTGAGTTAATGGTTTCCACTTTGATTTCTCTTTAATTCCCTCCTCTTTCAAAACATTTTTACCCTAATGCACAAAATGTTTTTATTGTATTTGATTTTTAAAAATTACTAACATTTCACAAAACAGGACTTAGCTTTCAAGTTATCTTAGTATCCCTGAAAACATATAGCCTCTTTAATTGTATTTATTTTTTGAATGAGCAGTTGTGCATTTTGATCCCCAGGCTCTCCTCTCTGGATGCAGCTGCCCCTGCCATTTTCCTGTGTCTCTTCCCATTGTTGGGCTATACATTGACAAACACATTCTTTCCCTCCCTCGCACACATTGGCTTTTTATTTTAAAATGGGAACTCTGGACTCCAGGCTTTCTGTGTTCAGAAGCCATGCTCAGTGATTACAAACAAACTGTGCAGCTACCCGGAAGGGAGGGATGGAGGGAGAAAGGAAGGAAGAAAAAAGGCAGTACAATTGTTTGTTTACACTGGCAGCCACCCTCAAAGCACAGGTGTATTAAGACCAGACCTGAAGAACTGTGGCTCTGCCAGAAGGAACAAGGGGCTTATGGTACACAGTGCTTCATTCATTGTAGGTTTGTTTCCTTTAGACGGTCACATCCACCACCTTCCATGATACATACAGGTCAACGTCACACATTAAAATCTGCCCAAGCTGGCTTTTTGCTGAATCTTGAGAGAGTCCCTGTTTAAACCGACTCCCTTAGGAAGGTGTCCACCAGCCCTCTTCATGCTAGCAGGATGCAGGCAGTGCCATCTGGGGCACACTAACTGAAGTAAATGCCTGAGCCCAGAAAGCAGGGCAGGACAACTGGCAGGTGCCATTCAGGCCTCATTTCATCCTTCCCTAGTTTCTGTGAGAGGAAATATTGTTTCTTAATGTGAAAGAAAACAAGATCCTGTGGTTCGTGGTGTAAAGGAGATGCCGTGGGAAGAGCCATCACCTGGACTGGGTGAAGAACGCATGAATGTGCTGGGCCACTGATTGTCCAACCACCGGCTCCAGTTCTTGGATGGAAGCATTACTTAGTTGCTGGATACTTGGAAACCTCTGAAGCAGGAGAGGAGCTTTAACTTTCCCGACTCCTGGGATCTGTTGCACAGTTCGAAGGAGGGCTGGCTCAGAGATCAGAGCCCGTTTCTTCCTGAGAAAAGGGTTCTTACTGGGCTCTTTGGTTTGCTCTTGAACCTGAACCGAGATGAAAGGAAAAGCACATGAGTGCCCTCTAGAAGACTGGAGGTTTCTTAAAGTTTTGTTTTGTGGAAATTTAGTTTTAGTTTTTCCATTTGGTTCAGCTTGATTCACCACTGCAAATATTCTCATATATACCACGAATATAATTTTTCAGGCATCAGTAAAATTATTAAAAGATGAACTATATGGAAAACCACTAGGTGAAAAAAATACAACACATGAACTTGCAGACAGAAGTGCTGATGCTTAACAAAAGATACATGGCGGGACTTCCCTGGCAGTCCAGTGGTTAAGACTCTGCCCTTCCAATGTAGGGGGTGCAGGTTCGATCCCTGGTCGGGGAACAAAGATCCCACATGCCGCGTGGCCCGGCCGAAAAAAAAAAGAAAAAAGAAGATACGTGTGGATGAGGCGAAGAAGCTGTTGACAGTGTCCCCAGCCTAAGTGCAGAATAGTGCATGATGGAGTCATCACAGCCTGGGAGGCTAAAATCAGGTCTCCAACTTGTTTGCTTTGTTACATGCTTGCCTAGAAAGGGGGGCAAGCTCAGCTAGCTGCAGAGGCAGCTTCTGAACTTAAATTCCTCAAAAAGGTTTTAGAAACCAACCCAGTCACTGATAGAGATTGACCTGATGGATTGTACCTATAATAAGGGCAGATGTCAGAGTTAACAGGTCCAGGAAGGTCAGTCAAGAATCCTAATACAGGGCTATTGTGGAGGAGTAGGAATCAGTACTTACCAACTGGATAATGAGACAGGACGCTTCCGTCTGGCTGGCCACTGGAAGCAACACCATCCCAAGATCCAGCACAGTAAATTTCTGTACAGCTGCAAAGTACTGTTCACTCATCTGTGTTTTTTCAACTACTACAATCCCTTGAAGTTTACTGGACTTCAAAGAAAAAAAAAGACAGGAAACTATTTTGTAACAAAATTCCATTCAAGATTAAGAAGCTATCCAAGGGTGCTTGGAATGGCCAATGGTTTTATATAAATTATTCCAAGAGATAGAAGTTAATTTTCAATTTGTTTCGTTAATTCAGTACTTACATTTCTAACCCGAACAAGTCTCTTTCTGTAGCCATTTCCTGCCACCAAATCAGCTTCAGTGATATACAGAATGCAGGATCTGCTAGACAAGTAAAAATCTACCGGTGTCAGTCCATCCTCAAAAACAAGTTTAATTTTTCCTGAAAATACAGACAAGAAAATAAGTTCCGTGAGCTTTGGATGAAAATAGGTGGAACGTTTTTAAAAAGTGGGGTGAGATGAGAGAGGGCTTTAGTAGAGGAAGCCCACCGACCTTGCATTCCCTGTGCCAGCTGCGACCCGCGCCATTTCTCATTGGCCACAATGTGCCCAAACGGCACGTGCATGGGGCCTGTGCCATCAGGGGTGTTCCCTTCCATCAGCGGCCTGGATCTAATGAGGGGAATACAAGACGGCACTTGAGCAGGCTCTCCGGCACACGGCCCCGCATTCCACTCCCAGCCCGGGCCTCTTTGGCAGGAGCCCGTCTGCAGAGTGTTCTTTAAGAGGCTTGATTATTAGCCAAAGTCTAAGAACCAGGAGATTCCTGTCCTAGAAGCCGCGTCCCTCATTTGCGTCACCTGCCTGGCCCCTGACATTCCCGCGCCGTGGCTCCTCCATCTAGTCCAGGGCGGGGGCCGAGCCGGCCAGGACCCAGTTCTGGGTCTCCCGCGACACTACCTGCGGCGCTCCACTTCCGGGTTCTCTCCTGCGCGCTCTCCAAGTCCTTCATCCTGCCCGCCCTCTGCCTCCCCTGGCGTCTGATAGGCTATGGCCTCAGAGATCGACACGTGACTGGCCAATAAGAGAATGGACAGCGCATACAATTTCAGCCCTGGAGAGGATTTGAGAGGTACCGGCTGGTTGCCATGAGCGACGGGTGTGAAGTAACCTTCGCTCTGATTGGTCTTGGGAAAAGCAGAGCCAATGGCAGACGTGGTTGTTGCGAAGTCCGTTGCGTACAAAAGGCGTCTGGGGCTAGGCCAGCTGGAGGCGGCCCACTTTAGGGAGTGGTACTCGGCTCTGAGACCTGCTTGTCAGTCTAGTGCCGGTCAGGCCAACCCCCGCAGCAAGGATGCTCCTGGGGTTCCGGAGAGGCGGCAAGAGGCAGTTTGTAAGTATATCTGCGCCCGGGAGTTAAGTGGGAAGGGGTTAGGATTTGGGATGGAGGCAAGGTAGCGGCACAAGAGGAATTGGTTTTTCTTTCGAGAAGCCCTGAATTTTCGTGTTTGGAACACGGATCCTCTATCCCAGTGTCGGCCTCAGTCGATAGGACTCGCCCTGTCTCACCTGTAACTTTCGCTCCGGTGTCGGGGAGTTCACTCCTGCCGGCACAAACTTGCTCCACTACTGAATATTCCTCTGTGGGAAGTCATTCTTGATTCTTTACTCCGCCACGCACCATGTACACCCCACCAGCAAGTTCCATAGATTCCACCCACCAAATGCATCTGGCAGCCGTCCCCGCTCCCACCCCGGCCTCCATCATCTACCTGGACTGCTGCAGCAGCTCCTCCCTATTTCTCGGTCTCCGTTCCTGCCCTTCCCCTAGGTCCGTTCTCCACAAAGCAGCCAAAGGGATTCTTTTAAAATGCAATTCTGATCGTGCCCACTGCCCACAAGTCACACACGCAGACGCTCCAGCTCTTCCCACCTTTAGGTTTCTTCAGGCCTTTGTCTTTGCTCTTTCTTCTGTCTGGAATGCTTCCCTCCAGACCTTACCATGGCCACTCTGTCACTGCGGGCGCACACTTCCAGGCTCATTCTCTGACCCCTCCTCCTACTAGGAAGCTACTCAGTTACTTTAGTACCCTGATACCGACAATTCTTTGACATCCTCCCCTCTCCCCGTCTGTTGGTCCTACCAATGTCCTCATTGCTCTCTTTCCCAGCCCTAATTCCTGACTCCGTGATACTTCTTTGTATCCACTGCCCCCCACCCCAATGGCGTTGCTCCTGTCTCCCTTTTCCATACTTGCCTGGTGAAACCCCAGACCTACTTACATCCAGTTCTCCATAAACGTAATACTTTAAATGCAGAGAAAGCATTTTGACAAGGGTACTCCTGAACTCCGTTTCAGATTGGGATCAGAAAGCATGTCTGACTTGGCTTCGTGTTCTCAGCCCTATGACCTGCTGAAGTCATTTTAGACAGGTGGATGTTGAGAAGCAAGGAAGGCATAGTTGAAGCATATTTTTCCATTGCAATTTTGCTAACTCAGCATCTTTATTGAGGTTTTTATTGCGTTACTGAGTTCCTACTGTGTGTGTGCCAGATACCCACAATTGATTGACAGCCTATGGCCCCAAAGGCTAAAGGGTAGACAAACCTATAAGTCATTCAACACAAAATGGTGAGGGAAAAAGTGCTGAAGAGGCATATACCAGGGAAGGGGCAGCAAAGTCAGCCCAGAGAGTTGACCTGGGCCTTGGGAGGAGTAAGGAAATAGAATTCCAGGTGGAGAAAACAGCATGTACAAAAGTCTGACAAAGAGTCGTTTGCTATGTGGGAACAGGAAGGCAATTCTGAGCGCTACAGCATGTGTAGGGATGAGGAGGGCCCTCCAGAAGAGAATCTGGGGCCATTGATAGGAACCAACTGATAGCAGCCTTAGCAGCCTTCTGTGCCAGGAGAGGACATTTCTCTGTCAACCCGAGAGTTTTCATGCTGGGTTGAGATAGGATCATCCTGTGTTTTATTAGAGACTAGAGGCAGGAGAACCATAGTTAGGAAATGATTATCGTGGTACAGGGGAGAAATGTTCAGCATACTATGGGAGATTCACTCCATCAAATAAATAAATAAATAAATAAATAAATAAATAAACAAACAAACAAACAAACAAACAAACAAAACTCACGAGGCCTTTTTGAAGGACCTTCTGGATGCCAGCCCCTGGGGATTCAAAGGTGAAGAAAAGCCTTTCTTGTCCTTGAGCATCTGCCAGGCAGTGGGGGATGGGGGAGGCGGCAGACAAGTGTATATCCTGGAGAATGGTGGGATACAGCAGTGGCTGCTCTGGAATACCTGCCCTTGGGGTTGGCAATGCACGTGGGACTGGGGTGGGGGTGGGAGGGCTGCAGAAGACATTTGGAAGGTCTGCTCATCCCTCACTCCTGAAGGATGCTCAGACCCCTGGCTCTTCCCCTTGGTTGCACCTTCCTTTCCGCCCCGGTACCTTTTGCCCACCCCAGCCTGATTAGTCTTCCCCGGGGCCACTTTCAGTGGGTGCTTCTCACTAGGTCACAAGATCTCCTTAGTCTGGTATCAAAACTCTTAAATGGAAACAGTCCCCACTCTGACTCCAGCTCATTTTTCTAGTCTCTCCAACTCAGATGCCTCTGTATTCCAGCGAACTGGAGTGCTTATTTCTAGAACACTGCCACTAACGTCTTGCTTCATTCCTTTGTTCCTGTTGCTCCCTCCTCCTGGAATGCCTTTCTATCGCATTTCCCAAATGTGAGAGCAGTGGCCATCTTTGAAGACCCAGTCTAAATGCTCTGAGATTTTCTCCAACAGGACATCAGCGGTCCCCTTGCTGGCCCCTAGATCTGAAGGAGCCCTTCCCTCCCTGGGTCACCTCAGCACTTTGTCTTTACCTCTCCCTTGGCGCTTTCCATGATTCTGTGTTGTATTATAAATATCTGGGTGTTTCTCCTCTGTACTGTCCCTCCTTAAAGATGAGGACAAGGTTTCTTCATTGTCATGAAACGCTGTCATGGCGTTTTGCCTCTAGTAGATACAAATGAATGGCTGGTGCACAGAAAATGAAGATTGGGCTACACTCAGAAACTTCTCAGGGCCTCCCAGTTGCCTAAAGCAGGGTTCTCCGACTTTCATTGTGTGTAAGAACTAGTTTTTGTTACCCTGCATCTTTGAGATAAGCTACCTAAAATCCTTATTAAGCCCCTACCAGGTGTTAGACAATGTGCTAAGTGCCAGAGTTCCAGGGTTGATAAAGACAAGGTTGCATGCTCTTAGGAAGCTTCCATCCGGCCGGGGGGGCGGCAAGTGAGTAAGTAGGGTCATCAGGGGCAGTGCTGTGAGACCAGTTGGGGGTGCTGGAGAGTGGCTCTGCGGGATGGTCAGGGAAGCTGTTCTGAGGAAGGAAGGACCAGAGGGTCCCCACCGAGGGCAGCTATACGGTGCTCCCTGCATGGGCACGTGTGCCTGGCCAGATGGGGCTTGAGGATGGCAGGGGGAGGAGTGGGCCTCCTGGTGTGACTAGATCCCTGGGTGACCAGTGCAGGTGTTCCCTCCCAGGCCCAGGGAGGTGTGGTCGCAGTCCCCAGAGATGATCCCATTGACCTCTGCTGGGTTTCATTTGTGCAGAAACGCATCATCCATGGCCTTCTCCCTGCAGCCAGCATCGCACCGAAGCCAGCTGTGCCCCGCACACCTCCTCCACGCAGCCCCAACCCCTCTCCAGAGAGACCAAGGTGAGTATCAGGTGAGCAGGCACTGAGGTCACCCTGAGCTCAGCCACCAAGTGCTGGGTCCCGGGACTGTTCAGATGGGTAAGAAAATCACAAGGAGGGTGATTAGAATCATGTCCTTTGAAATACGTATCACGGTTCCATAACGAAGCACTTAATATGGTTTCTCCGTGGGATAATGGTCTGTGTCTTTCAAGTCTGTGGAGCTCTCACATGTCATAATTGAATGCAATTTTTCAAAATATAAAACATTGAAGTGCAAATATTTAGATTGATAGTATGTTAAAAGGAATTTGAAATGTGCACATAATTTTCTTTTTAAACACAAGTCTGCCTTTCAGAAGAACTGCTTTGCAGGAAGGAAGGAGAAGTGAGCTTGCTTGCCAGGGCCCGAGATTCCCCTATCCTTCAGTGCTCCTAACACACCAGAGAGCTGACTTCTTTTATACCTAAGACCCCTGCCTATGTCCTCCAAAATTTTAGGCGCAGGAGAATTTTAGACTTTTCTTTTTAATCCATAAAATACATGGATACATGGCTTAACTGTTAACAATGAGAAATAATTTCACTCAAGGGTGGTACCTTCTTTTAGTGTTCTTTGAAACTGGAATATTGTATGCCTCCCGATAATAAACACTTTGAAATATTTTTAGTGTTTGTTTTTTCCTTCGGTACAACCTTGATAACAAGAATAGCCATTTATTAGTGTTTCCTCTGTGCCAAGGACTCTAGTCAGTGCTTAAGAAGCACTGTTTCACTTCATCCTCTCAGCGATCCTGTGAGAGAGGTCCTGTTGGCATCTCTGTTTTGAGCTCAAGTGTTAGTCATTGGCCCAGAGTCTCACGGCTGGTGGGTGGTGGCATCGCTGCGATGGACTTGTAGGTCTGTCTGGCTCTTCAGTGTCTGTGTGAACAACCTTTAAGTTGTGTCATTAGAACTGAAGTGTTTATGGAGCAAAGGTAGTGAGAGCGTTAGCTTCACATTCCATTATAAAGCAGAAAAACAAACAAAAGACCACGTCGTTTCGCGGCAAGCATGCTGTGGACTCGTTAGAAAATCTTTGTAGTCTCCTGTGTTTTCCAGAAATATATTTCTGGATTATAATCTTTATTAGCCCCAAATAATCAACATGGTTTTGGCAAATTTGGCCCATTTCTAGGTTATTTTACTCTAAAAACTAACATTCAAATTAACCTCTGACATTATTCCACTTCGCGTCTAGTGTAATAGTGTAAGAATCTTCCAGCAATCACTTCTGTTTCCTCCTTCCCATCCTTTGCTACTGTCGTCATACGTTTTAATTCTATATGTTATAAACCCCACAATATGGTGTTCTTATTTTTGCTTTAGATAGTCTTTTATCTTTTCTAAAGCAGTTTTATTATATAATGGATGTACAATAAACTGTACATATTTAAATGAATAATTTGATGTTATGACATATGTTTATACCTGTGAGACCATCACCATAATCAAGATAATAAATGTATCTATCATCCCCTCAAGTTTCCTCATGCCCCTTTGTAATTCCTCCCTCCTTCCCCCTCTCACTTCCCATACCTCGGCCCAGCCCACCCTCATCCCCATCCCAGGCAGCCATCGATCTGCTTTCTATCACTATAAGATTAGCCTCCATTTTCTAGACTTTTATGTAAACGGAATTATACAAAATACTTACGCTGGGTTCTTTCACTCAGCATAATTATTTTGAGATTCATCCATATTGTTGTGAAAATCAGTAATTCATCCTTTTAATTGCTGAGTGGTATTCCATTATATGAATATGCCACTGTTTGTCCATTCACCTGTTGATGGATATTTGGGCCGTTTCTAGTTTCTTGGCTACTAGAAATAAAGCTGCTATGAATATTTGTGCACAAATCTTTGGACCTGTGGTTTCATTTCTCTTGGGTAAATATTTAGGAGTGGAATAGGTGGGTCATATACTAGGGATATATTTAACCTATTAAGAAACTGCCAAACTATTTCCAAAGTTGTTATTCCATATATGTTCCCACCAGCAGGGTATGAGTTCCATTTTCTTCACGTGCTCACCAACGCTTGGTTTGATCAGTTGTGTGTGGGTGTCTGTGTCTGTGACTCTATAACTGTTTGACAATTAGCCATTAGCTCTCATTCACGTTGACTGTCTATAGGTTTTTTTGGTTTTTTTATTTATTTATTTATTTATTTATTTACTTATTTATTTATTTATTTTTGGCTTTGTTGGGTCTGTGTTGCTGCTTGCGGGCTTTCTCTAGTTGCGGCGAGCGGGGGCTACTCTTCATTGCAGTGCGCGGGCTTCTCATTGCAGTGGCTTCTCTTGTTGTGGAGCACGGGTTCTAGGTGCACGGGCTTCAGTCGTTGTGGCGTACGGGCTCAGTAGTTGTGGCTCGCAGGCTCTAGAGCGCAGGCTCAGTAGTTGTGGCACACGGGCTTAGTTGCTCCGCGGCATGTGGGATCTTCCCAGACCAGGGCTCAAACCCGTGTCCCCTGCCTTGGCAGGCCGATTCTTAACCACTGCGTCACCAGGGAAGTCCCTGTCTATAGGTTTTTTAAGGTGGTGACAGGTGCATAGATAACAATGCTCTGTAGAGCTTGTTTGGTGAATCTTCATCTTCGTTACACTTTCTGAACAACCATACTGATAAAGTATGGGATGTTCCTTATTCCTTTGGCCCAGACAGTTTTGTTGAGCCTGGAGTCCATGTGCACATCTGTGGTTCCCATCAACTTCCTGGCAAATTTCTGGATCTCTTCAGGTGTCCAAGGGGCACCTTTCTTGAAGCTTGCTCCATGGATGTGCTTGTGAATGTTGGTGGGTTATTCTCTGGTCACCACCTCATTGATGGCAGACTGGCCCCTTCTTCTCTCCACCCTTCTTTGTGAGAGCCATTCTGCCAGGCCCAGGTTGAAGGGATTGTCTTAGCCAGTCTTTTAAATTTTGGGCATTCTAATAGGTGTGTAGTGGTATCTTTATGGTTTTATTTTGCGTTTCTCTAGTAACTAATGGTGTTGAACATCTTTTCACGTGCTTATTTGCCATTGTATATCTTCTTTGGTAAAGTATCTGTTTAAATCTTTTGCCCACTTTAAAAAATTGGGTTTTGTTCCTATTACTGTATATATACACTATTCTGGATATATATTCTGGATACAAGTTCTTGTATCACATACAAATCACATACAAATATGTGATTTGCAAATATTTTCTCCCCATCTATGGCTTATCTTTTCATTTTCTTAACAGCCTTTCAGAGAGCAGAAATTCTTAATGTTTATGAAGTTCAACTTGTCAAGTTTTTCTTTTACAGATCATGATTTCAGTATCATATCTAAGAAATATTTGCCTAACCCAAGGTCATAAAGCATTTTCTCCTATATTTTCTTCTAGAAGTTTTATAGTTTTAGCCTTTACATTTAGGTCTATGATGCATTTTGAGTTAATTTTTGTGTATGGTGTGGGAGGTGTAGATTCAAGTTCACTTTTTTGCACGTGGGTATCCAGTTGTTCCAGCACCATTTGATGAACATTATCTATTGCCATGTAAGTAATTACACCAAAACTTAGTGGCTTTTTTTTTTCTTTGCCATGCCGCGTGGCTTGTGGGATCTTAGTTCCCCGACCAGGGATTGAACCCGGGCCCTCGGCAGTGAAAGCACGGAGTCCTAACCACTGGACTGCCAGGGAGTTCCCAAAACTTAGTGGCTTAAAACATAAAACAGTAGCGTTTTTTATCTCATATCTTACTATGCTCTTTAAGTTATTTTTTCCTTTCTGTATTTCATTTTGGTTATTTTCTATTGTTTTGCCTTTAATTTCACTAATCTTTTCTTCTGCAATGTGTAACCTACAGTTAATCCCATCCAGTGTAATTTCCATCTCCTGAAGTTCAAGTCTTTTTAATAATATTCCATGTCTCTACTTACCTTTTGGAACATAATTATAATAACTGTCTTAATGTCCCTCTCTGTTACTTCTAACGTGTCAGCTCTGAATGGGTTTTGATTGATTATTCTCTTCATTATGGGTCATGTTTTTCTGTCTCTTTGCATGCCTAGTTTATGTATGTTTGCATACTAGACACTTCTGTGAGTTTTACCTTGTTGAGTGCTGGATATTTTTGTATTCCTATAAGTCTTCTTGAATTTTGTTCTGGGATGCAGTTAAATTACTTGGAACCAGTTTGATATTTCGGGTCTTGCTTTTATGATTTGTTAGGCAGGGTCTGGAGCAGTGTTCAGTCTAGGGCTACTTATTCTCCACCACCTTTAGAGTGCTGTACCCAGTGTCCCGTGAATTATAACGTTTTCTCATCTGTCTGGTGGGAGCAGTCACTATCCCCAGCCCTGTGTAAGCACCTGGCACTGTTCCTCTAACCCTCGTGGATGGCTCTCCCCCAGCCTTCTGTAGTGTCCTCCCACTCTTGCACTGAGGAGCATTTTGCTGAGCACTCAGGGGGCCTTCTGCAGGTTTCTGGAGGTCTCTCTGTTCAGCTCTTTCCTTTCTGGTACTCTGTCCTGCAAATTCTATCTGCCTTGGTGTTCCCTGACTCTCCACTCCATTTCCACAACTCGGCCTGGCTCCACCTCATTTCCTCCTCCCTGTGCTGTGACCCGGAAATTCTCTCAAGCAGTAAGCTGGGACAATTAATTGTTTATTTTGCTTTTTCAAGTGGGAGGGTAAACCCATGACTCTGTCTTTCCTTTATTATAGTTTTGAATAATTTGCAAAATTTTCAAATTCCTTTTCATTTCTTTTATATCTTTTTATTTCTCCTTTTTTTTCCCCATTCTGGTCTTTCATTTTTATAGGAACACTACTTGAATATAGACTGCCTGGATTACAGACCTGGCTTCATCTCCCATTAGCTAGGAAAGCTTAGACAAGTCATTTAATGTCTTTGAAAAATGGAGATGACAGTAATATCCATTCATACAGTTGCTGTGGGAATGCAGTGAGATTGTGTGATGGCACATAACAGACTACAGGCACGTAGCCAGTAGATACACACTGAACACTGTAGAACTGAAAGTAAACCTTGATTAATTCATGTATCCTGTTGTTCAACCTTCAGCTTGAGGGTTCGTGTCTCACTGGCTCACTGGGATGTTTTTTTCCGTAGATCTGCTCTGGCTGCAGCCATTCTAGCAACAACATTGACTGGCCGGACTGTTGCCATTCCTCAGCCTCGTCGGAGATCCCACTCTGAGAGTGACACGACCTACATTGAAAAGGACAGTTTCATCGAGCCCTATGCCACCATCTCGGAGCTGAGGCATCAGTAAGGACCATGTCACGGGTTCAGCTTCCTCTCGGGGCAGAGGCAGGGCAGCTCTGAGCATGTGTGTGTGCATGTGGGTGCATGTGGCTAGGTCTAGAGCTTAATACTCAGGTTTTCATCACCAGCGTCAAAGGAATACTGTCTTGGGACATTAATCGGTCTTGAATTGTATCCAAATTTTCTCTAGAGTGGATCTTGTTAAATTATAGTTTGTGAAGACACCGGTTGCTTTCATGGCAACACTGAGCTGGTGAATTCAGTGCTGCTTTTAGCCACAACCTAGATGGTGAGAGTTGTCAGTCCCCACTTCTCGTGTATCTCCTCTCTGAACGGTCGCACTGAATTTACCTTTGTTGACGCCTACTGTAACCTTTCTTCTTTAACATCACTTTCTCTACTGCTTGAGCTGGATTAGAGCTGACATAGGGCCAGGAGTCAGGAAGGTTTCCTCCTGAGGGAGAGGGCACTGGGGGAGAGCTGCGGGCTATACAGGAACCAACTGGGAATGGGTTGGGAGGTGGTCAGCGTGGGGCTGGGATGAGAGAAGAGGGAGCATGGCACATGTGAGCAACTGAAGGAAGACATTTGTGGCTGGGAGGAGTCAAGTGAGGTGGGGAGTCATTCGAGATGGTGCCGGAGGAGTGGGCAGGCTGGGGGTGCCTTTGGTATCCTGTTCTGAGGTTTGGTATCTCCCCCAGGAGCAGTGGGAAGACCCTGAGGACTTTAAGGGCTTGTGGGGTGGAGGTGGGGGATGCGTCACTAGATGTGCCTTGTGTCTGCCAGGTTTATTCAATTTTGGTTTTTGAGGTTGTTTTTTTTTTTAACATACCAAAATATTCTTTATTTTTTCTGTAGTAAGAGCTATCAGTCTTTGTAGTTTCTGACATTATTGTCAAATCTAGGAAGATTTTTCCTATTACAGCATTATACAAATGCTCACATATTTCCTTCTAGGATGTGTTTATATTTTTGGTTTTTGAATTTTAATCTTGACTCCATTTTTGAGATGTTTGAATATAGCCTGTTTTTCTCCCGGTAAGAATTTATACTTTGGCTGAATAAGAACTGAAGATGAGGAAGTGATTCTGAAATCCATTGGAAAGAATAAGCAGATAAGACCATAAGAGGAAATCTGGAAAGGAAGAATAGTGATTCAGGGGGAGGGCTGCATTAGCCCCATCATATATATATATTTTTTAATAAATGTACTTATTTTATTTATTTATCTTTGGCTGCGTTGGGTCTTCGTTGCTGCACGCGGGCTTTCTCTAGTTGTGGTGAGCGGGGGCTACTCTTCGTCGCGGTGCACGGGCTTTGCACTGCAGTGGCTTCTCTTGTTGCGGAGCATGGGCTCTAGGTGCACGGGCTTCAGTAGTTGTGGTGCATCGGCTCAGTAGCTGTGGCGCACGAGCTCAGTTGCTCTGCGGCATGTGGGATCTTCCTGGACCAGGGCTCGAACCCGTGTCCCCTGCATTGGCAGGCAGATTCTTAACCACTGCGCCACCAGGGAAGCCCCAGCCCCATCATATTTTAAAACATTTAGTTGAAGTAGTTAAAGTAGAGGAGTGCTGGTTCAATGATAGAGAGGTGCACGTGAACACCCTGAGGTGAGCCTAGTGTTTGCAGGCATATTGAATCTTTAATAAAGGCAGCCCCACAGATAAAGGGAAAGGAAAGAATTCAACAGTATATTCATTAGCAGTATTAGAAAAAAATCAGCTTTGAGCCTTTCCTAATTCATACACCAAAACAAATTCTTATTGAATGAAAGGACTAATTTTTATGTACATGGAAATAAGATCATGAAATCCTATATCCAATCTTATCAAGCCTCCCAGAGAGAGATGCCTGCTGTGTACTTCCAAGCTAAGAATTTGGAAGGTTAAAAAAAAAATTTTTTTTTAATCATCTGTATGTTAAAAAAATTTATAGTCAAAATAAGATCAATAGAATAGGAAAAATATTTATAGTAAATACAAAGTCAGGGTTTTAATTTTAGTAGATGGAAAAGTTAATTTCAAATTGGAATGGACGTACTAGAAGCAGAGTAGATAAATGGGCAAGGGCCATGAGCAGACAGTTCGCAGTAGAGGAACCAGGGCTCACATCCAAATACATGGAAAAATATTCCGTCTCAGGAAGAAATGCACATTTTTCCAGTGAGATTTCAATTATTTTGGCAAGTTTTAGAAAATTATTACCAACATAGTTGCAGGTTGGGGAAATGATTTTGCACGGACGCGTGTGGACCCACGAAATGTTCCTACTGTTGGTGGTGTACTTTCCGTGTGTGTGTGTGTTTATACTGTTTGACTCAGCAGTTCTCCATATGGTTGTTTGTTTTATGGGACTAATACTCAATATAGAAGAGATTTGCTGCACATTGACATTCATTACAGGGTTATTTATGATGGTGAAAATTGGGGGAAAAAACCTAAGTAAGGGGAACGGGTGATAAAACTGGTGTATGAACCTAACCTCTTGACTTTAAAAACTTGTTAACGAGGAGGCAAATTGTATATGTATGCAGTGATAATAACTATAAAAACCTAGGTGAAAAGCTAGAAAGAAATGCTAACAGTGTACAAAGAGATGGAATTGTGGATGATACCACCCTTTAGCTTCTGTCTATTTTGTAATGTGGTTGTAATACTTTACAGTGGGACTTGAGGCAGTGCATTTAATACACGTATATGAACCTATGTGAAGCGTTAAGTGGCTTGTTTGTTTATTTTGCTCTTGAATGTTCTAATACAGACCACATAGGCAGAATGAGACGGGAAGAAGATCTTCTTTGCCATCCTTTGAAATGCTGGGCTACGAGGAGGAAGAGGACACTGACACGCACCTGTCACGCAGCCACAGGGAGTCGGGGGACACAAGTGCTTGCAAAGAAGAGGGAAGCCTCAGCGACGCCGTGTATGCCGTGCCACACAGAAATCAGGTACTTGTATCGTTCCAGCGTTCCTTCTGCACCTTGACATTAACTCAGAGTCAGTTGTGTCAAGTGCATTAGTAAGGATTTTCCTTTTCTCTCTTCGGCAGTTGATGGCTTTTGTTTGGGGGCTTATTTCTTTTTAACATGTCCAGTCTCATTTTCTGTCTTGTTAGGCTAAAATTCAAAACTCTTTCCTTTATCTTTCAAGACAAGTCCTTCAAAAACAGAGATAAACATCTTCACATTCTTAACGTAGGTTTCCATCCAATACTGGTCATCCTGCTCTTTCCTTTGACCCCCCCCAAAGCTAATTTTCCTGTCACTTCTCTGTATCGATGTGTACGTTGCAACGTTTCTTCAAATTCATGCCTGACGAGAGGAGTATTATCACTCGCCTCTCCTTGGCAGCAGATGTTCTTTGAGTGCTTACCCTGTGTGAGTCTGTAAATCAAACTCTCACACGCATTGATTTCCTGCTGTTTTGGTGACGTAGGTTCCGTTTACGGCCCCATCACACATGGGGGAGCCAAGGGCCAGAGAGGCTGAAGGAGCCCATTTCTCCACCATTGCCCGCGTGCCCTGGTTTAAACACTCTGCTCCCAGGGTTTTGGAAACTGGATAGCGCCATTTCTTTAATGGCAAGAGACAGCACCATAATTTCTTTTTCCTTTCTCGCTTTTTTCTTTTTCACCATCACTATAATGTGTTATTTGTAGTGAGTATACTTATAGACTTGTAGCATCCAACTATAATATATACATATTGAATATATTGACTATCCTCCACTATACTGAATCACATTTTAAATGGCATTAGGGAACTTATTTTGAGGAATCCTTATGTGAGTATTTCAGAAACTAACCATCACTTTCTAGCATATACAGACTTTAACATGCAGAGTTAGGTTTCTCTACAGCAAGGAGCACTGGACAGGCAGACAGCTGCGAAGAACCCAAGGAGGTCTGCGGGGCTCTAAAAGGCCTATGTGAGCTCCAAAAGGGGCTCTAAAAGGCCTATGTGAGCTCCCACTGCCCCTTAGTCTGCACACTTCCTGGCTAGTATGTTGGACCCAGGTTACAGATAGAGCTGTATCACTCAACTATTTTGGAAGTAAAGCTTGCTACCACATTTCCCTCAGAGGAGAGAGATTGTAGTGACCTGTACAACCTCCTTTGTCATTAACAGAACAGATAGTTTATTTTTTAGGCAAGTGTGTCATGGTGGCTGTAGGACCCATGTGCAGTATGGAAATTTTTTTTTTCTTTTTTTTTTTTTTTTTTGGCCGCACCGTGCAGCATGTGGTATCTTACTTCCCCGACCAGGGATTTAACCCGCGTGCCCTGTGTTGGAAGTGCGGAGTGTTAACCACTGGACCGCCAGGGAAGTCTCGGAAATGTTTTTTATTTAAAAATTTGAAAAGTAGAGCAAGGCAACAAATACTGGCGAGGGTTGGTGAGGATGTGGAGGAGCTCTCTGATGCTGCGGGAGTGGGAGTTGGCCCCGCCGCTGTGGGGAGCTGTTTGGCGCTGTCTATTGGAGCTGAACACGTGCATTTTCTATAACCCAGCCCCCCGAAACTGAGAAGCAGAAAATAACATAGCACGTTAGTGTTCTCACGCTCCAGAATGAACGAGTATTGACATCTTATCTTTTGTTTTTCGTTTTTTTTTGCTTCAGATTTTCTAATAAAAGAAAGAAAATTACAATTAAGGTTGAAATCTTTGTCTCCCATCTGCTCCATCCCTGGATAGCCATCTTCTCCTGGATTTGGGATGTGTTCTAGAAGTCTGTTTTTACTCTTTTACTGCAAATAAGTGTCAATAAACAAATGTATTACTATATATATGTTTTTAATTGTACAAAGGTCACCGTACTGAATCAATCTTTCCACCTCTTGGCTTTTTCACTCAGCACTGAAGTTTTGAGATGGATACATGTTAATTTATTTATCTTCTCACCTACTGATGAACCTTTAGGTTATTCCTTTGCACGTTTGGTACGTGTACCTATGTGTGCTTCTTCACACTAGATGTTGCCGAATTGTTCTCCAAAGCAATGGTTCCCATTTGCCTTCCCAGCAGCAGTATGTGCGTGTCGGTCTCCACCTTTCTGTACATCCCAGCCAACAGGAAAGCCTTTCCCTATACAGCCCAGGAGCCAGAGGTGGAGTATTAGTAATTGATTGCAGTTGAAAGGTCTCATCATAACCTGGACATTGTCCTGGCTGGTTGCAGATGGCATGAATGAAGGGGCCCTTAAGCTGGAAAGGGATTTCAGTTTCCCACAGCCTTACAATTAGTACAATAGGGGGAGGAAGACACATTGACCTTTTCTGAGCATTTGATATTTGCTAGGCAGCTCACACGTGCCATTTCATTTACTTCACACCCCTGGCGGTAAGTGTGTGAAGAAACAGGATAAATAACTTGCCCAAGATCATCCAACCAACCACCCAGTGGCAGAGGCAGGATTCAGATCAGGGCAACCAGTTTTCCCTGTTTAGAATTTAAATTGGTGTTTACAGTCCTTGTGCCTATCAAGAATATTTCTTAGACATAGAGCTTTTTTTTGAAACTGAGCCAGTAGTCTTAAATTTATTATATGATTAAAATACATATCTTTGAAAAGAATAGATGTGTGGAGCATGTAAAACTGCTGTTTAATCACTAGATGGCACTAGCTCTGAAGGAGATACTGCCAATGGGGTATGTTTTAATTTAAAAAAAAAAAAGTAAAATTGCCCTCCTTATTTTTACTATAGACACTCTGTAATCTCAGGTAAATAATTGACAATTTTATTCTTTTTTATCGAAACTAGTAAGATAAGGAAACAGACCAACCCACATCAGGCAATTTGGATATAAGTCTCTACCTCATGCCTCTCTCTGTGTTTCAGGGTAGTTTGGGCAAACATCTTCATGTGAGGTGTGCACCCACTCAGAAATGGCCTAACAAATGGAAAGCAAGTCTTGTTTTCAGCAGCTGTCTTGTTGGTGCCACCCAAAAGTAAGGCTGCAAGGGAAGTGGGGTGGGTGAATGTGTGGTCAGTTCCCACAACACTAGGGCCCAGTGGAAAGAGCAACGCCACGGACAGAGACCTGAGTCCAAGTCCCAGCTTCTCTACTTCCCAGTTGTGTGACTTGGGAAGTCTGATAATGTCTCTGTGCCTCAGCTTCTTCATCCTATAAAGGACTGTGTTAGGGAGGAAACTGTCTTTGGGTAGGTAAATAATTCAACACTTACTTGTTGAGCGTCTGATTGAGTACTAGGTATTGTGCTAGGTGCTGGAGAATCAGTATAAGACAGAGTCCATAGTCACACAATTAGTAATTAATTAAAGGAAGGGTACACGGTGGCATGAGACCACATAACCTTTTCTGAGAGGACTGCTGAGAGTGACAGCAAAGAACGAGTTAAGGCGTTTCTTCTCCCCTTTGAGGTCACTTGATTTTTCTGCCTGATACCTTTGTAGGTTCATTCTTTATCTTTTGAAGTTTGGTAATATCACCAGGATTAATCGTGGTGTTTATTATTTTCTGTCCTTTTTTCCTGAAACTTAGTGCATATAATTTAGTTCTGCAGACATAGATTTTCATCTCCCTTCTTTATTTTCAGGGAATATTTCCTCCCCTCTTTTATCTTTGACTGATTTCATCATCCATTCATTGTATTCTCCATTGGGAACGCTAGTTATGCGTTTGTTGGATATCCTTTGTCTTCCATGTCTATTATATTTTCTGTAATCCCTTGTCCCTCCATTTTCTTTGCAGCTTCACTTTGTGTGATTTACTCTGTCTATCCTCATCTCTCTCAGCACTTTGTCACTATGTTTTATGGCTTCTCGTGTAGCTTTTACCTCTGTATTGGTTTTATTTTGCCTTTTGTTTTTGTGAGTTCTGCTGATTTACTTCACACATCTTTCTGTTGCCTTATCACTTTACCTGATCTCCTGGATCTCTTCTTTGGGTTCCTCATGTCAGACTGTGCTGTCTTTAACTTCTTTGAGAGTATAGAGCTGGATTCTGGATGGCAAAGGTGGGCTCTCCCAAGTGTCTCCCTTTAGCTTCGCCCGCCCTCCCTTCTGCCCTGTGGGAGTTACTGTACGTCTCCTGGGACCATCACATCCTTGCTCTCAGTGCACCCGTCAGAGAATCACTGTGGACCTTTGCAACCGTGACAGTTTGTGACTGTCGGAGCACCTGCATACCTGACGTCTGAGGAAGTTTGGCGGCTTCTGGCATTCTCCCTCTCTTCCACATTTCATAGGTTTGGTAGCTGTTTTCTGGCCGTTGACTAAGCTTGCTTGCTTTTTTCTTTTCATTCTTTCAATTGATTTCAACAGGTTTTAAGGGAGGAGAGTGTAGTCTAATTGCCTGCTACCATTTTCAAGAAGTCACCGATAAGATGTTACTGAAGCTCCTCTGTCACACATTCTTGCTCTTGTTGTGTTTGTGGATTTGCAGAGCATCTTGTCATAAAATATCATATATTCATTCATTTGTTCATTTATTCATCCAGCCAACTGCCAACAAACGGATATTTGAATGTCCGCCATGTCCTTGGATCCAGAGAGGAATCATTCATGCAGGGGTAAACCAGTTATCTCTAGAAACTTCTGGAGGCCAAGGAGTAGTAGGGAGTCTTTTGCTGCTGTGGTTGAGGATTAGGAATGTCCCCCTTCTCTCTCCACAGTTTTTAATTTTTAATTTCTTTAAAATTTTCTTTCTGTTACACAAGTATACATGAATCCCCATGTCTTATAAAAACGTTTGATACTGCATGTAAAGCAAACACTGCCCTGAAACTCTGCCATTCCATCCCTCCTCTTTTCTCCAGGACAAGCCTCTGCGGTCACTTTGATGTCTGTATCATTTTCTTGGCTACAAATAATCAAATAGGCAAACAAAAGGTTTAAATAATAGACCTTTAACTCTCTCACATAACAAAATCAAAAGGTAGGAGATTCCAAATTGTTTCAGCTGCCTGTCAAAGACTGGCACCTGAGATTCTCTTGGCTTGCTCTCTGAGGTCACCAAATGCAGCCAGTTCTTCCTGCAGAAAGGAGGAAGCGGGGCAAGGTCCTTCAGGCTGCGCTGTGTTGATTACGGGGAACATTTTTTCCTGGGAGCCTCCCAGCAGGAGGCTCATTGGTCACATGCCCATCCCTTGGCCAATTACTGGCTAAGGGGAAGAGGTTTACTATTACTATGGGCTGAGCCCACTTTCGCTGAACAAAATCAGGGTTCTCTCAGCAAGGTAGAAGCGGGGCACTGACTGCCGGGTGGGCTGCGGTGCCTGCAGTCTCCCTGTCCACATTTACACACACACATCCCTGTGCGGATAGGAATGTCCACGGTTAGTGTATGCACGTGTAGACCGTTGACTCTGCTCTACCAATGCAAGCACCTCTGCATGAGCTGGACCCGCGTTGGTGGCAGTAGAAGGCCAGGATCTCAAGTCAGGCACCAAGCTGTCACTGCAGCCAATTTGCAGAAGCCACCAAGAGTGAGTGAGCCCTGCCATCTTCCAGCGGTGGGGTCTCCTCCATGCAGCGGTGAGGAGGTGTGGATTCACAAATGCTTATTTCGCTTGCCATAACGTGCCAAACCAGGGGAGGTCCAGCATGCTGTCGGGCTTACAAAGGTCCCAGTGCAGGCCCGCGCGGTCCCTCTACCCCACAAATCAAAACTGCCCCTCCCAGAGTCAGTCCTTGGTCCACTGCACAATCTGACCACACTCTTGCCTGGACTTTACCCTGAGGTGGAGCTAAGTGAACCCTTCCGTTGCTGCACCACTAGTGTCTGTCCCTTTGGGCTGGGGTTCTTAGGTTGGCATCATCGATCTGAGGTGGGGCATCTGGGAAGGTGCCAGTGCCGTTTGGGGCTGCACCCTGTGCGCCCTCAGGGTTAATCACCGCCGGCTCTTACAGTTGGCTCGCCCCACAGTCACAGGAACCTAGACGTTGCAGCTTCTTTGCCATGTTGCCAGGTTTTCCAATATCTTGCTTTCACCTCCAAGTAAGAGAAGATGTCACAGATTAGCTTTGCATATTTTTGAGCTTTATATTCATGGAATCATAGAACGTGTATTATTTTGCATCTGACTACATTTTTTGGTGTGTACAAATTTAAAATTATATCTTCCTGGTAAATTGAACAGTTTGTCACTATGAAGTGACCCTCTCTATCTCTAAAGAGGTTTTTTGCCATAATGTCTGTTTCATCTGACATTCTCCATCTTTCTTTCTTTTTTTTAATTAATTAATTTTTAAATTTATTTTTGGCTGCGTTGGGTCTTCGTTGCTGCGCGTGGGCTTTCTCTAGTTGCAGGGAGCGGGCGCTACTCTTTGTTGCGGTGCGCGGGCTTCTCGCTGTGGTGGCTTCTCTTGTTGCAGAGCACGGGCTCTAGGTGCACGGGCCTCAGTAGTTGTGTCTCACAGGCTCTAGAGCGCAGGCTCAGTAGTTGTGGCACACGGGCTTAGTTGCTCCTTGGCATGTGGGATCTTCCCGGACCAGGGCTGGAACCCGTGTCCCCTGCATTGGCAGGCGGATTCTTAACCACTGTGCCACCAGGGATGTCCCCTCCATCTTTCTTTTGTTTGATATTTGCGTGGTCTATTTTTTTCCAACCTTTAATTTTTTTTGGCCATGCCACGCAGCCCCGGCAGTGAGAGCACCAAGTCCTAACCACTGGATCTCCAGGGAATTCCCAATCCATCCTTTAATTTTAACCTTTCTGTATCCCTATGTTTAGCTGTGTCTTGTAAATAGCATCTAGTTGTTTTTTTTTTTTAAGTTTACTGAGATATAATTCACATACATACTATTCATCCATTTAATGTTTACAATTCAATGCAGCATATAGTTTCTGTTAACCAAGTTTGACAAACTTTTCCTTTGTCTTTTTACTGGACCATTTGGTTCTTTTATGTTTAACGTATTACATGGATATATTTGAGTTTAAATCTGCCATCTTTATTTTTCCTACTTGTCCTATTACTCTGTATCTTTTTTCCTCTTCCATTCTTTTGGATTGATGATTTTTTTAGTTCTATTTCTTTCCCTCTACTAGTTTGCAAATTATACTGGCTTGTTTTCTTTTCTGATAACTACCCTGTAAATTCTAGCATGTACATTTTACCCTTTAAAATCTGAGTTAGCGTCCTAAGCAGGAGGAAGATGAAGGAGCTTAGGCCAGGGCTGCAGACGGATGAGGGAAAGGCCACTCCTGGCATCCCTGATGGCAGCACCGTGGCTGAGTTGGCCGGCTTCTTCCTCCCTTCCTTCAGGACCCAAACAATTTTTGTTGTAGTAACCAGGTGATTTTCCTACTCAGAAGTATGTAATAGTTTAAAAAATGTTTTAAATTAAAACTTTTAAATTAGAGTGTTTTTAGAATATTGCCACAAATTCTTTAGGCTTATTTATCGATGTATTAAATATACACAAAAGGCATATAAGCCATAAGTGTACAGCTCAGTGAATTTTTACAAAGTAGCCCCCATCCAGATTAAAAGAAAAAGAACACTACTAGGACCCCAGAAGTCCTCCTCTGTGACCGAGAGGACTCACTACTTCCCCAAGAGTTAACCACTGCCCTGACTCCAAGAGTAGGCTAGATCTTAGAAAATCACCGTAGGTTAGTTTTGCCTATTCTGAGGATTCTATGACTTTAATCATACAGTACGTACTCTTTGGAGTTTTTGAGAGTCTTCTGTCATTGTGTGTAGCAGTTGTTGGTTCATTCTTATTGCTGTATAATATCCAGTTGTACAATTATAACATCCAATTAGTTATTCATTTCACTGATGATGAATATTTGGTTGTTTCCAGATTGGGGCTTTTAGGAATAGTGCTGCTATTAACATTTGTGTGTATATTTCTGGTGGGTCTATACCGCTCATATATACTGATGAGTGATATATGTATGGTCATAGGGCATATGTACGATCAGTCTTAGTGCTAGTAGATGCTGCCAAACATTATTTTCCACAACAGGGTATATTTAGCATTTTCTTTTTTTTAAAGTTTATTTATTTTATTTATTTATTTTTGGCTGCGTTGCGTCTTTGTTGCTGCGCACGGGCTTTCTCTAGTTGCAGCGAGCGGGGGCTACGCTTCATTGCGGTTCACAGGCTTCTCATTGCGGTGGCTTCTCTTGTTGCATAGCATGGGCTCTAGGCACACAGGCTTCAGTAGTTGTGGCATGCGGGCTCAGTAGTTGTGGCTCGCAGGCTCTAGAGCGCAGGCTCAGTAGTTGTGGTGCACGCTTAGTTGCTCCGCAACATGTGGGATCTTCCTGATCCAGGGCTCGAACCCACGTCCCCTGCATTGCCAGGCGGATTCTTAACCTCTGCGCCACCAGGGAGGCCCCTAGCAGTTTCGTATTTCCTTGATAAAAGTGAGTAGCATAATATACCTTTGACAGGGTGAACAAGGCAGATGGGTTCCTAGGAGACAAAACCTAAGAGGTCATTTCTTTTTAATCCCTTCAAATGATGAGTAGAGTGGGAGACCTTTCTGCTGCTCCGAGCTGGGTCGCCCTGGAGCCCTGTACCCAGAGCCTGGTGGGCCTAGCCTTAGCTTTTGGCTCTGAAGTGCCCCTTCTCTTGGGCATCTTGCCGGTGAGTTCTGCCCCCTCCCTGCCAGCCATGGGGATGACCCTTCCACGGCCTGCAGCACAGCACAGCTAAGCCAAGCTGATCACATACGCAAGATACTATTCAGGATAGCAGAAGGGAAGCCAGCCAGGGAGCACCAGTCGCAGCTTATTGTACAAGACATGGTTCACTGCTCTTCCCCTTGGGCAGCCTCTGTCCCCACCTCCCAGAGCCCTGCCAGTGGGGTGGTCTCCTGTTCATCAGGGGAGGTCCCAGTCATGGCCCACAGGTCTGTGAGGGGCAGCTCTGCAGCCCTGCCACCATTCATGATACCTACGTAGAAGATGCTCTCAGACAACAGAGGGGAGAGTTCCATTCCATCAGGAAACATTCACAGTGGACTCACAGCCAGCGAACATAATGGACCTCGATCCCAAACAGTTGCCTGGATGAGGGCTGTCACAGGGCTCGTCAGCAGGTCTTGTCCCATGCGGAGATGAATACACAGCATCAGTACCAAGGCAGGGTGGTACTGGGTGCTATGCAGAGCAGGCCAGAGGCAGCCCCTTTTCCTGAGTTGGTCCCTGGCAGAATGGGGAAGGCGAGCTGCCCAGGTAGCACTTGGGGGCGGGGGGGTAGGGGTGGCTGTGAAGTTCTCGATGGCTTAAGCATAATTTGGGCGGCATTGCCTTTGCCACTGGGCTTCTCCTGAGGGACCCGAGATTTCATCCAGCCCTGCCAGGTGTGGTCCTTTTATGTCTTAGAGAGGAGGGAGCAGTGGAGAAGGTATGGAATAAGACGTTTGGGTTTGTTGGGAAGAAATTTGATACAGAAGCACTTATCACATAGTTGGTTGTTCCTTTGTCTTTTGTAACAAAAAGGTTCCATCGTCACATGGGGTAGACAGTGAAGATGAGGAAAATATTGCTGAACAAGATGGGTTTCCAGGCTCACCTGTTCCACCAGAGCGTACACAAGAAAAAGGTAAAAAAAAATTTTTTAATTTAATATAAAAAAGCATTTTGTGGCAATATATATTGGTTAACTTGGGGGAACATGTAGCCCTTGCACCTTCATACTGTGGTTCCATGATTTTAAGTGGGAATATCCCTGAGTTTTGTTTTCACTGGGTTACAGTGAAAATAGTTGATTGCCTGGGTGTTAGGTCATCTTTAAAGCATGAGGCCCTCACGTTGGAGTCCATTTTGTCGGTTCCGGCAGCCGTGAGAGGCCCCCTGGGGTGGAGGGTCAGGGCTCAGGCTCTGAAGCTCCACACGCTCCTTCCTCTCTGCGCCCCACGTCTAGCGCTGTGAGGGGCGGGTACCCAGTGGTCTCCCCAGGATGAGCGAGTGAGCTTGTCTATCTTGTTCACTAGCCTAGCTCCAGTGGCTGGATCAGGGTCCTGGCCCATGGCAGGCTGTCACTGCAGGTGTTTTGGATGAAAGAGTGCATGGACATGTTTATAATACAACTTTGTAATAGCGCATCCTTGTACGTTTCATTTGGCACAGTGAGAGAATTCAGCGCGTTAAATAACAAAGGTAGTTTTCCGTTTCCTAAGAGGTGGCTTATGTTTGAGAAGTGAGAAGGAGAGCCTGGCATACAGTGGGCACCAGTCACTGCTTTATCAGGACCCTCAGAGTTGCTTAGGCTCAAGAAGACTCTCATATAAGTCAGTTCACAAGGGGACTGATTGACAAACAGAAGGCCAACCTACTAATACCTGTGCCAGAAAATGCCAGTTGATTAGGCCAGCGTATTTTATCCCTGTGGGAAATCCATGTGTATGTTCAATTCAAGTAAAAAGTATATCTCTTTTTAAATTACAGAATTAATACTTTCTCACTGTAAAAAAAAAAAAACAGAAATGCAGAAATATAGGAGGTTAAACACACATAATTGTACTCCCGTAGAGTACAATTTTAACAACTTCGAATGCGTCTGTGAATAAAATGCATGTTATTTTATTACCTGGCTTTTTTTAAAAAATCATAACACATCCTGAATATCTCTGTGTTCATACATGTCCATCCACTTTCTGATGTCTGTGGCCTGATGTGTTACATATCAGTCAGAATCCAATCAGGAGACAGAGTGTACATGGTGATTTGAAAAAGGAGAGTTTAATGTAAAGAATTATCGACTATAACAGGATGCCTACTAAGGGGTAGAGAGAAATCTAAAGAATGCAGGAATAGCAGATAGAGGGAACAGCTGCTCCCTCTTTAGTTAACAGAGAGCCCCCAAGAGAAGAAACATTTGGAGAATCTCCAATGCAGACATTGGAGAGGGTGCAGCTGTGGCCCACTGGCGGGTGGAGAAGTTAGCCGAGGTGTGTTGCTAACAGAATTCGCTGGAAAGCTGCCCTCTCCAGGGGAATTCCAGGAGAAGCCACCCATGGGGAAGTGCTGCTGGCCACCTAGAAAGAGGGAAGAAAGGAGGAGAGGGGAGAGAAAAAGAGGAACGCAGGGAAAGAGAGGGGCGGAGACAGCCTTCTGGGATGAGGAACCCAAGCCCCTTCCTCCTCCAGTGTCTCTTCTGCGCCCTCTACTGATGAAGTTTATTATTGCGCCACCTGGCAAGGTAGCGCTGCTGCAGTAACACAAGCCAGCAATAAAGGTGGGTTTGGAGTTGAAAGGCAGTGTGGTAACTGGCGCACTTGGTAACACAGGTGGTGTTGAACTGGGAACGCAGGTGGTGGTTGGGAGAGAGTTCAGCTCCTCCAGTGGTTTTTGGTTTGTGATGGGCATTAAAAGCCCCTGGACACTTGTGAAAAGGCCCCACACCAACCGCAAATTCTGAGCCAGTGACTCTGGGCTGGAGCCCCAGAGGGTCTGTATTTTTAACAAGCTCTTTGGAGAGTCTGATGTGAGTGATCCTTAGGCAACACATCAGAAACACTGGTTTTCAGGGCTTTGGTTCTGTCATTTCCAGGTGGCGAGAGGCTTGGTGAGTTCCTTAACCCCACTTCTACTCAGTTTGAGTGCACCTCTCATCAGGTTCTTATAAGGATTAAATTTATAAGGATTAAATTTAGTCGTATGTTGTGTGAAGCACAGCATCCTCCGTAAATGCTAGCTGATAATTATTGTCTAAAGGCTAAAGCCTCAAACTCTGTCAGCCTGAGGTGCCACTCTGTGCCCTAGCAGTACCCGGCCAAGAAGCTCGGACCCTGACATCCTTTGGTCGAGGCTCCGGCATCTGACTGAGTGGACTGCTACTGGAGGCGGGGAGGCGGGGAGGCATCAGCCTCAGCTCATCGGGGGAGTGGCGGTGGGGCGGGTAGAGAGCTCTGGGAGGGGGAGTGCTGGGAAGGTGGGGAAGGCTCAGAGTCGCGCTGAGGAGTTTGGCCTTGGTTCTGCAATCATGTGAGCCGCTGAAGGTGCTCAGGAACGAGCAGCGGGGAGAGACGAGCATCTCCGAGTTGGGCTCCTGCCTGGCTCTGGACCCACTTCTCATGTGACCTTGGGAAGGCTGCCCGCCCGGGCCTGGTGTAGCCCATCTGCAGAAGGTGAGTGCCTAAGATTGTACTCTTCTGAGGTGTCAGGTGTCTTTCTCTGCTTTACAAAGTTTTCTCTCTCTTTTTTTAATCAGATGGTAAACATTCTATTCTGAATTTAAAGGTAAGGATTGGTTTTTTTTGGTTTTTTAAAAAAATTTATTTATTTTATTTATTTATTTTTGGCTGCATTGGGTCTTCGTTGCTGCACGCGGGCTTTCTCTAGTTGCGGTGAGCAGGGACTACTCTTTGTTGTGGTGCGCGGGCATCTCATTGCCGTGGCTTCTCTTGTTGCCGAGCACGGGCTCTAGGCACGCGGGCTTCAGTAGTTGTGGTTCGCGGGCTCTAGAGTGCGGGCTTCAGTAGTTGTGGCGCATGGGCTTAGTTACTCCGAGGCATGTGGGATCTTCCCGGACCAGGGCTCGAACCTGTGTCCCCTGCATTGGCAGGCGGATTCTTAACCACTGTGCCACCAGGGAAGCCCAAGGATTGTTTTTTAAAAACTGATTTTCTCAATTAATAGAATTTCTACCATAATTTCAAAACAACTTTTGTGATTTGTGGGGAAAAAAACTTCATTAAGAGTTCTTTTCCATTGAATGTTTTTTAAAATAAAGTTTTAAAACATGAAGAAACTCATGTTTTGCATAGTTGAAAACGAATGTAATGTATTGAGAGATTAGAAATCACTTACATTTACATTTTCCTGTGTAGAATGAATAGACAATAACCAGTTTTCAGACATGGAAATAGTTCTACTTAAGTTTTTAATTCTGCGATGTCAAAGGAGTTTAAAAATTAAAGACTTCTCAGCAGAGTTAATTTATAACCTTATCTACTTTTTCAGCAGAAATTAGAAACTTAATATCAGACTGATGTGTAGTAGAAAAATGAACAAAAGTTCAAAGACTTCCCTTTCCTTTAAGTTTTGGGTTGAAAAGGAGGATGTTGTATTCTTTTCTCAGTGCTTTGAAAACGTGCTTCTCTGAAGCTTATGGGGTCTTTTTGCATATCCCAAGGAGAAAAGGCCAGTTAGAGTTTGCTTTGTGCATCTCTGCTCAGCACCTACAGTCATATCACATGCTTTAGAATGTGAACTGATGGCCTGTCACTCATGGGACCTGCATGTAAACACAGTGACTGACTGCCAGTAATAAATTGTGGAGAAAAGGCAACCCTCCTACACTGTTGGTGGGAATGTAAATCGGTACAGCCACTATGGACAACAGTATAGAGGTTCCTCAAAAAACTAAAATGGAGTTGCCATATGATCCAGCAATCCCACTCCTGGGCATATATCCGGAGAAAACTCTAATTTGCAAAGATACTGTGTTCATATGCAGCACTATTTACAATAGCCAAGGGCCCATCAACAGATGAATGGATAAAGAAGATGTGGTATACACACACACACACACACACACACACACACACACACACACACACACAATGGAATATTACTCAGCCATAAAAAAGAATGAAATGCCATTTGCAGCAACATGGATGGACCTAGAGATTATCATACTGAGTGAAGTAAGCCAGACAAAGACAAATATTATATGATATCACTTATATGTGGAATCTAAAAAATAATACAAATGAACTTATTTACAAAACAGAAATAGGCTCACAGATATAGAAAACAAACATATAGTTACCAAAGGGGATGGGGGGGAGGGATAAATTAGGAGTATGAGATTAATAGATACACACTACTATGTATAAAATAGATAAGCAACTAGTATGTACTGTATAGCACAGGGAATTGTATTCAGTATCTTATAATAACCTATAATGGAAAAGAATTGGAAATATATATATATGTATAACTGAACCACTTTGCTGTACACCTGAAGCTAACACAATATTGTAAATCACCTAGACTTCAATTAAAAAAAAAAAAAAGCCACTGAACTCGTGGACAAAAAGTCAGGAAGAAAGCAGGACTTCCCTTGCTGCTCAGAGAACTTGCCAAGAGGGGAAAACCCTTAAGGTTTCGGTTCATTTAAAAGAAACAGTGAATATTAAAGTTTCTAAAGCTAAAACAAACTAGCAACTACAAGAGCCAAAATGAAGGGGGAAAAAAGTACTTAAATATTTGATATACGATGACCTACCTGCTTGTGCCAATCCACTTTTAGAAGATGCTGAGACTCTTAATTCATTACTCTCATGTTTTTTCTTCCCTAGGATGAAAAATCACCATTGTGTGGAAAACCTCCACCCTCTCCAGGTATTTGCCTTTTGAATTTCATTGTGATTGAAAAGCTGATTGTTCTAGCGAATACCCAGAATAATCTCACATAAAATAAAGATCACTTTTTTTTTTTTTCCCTGTAAAGGCTGTTGCTTCTGTCCCATTATGAAAATTGGGAAGAGTAGGCAGTTTGTTGAATTTCCACCTTTGCCTCAAAAGAGAGAGTCCAAACGTTCACACGTTGGATGATGGATATGTGTCCCCGTGGGATGTGCTCAGATTCTGGGGAGGGGAGTGGACCTGTGGAATATAGGCAGACACTGGGAGGTGGGGTGTATGCAAACAGGGGCTCTGCTCAGGGGCTAGAGACAGAGCTGAGGGGTCTAGAGATACTTTCTGGGGTGCTATCCCCTCTACAGTTTGGGGAGCCTCATTAGCTTTCAAGGTGGATTTTGTAATTTTTTCCTGTTAAGCCTCACATTGCTAATCTGAAAATCCTATCAGGAATCAAGGCTTTTGTCTGTCCTCCATGTCTGATTGGCTTTGTTTTCACCCTTTCTATCTCGGTGTTTTTGGTGCTGTATTCTGGGATATTGCTGGGGCTCTAATGTCTAGCCCACAGGTTCATTCTTCACTGTATGTACTCCGCTGCTCAGCCCATCCTTTGAATTTGTATTGTGAATGAAACTGTTTGTTTCCTTGATTTCTATTAAGTATTGACAAACATCTCTCTGGAATCTTAACTACACTCATTCAAAAACCTTATAGTTGTTGAGCAGCCAACTCTGTCCTCTGTTATTTGATTTTGGTGCTTCTCTTATAGCTCACATGGTTCTTGGTGATGTGTTCACCTTGGTCCTTGGGCGTCCCTGTTGGTCTGCCTGGGGATGCTGTATCTGATTACTGCAGGCTGCTCAGAGGGGAAACCAGTGGGCTGTCAGGAGTACAGCCTGCCTCCAGTGACTGACAGGGACAGACAGGGTGTGTGGTCAGCCAGGGGGTTCGGGGGTCCCTCTTCCTCCTGAGTTTCCCCAGCCCCAGTACCTGCCTGCCTCAGTCCTCAGGGCCTGTCTGTACTACCTGGCCCAGGGGGCTTGAACCATTGCTGATCCCGTCTGGCACATTAACTGGATACCTCATCAGCCCTTTCTAGGTCACTTTGTGTCCCCACTACCTGCCAGGGCAAAGCACATCCCTGGAAGCACTCCCACCTCCTGTAGCTGACCTCTCCTGGCATATTTGAGGCTGCAGCTTCCATCTTCAATCTAATCTCAAATGTTTTCTTTCCAGGATTCCTGGTGGCTCGCCTCTTGTTTTCAGTGTAGCTGTGGAGTTACTCATTTCTTAGACTTTCCTTTCATGTTCTAGGGGTTGGGGATGTGTGTGTCAGAGGTCAGGGGAGGCTGTCAGGAGCCACCAGCATTCCCGCCCTTGTCTGCACATCTGCACACAGAGGCTCTGCCCCGGCTGGGAGCCCATCGTAGTCCTCACCTCCTTTGATCTCCCTGTGGGACATCGCTCTCTGCTTTCCTCCATCTTTCTTGCTACTCCTTCCTCCTTCGTGGTCTCTGGCTTTTTCTCACCCTGGTGCCTTCAGGTATGCCCACATGCTGGTGGCTCCTCAGTCTCTCCAGCTGAGGCTGCCTTCAGAGCTTCGGGCCCGTGTCCTAGCCTGAGCTTCCCTTCCCCTGCCACGCTTGTGTCCCTTGTCTGGCTAGATGTCTTCCAAACCACAGGTGCTTGGTGCTCATCCTTGATTTGCCCCCCCTCACTGTCCACACCCAGTGAGTTCTTGAGCCCTGCTGAGTTTTTGCCCCTGAATCCTTCTCTCCTGTCCTTTCCTCTCCATCCCTACTCTAGGAGTCTCCTGACTGGTCTCCCTGCCTCTGGGCTACGCCTCCTTCCTGTTCAGTTTCTTCACTGCTGGCCTCAGGGATTCGTCTGAGAGTAGAGCCTCTTCTTTCCATACTTCTGCCTGAAAGGCTTTCTGGCTCCTGGTGGCCTGCAGGATACAACCTCCACTCTGCATATTATGATATGTACAATACTATGTACAATAGTAGAGCCTCCACCGGCTCCTGCCTCCCCCTCTGTCATCCCTCTTCCTGTTGCTCACTGTAGTCCCAACAGACCATGCACTCTTTGCTGTATAGGCCATTCTCTTTGCAGGCACTGACATGAAGAGTTGCTCATGTGGTTTTTGAAATAGTCTCCTGTAATTTTGATGTAGAATTGTAAATATCAATTAATATTTTA
Organism: Eschrichtius robustus; assembly: GCF_028021215.1. NCBI lineage: Eukaryota > Metazoa > Chordata > Mammalia > Artiodactyla > Eschrichtiidae > Eschrichtius > Eschrichtius robustus. The sequence goes on along the minus strand of NC_090842.1, from coordinate 51,395,979 downwards.
AAACATTTTTCCTGTGCCTTTTTAGATGTAAATGGTAGAACACATCGAAGACATATAGAAATAACCAAAGAAAAGTTCGAGGAATTAAAAGAAGAAAATTTGCATCTAAACAATGCAAATCAAACCCTTACTCTTGAACTTAACATAATAAAAAAAACAATGAAAGAACTACAGTTAAAACTTAAAAGGATGGAAAAGGAAAATAGAAAGCTGAAAGAAGTTGAGAAAGCATCCTCTCAGGAAGGTGGGGACAACTACACAGTTCTTTTATTAAAGGAAAAAACAAGAATTCAAATTTTCTTATTTATTTTGAAAGTTAATATTTTATGTTACAGTATTTGTTGATATTAATGTTCTTGATATTTTGTTATGATTTTAAGGTCTTTCATTAATATCCTTATACTTGTTGAAATTTGATTTCATCTGCTGTGTCATTATTATTATGCTAAAATTCCAATACTTCTTTTGATTCTTAGCATAGTATTGTACATATGTTTCATATCAGTTTTTATCCCCATGAGCAGCATATAAAAGTGGCTCTTTCACCACATACTTACCAATGATGAGGATTGTATTTTCCTTGCGAATTTGATAGGTTAAAAAAAAAAGAAGAATCCCATTTTAGTTTAATTTATTTATTTTATTATTGATGAAGTTGAATATTTTTTTCATTATCTTTGTGGGTCATTTTCTTTCTCTTTTATAAGTTTTCCCATTTTAAATTGAGATGCTTTGATCTTTTCTGTTGATTTGTAGGAGCTCTTTACATATTAAGGATTTTAGGCCTTTGTCATGTATGTAATATTTTCTCAGTTTGTTGATAATTCAGCTAAATGTATAGGATATTTTTCTGTTATGACCTATGCCATTGGTGTCAAGTTCTTTTTAATGCCAAGATCAGGGACTTCCCTGGAGGTTAAGACTCCACACTTCCACTGTGTGGTGGGGGCGGGTTCAATCTCTGGTCTGGGAACTAGGATCCCATGTGCTGCGTGGCACGGCTAAAAAAATAATAATAATAATGCTAAGGTCATATAAATATTCACTGTTTTCAATGTTTTCTCTGTATATTTATCTATTTATATAAGTCTAATATTATGGCCTTAAGAAAGATGTTTTAGTTTTCTTTATACAGACCCTGCATATTTCTTGTCTTAGGCACATTTCTAGATACTTTATATTATTTGTGCTATTATTTTGTGGGATCTATTTTCTATTACGTTTTCTAATAAGACATTACTATTATGTGGGAAAGTTATTAGTTGTAATAAATTCTCCATTTATTCTATATAATTTTCAAGGAACATATTTGTATATCATCTGAAACGACTTTTTTTCAACCTAAAATTTTTATTTTACCTTAATTGTACATGGAAAAACTCACAAACTTCCAAAACAATGTTGACTATCCAATGTTAAAAAAACTTAGTAACTTTTATTCATTTATATCTATATATCTGTCATTCACTGCCTTTGTGAGCCTAAAAGGGAAAGAAGGACAATCAGCAATTTATATAAAATCTTGATAAATTTGAAATAAGTTCTTATGGTATAATATTGAATTTATTTTTTTCAGTAGTCGCTGCACCTGAATTACATTATCTAAGAAAACAAGCTCAAGAACTGGTGGATGAAAATGATGGATTGAAAATGACTGTTCATTGTTTGAATGTAGAACTGAGTAGATATCAAACAAAATTCAGGCATTTATCCAAGGAAGAGGTAATGTTTCCTATTAAGAAAATCAGTTTTCTGATATTTTAGCCTTTCCTGTTGAATTGGTTTCCAATTCTAAAGGGCTCATATTTATTATAATTTGGTATAAAAAAAGATACATCCAAAGTAGAGTCTTTCTGAGCACCTTTCTATTTTCTCCCTCCCTCCCTCCTTCCCCCCCTCCCTTTCTCTGATGGGTCTTGGTACATCCCCAACTACTGGGAACCACTAAGAATAAAGACAGCAGCTTGGACAATCACAGAGTTTGAGAGGCAACCAGGAGCTTGGGTCAGGCTGATCGATGAGACTCATCTCCTATACAAGACCACTCTGTCAAGACAGGAGAGGTGGCTGTTTTTTCTAATGCACAGAAACCAACACAGAGAGTAAAGGAAAATGAAGAAAAAAGGGAATATGTTCTAAAGAAGAGAACGAGATAAATCTCCAGAAACTGATCTTAAAGAAATCCAGATAAGTGATTTACTCAATAGAGAGTTTAACATAACAGTCATAAAGATGCTCAGCAAGGTCAGGAAAGCATGAACAAAGTGAGAATTTCAATGAAGAGATAGAAAATATTAAAACAGTACCAAAGAGAAATCATAGAGCAGAAGAATATAATACTTGAGGTGAAAAATTCAATAGAGGGGTTCAACAGCAGACTAGAGTAAGTGTGAGAAAGGATCAGTGAGCTTGAAGACAGGGCAGTGGAATTCATCCAAACAGAAGAGTAAAAAGAATGAAAAAGAGTGAAGATAGCTTAAGGAATGCCATCAAGTGGATTACAGAGGTCCCAGAGGGGAAAGAGAGAAAGGGGCATAAAGCTCATTTAAAGAAATAATGCTGAAAAGTTCCCTGGGGAAAGAAATAGACATCTCAATCCAGGAAGTCCAGAGAGTTCTAAAGAAGATAAATCCAAAGACACCCACATCAAAACACATTATAATTAAATTGTCAAAAGTTAAAACAAGGAGACAGTCTGAAAAGCAGCAAGAGAAAAACATGTTACATACAAGGAAACCCTCATAAGATCTATCAGCAGATTTTTCAGCAGAAACTGCGAACCAGAAAGGAGTAGCGCAATATATTCAACCAAGAATATATTACCCAGCAAAGTTGTCCTTTAGAATTGGAGTAGAGGTAAAGAGTTTTCAGGACATGCAAAAGCAGAAGGAGTTAATCACCACCAGACCAGCCTTACAAGAAATGTTAAAGGACTTTCTTTAAGCTGAAATACAAGGGCACTAATTAGTAACAGGAAAACATGAAATTAAAAATTTCACTGGTAAATAGAGAGTAAAATTAAAGATAATCTGTTGTAAAGTTGGTGGGTTAATCACTTATAAATCTAGTATGAAGGTTAAAAGACAAAGATAGTAAAAATATAACTACAATAATTTGTTAATGAATATACAAGATAAAAAGATGTAAATTGCAACATCATAAATGTAAAATGGGGAGAGAATAAAAAATGAAACAAAATGGGGAGAGAATAAAAAATGTGGTTTTAGAATTCATTCAAACTTAAGTTATCAACTTAAAATAGACAGTTATAAGTTGTTTTATGTAAGCCTCATAGTAACCACAAAGCAGAAACCTATAGTAGATACACAGAAAGTAAAGACAAAGGAATCTAAGCATAGCACTACAGAAAATCATGAAATCACACTTGAAGAGAGCAAGAGAAGAAAGGAACCAAAAGGAATTACAGATAGCCAGGGAACAGTGAACAAAATGGCAATAAGTCCATACCTAACAATAGTTACTTTAAAAATAAATGGACTAAAATTCTCCTAATCAAAACACATAGAGTGGTTGAATGGATAAAAAAGCAAGACCCACGTATGTGCTGCTTACAAGAGACTCACTTCAGATATAAAGACATAAACAGACTGAAAGTGAAGGGATGGAAAAATGTACTCCATGCAAATGGAAGCCGAAAGAAAGATGGGTTGGCTTTACTTAGACAAAATAGACTTTAAGACAAAGACTGTAATAAGAGACAAAGGTTATTATAAGATGATGAAGAGGTCACTCCAACAAGAGGATATAACATTTGTAAATATTTGTGCACCCAACATAGGCACACCTAAAAATATAAAGCAAATATTAACAGACCTAAAGAGAAAAACAGACAGTCATACAATAATAGTAGGTGACTTTAATACCCCACTTTTATTAATGGATAGATCATCCAGACAGATAATCAGTAAGGAAACATTGGCCTTAAATGATACATCAGACCATGTGTATACAGAACACTGCATCCAAAAGCAACAGAACACACATTCTTCTCCAAGCACACATGTAACATTCTCCAGGATAGATCATATATTAGGCCACAAAACAAGTCTTAATAAATTTAAAAGGATTGAAATCATATCAAGCATCTTTTCTGACCACAATAGTGCAAAACTAGAAATCAATTAAAAGAAGGAAACTGGAAAATTAACAAATATGTGGACATTAAACAACATGCTGCTCTGATCAACCAGTGGATCAAGGAAGAAATCAGAAAATATCTTGAGACAAATGAAAATGGAAACACATGTACCAAAACTTATGGGATACAGCAAAAGCAATTCCAATAGGGAAGTTCATAGTAATAAACACCTACACTAAGAGACAAGAAAAATCTCAAGTAAACAACCTAACTTTATACCTCAAGTAACTAGAAAAAGAACAAATGAAGCCCAAAGTTAATAGAAGGAAGGAAATAACAAAGATCAGAGCAGAAGTAAATTAAATAAAAAATAGAAAAGATCAAGGAACTAAGCAGATTGTTTGAAATCATACCAAGAATTAATACCAACCCTTCTCAAACTCTTCTAAAGAAGTGAAGAGGAAGAGACACTGCTAAACTCATTTTACGAGAACAGCATTACCCTAATGCCAAAGCCAGACAAGAACACTCCAAGAAAATTGTAGGCCAATGTCCCTGATAAACAGAGATACAAAAATCCTCAACAAAATATTAGCAAACTGAATTCAACAGTATAGTTGACCCTTAATCAACATGGGTTTGAACTGCATGGGTCCACTTATACGTAAATTTTTTTTTTCAATAAATACGTACAGTACTACAGAATCCATGGTTGGTTGAATCTGCAGGTGTAGAACTGTGGCTCTGGAGAGCCAACTGTGGGACTTGAGCATCTGCAGATTTTGGTATCCACAGCCAGTCCTAGAACCAGTTCTCCACAGATACTGAGGGATGACTGTACATTGAAAGGATCAAACACCACGATCAGGGGCTATTTATTCATGGGATACAAGGATGGTTCAACATCTGCAAATTAGTCAGTACGGTAAGTCCCCTATATATGAAAGAGTTCCGTTCCAAGAGCGCATTTGTAAGTCCAATTTGTTCCTAAGTCCAACAAAGTTAGCCTAGGTACCCAACTAACCCAATTGGCTATATAGTACTGTACCATACTAGGTTTATAATACTTTTCACACAATACGTAAAAAACAAACACAAAAAATAAAACATTTTTAATCTTACGATAGAGTAAGATTACAGTACAGTAGCACAGTACAACAGCTGGCATACAGGGGCTGGCATTGAGTGAACAGGCAAGAAGAGTTACTGCCTGGAGGAGGGAGAGGAGGTGGGAGATGGTAGAGCTGAAGGATCATCAGCAACAGGAGACGGAGGGCAAACTGCAGGTTCACTCATGCCTGATGTTGATGGAGCACATGTTTGCATCTTTGAAAGTTCGCAACTTGAAGGTTTGTATGTAGGGGACTTACTGTATAATACACCATATTAACAAAATTAAGAGTAAAACCTGTGATCATCTCAATAGATGCAGAAAATTTTGACAAAAATTCAACATATTGTCATGATAAAAACTCTCTCAACAAACCGGGTGTAGAAGGACCATACTGCAACATAGTAATAGGCCATATATGACAAGCCTGCATCTAAAGCTGAAACCTTCAGGGGCAACACAAGGATGTCCACTCTTACCAGTTTTATTCAACAGAATACTAGAAGTCCAAGCCAGAGCAATTAGGCAAGAAAGATATAAAAAGCATCCAGATTGGAAAGGAAGAAGTAAAATTGCCTCTATTTGCTGATGACAATGAAATTATATATAGAAAACCCTAAAGGCTCCCCCAAAAAACTGTTAGAACTAATAAATGAATTCAGTAAATTTGCAGGATACACAATTAATATGCAAAAATCAGTTGTGTTTCTATACACTAACAAAAAACTATTGGAAAGAGAAATTAAGAAAACAATCCCATTTATAGTAGCATCAAAAAGAATAAAACAGTTAGGAATAAATTTACTAAGGAGGTGAAACATGTACACTTGATCTTAGCCAAAAGGCCGAGAAGAGATAAGGAGGTGAAACATCTGTACACCAAAAACTATAAAACATTGATGAAAGAAATCAAAGATGATGCAAATAAATGGAAAGATATTCTGTGCTCGTGGATTGAAAGAATATTGTTACAACGTCCATGCTACCCAAAGTGACCTGCAGAGTCAGAATGATCCCTATCAAAATTCCAGTGGCATTTTTCACAGAAACAGATAAAACAATCCTAAAATTTATATGGAACCACAAAAGACCTCAAATATTTAAAGTAGACTCGAGAAAGAAAAACAAAGCTGGAGATATCACACCTCCTGATTTCAAGCTATATTACAAAGAAATAGTAATCAAAACGGTGTACTGTTGGCATGAAAACAGACACATAGATCAATGGAACAGAATTGAGAGCCCAGATATAAACCCATGTGTATACGGTCAACAAAGGAGCCAAGAATATACTATGGGGAAAGGATAGTCTCTTTAGTAAATGATGCTGGGAAAACTGAATATCCACTTGCAAAAGAATGAAACTGGACCCCTGTTGTACACCATACACAAAAATCAACTCAAAATGAATTAAGGACTTGAATGTAAGACCTGAATTATAAAACTCCTTGGTCTTGGCATTGATTTTTTGGACTTGATACCAGAAGCAAAGACAACAAAAACAAAAATAAATAAATGGACTACATCAAAACTAAAAAAGCTTTTGCAAAGGGAACTATCAACAAAATGAAAAGGCAACCTATGGAACGGGAGTAAATATTTGCAAACCACATGTCCAATAAAGGGTTACTATCCAAACTATACAAGGAACTCATACAACTCAATAGCACAAAAACAAATAACCCAATTTGAAAATGGGCAAAGGATCTGAATAGACATTTTTCCAAAGAAGACATACAGATGGCCAACAGGTTTATGAAAAGGTGCTCAACGTCACTAATCATCAGGAAAATGCAACTTATAACCACAATGAGATATCACCTCATACCTGTTAGCATGTCTTTTTTTAAAAAAGATAGAAATTCTGGTGAGGGTGTGAAGAAAAGGGAACCCTTGTACACTATTGGTGAGAATGTAAGTTGGTGCAGCCACTATAAAAAACAGTATGGAGGTTCCTCAAGTAATTAAAAATGGAACTACCATACCATTCAGCAATCCCACTTCTGGGTATATATCTAAAGGAAATGAAATCACTATCTTGAAGAGATATCTATACTCCCATGTTCATTGCAGCATTATTTATGATAGCCAAGGTGTGAAAACCACTTGTGTGTCTGTCAGGATGAATGGATAAAGAAAATGTGGTATATGTCACATGTTTTATTTATATATATATATATATATATATATATATATATATATATATATATATATACATACACACATATACATATATATATACATATATATAAAAAACATATGACATACAGTGGAATATTATTCAGCCTTAAAGAACAAGGCAGTTCTGTCACTTGCAACATGGGTGAACATGGAGGGTATTATTCTAAGTGAAATAAGCCAGATAAAGGACAATACTGCTTGGTGTCACTTATATGTGGAATCTTAAAAAAAGAAGTCGAACTCATAGAAACACAGAGTAGAATGGTGACTGTCATGGGCCGGGGGCGTGGGAGAAATAGGGAGAGGCAAGTAAAAGGGTACAAACTTTCAGGTATAAGGTGAGTGAGATCTGAGGATCTAATGTATAACATGGTGACTATAGTTGATAATACTGTACTGTATAGTTGAAACTTGCTGAGAGAGTAGAACTTGTGTTCTCTCCCCACAAAATGGTAAATATGCGGGGTGATGGGTGTGTAATTAACTTGGAGGTGGAGATCCTTTCACAGTGTATGTGTATATAAAGAGAGAAGACAGACTAGGTTTTACTTTAGAAGCAGGATTGCAGAATTCAATTCGACAGACTCTCACTGAGCAAACCACTACGCTATTTTTGAGGTTCTGAGCAAACCTCAAAAATTGTGAGGAACAACAAGAGGGGCCAGCAGCTCAGGTCTGTGCCCTGGAGGCTCATGTGTGTGAGGGTTGTGTGGGGCTGGAGGCGCGGTGGGGTTGTCAGGACGCCCAGCTCACTGGCTCCTACTGGGATCAGGGTGGGGGGGGAAGCCAGGTGTGCATGGTGTAGTCACGTGGCTCCTGGGAGTTCCGGGCAGCTTTATGGGCTGCTTTCTTTCTTTTTGAAGTAGGACTTAGGTTTAAAATTTTTAAATCTCAGTTTTGAGATATAATTCACATACCATCTAATTCACCCATTTAAAGTATACAATTCAGTGATTTTTAGTGTATTCACAGAACTGTGCAACCGTCACCACGATCAGTTTTAGAACATTTTCATCACAGCAAGAAAACTCACAACAAGAAATCTCACACCTGTTAGCGGTCACTCCCCCTTCTTTCCCACCACCCACATTGGCCCTGGCAACCACTACTTTCTGTCTCTGTGGATATGCCTGTTCTGAATGTTTTATATAAGTGGAATCATACAATAGGTGGTCTTTTGTGGCTGACTTCTTTCACCTAACATAATGTTAACTTTTTTTTTTTTTAACAAAAATATTAAAGTTCCTGGGGTCCTAGGATCCAAAACAGTCTTCCTAGGCCAGGGCCTTCTGCAGGGCTGTGGGCAAGCCAGTTCTCTTTCAGAAGGTTGTGGGCAGGCAGGCCCAGTGACTGGCTGCTGCCCTCACCCGCCCCCCCAAAATGTGCACACCATTCTACCCTTTGCGGCCCCCGTTCTCCATGACAGTCTCCCCTGATGCCTCCAGCCAGAGGTGATCTCTGTCTCCAACCATTGCAGGCTTCTGTTTGTACCACTCTCAAGGCACGTTCTGCCCTGTGCTATGTGAGAAGACCCATCTCTGTGTGGAACCAAACAATCCTTGTAAACAGTGAAATGTGCTGTAACGCCCACAATGGCTTAGTGAGCTTTCAGTGTTTGCTGAATGAATCATGAAAATTTTTGTTGAATAAGGAATTATGCCATCAGGGCCATTGCTTCTGGCCCTGATGGAATTACTGCTCCCAGCTTTGGCCTCTTACTGTAAACAACTAGACAACCAGGCAGAATAAATAATACAACTCTTTACAGACATCAGACAGCAGTAGGCAGCATGTGATCATGGGGAGAAGGGGGATAAACAGATGAGCCTTATGAGCACATTGCTTTCTGCTTGGAGGCGCTCTCGGGTAACAGCGCAGGGTGCAGCAACGCAGGCAGAGTACAGCAGTCTGAACTGAAGAGACAGGTCAGGTTTGGGGAAGCAGAGGAGACTAGGATTTGCGGGGCAGGAACACCAGAGAGGAGGCAGCCATGGCAAGAGCTACATAAATCCACATGGGGTTCCTGGCAGTCCTCTGTTGAACACTAACCTGCACATGTACAGGATGAAACTCTGTGAGGCCAGGCAGAAAACAAGTTCAGGGAGCTGTGAGCTTAAAATAATCAGCACCTGGAGACCTTTGGGTTCTGACGAGCCACAGTGGGGAGACCTTGGTGAACACCGCAGCGTTGAGTGAGGAGCCCAGAAGGGCCATGCCTTAGCAGTATGGCTAAACCCGCCTTTCAGTAAAGACCCACCCCAGCCAGGGTAAAGAGATGAGCCTCAAAAGCATCGTCTTTTGTGCGTAACTTAAGAGCCTACAAGAGAAAAAGAAGAACACAAAACACTTTAAAAGAAGACAACAAAATCTAGACACTCAACGACATAACGCTGGAAAAGTTTTATTGGCATCCAATAAAAAATTATTAGATATGTTCCACATTTTAAAATACTGAAAAGTTTTGACAACGAAATGCAACATGTAATCCTGGATTGGATTCTTGACCAGAAAAGGACATCAGTGGGAAAATAGGCAAAATTTCAATATAGTCTATAGATTAGAATAGAGTATCGCATCAGTCTTGATCTCCTGATTTTTATGATGGTACTGTGGTCAAATAGATGAATGCTTTTGCTTTTAGGAAATATACATTGAAGTATTTAGAGGAAAAGGAGCATTATGTCTGTAAATTACTCTCAAACACTTCAGATAATTATATACATATAAATATATACACAAATATATCAATTTATATAGACACACACACAAGATTCCTAGATAGCTGATGCCCAGTCTAGGTTAAGAATAGCTAAGACTTGATATTTCAGAGGAAGTGTAATTTAATTTGTCTTCACCATGTGTTTTGTTTTTAGAGTTTAAATATTGAAGGCCTCCCATCAAAGGGCCCTATACCGCCCTGGCTGGTAAGTGAAAGTTATTTAATTTCAGGCCCATATTTTCTGGGCTATAATTGAATAGCTGTTACAAACCATTCCAAATGAAGTAAATTTTCTTTCCTTTTTAAAGATGTGCTGATTGTGTTTAGATGTAAGAAAGATATTAACCTTCTTTACTCCATTATGTTCAGGTGGATACAAAGTACCTGTCCCCCTTGTTGCTGGCCTATGAAGACAGAATGAAAGAGAAGGACGAGCTCAATGCCAGCCTTCAGGTAGGTGGGCAAAAGTCTCAGAAGAACAAGGTTTGTGAAAAAGAAGACCGATTCAAACTTGGAAGCAACATTTTGAAGATAGGTATAGCCAACATCTAGCAGGTACTCAAGTGTTTGTTAAAAGAAGGAAAGGAGGAAGGGGGGAGTGTAGCAGGGTGGGGACGGGGAGAAGGAAGAGGGAAGGCGGGAGAGAGTGATGGGCGGAGCAGGAGGGGTGGGTTGGGATTGATGGGAGAAGCATGGAGGGACGGGGTGGTGCTGCATTGGAAGCCGTGATTTCCCAGACAGGCAGCCCCACGTGGGCTGGGATCTTGGGGTGCGGAGAAGGCAGCAGTGGGAGGTGCTACTTTCCTGGTCCTGTGCAGCTGCAAACAGCACTGGTAAAAGGGACATTTGGGCAGACAAGGAAGGTAGAAGACCGGGGATGTTTTAGGCAGACTTAGATGCTTCTTAATTCTATGAAGAGCTGACCCCCAGGAAGTCTAATTACTGAGCTATCGGTAATGGTGGGGAAGTGAGGTTTTTCTTTGTTTCTGCCGTGTTCGCTCTTTTCCATGGGAATGGCTCCTGGAGCAGAGTTCATTCTAATTATACAGGAAACCAAGGCTGTGCAGGTGTTATAGATACGTCCCATGCCTTTCCGTGCTGCGAACCTCTATGTTCCTTATTTAAGTGACCAAAGAGATCTCTGGAATTGGAGGGATCCAGGGAGAAAAGAGTTGGTATTTCTGGGATCCCTGATTGGAAGGGTCTGTTAAGAGTCACCCAGCCTGTTCTTGTTCTGCTGTCCCATGTACATGGCCCATGTAATGCAGTTGTGAACCTTTTCTCCTAGACTTTCTGTTGGACACTTAATTTTTTTTTTTTAATTTATTTTATTTATTTATTTTTTGGCTGTGTTGGGTCTTCGTTTCTGTGCGAGGGCTTTCTCTAGTTGCGGCAAGCGGGGGCCACTCTTCATCGCGGTGCGCGGGCCTCTCACTGTCGCGGCCCCTCTTGTTGCGGAGCACAGGCTCCAGACGCGCAGGCTCAGTAGTTGTGGCTCACGGGCCTAGTAGCTCCGCGGCATGTGGGATCTTCCCAGACCAGGGCTCGAACCCGTGTCCCCTGCATTGGCAGGCAGATTCTCAACCACTGTGCCACCAGGGAAGCCCAGGACACTTAACTTTTTAAGAGGGCAAATTAATCTTGTATAATTGGTTAAGTATCAATCCAAATAATAAAAATACTTATTTAGTGTTCCTTCTAAAATAGGGTTTGGGAAACATTTTCTGTAAACATTTACTTAGTATCAATTTTAGGCTTTGGGGGCCATGGAGTCTCTATTTGCAGCTACTCAGCTCTGCTACTGTAGCATGAAAGCGGCTGCAGAGCAGGTGTGAACGAATGGGTGTGGCTATGTTCCAATAAAACTTTATTGACAATACAGGCGGCCGGCCTGTGGGCTGTAGTTTGCCCCACCCATGTTCTGAAAAAGGGCCAGTGGACTGCTAGAAATTAGGGAGTGCGTTTGGGCAGAAAGGTGAGAGAAAGAGAAGTTGCTTGGCATTGTTGCTTTTTATAAGCATAAATGTCTGCTAGCTGGGAGAAGAATATTTAGAAGCATCCCAGAATAAATATTAGCACCTAAGATTCTCACCAAAAGACAGCACACGATACTGAAGCTGGCCAAGGGCTAGCTGAGAAAAGTCATGATGGAGGCCACCCAGCATGAGTGCCACAAACACAGACCGTTAGCAGTCGAAAACAGACCAAGCAACAGTCCTCATGTGGGAGCCAGTGAGTGATGAAGCTGGACTGACTGATGGCTTTAAGTAAGGGAGACTTTCTCGTGATTGTAATGGGGAAAAATTATGAGACTCCAACGCCTGCACTAAGCTCTTCCCCACCAAAATGGGCTTTAGTTAGGAGGAAAAATTCTTATTTTTATCTAAAAAGCTCCAATTTATCCTCCGAAGTCTTTAAACAAAGAAAAAACTATGGCATTTATAGGCATCTCTGCCTTTTTTATTCCCCTTTTTATCTTTTCAAATATTTGGCAGTTATAGAAAAATGTTATCAAGTTAGGAATCGAATATTTAAAACCTGAGGTGCTTTGTCCCTTGTTCTCTGCATGGCAGCTGTCTCTTGTGTTTTCTCGCTAGACCGTGAGCCCCTCGAGGGCAGGCACTTGGTGCTGGTACCAAGTTTAAGGCTGCCGGTACTATGAGACTTTGCTTAAACACTATTAACATTTGATTTTAGCCACAGGGACAGCATTAGAACAAAGAAATACAGAGATGAATATATGTGTGTGTTACAGTTTACATAAATTTTGTTTCAGGAGGAAATGAGGACGTTTAAGATGAGAGTCCAAGAAGTGGTGAAAGAAAATGAAGAATTGCACCAAGAGCTGAATAAGAATAGTGTTGTCACCAGTGAGGAATGGCAAGTGGTGTTGTGTTTCTGGTATTTTGCTAATTAGAAAAAGAAAAGATAATAGGAATAAACTTTATTAAATTGTCAAATATATATGTATTTTAACTAAAACATTTTAATGGAGAGTTTCTAAGAAACTAATAAGGTGTAGTGAAAACTAGTAAATTATTCTAAACTTGTATTTTAAAGACTACTTTAAAAATTCTAAATAGGTTTATATATATATATATATAAATATATATTTGCTGTCTCCATTTTTATCTTCTGAGGTTGTATTTTTCTAGGGCACTTTTCCCGTCCCAAACCTGTTGAGTCACACCCTTTCTTAGACCCCTCTGATGGCTCCCAGGGCTTTAGGACAGGCAGTCCAGGATGAGGCCCTGCACTCCCAGCTCCCACTTGCCCTGCCCCTTCCATTCCCAGACAGCTGAGTGCTGCCTCACTTCCAGCCTGTTGCTGATGCCCTTCCCTCCCACCGGAACACCCCTTTCTGCCCTCCTGTACATCCGTTAGGGCCTTGCTCAAATGGTGCTAGTCAGTAGCTCTCCCTGAAGGCAGAGTGAATTGTTCCTTTGTCTCAGTTTCTGACTTGGCCCTAAACACACGTCCTGTCCTGGTACCTGCCATGCTGTGTCTACCTATGTGTCTTCACACCTGTCTCCCTCTTCTCCTTTGGGAGCATCTCAGGGGCAGGGCCGTGTCCTGTTCATCTAGCACAGCAGCAACAGATGCCTGTTCAGTGCATTTGAGAAAGTAAATGTCTTCAAAAGTCTAAAGGCGATACCCAAGCAGGACCAAGAAAGCAAAAGCTATTCAAGTAGATCTTTTTTGCCTTGGGTAGGTATGTTATAGTTAATATTTTTTAAATGTCTTAACATCCCTGAAAAAAATTAAATATTTTCTATATGTGATATATAGAAATTTAGAATTGAGTCAACAGCATTCTTACTATTAGGTGGGTTCTGCCTGATTTTATGGCCACTGATGTGTCAGCTGGGACTGGTTGGGCAGCTACTGGATCCTGTTGTACTGTGGCTTCCCCAGTTGAACTTTGCTTTTCTTCTGTCAGGGTTCCTAGTGTGTCTCCCCTCAAACCCTCCTTGAATAGTGCCCTAGAAAACAGGTCAGTTGGGCTGCTTCCAGGAGCCCTCTCCCAAACCCTCAGATTCTTTCTCTAACCTTGTGTGTAGCTGTAAGTCAAACCTGTTTACTTCTCATTACGGTAAAAACAAATAAATAAATAAAAGAAAGGAAAGAAAGGCAGACCCCACTTTTGAAATCCGCATGCCCACTATCTTCCCCAGTCCTGTTTATAAGACTTCGAAATTTGCGTCCTGCTCTAGTCTGGTGGCCTGTGGCACAGGGCTGGGGCGCAGAAAGCTGTTAGTTCTGCACAGGGCCTGTTGAGGCCCTGCGACCGGCCTCCCCCTACTCTGAATTCACTGTCCTCCAGCTGGGGCAGGACCGGGGCCTCGCACTCTGTAGGCAGGTCTGCCGCCACCGCGAAGCCCGTCCCAGTCGTGCCCTCACCTGCCCGCCTTGGCTGCTGCTCTCTGTGCCTGCGCGGGCGTGAGGCGCAGTGCATCCCCGTCCGATGCTCGGGCACGCTGACCTCACACGTCAGCAGAGTCTTCCTCCTTCGTTTCAGATAATTTCTCCATGAACTTCTGGGCTGCAACTAAACTCTACGTCTCTTTCCCTAACTGCCTCTGACCAGCTGGGTAACCTCATGCTTAATGGACCTCAGTTTCTTTACCTATAAAATGGGAAGGAGCATTAAACTAAATTTGAGGTTTTGACCTTTTTTTTTTTAGGAATGGGAGATCCCTTTCATTTAAAAAAGAAAGAAAAGGTGGAAGGGAGGGGGGAAGGGAAGGAAAGAAGGAGGAAAGAGGTAGGGAAAGAAGGAAAGAAGGGGGAAGTAAGGAAGGAGGAAGGGAGGGAGGGAGGAAGTCTGATAAGAAAGTCCAGAGTGGAGCTGCTGTGTTTGAGGCAGGCATGAGGAGGCTGGAGCGGCCCCGCCTAGGGGAGCTCCGCTGCGGTGCAGCGTGGGGCCTCCTCCACACCACCGGTGGGGCAGCTGGTAGGGACGCCTCCAGGTGCCAAGGAGCTAGTGCGCAGCCTCTGTTGAGGGAGGTCATCACTAGCGCTGGACTCCTTTCCTCTTTTCTCCCTCCTTCCTCCACCTCACTTTTTTGAGTCTAAAGTGGAAAGTTGAGATAATTTACTGGTTTACCATGTACTTCGGGTGGTAAACATTTAACTAGATGATTTCTAAGATCCCTTTAGCTCATTCTCACTGGATTTTGCGATCATGAGGTTGAGCTGAGCTGGGATTTACTTTGCACCAACTGTCAGGATAGGGTTTGCGCATGTGAAATTCAGCCTGGGGGTCTTAGTACAGTTTAAGAACTCGTACAAGGGCTTTTAACAAAGTCATTGTCTTTTGGCAAATATGCTACCGAGTACAAGCGAACATATTGTGCTTAAAATGGGAACTTTCTAAATTCTTTAAAAATATTTCATACTGGCTTCAAAATAATCCACTGGGTGGGGGGATTAGAGGTTTATATAGATGAAGCAAAACTGGCCATTTGATAATTGTTCAAGCGGGGCGTTTTGTACATGGGAGTTTCTATTCTATTCTTTCTACTTTTGTATATGTTTGAAATTTTACATTTTAACAAGTTACTAAAGCAGTTCGTAATTCAAACTTCATTTCTGTCCTTTCCCTCAGTTTAATGGAAGTGGCAAGACTTACCCTGTTAATAACGTGTTTAGCATTAAAACATGTCATTACCTACAACACATTTGATGCTTTCTTTTAGACTCAGGAGTGTCTCTGTAACCATTCTGCACCTGAATGTCAGTATTTAATTTTGTAAATCAATTGTAGGCGTCAGCTTCAGACTCAAGCAGAACTGGTTTTAGAGGAAAACAAGTTGTTGATAGAGCAGTTGGAGATTCAGCAAAGAAAAGCCAAGGACACGCACCAGGAGCGTCTCCAGGAAGGTGAGCGGTCCTTCCCGCGAGTGGTGGTGATGCTGAGACGTCGCCATTGTGTCATTTTACACTGGCACCCCCCACCCCCCCCTTGAAGACACTGGAAGTCATGTTTTTTAGAACATGTTCTTCTTTACTGAAGGACAGCCGATTATGTTGTAGCATATCCAGCCATCACCCGTGATGCACTGACTGCTTTCTCTTGGACTCCACGGTGTCGAGTTACTCTCTTTTGTAAATCAGTTGTGGATGACAGCTTTAGAGTGAGCAGAACTGAGTTTGGGGGGAAACAGTGTGCCACGTAACTGGGAAAAATCGTGTGAGATGAATATTTGAAACAACACGAGGACACGTTCCCCAAAATTTGTTGAATGAGTAAATAAGTAGGAACCATTGACTCTCCAAACAGTTTCTCTGTGCTCTCGCCCTTCCTTCAGCACTGCAGGTGCTGCCGTAGCTTAAATCTCCATCAGATCCTTTCTGTGAGGGCCTCCTCTCCCCACATGTCTCCCCCCACCACGCCCCGCCGCCCCATCCCAGGAGCCTCACAGCGTATGACAGTGGACTTTGAAGTGGCCAGACTGAGTCATTTATTCCACTTCGATTAAAACCAAAACTTATGAGCACGAAAGAGAGTGGTATTTTTTTTTTCTTTGGCTTTACTGATTTTTCCTTTCCGGTGAAGAACAATGTAGGACAGGAGGCCAAGATACAAGCTGTCTTCTGTGAGCCAGCGTGAGTCCTTTCTGTTTCCCCTTCTGCACCTGTTATTCAGCGGCTCCACTTTCCACACCACGGAAGAGTCCGCTACCAGCCCCTGCTGTAGCTGAAGCTGCGGGGCTGGCGCTTGGCTTGTGTCTATCAACCAGGCCGGGTCCGCAGTGAGAGCAGCTCTCAATCCAGCAGGAGTTTCCTCCCCATAGACTGAGCAGGCACAGGAGTAGCTGCCTTTGTCCTGGCACTGCTTGGGGTGGAGGGGAGAGAAAGCCTCAAAGATCAGAGACGACAGGGAAGTTAATTTCATATTTACTGAGCTTAATCTCAAACACAGCAGATCTAAACAGGTAGGATGGTTATTTTGGCCTGTGTGATTCAGTCAGCTGCCCATGTTATTTTCCCATTTCCCAGAAACAGCTATTCATTTCGATCAACTAAATGTTTTCACAGAACAGAAGGATTTAGAGTTCTACGCTGAGTGCTAGTTTCAGCAGATGCCCAGGCAGTGTCTTAATATTACATACTTCCATGTCACTTAGGATGAAAATATTTATGATTTACTTTAGATGTAGGACACTAAACATAAAAAGTTAAAGAAGAAAGGGAAGAAAAACAAATTCTGCCCTTAGTTGGGCCATACTTGATGTCCTTAAAATCTTGAAAATCTTGCAGTTTTAGGGACGACATCATGATGTACACTTGTACATCTGTGTGTGACTTAAGGCTTCAGTCTTTAGAAAGTCAGTTCCTTGAAGACTGGAATCATGTCTTGTTAAATATTATATATTTAACAATAATATCAGTATATTGATCCCCAGTAAGAAAGTGTATATTTAGTGACTACTTAATATAGGGACAGTAATTGCTTTGGTATTAATTTCTAAATCTCCAGCATATCTTTTTTTAAAGATCATCTTTTATAAGCTCTCACTAGTATTAGTAGTCAGTATTCATGCTTTATTAGCTCTTCTGTACCAAGTCTTTATCCATCTCTTTTGTGTTTCAGTTTCTAAACTGACTAAACAGCTAATGCTTCTGGAGACTAAAACACAGAGCCAAGAAAAGGAGCTAACTAAAAGTAAGGAGCAATTGGAAACTTTACGGACGGAATGCCAGGAACTAAAACTACAGTTGGACAGCAAAGTTGCAATAGAAGTTCACACTTCAATTGTAAATGAATTAAAAAGGTAAGGACTCAATGTCTTTTCAAGTGTTAATGCATCACCATGCATGTTGTTACAGGCAGGTAGGGAGAGGGTGCTCCCTCTTTTTTTGAGTCATTTAGCTACACCAGCACAGGTGTCCAAGACTAAGAATGGTAAATATTTTCTTAAAGTAGAACAAGGCCGTCCTTGAGGGCCGTGGTCTACAGTTTGTGAGTATATATATGATTTTTTCCCCTACTGTTCCAGCCTCTCTTGTTTTTAGATCCAAAGACAATTTAAAGTAGCAGAACTGGAAATCTAGATCTCCAGTAATGGGGAACTGGTGAAATGAAAGGACAGAACCATAAAATGAAATGCAGTGCAGCCATTAAACAGGATGTCACAGAAGAATATTTTTGACATTGGAAAATAGCCACAATATATTTGTAAGTGAAGAGATTAGGTTACAAAACAGTATGTACAGAATGATTGCAATTTTATTTAAAAAGAAAAAAGGGGTGTGTGTGTGTGTGTGTGTATGTGTGTGTGTGTGTGTGTGTGTGTGTATTAAGCTGACCAACCATCCCAGTTTGCCTGGGACTCAGGGGTTTCCCAGGATGCGGGACTTCTCGTGTTAACGAAGATGACTGGGACGAGTTCATCACTCTCGTGTGTGTATGTCTGTCTGTGTCTGTATAATTACATATATGTACATAAAATTACTTATATACCATACGTACATAGAGAAAGGATTGGAAGAATGGAAAAATAGTAATAGAAATTATCTTTGGCAGGTGAAATTATGGGTGTATCAATAGTCAGTGTTCTCCAAAGGAACAGCCAATAGGCTATGTATAGGATATGTATATATATATTTGGAGAGAGCGAGAGAGATTTATTTTAAGGAGCGGCTCATGCAGTTTTGAGGGCCGGCAAATCCAGACTCCATAGGGCAGCCCAGCTGGCTGGGGACTCAGGCTGGAACCTGAGAGTATGTTATAGTCTTGAGGCTGAATTCTTTCTTCTTTGGGAAACCTCAGTTTTTGCTCATAAGTTCTTCAACTAATGGGATGAGGCCTGCCCATGTTATCAAGGATAATCTCCCTTACTTAAAGTCAACTGACTGAGATGTTAGTCACGTCTACAAAATACCTTCACAGAAACATCTAACGAGTATTTGACCAAACAACTGGGCACCATAGACTAGCCAAGTTGATGCATAAACTTAACTATCATAATGAGTAATGTAATGTAAATTTTCTTTGTGTTTTCTCTACTTTCCAAGTGTTCTGTTATGAATGCATATTACTTTTGTAATAGAGAAGAAATAATTTTTTAAATGGTGGGGCTTTCAGCTCAAGGTGGTTGATGCGGGGGAATAAATGAGTTAGTGCATACAAAGTGCTTAGCTTGGTGTATCAGTAAATGCTGATGATTTCAAGTACAGGAGCCCAGTGTTTTGACTATACTATTGCATGCTGTCTGGGCCAGATCTGTACTTTACTTTTCTGTTCCAGTAGAGGAGGGAAATTTTTTTGAAGTCATATTCATCTTTATGATTTTATTTTCCTCAAATACCCACTCCTGTGGCTGATTTTTTTTTTTTTATGGATGCATCATAACCACATATCCTAATAGCCCCCTAGAGGTGAGTATAAAAGGTATAAAAAATTTCTGAAGGAAGCCACTAATTGGCAATGGGAGTGAAAGCAATGGGAGATGTGGTCATTGAAGAAACAAACGTCATCAAATCTCTTTTAAGTGGAAACTGGGTCAGGAGTGTAGTGGCTCAGAAGGCACTGGCCTGGGAGGTGTTTCCTGCTAGTCTCAGCCTGTCAGTAGTGATGCTGTCGGGTAGCAATGCCTGAAGCACCCACCTGGGCCATCCTACTTGTGGCCAGCCACCCCCTCCCACCCCAGCCCCGCCCAGGTGTTGTTTTGGCTGGGCCGGCCCTTACAGGTTCTTATTCTGACTGTAAGATGCACCCCAGCAGCACCATCAGGAAACGCTGAAGAAACAAGTTTCATTCCTCACAGACAGGTCCTGGAGGGTTCACGGTGCACCTGGGGCCACACAACAAGGTCGAAGGTAGAGAGACAGCGCAGACCTGAGATTCTGCCCTTTTCGGGGTCAAGGGTGAGGTGCCTAGGGTGTCACGGGTTCACTCTTTACTGGCGAAAGCAGGAATTTGGGTGCAGGAAGGGGGCCACTGAAGCGGTCAGTTACCTAGGTCACCCAGAGCTTTCTAAAAGGGGAACCTTATGGGTAAGACGGCCTGGCTCTTTGTCTAGTTGTGTGGCCGGCAGTATGTTTATTCGAGAAGAATGTCTTTGAAATGGAAGCCTCAGCAATCAAAAGCTTAATGTCAAGCACTTACATCATGGTCAGAAAAGCGGATTGTCAGGTTCTTACGCTACAGGAGGGAAAGCCTTTGTGCCAGCTTTTTGCTGAGAGGCTTTGGGCTCCGAGTTGACAGGTGGGGTAGGGAATAGGGGAATGAGGAGGGTGGAGGTGGGGGAGTGTTGGCCTGTTGGCGCTCTTGGAAGGGGCAGTGTTTGCTTGGAGAGGAAATCTGTAACGTGGGAAGAGGGGCATGGATTCATCAGAGACGGAATATGTGAATTCAGGGAAGTGTGCAGAGGCGGTACCAAGACCTGGTAGAAAAATAGGCAAAATAAGGAGAAGGAAACTCAGAGTGTTTTGGTCTGGGCTACTACACACAGGGGCCAAGGACACCTTGGAGCCAAGGACACCTTGGAGTTAGGCTAAAGGTGGCAGAAGGGCCTCTGGGGCTTCAGTGCACTTGCCCTCTGGTTGCCTCAGTGAGGGGGAGCCCTTCCCATGCTGCTGTCATAATAGAGGTAACGCCACATACAAAAGAGGAATTATTAACTAGCAGCAGAGTGGCTGTTGAGCTAGCTCCTACAATGGGGGTGAGTCTGAGTTAGGAAAGGGTTGTACCTCAGGCAACGGTGAGGTCATGAAGAAAAGATTATTTGTATAAAAAAAGGTTGGGTTGAACCTGTGCTCTGTGAGCTTCTAGGTATGGTACATATGTGTTGTTCTCCTATCCTGTTGAAGGCAGTGCAGATAATAAACCCAGAGTGGCTTATCCATTTTGTCTTGCTTGTTCTACTTATTGACAACCATGCCTGGAAGGAACTGTGATGCAGGAAACGGCAGAAGCTTATCTTCCTAGTGAACTGTCCAGTTGGCTTAGACTTAGACTGGTGGTTACAACTTGAAGCTTAGATTGCTCTTTGCTTTTACTATTGCCTAGAAAGCTCGAGCTTACTCGGCTTGGGTGATGGGAGAGAAACCGGGTGTCAACCTACGTGACTAAAGAAATTTAGCAAACTCTTTTGGGGAGAGCTAAGGGTTTGCGGTGGCTAGTGGTATCTGCAAAAGGCAAGCCTTCCTTATCCTGGTTTTGGGGGGTCCTGTATCCTAAAGTGAAGCCAACTATTCGCATAACTCACCTACACAGACGGAGTCCTGGTCATCAGTCAGCGATGTGTCTGCTCAGGGAGGCGCCAGGACAGAACAGTCCCCTACTACAGTGCACACCAAATACCCAGTCTTCATCCGAAAGTAAGAACAGACGGCTAGATGTGACCAACAGCAAGGAGCATTGGGTGTAGGGGGGAAATTGCAAAGGAGAGAGACCTAGATGAGCAGAGAAACTCACTTCAAAGAAAACTGAGATAACACAGAGAACTGAGGAGAGTTTTTTGGCCGCGCTAGGCGGCTTGCGAGATCTCAGCTCCCCAACCAGGGATTGAACCCAGGCCCTTGGCAGTGAAAGCCCGGAATCCTAACCCACTAGGCCATCCGGGACCTCCCAAGGAGAGTTTAAAAGAATAAAATGCCATGGCAAAAAAAGTGTAATCACTAAATAAGAAAAATTAAAAACGATTACCAGAATTTTCAAAAAAAATCAGTAGAAGGGCTGAAAGATAAATTTGTGGATTCACCTAGAACATCAGGAAACAAACAGTTGGGAATGGAGAGAAAAGATAACAGATGGAAGACCCATCCAAGAGGTCCAGCCTCAGATCATCCGGAATCACAGAGAGATTAAAGAAAATGGAAAGGGAGACGTTAATAGTTGAAGGGCATTTCCAGATCTCTGAAGCCGTTGATGAAAAGGACCCACAGAACCCAGAATTATCAGACAAAGACTATAAAGCAACTGGTGGCTGTGTGCTTAAAGAAAGAAAAGACAAGCTCCAAATTGTCTTCAGGGAACTATAAAACGTGACAATAGTGGGTTTGAAAAGGAAGAAATAGAATTTTTAGAACTGAAAAATACAAACTCAGTGGATGGACTTAACTACAGATTAGACACAGCTGAACTGTGAAATAGTGAACTGAAATAGGTCAGAAGCAAAACTAGTTCGGGATGACATAGAGTGTTCAAAGGTTGAGGTACCACTAGATTGGAGACAAGAATCAGCATAGGGATATATTTATATCAAAAGGAGCGGTTAGAGATAGGATAGCTGAGAATCTTCCCCAACCGAAGGTGACAATACATGGTTTGTGCTAGCCCGGCCGGGACGGTTTCCTTCAGAGGAGTTCAGCGGCAGCAAGCTCTTAACAGGGGTGCTGTGGTCCCTTGAATGTTAGCTTCAGAGTGCTGGATACAAGCAAACCCTGGACGACCTAGAATTTTATGACCAGAAAAAATCCCTTTCAGAAGGGAAGTCAAATAAGGGTATTTTCCAACCCAAACTGAGTGTCACCACCAGCAGACCTGCATTAAAGGCAATTCTAAAGGAGGGTATAGAAGGCATAAGTCTGGAGGAGGAAAGTAACTCAAGGTGGGACGTCTGAGAAGCAAGATGGAACTAAAATACAGTGGTAAATTTGTGGATAAATGTAAATGAACGTTGATTCTATAAACCAATAATGATAAATCTTTGGGGACTTAAAAGTACATAGAATTAAAATGTACAACAAAAATAGCATATAATTAGTGAGGGTGGTAAATGGAATTTGTGTTCTGAAGTCTGTATCATTCAGAAGAGGATAAAGGTGTTGATTTTATAGTTTGAAAATATGCATGATGAAATTTCTGGGAACAGAATGTGTTTAACTTCTAAACTAGTTTAGGGAAAGAAAGAATGATTTTTTTGAAAAGTAATCCAAATGATGTCAAGAAAAGGTAGAGCAAGTGGGAAAACAGAAAACACAAAATAAAATGTTAGATTTGCAAGCAAGTATATCGGTATTAGGGAAAGTGAAATAGAGAAAGTCATCACTCACAGGTCCTGGAGGAGGTGCACAGCACTCCTCGCGGGGCCACGTGGGAGGTCAAGGCAGGTGCAGGCAGAGAGAAGCCGCAGGACCTGGGGCACATGCCTTTATTAGGGTCCGTGGGTGGAGTGCTTTGGGCTTCCTGGGCTAAGGCCAATTGGTCAGTTCAAACCAGAAAAGAGCAGGGTTTTGGTAAGGTTCAAGGGGGAGAGGGGGTTCTTACCTAAAGGGCGCATGAGGGGAAGGCCCTGCGAGGTGAGGAAGGAGGGTCGCTGGGGGAGTCATATCAGGAACTTACATTGACTTGTGACTCTGCCGGCTGATATAAGGCCTGCGCTCCAGAGCGGGGCTAGTGTCAGTTCAAGACCCCTGCAGGCCGCTTGGCCACACAAAATGGTGCCAAGGCAGCAGTATCATGGAGTAGTTTACCAAAACTCTCAACAGCCACTCTGTGTTGTCGTCAAGATATACATCTCAAACATAAGGACACAGAAAGTTCAAAAGTAAAAGGACAGAAAGAGCTATACTACTCAAACACGAACCAAAAGAAAGGTGGTAAGTTATATTAACATCTGACAAGATAAATGTTAAGGTAAAGACTCCACATAACAAAGAGGATCAATTCATAGAGATAAAAGGTTCAATCCATCAAATAGATGCACCTAAAAATAAGTTCATGCCAATACATTTGGAAATTTAGATGAAATAGTCACATTCGTTGAAAAATATAACTTGTCAAAATTGACTTATAAAGAAAAAGAATACCTGAACATTCCTTTAGTCATTAAAGAAATTGAATCCAAAGATCTTCCCTTGAAGAAAACTACCGGCCTAGATACCTTCACAAGAGAGCTCTAAAGATATTCAAGGAGGAAATAATTCTAGTCTCACCTAAACACTTGTTAAAGAACAGAAAAAGAGTTAATGCTCTCTAATTCATTTTATGAGGTAAATATAACCTTGATACCAAAACCCAGCAATGATGGTATAAGAAAGGAAAGTCACATTTCATTTTCACTCATGAATCTAGATGTAAAAACTCTAAAAACAGTATTAGTAATAGATGTGAACTTCTTTAATGGTTCTGCTGAAAAATAAAACTACAGTAAATGTCACTCTCAGTGGTGGAATGTTGCAAGCTTTCCTATTGAGACTGCAAACAGTACAGAGGTGCCCTCTGATACCATTTCTAAACAGCATAAACAACATTGGTTCCTAAATGGTAACTAGTGCACATGGCAAGAAAAAGAAAAGTTATAAAGTTTGGGAAGAAAGAAATAATAGTGTCATTATTTATAGATGATAGAATTCCATATGTAGAAAACAGATCTACAAATAAATCATTAGAAATAATAATAGACTTTTACACTACAGTAATCAGAGCAGCGTGTTATTGGCACAAAAATAGAAATGTGGATCGATGGAACAGAATAGAGAGCCCAGAAATAAACCCACACACCTATGGTCAATTAATCTTTGACAAAGGAGGCAAGAATATACGATGGGAAAAAGACAGTCTCTTCAGCAAGTGGTGTTGGGAAAGTTGGACAGCCACATGTAAATCAGTGAAGTTAGAACACACCCTCTCACCATACACAAAAATAAACTCAAAATGGCTTGAGGACTTAAACATAAGACGTGACACCGTAAAACTCCTAGAAGAGAACATAGGCAAAACATTCTCTGACGTAAATCATGCCAAGGTTTTCTAAGGTCAGTCTCCCAAGGCAATAGAACTAAAAACGAAAGTAAACAAATGGGACCTAATCAAACTTACAAGCTTTAGCTCAGCAAAGGAAACCATAAACAAAATGAAAAGACAACCTACAGAATGGGAGAAAATATTTCCGAACGATGCAACCATCAAGGGCTTAATTTCCCAAATATACAAAGAGCTCATACAACTCAGTAACAACAACAACAACAACAAAACCCAATTGAAAAATGGGCAGAAGACCTAAAGAGACGTTTCTCCAAAGAAGACATGCAAATGGCTAATAGCCACATGAAAAGATGCTCAACATCACTAATTATTAAAGAAATGCAAATCAGAACTACAGTGAGGTACCACCTCATGCTGGTCAGAATGGCCATCGTTAACAACTCTACAAATAACAAATGCTGGAGAGGGTGTCGGGAAAAGAGAACCTTCCTACCGTGTTGGTGGGAATGTAAGTTAGTGCAGCCACTGTGGAAAACAGTATGGAGGTTCCTCAGAAAATTAGAAATAGAATTACCATATGATCTAGCAGTCCCACTCCTGGGCATATATCCAGACAAAACTAGAATTCAAAAAGATATATGCACCCCTAAGTTTATAGCGGCACTATTCACAATAGCCAAGACATGGAAACAACCTAAATGTCCATCAACAGATGAATGGATAAGGAAGATGTAGTACATATATATATACAGTGGAATACTACTCAGCCATAAAAAAATAACAAAATAATGCCATCTGCAGCAACATGGATGCAACTAGAGATTATCATACTAAGTAAGTCAGAAAGACAAATACTATATGATATCACTTATATGTAGAATCTAAAATATGACACAAATGAACCTATCTTATCTGTGAGACACAAACAGAATCACGGACATAGAGAATAGACTGGTGGTTGCCAAGGGGGAGGGGAGTGGGAGAGGGATGGATTGGAAGTTTGGGGTTAGCAGATGCAAACTGGTTTATATAGAATGGATAAACAACAAGGTCTTACTGCATAGCACAGGGAACTATATTCAATCCTGTGATAAACCATAATGGAAAAGAATATGAAAAAGAATGTATATACGTATAACTGAGTCACTTTGCTGTACAGCAGTAATTAACACAACATTGTAAATCAACTATGCTTCAATAAAAAAAGAAATAATAATGAATTTTTGCAACGTTGGTAGAAACAAAGTCAATTTATAAAAATCGATTGTATTTCTTTGTAGGAATAAATATGTAGAAAATGAGATTTTGAAAAAGACCTCCCCCCCCCCAAAAAAAAAAAAAGGAAAGAAAGGAGGAAGGAAAGAACTATCTACAAAGTGTCACAAGTAGAAAGGAATAGAAAGATTCACAGTACTTTTATTGGAAAAATCATTAAACTTTAGTGATAATTTCACTGGGTAAAGAATTCCAAGTTGACGGGTTTTTGGTTTTGGAGTTTTTTCCCATTCAGTTTAAAGGTGTTCTCTATAGCCTTCTGTCTTGCCTTGTGTCTAATGAAAATCTGCAGTTGTTATTATCTTTGTTCCTCTGAACAGTGATATGTCTTTTCTCTTCGGCTTCTTCTAATAATTTTCCTTTGTTGCTGGTTTTTAGCATTTACTTAGGATGTACCTTGGTGTGGTTTCTTTATGTTTATTCAGCTTTAGGTTGATTGAGCTTCTTGGGCGGTGGATGTATATTTTTCATCAGATTTGGAAATAATTTAGCTGTTATTTCTTCAGTATTCTTTTGTATTTTTCCCCCTCTTATCTCTCCGCCTGGGACCACTTGATACTGTAGCATGGGCCTCTGATGCTCCGTCCATTTCTTTTTCCTGCTCTTGTTTCTCTCTGTGCTTCAGATGGGTAGTTTATATTGCTTGTCTTCAAGTTCACTAATCTTTTCTTCTGTAGTGTCTAATCTTTTTATTCTCATCCAATGTATTGTTTACCTCTTCCATTTGTTTTTTTCCATCACTAGAAGATCCGTTTGAGTCTTTTTGTATTTTTCATTTCTCTCCTCACCCTGCTGTTATTCTCTATTACATGCCATCATCTCTCTGACTTCTGGATCCATTCTGTTGATTTTTTTTTTCCCCTCTTGATCATGGACCCTATTTTATTGCTTATTCCCATGCTTGATTGGGTATTGACTATTGTAGATTTTGTGTTGCTGGATGCTAGATTTAGTGCATTGCTTTGAATAGTGTTACATTTTGTTCTAGTGCACGCTTACGTTACTAGGCAGTAGTTGGATTCTTTCAAAGCTTGCTTTTGTTAGGGTAGGCCCAAAGCATCCTTTAGTCAGGGCTAGTTTAACCCTACTACAAAGGCAGTAATACCCTTCTGAGGGTTATTGCCAATCTCCCTTATATTATAAGGTCTTTCTACTCTGGCTGGTGGGCTCATGCAGTATTCCCAGTTCTTGGTGAATGTCAGGAATTGTTCTGCCTCCTTGTTTCTCGTGTTTCTTTCCTCGGCCTCAGGTAGTTTCCTCTCATACGTGTGCAGATCAGTAGTCAGCCAAAGACTGGTGGTGACCCCACCTAAAGATCTCCAGAGCCCTTCCTCTCTCCCTGGAACTCCCTCCTCTCTGCCCACAATCTCTAGCTGCCTTGGCCTCTCTGATCTCTGATCTCTGACTCCTCAACTCAGCAAGTCCACTGGGTTTGGCTTGGGTTTTCCCTCTCTGTACTGCAGCCAGGCGGTAAGCTGCAGCAGTCATAGTACTCACCGTGTTATTTCCCTCTCAGGGATCACAGTCCTGTACTGCTTAGTGTCCAAAGTCTGAAAACTGTTGTTTCGTATGTTTTGCCTGGTTTTCTAGATGAATAAATCTGGTCTCTGTAACTCTGTCTTGGCTGGAAGCAGAAAGAAGTCTTTGTATTTTCAGCCTTCTTCTTTAACCCTTTATCGTAAATCCAGGTCAGTGTGTCCAGTAAAATAATAGATAAATTATTTTTCAGTGAAATAAATGAATTCTGGTTTTTATATATTCTTTTTTTAAAATTAATTAATTTATTTATTTATTTTTGGCTGTGTTGGGTCTTCGTTTCTGTGCGAGGGCTTTCTCCAGTTGCGGCGAGCGGGGGCCACCCTTCATTGCGGTGTGCGGGCCTCTCACTATCACGGCCTCTCTTGTTGCGGAGCACAGGCTCCAGACGTGCAGGCTCAGTAGTTGTGGCTCACGGGCCCAGTTGCTCCAGGGCATGTGGGATCTTCCCAGACCAGGGCTCAAACCCGTGTCCCCTGCATTGGCAGGCAGACTCTCAACCACTGCGCCACCAGGGAAGCCCTGGTTTTTATATGTTCTTGAGTTACAGTTGATAAATTAACCTTAAAATCATACATTATTATGTATTCCTGCTGCACATGACAAGTATGCGGCTCCTGCCACATGCTTCTCTCTCTGCAAACTTGACAACACCCAAGCTGCTGTTCAGCAGAATGCGTTCACTCACCTCAGACTGCCCAGATGTCACGGCAATGTTAAAATGCTATGAAGGTTTTGGAGCCATTTTCTCAATTTCTGTGCTTACCTTGTGGATGAGTAACAGACAGCTGGAGACTGCCCATCTGATCCACCTGAGGACCACACTTTGAGTCGCACTGCCCTAGAGAATCCTGCAAGTGTGTGTGCAGAATATAGCCCAAGTGACTGTCAACAGGAAAACGAATGTATAGCGTTTGGTGTACTGATACAATGAAATATTCTATAGCCACACAAAACGACGGGTGAGTCTTAGAGGCGTAATGACACTAAAGTACATATAGTCCCTTTGTGCACCTATTATGGGTCTTGGTTCCCTTTATATCTGGTTCCAATACTGGCAAACTGAACTAAGCTGTAGTGATGCATAGATAGGCGATGTCACTATAGAGATGATTAAGGAGGGACTCTATGACTGGGGGTTGCGGGGGAGAACACATGGGAGTGTCTGGGGTACCAGAAATGTTCTGTTTCTTGACCTGTGTGGTAATTATGTGGGTGTTCACTATAATTGTTTGTTAAAATATGCATTTACCATTTGTTTAGTTTTCTATATTACATTTCACAATTTAAAAATTTAAGTCATGGTTTTTCACCAGAAGAACTAAAATCAGAAATGGTCAGGGCTTCCCTGGTGGCGCAGCGGTTGAGAATCTGCCTGCCAATGCAGGGGACACGGGTTCGAGCCCTGGTCTGTGAAGATCCCACATGCCGCGGAGCAACTGGGCCCGTGAGCCACAATTACTGAGCCTGCGCGTCTGGAGCCTGTGCTCCGCAACAAGAGAGGCCGTGATAGTGAGAGGCCCGCGCACCGCGATGAAGAGTGGCCCCCACTTGCCGCAGCTAGAGAAAGCCCTCGCACAGAAACGAAGACCCAACACAGCCATAAATAAATAAATAAATAAATAAAAGAAAAAAAAAGGAAAAGAAAGGGTCAGTAGAAGTTTCTTCTGGGGAGTGAGACCCTAGGGATGGACTAGGAAACATTTTATTTAAAAAAAATTTTTTTAATCAACTATTTCTCCCACCAAATATTAAGTGTTAACTTTTTGTATGTGTGTGCAAATTGTTTCCACCTTTTTTTTGTTTAAGAACTATATTGTTAGAAATACAGCTGAAGCCCCTTTTAACCACCATCCTTAGTCCCATTGTTTTCCCTGGCTTTCCAAAAGCAATCACTATCATAAACTTGGAATTATATTTCCAATCTGTTTTTTATTTCTACATGTATCCATGAAT
Source organism: Eschrichtius robustus (assembly GCF_028021215.1). NCBI lineage: Eukaryota > Metazoa > Chordata > Mammalia > Artiodactyla > Eschrichtiidae > Eschrichtius > Eschrichtius robustus. The sequence continues at coordinate 51,366,443 of NC_090842.1, read as the reverse complement.
GACATAGTATTTTTTTGGTGTGTTTTATGTGTTCATAAATGAATTTATACTTTTAGTATCTTCACTTTTTACACTCAATTTTCAAACATGTTTCCATGTTGAGATAGATACATAGAGTTTATTCTTTTTTTTTTTTTTTTTGGCTGCGTTGGTTCCTCATTGCTGCACGCGGGCTTTCTCTAGTTGCAGCGAGCAGGGGCTACTCTTCGTTGCGATGCACGGGCTTCTCATTGCAGTGGCTCCTCTTGTTGCAGAGCCCCGGCTCTAGGCGCACGGACTTCAGTAGTTGTGGCACACGGGCTCTGTAGTTGTGGCTCGCCGGCTCAGTTGTTGCTCCACTGCATGTGGGATCTTCCCGGACCAGGGCTCGAACCCACGTCCCCTGCACTGACAGGTGGATTCTTAACCACTGCACCGCCAGGGAAGTCCTAGAGTTTATTCTTTTTAACTGCATGGTGGTATCCCATCATATGAAATACTGCATTTTACTTAACCTATTAATGGAAGTTTAAATTGTTTCTAAGGTTGTTCCTTTAAGCAATGCCCCAGTAAACTTTCTTGTACGGTTTATCGGTTTCCCTAAATACATACCTAGAGGTGGCATTGTTTGGCCATAGCGTAAATGCATTTTCTAGATTTTGACATATTGTTCTCTGAGGCGGCTGTGCACGCCCACCAGCACTTTCCCAGCATTTCCTATTGTCTTTGGTTGCTTTTCATGGTGAACTTTTTGATTGATTTTGTCAACTGATTGATTTTGGTGTCAGGTAAGTGGCAAAAATACTTTTAAATAAACTTCTAAAATCAAAACAAAAGACAGCAAAGAAAAAAGATAAAAGATGAGTTTAATTCAAACCCCAATTCTGTGGTTTTTGCCCAGGTGTGTCCTCTGCTCTTTGACTAACTAAGAGTAGTGAACTAGAAAGCAGTGGAGACTGGAAAATTCCTGACTGGGTGTTCAGGGAGCCAACCTAGGCTGAAGTCATTGAAATTGTGTGGCAAGTGAGGCAGACCCCAAACACTTGCAGCGTGAGGCTTGTTCACTAGCCAGCCAGCCAGCCAGCCAGGAAGTAGTAAACCCCACGTGGTGCCCTGGGAGACCCCATCGCTCAGAATGCTGGGCAGCCTCTGTGTGTCTGGCCCTACCTCTTCGGTCTCAGTTATTTCATGAAAATTGACCGAGAGAACCAGTGAAGGAATAACTCTTCTCTCGGGCATCATTTTGCCAGAATTATATATTGATTGTATGCCCTCCTTGTTTTTGTTCATTTTGCCAGAATTATATATTGATTGTATGCCCTCCTTGTTTTTGTTTCTTTTATCAGAAAAACATAATTATTTTAGTATGAAATAAAATTTGTTTTAGCATTAGGATTTGAAGGAGGGGCAATTATAACTATGTAAAAAATTAAGCTGTCTTAAATTCTTTCTGGAGGGAGTATAAATAAGTATATATATATACACACATACACATACACACACAGACATAAGCAAAAATGGTGGGCAGAAAAAGGGATTAGATCATTACCGTCAAAGCAGTGTGTACCAGCTACGCCCTCTCTGCTGCCCTCCAGGAGCTCCCCACCAGCTCTGCCAGGGACTGGATGACGATGTTCCCACAGAGGCCTCCAAAGGGCCCACCCAGGCCGGAGGGCTGTGCTATCACTGCCTGCCAGTGGTTGCTTCGTTTAACCTCGGTGTACTGGATACAGGCTTGTGATATTTTTGTCCATCAGCCAATTGCAGAAGGAAGAAGAGAAAGAAAATGCCGAGATGGAAGAGTTGATGGAAAAGTTGGCAGCCCTGCAAGTGCAGAAAAAGAGCCTGCTATTAGAGAAGAAAAATCTGACGGCTAAAAACAAGGGTCTGGAAGCTGAACTCGAAAAGGCACAGAAAATAAATAGGTGGGTTTTTTTTTCTTAAGCTGGTTTTTTTTTTTTAATAGTTAAAAAAGACAATTGAATATTCTATTTCATATTCTTTATCTTTTCTTTTTCTAATATTGGCAATGAAATGGAAAGGGATAAATGAGATTATTAAATACCAAAATATAAAATATGACCAACGTTAACCAACATTATTGTTCAATTATGGTTGATAGTCATAATGCTGACCCTAAGACTCTGCAAGTTCTAGAAGTTCTTTACTAAGTGTTTCCCAAAAGTCTAATCCAGGGATTACTGGATTCCTTTTTCAAAAATATCTTTTAAAGAACACAAGCCAAAAAATTAATAGAATAATATGTATTAGTCTGTTAAGTGTGTTAAGCATTTTGTGATTCCTATTGACTTGGCTTGGAGTCAGTAATTATGCTTCCTTTAAATTCAGTTACCTCTTCTCACCTTGAAACTAAATAGAAGATTTAGGTTACTGCAAAATACACTTAAGTGCTAACATGCTTGCTATTTTTATAATACAGATATTCACTATGCCCTGGCCATGCAGGCTAATGAATTTTTTATTCCACCATTTGGGGGACCTCTCTAGGAGATCTCAGAAGAAAATTGATGTCTTCAAAAAGCAGGTGGAAAAAGCCATGGAGAACGAAATGTCTGCTCACCAGTACCTGGCAAATCTTGTTGTCCTGGCAGAGAATATAACCCAGGAACGTGACAATCTTATGTATTTGGTAAGTTTCCTCAGTTACTTCAAGTATGCTGCAAGTTAATATGCAAACATAATTTTAAAGGTTTTTTTTTTTTTAATGATCCATAAAAAGCTGCATCTTTTTACATTTCAACCATAAATTTTCAAGTTCTCCAAAATTTTATTTTTCAACCATCAGTGAAAAACATTTTTGAAAAGCAAATAACCCAAACTTTTAAATACTGGCAAATGATATTTTAGAAGGTAAACTACCGGAATCAGTCCATTCAACTGGGAACAGTAGTCATAAGGCCTCTATTACACACACAGGTGCATCTTTATATTCTCTCTGTAAAGTTGTCTTAATGCAGTCCCTGTTTGAAGATGAAACGTAAGAATCCTAGACAGGTTAAATAGAGTTCATCCCAATGACACAGTTGAAAGGGCACAAAGAGGTAGCTCCCGGGGTACTCATCCCACATTGTTTCTAGTAGCACCAGTCCTGAGGAAAGGAATTGAGTCCATTATTGGTGGTCCCCAGATCAGCGGTCCCCAACCTTTTTGGCACCAGGGGCCGGTTTCATGGAAGACGATTTTTCCATGGACCAGGGTGGGCAGGGGATGGTTTCAGGATGATTCAAGCACATTACATTTATTGCGCACTTTATTTCTATTATTATTACATTGTAATATATAATGAAATAATTATACAACTCACCATAATGCAGAATCAGTGGGAGCCCTGAGCTTGTTTTCACTTGCCACTCACTGATAGGGTTTTGATATGAGTCTGCAAGCAATTCATTTACTATGGTCTCTGTGCAGTCAAACCTCTCTGCTAATGATTATCTGTATTTGCAGCCGCTCCCCAGCGCTAGCATCACTGCCTCAGCCCCACCTCACATCATCAGGCATTAGATTCTCATAAGGAGCGCGCAACCTAGATCCCTCGCATGCGCAGTTCACAGTAGGGCTCACGCTCCTATGAGAAATTAATGCCGCCGCTGATCTGACAGGAGGCGGAGCTCAGGTTGTAATGCGAGCCATGGGGAGCGGCTGTAAATACAGATGAAGCTTCACTCACTCACTCGCCTACCGCTCACCTCCTGCTGTGCAGCTCAGTTCCTAACAGGCCGTGGACCGGTACCGGTCTGTGGCCCGGGGGTTGGGGAACCCTGCCCTTGATGATGGAGCACTGCTCAGTCAGCAAGAGTGATGCTGTGGGCATGATCTCACTTCTCCACGCTGATTTTAAAAGATGTCTACAGCAGGTTGTGCAGTGAAAGAAGACAGATGCTGTGCCAAGCTATGTGTTGAAAAAAGTCTGATAGAATTTACCACAAAATATAACGGTGAGTTAGATAACTATCTCCAAATGGTGAAATGACAGGTGATTTTTTAAAAAATCTTTTTTACCTATCTGCATTTTATGATTTTTCTACTTTGAATACATATTGCTTATGTACATTTAAACATGTTTATTTAAGCAATGTTGCAAATCTCTGGTGGCATAGGATCAGAGGTAATAATTTAATGCATGTCATCCCAAGAGCCCAGCAGACTTTCTGTGAGAGTCAGAAAGCAGCCAACTTGGAGGTAACTCTGCCCTTCCTCAGGGTGATTGAGGGGCAGAGAGTCTGTCAGGATGTGTCACAGGCTTATTCCCATCTGTTAGAAAGATGTTAAGTTCCTCCATAGGAGAATGGACACAGGCTTTTAGCCATTGTTTACATAAAAGGACATATAAATAGTATATAGCTCTTGGGGCAAAATGTTGATCTTTACTTGTAATAAAAGAAATGCTAATTAAGCCAGTCTTGAGACTCCATTTTGCACTTACATTAATGTTACAAAATTCTTTTTTTTTTTTAATTATAGTAGTTGCTGGTAGGAGTGTGGTAAGCGTGGTTATACATTACTGGTGATTTCTGAGCCCTTCCCCGAGTCTTTTAGAGGCAATTTGACTTTGACATGCCATGGTAGGAGCCTTAAAAGCATTCAGACCTCCTGAACCAGTAGTCCCCTCCTGAGAGGTCACTATCCCAACCCAAGTGCTGAAGTCTCTGGCATGTTCTGTACCAGTGCTGAGTGCCCATTTCCTCTTCTGCTGTGTCTCCTGAGCTTACCCACTGAGATATCTAGGGCAACACAAAAGCTTGTTGAAAAATGGAAAGTGCCAAGCAAATGCATTCATCTAGCAAACACTCATGGGAACCTGGCTGCCTCGTGTCAGGGCCATCTTGTTTACAGGGTGGGACATGCTGGTTCCCCCAGGAGGCAGGCTCTGTACCTCCTGTTTGGGCCAGAGAAAATCCCAGGCTTCCATGATGAAGTCAAGAGCCTCTTCGACCATCAAACGGTCCCCTTAGGCTCACTCCTCATATTTGTGGATCTAGGATGGAAATACAAATGGAGGCCATATACTGCTTGTCCAAATACTTAAAAGTTACAGATTAAGCCAACAGACTATTAATAAAATGTGTTCTCTCCTCCCGCCTTGACCTTTGTTATTATGGCCTGAAAGCCAGGCTCAGATTTAGAATCTTCAGACCCTCCAGATGCGGGGGGAGCTGCTCTCAGCCTGCCCTGCCTCCACCCGCCATGAGAGACCTCTGTGTGCACACGGACTGCTGTCCGCTTGGCCCTGCAGGCTCCTTGCCCCTGGCAGCCCCAAGACCAGCCTCTGTAGCTGGGGTTCGGGGGTGGTACTGGCTGCCTCTGCCCTGTCGTGGGACTGTTGGCCGTGCACCCTCACCTTACCCTGTCCTGGTCTCCTGGGCCTTGTGAGAGTCCCTTATATAGTAATTTATTGATACTGGCATCTTCATTTCAAATCCCTTTAGGATGGGTTTCCATGTGACTTGTGGCAAGTTTAATTCCCTGGGTCTTACTTTTCCTTTCTAGAAAATCACTCGTCACTACTGTACTACCTTAGAAGGAATGCTCACCTTTACTTTTAAAAAAAATTTTACCATTTGAAATGGTCAATTTATAGTGTGTAGTAGTTCGTGTCCTATCTGGATATTAATCTAAATCATTCCACTTCAGTGACATCCCTCTTTGATCTACTGCCCGTCACATTTGGTTTGGAGAATGGCCTTGTGCGTTCATCTCAAGTTATCTTTAATTTTGTTAATTATTCAAACAGTCCAGTGAGAATTTTATTTGCATGTTGGGGCTTGTTCCTTGGATATGATGGAAGGAATAGTATATTCCCCAAGAATAGAGAAGTGTCCTGGAAGCTCACATCCCCCGTGTTTGAGGGGCTCAGATTTTCCATTTGTACCCAGGAGAGGCACCCAGCCTGCCGTTCCCGGCTCTTGCCCTCCTCAGCTGTTGGTCCAAGTTCTGCCCACAGCCCTCACACAGGGGGTAGGAATCTGGAGGTGGGGGGCTGGAGAGGTGTCAGGCCAGGACGAGTGGCAGAATGGTAATACTCTTTGCAGTAATACTCTTAGCAGAAGATTTTTTATTATTTTAATTTTCCTGTTAAACTAAGAGCCCATTGTTTTTCTTTTCACTTTACTCTGTAGGCTAAATGTTTAGAAAGTGAGAAGCATGGAGTTCTCAACAAAATCATAGAAGGCAATATTCGCTTGGGAAGGTTAGAGGAAAAAGTCAAGGTAAGTGGAAGGTAGAATGGATTCCCATTCTAATGGGAATGGGCTTCCCAGGGTCAGATTTCCATGTTTAAGAAAATGAGGGGGCTTCCCTGATAGTGCAGTGGTTGAGAATCCGCCTGCCAATGCAGGAGACACGGGTTCGAGCCCTGGTCTGGGAAGATCCCACATGCCACGGAGCAACTGGGCCCGTGAGCCACAACTACTGAGCCTGCGCGTCTGGAGCCTGTGCTCCACAACAAGAGGGGCCGCGATGGTGAGAGGCCCGCGCACCGCGATGAAGAGTGGCCCCCACTTGCCGCAACTAGGGAAAGCCCTCGCACAGAAACGAAGACCCAACACAGCCATAAATAAATATAAAAAAAAAAAAAAAACCTTAAAAAAAAAAAAAAGAAAATGACCCCTTTTGCATGTATGTATCACTGATCATCCACAGAGTAAAGCAGTATTGGGTTTCTGTGGCAGAAATAGCACCTCTCAGACTTCTCTGGTGGTGCAGTGGTTAAGAATCCACCTGCCAATGCAGGGGACACGGGTTCGAGCCCTGGTCCGGGAAGATCCCACATGCCTCGGAGCAACCAAGCCTGTGTGCCACAACTACTGAGCCTGTGCTCTAGAGCCTGTGAGCCACAGCTACTGAGCCCGCGTGCCACAACTACTGAAGCCCACGCACCTAGCGCCCATGCTGTGCAACAAGAGAAGCCACTGCAATGAGAAGCCCGCGTGCAGCAATGAAGACCCAACACAGCCAAAAATAAATAAATTAATTAAATAAAAATTTTTTTAAAAAGCACCTCTCGGGACTTCCCTGGCAGTCCAGTGGTTAAGACTCTGTGCTTCCCCTGCAGGGGGCACGAGTTCGATCCCTGGTCAGGGAACTAAGGATCCTGCATGCCATGCGGTGTGGCCAAAAAAAAAAAAAAAAGAAATAGCGCCTCTCCATTCGTTAAATAAACTTTGGTTCATCTGCACAATAAGATACCATGCAGCTGTTTAAGAACAAAAAAAGATACAGAAATATCTCTAGGCTCTATCCTTGCTTTGTTATTTCTTCCAGAGACAACATTACCTTTTAACAGACAATGTAATTTGTTTATTATGTTTGTTGGTTACTGTTTGTCTATTCTTACCAGAATAACAAGTGCAGGGATTTTTTTTTCTTTTTCTGTTTTTGTTCACTGGTATGTCCCAAGCACCTAGAATAGCACCTGGTGCATAGTATTCAATTAATTCAATAACTATTGGGGGAATTAAATAATATATTTTACAATTTTAAAAATGTAACAAGATCAAAAGCTGTATACAAAACAGTATCTCAACTCTGCATCAGAAAGGCTAGAAGGACTACACCACACTATTAATGATGGGAATCTGCATAGAAGTATTATGAGTAATAAAGAGCAGTTATAGTTTGTTCTTTTTTTCCTGGTTTTCCTGTTGGCTTTTATTTCCAAAAGAGAAGGTCTGATCTTCAGAGCGGTTGGCCTTGTCTTGGGAATTTGTCTCATTACTGTTCATCTGAATAAGAACAGTAAAAATAAAAAAGTTCCACCCAGTCACCCAGAGAAGAAATCTGTGAGCCAGATCCAGGTCAGATAGGGCAGGATCTCTGGGAAAGTGAGGAGAAGAGACCTGGAAAAGGCTTGTCAAAATTCAGAGGTGACAGGGACTTCCCTGGCGGTCCAGTGGTTGAGAACTCCGTGCTTCCAATGTAGGGGGTGCGGGTTCAATCCCTGGTCGAGGAGCTAAGATCCCGCATGCCTCATAGCCAAAAAACTAAAACATAAAAAAACAGAAGCAATATTTTAACAAATTCAATAAAGACTTTAAAACTGGTCCACATCAAAAAAAAATCTTAAAAAAAAAATTCAGAGGTGACATCTCAGGAAACCTTAGCAAAACCCTCCTAAAAGTGAGGACATCAACTTGGAAGTCAGGGCAATGATGAGATCTGGGAAATCAGAGCTGCAGGCAGAAGTATTTCAGAACCAGGCTGGATTCAGAGAGCCAGAGAAGGGACTGCAAGAGAAGTGGTGTGTGAAGCTTGGAAGTAGACCCATTACTCTCACCCTCCCAGGAACCTCATCTCATCCCAAAAGAATTCAGTGGCCTCCATACAAAAATTCTTTAAGAAAAATAGAAGTATAATTTTCTTACACGTGATGAAAGCGCATCAGAAATAATGTTGCCACAAAGGAGATCAAAATTGAAACCTGTACTCTAAGGTGAACTGATAGGTTGGTAGGTAGATAGACAAGTAAGGAGGTAGGCAGGTAGCCAGGTAGCTAAAACTCAATAAAACAGTAAAAGCTGGGGAAAAAATGCCAAAAAGCAGAGACACAGATGGCCAGACAAAGGAGGATGTGAAATGGAACTGACACAACTCAGGGAAGAAATAGAAGGAAAGGAGAAATGTAGACTAAATTATAAGGAGCCCAGGGAGAAAGATCATAAAAGCAGGATAAGGGACATAAAGGATAAATGAGAAAGGCAAAGACAAGAAGGCAGAAATAAACATGTAAAAAGAACTAGTAGAGGGAATTCCCTGGCCATCCAGCAGTTAGGACTCTGTGCTTCCACTGCTGGGGGCCCAAGTTCGATCCCTGGTCAGGGAGCTAAGATCCTGCAAGCCACAAAGTGCAGCCAAAAAAAAAAAAAAAAAAAAAACACTAGTAGAAAGTGATAGACATCCAATTTACCTAAAGCAGAAATCAAAACAATGGCACTTATTCTGCTCCAAAGAGTAATTCTTAAAAGTTTTTATTCATAAAATTTTCTGAAATAAATGAGGAGTTGAATCTACATATTGAAAGGGCACATTATGTACCTATGAAAAACTGACCCAGGATGGCCCTAGAAAATTGACACCAAGACCTGTGATTTCAAGATAAAGAAAGAATACCTTGGACACCCAAGCAAAAGACCAAGACATAAGAAAAAGAAAATCATGTTGGCATCACACTTCTCAACAACAACACTGAATGCCAGAGAACAGTGGAATTCCATCTATGAATATTCAAGGATGTTTTCATCCAACCAGGCTGGTCTTCAGACAGCTGTGACCATATAAGAACTCTGGAACATTTTTTCCATAAACCTTTCCTAAGGATCAATCAACTTGAGTTCAGCCAAGAAATGATTGGGCAAATTTCAGAAAAGTACTGCTCGTGAGCAAAGAATATATTTAACTGTGAACTAAGACTTTAAAAAAGCAGGGATAAGGCTGATGCAATAAAACGTAGACATAATACAACCTGACAATGTAGAAGTAATACAACCAAGGAAAAAATGATAGGTAAAGGGGGAAGGAAGTTAGAAAGTAGAATGAACTTGCTGATTGTGTCACCTGTAATAACTGAGATCAAAGGATATCATTTAAAGATGAAAAATTCAGTAGGAGGAGCTTAAGCATATTTAAGTAGGGGAAGAGTGAAGAAAAGATTGTTAGGAGCTAACATTATGTTACTTTTAATAAATGAGGGGACTAAGGACATGTAATATAAAGGCATAAAAATAAAAGTAACCACAAGAATCAAAAGAGATTCATTCCTTAATAGCAAAAAAGAGCAAAGAAAACAGACTACATTGAAGTCTTTAAAAATGTGTGTAGAGAAAACAATAAAACATAAGATAACAAAATTGAGGCAAACAAATCTGCCCTATAGAAAATATAAATGAGCTTAATTCACCCATTAACAGGAAACAATTTTAGATTATATTATAAAGGAAAACACTATTACGTGCCAGAACCAAGAGACAGAGACAGTCAGGAACAGTGTTTTAGAAAGATTAAAAATAAAAGGATGAGTGAAGATAATACAGATTTATGCAAACAAAAGGAAAGCATAGTTGCGATCTTTACATCTGCCAAGAGAGAATTCAGGCCAAAAGCACTCAATGAGACCAAAAAAGAAAAAAAAAGGAGAAGCCTTAATAATGTTAAAGACTACAATTAATAATATATAGTAGTTATGAATGTCTACATACTAAATAACACAGCAGCAAATTTTATAAACTACGGGAGATACAAAGGGAAATGGAAACTTAGTGATAATAGGAGCTTTAATCCACTTCTCTTGGTCCAAGACAGATCAAGAAGTTATACAAAAGTAAGGATATAGAAGATTTTACAACATAATCTATAAGGTTTATTTATGTTTGTATATGTGTTTTGTGTGTGTGTGTGTGTGTGTGTATACACACACACAGACACATACAGAACAATCACAACAATTGATCATGGACTGGCTACCAAAAAAATAAACAAACCTCAATAAACCCCTAAAGTAGAAATAAGGCAGACATTTGTTGATCAAAAAGATAAATACCAGAAATTAATAAACAAAATCAGAGAGCAGAAAATGTTCTTTCACCTGGAAATGTAAAAACGGTATAGTAAACTAACTCTTGGGTCAGAGGAGATGTATAAATTGAATGTCATAATTTCTAATGAGAACTGAACCTATGGGAACTACAAGTCAGAATCTATGTGACAACAGTTTTGGAAGTGCTCAGAGGGAAATCTACTAACCTTAAGTACTATACAATAAAAATGTAAGAAGGAAAATAAGTGAATCAGGCTTTTATCTCAGTCACCTGTTTACCAATAGAGTATGAACAGACCTTGCCAGGTCCTTCTGTTTTAATTTTTATTTGTGGCATATAAAAAACTAGGCATAATACAAGTCAGAAATTTGGTTTTATTATACTTTAAATTTTTTTATTACTTTATGTGACTTTTGTGATCCAGACTTGCCCTCCCAGATCAGACCTGCCCAGGGCTTACTCAGTTCAGGGCCTCTGACAGGCCAAGGAGTGGGGAGGGAACGCATCCACAAAGCTATCCACCTGGGCCACGGGCAGCACCCCCTCACTCAGAGACCATCCTCCTCCCCCAGGGGTACAGGAAGCAGGCGGCACTGAAGCTGGGTGACATCAGTCACCGTCTGACAGAGCAGCAGGAAGACTTTGCTAGCAAGACAGCTCAGTACCAGCAGGAGATGAGGCACCTCCATCGGATGCTGCAGGACAAGCAGGATGTCCTGGACAAGGCGCTACAGCAGAAAAGGTCTGGCCGCCCCAGCCTCGTCGCAACGTGTTTGTTTTTTGAATGCTTGGTGGAATTCTCCAGTAAAACCCTCTGGACCTCTTTTGTTCATTTGATCGCTTATTTTTGTTTTTACATTTTAGTTTTATCTGATTTTAGTATTAAATATATTTTAATATTGGTTTTTTTATTTGCACCTCATTTTTTTTCTTTGAGAAGATTTTCCCTAGCAATTGACATATAACGTTGTATGAGTTTAAGGTGTACAGTGTGATTTGATATACATATATGTTGTGAAATTATCACCACAATGCGGTTAGCATATCCTTCACCTCATATAATTACCATTTTGTTGTTGTTGTTGTTATGGTGAGAGCATTTAAGATCTACTGTCTTAGCAACTTTCAAGTGTACAGTACCGGTAATTATAGTCCCAATGCTGTACAGTAGATCCCAGGTCCTCATTTTCTTTAATCCCTCCTTTAAAAATTCCTGTTGTTTGAATATTGGACTTCCTAAATCAATCCAGTCCTCTCATTGTCCTTCCCTTTTTCCCCCTCTTTTCCATCTCTTTGATATTTTTATTCTATTCCATTTTCTTGGGAGATTTTATTAATTTTTGATGAAATGTTTTATTTCTGCCATTATGTTCTCATCTCTGAGAACTTTAAATTTCAGATTCTTCCCTTTTTGTAAGAACACAGTCATAAGATTATGGGTGTATCATGTTCTCTGTGGCTGTAAGGTACTCTGTCAGTTATACCTTTGTCCTTTAAACGTGTGATAGAGGAGGTATTGCCAGTGTATTGAAAACCCTGGGGAAGAGCGCATGTTTTGTGGAGGTGAACCTGGTGGTCCCCTCACGTAGTTTGGGTTCACATTTAAGTCGGCCTTTTCAGAGTGGCTGTGTTGTCTTTGACAGACTGGAACATAAACTAATGCATGTGGAAGAATCATAATAACACTCGAATGTGATTTTCTTCAAGTTATAGTAGAATCCGTGTATTTGTTACCAGGCAGAATGCAGACAGCTGTTTATGTTTTCTATCAGCCGGATGTTTCTTAATGCCAGGCAAAATGAAGTCTTATCTAACAGGTTTTCTGTAGTCACAGAAGTTCTTACCACCATAAGTGGTCACTTTGTAAAAGTTGGGCCGATACCAACTTCCTTGCCAGACAGGAGGTTTAGAATTGCGTTAATAAAATGGAACTTTGTTTTTCACTTTCTCCCTTATTCCATTTTTTGCCCTTTAATGGTTTGAAAGTTAAACATTCTATTTATGTTCTTTTAGTGGTTGCCCTTGAAATTTCATATGGATGCCTAACATTAACAAAAATCTAAAGCTAATCAGCACCTCTACATTTCTGCCTGCAAATGCAAGACCTAACGCTCTAACCTAATTATTTCCCACTCAGTTTATATGCTCTTGTTGTCTAGTGTCATTACATGTAGATACAGATATGTGAAGATGAAAAGCAAAGATCTATTTTATATCATTGTTTTTAGCCCCAGAAATTACATATTACTAGTTTCAATATAGTTATTTTATTTTGATTTACCTAGAGTTTACCAGTTTCTTTGCTTACTATTCTCTTTTGCATCTTAGACCTTATTTCTCAGATTATTTTCCTCCTTCCGAAAGTACATGCTTTAGAAGTTTCTTTAGTGAGAGTAAGCTTTCTTAGTTTTTGTTTATCTGAAAATGTCTGCATTTTGCCCTCATCCTTGTGAGTTGATTTTTGCTGGGTTCTACCTTGACAGTCTGTTCTCTCAGCACATTCCACTGTCTTCTCTGTTTCATTATTGCTATTGAGAAGTCTTTTGTCATTTTCAAAACTAGATGATCCATCATTTCTCTTGCCTATTTTAAGATCTCCTCTGTCTCTTGTAGTCTGCAGTTTCATTGTATTTAACTATGAATTTCTTTTCACATATCTGCTTGGTATAAGTTATTCTCTATATCTGTGATTTTGTGTCTTTCATTACTTCCAGAACACTCTCAGTCGTTATCTCTCTCTCTTTTTTTTTTTGGCTGTGCCGTGTGGCTTGTGAGATCTTAATTCCCTGACCAGGGATCAAACCTGTGCCTCCTGCAATGGAAGTGCCAGAGTCCTAACCACTGGACCACCAGGGAATTACCAGTCATTATCTATCTCTTAAAATAAGCCTTTTCCCCTCATTGTTTCTAGATTTCCTTCTGGAACTCATATTAAATGTATGTTAGACCTTCTTATTGAATCTTCCATGTGTCTTATCTTCTACATTTTCTATCTCCTTGTTTTTCTGGTCTACATTCTGGGTAATTCTCAATATTTCTGTTTACTAGTTCTCTGTTCAGTTTTGTTCAATGTTCTGTTTAACCTAGCCATGGAGGTTTTTTATTTCAACAACTGTATATTTCAATTTCAGAAGTACTGTTTGGTTCTTTTGAAAATCTACCTAGTCGTTTTTAAAATAAATTTTTGGTCTTTGCTTATCTTTAATACATCTTTTATTTCTTTTAACATTTTATTCATAGTTATTTTATATTCTGTGTGTGACAGCTTCATTATCTGCAATTTGGGGGTCTGAAATCTGGTTTTGTTGACTCTTGCCCTGTGTGGCTTATTTCGTTCTATGTACAGTAATTTTTTTACCATGAACTCATGGATGGGTTGAATTTAGTCTGTGGAGTCCTAGGGGCCTGGACTGAGGATGTTTTCTCCAGAGAAGGTTTGCATTTGCTTTTCTTTGGTGCCGGAGAGTATTTCCAAACCTGGAGTCACTTTAATTTTATTATTAACTTAAAAAATAATCTACAGTAATGCTTTTTTTTAAATACAAAAGGACTTTAAAAATATTCACAGGGAATTCCCTGGCGGTCCAGTGGTTAGGACCCTGCACTTTCACTGCTGAGGGCCTGGGTTTGATCCCCGGTCAGGGAACTAAGATCCTGCAAGCTGCATGGCCAAAACCAAAAAAAATTTCACAATGCCATTATTACATTTATAATGAATGTATAACTTCTTAATATATATTTTTCTGAGCAGCATTCTGGGTGGTTTCCTCTGCTCAATATTCCACTTCATTAATTCTCTCTTTGGTTGTGTCCAATGTACTTTTAACTCTGCCATTGAGTTTTTTCCCTGATTGTCTCAAAAATGTCTTTTTACTCTTGGTTCACTCCAGTCAGGGGCTGGGGATACTCTAATATGGGGAACAGTGTAGATTCAAACGCCAGATTCATTTGAGAACAAGTCAGTGGCTACAGTCCCCAAGGAGCCTCTCAGAGCAGATTTCTTTTGAAGACTGGCAGATTTTTCCACCCAACCATCCTTCCTTTGAGGGTTCTTCACATATCTCCACTTACCTGCCTAATTCTGGGACACATAGTTCACAGTGTTGCTAGGAGGAAGAGGGGAAACATGGGTGGGAGTGAGCCCTGCGGTTTTCTGTTGCACCCAGTTTGCATGCGCCCAAGACTAGTCTCCATTCTACAGAAATCTGGGTTTCTAGCATGGGCTTTTGTCCTGAAAGCAATACAAACATTTTGTTTGCCAGCCTCTGTGGTTTCAGTTTAATCCTCTTTTTTTTTTCTTTCTGCCCTTAGAGATTTCCTTCTCTGTTTTGAATTTAGCTGTACATTATCATGATGCAGCGTATCAAACATCTGGGTGTTTTGCGTCAGAAAACGGAAGCATGGAGATTTTTTAGACATAGAGTAATTAGTGGGCATCATGGACTTTGGAAGGAAACAAGAGTTCACAAGGAAAGTGACACTGGACGAGTGGGTGTGTCACTGGCCTCCCTGAATCTCTGTGTCCTCCTCTTTAAACAACAGTGCTGAGTCCACCTGGTAATCCAGTTGCTAACATTTTGCATAACCACCGGGCAGCGTCTGTGAAGGAGCTGGCCTTCCCAGCCCTGCCGTCCCGCACGAGGCCCATTCCTCCTCTCAGGCTGAAGCTTGCTTTTCCCTCCCCATGGGGCTCATGTGAGGTGGTGGCAGGTATCTGGTCTGCTCCCCCAGTGGACCACAGCCCTGTGAGGACACGTGTACCTTGCCTGCCCTGTTTCCTCAGCTCCCCACACGGGGCCCGCCACACAGTCCTGGCTCAGCCTTGGTTCCCTCTGGGCACTCGCCCTCCTGGCACATGGTCTGGGCCAGTCTTGTCTGTGACCTGGGTTGTGTTCCTCACTCCCCACAGTCGGTCCCCTCCTCACCCTCTAACTCACTCTCTGTGTCTGGGCCCATCAGTGGCTCTGTGGATGGAGGCTGTGAAAGGTGTCTGAGTGTTGGCCAGGTCGCAGTGGGGACGGGCAGAGGGGACACTGGAGAGGCCTACAGGGCCCATGCTGTGTGGGCGCCCACAGCCAGGCCGTTGTGCTGTAGGTCAGCCACTGCAGTTATTGTGTTTTATTTTTGTAACATTAATGCCATGGAGAACAAAGCGTGTGTGCACTGGTGCCAAAATAGAAGAAAAGGCAAAACGTAGAGAGGAAATCTAAGACGTCATTTTCAGCCTGTGCCTTTGTATTTTTTTCTATTTCCAGGGGACATCGGGCTTCATTCGACACTGGGAATCTTTGCTTCAGAACCCACGCACAATGGGCTCTGTTCTCTGACTTTAAACATTCTTCCACTTGGCTTCTCACTACTTTAGGATTCATAAGGGCTCTATGAATATTTTTTAAATTGTGTTATTTTAAACTTTATATTGTTTATTTCTCTCAGAGAAATGGAAGGTGAGCTTGAGGTTGTTTGGGAGTCCACCTCCAAGGAAAACCGAAGGATCCGAGAACTTCTCCAGGCCACGCTGGAGAGGACAGGCCCGTGGGACAACACCAGAGCTTTTGCGGACCGCTGCCTGGACGGCATCTCTCAGGGAGACGTGCAGGATGGCTGCCACTTCAGCTTCTGTGACCTGAAGCCGCCTCCCACCGCCCACCAGGGTCTGCGGGAGCCCCTGGGCTAGGGCCCCTCGGTGGAGAGGTCTGCCCTACGCAGGACAGGGAGCGCCGAGGAGAGGGCAGACTCCCGCCCACCGCTGCAGCGTTTCTTCTCCTCAGGGCAAGGAAGAAATACTGTCTCAGAAATTTAACCGGTTTTTTTACATTTTGCTTTATTTTTAAAATGTGCTGCTGAATTATATTTAGCTGGTGCACGTCCTCTGACCCCACTGCCACCGAGCCGGGCTCTGTGAGATCCATTGCTCAGGCTAACAGGTCACCTGGCAAGCTGGCCTGTCTCTGGGCTCCTAGATCTGCGCTGGGAAAGCCCCAGAGGGAAGGGCGGGCAGGCCCGAGTGCTCAGCCTGTGTGTTTGATGACTTAGTTTCATTGGATGAGCCATCGACGGAAGCCCCAGCGATGCGACCTGTGCATTCACTCTGGGTAGTATTTTATTGTTTGGCAAAAAACAGGTGCTGGTCTTCATGCCCCAGTAGATTGTACAAAATCTGTCCTGCTCTCTCCCCGAGCCCTTCCCTGTCCTCCTGGAAAGGTAATTTTTCTGGGGCCACGTAACCTCCCTCCCCTTCTGAGAGCCTTGACTTTGAGCTCCAAGGTGGGGTCCCTGCCCCACTGCCACCGCCGAGAAGGATGCCGGGGCCGTAGCCCTTCTCCTCCCTGTACCACCTCCTCAGGTAGATCATCCTTGCCTCCCGGACCATTCCTGGGACTCCTGGCGGGCGTGCCAGCTGTCTAGGGCCACTTGTCCCCGGCACGCTGGAAGAAGGCTACAAGGGATCCTGAACAGGGTATGGAGGGTAGGATCCTGCCGCATCCTTTTACCAAACCCCTCATAGCTAAGGCCTGTGTGACTTCAGGTGTGCAGATAGACCCAGCGTTGGTCCCTGGTCATATATAAAAGTTACACGTGCGCTCTTTGGTCGCTAAGTGGGAAGTTGAGATAGAAAGTCATTGTTCTTTTACATTTTATTAAACTTTTACATTTTATTCAACAGTTAAAGAATTCTAATTTATTTTCATTTTACCGTGGATAGAAAGACAGGATTTAAAACTAGGTATCAGCTCCTAGGAGATGACCTAGCACACAACTTTGATGTTATTTCAAGGGAATTTGTGCCAACCATCTAATAATCTGTAGACAGGCTGCACGGTGGCAGCAGCCCATGAGCCTCTTGTCTCCAGACCAATGCTCAGGGGATGGCTTGTCCATGGGGCGCTGCTGTTGTCACATCACCTAGAGAATCATGTGTGTTATCCCTGTCTTCTCTCTGCCTTCAAAGAGAACATTTTATTCCCTTGAGAAGTGAATGTTTTTACATTTCTGCTTTATCACATGTTACAAATATACTTTGCAAGTTCAGTGACCCCTGGACCTCATCACAGCCCCCCAGGGTGGTGTTCACGCAGCAGTCAGCCTCTGCCAGCCTCCTACTGGGTGCTGTAGCAAATGGGCAGGTGAGCTCAGAGTCTGGGATGCAAAGGAGGGCAAAGCAGGCAAGATGGCGAAAGACAATGCCGCTGAGAGGCACAGAGCCCAGACTTGACCTGGAACACCCAGCCTTGCAGAATGGACAGGGTCTCAGGAGCTGGAGAAGGGCAAATGGGGCTGTGTGAGCAGTGGGAGGGGCTCTGGGGCTAGAGATTGGGTGGGCAGTAAGGCCTGACTGCTGGGAGGGGGGCTCCTGTCATCCTGCCGGTTTCCAGTCTGAGCAGGAACCAGTCCCACTCTCTCTTGGTCCTGGTGAGTCTTCATGTGGCTCTGGAAAGGTCCTGATCAGGTTGAAAGTAACCCAAGGCAAACAGTTAGAAAACATGACCTAGGGACCCAAGTGAGCCCTGCTGCCTTTGGCACTATTTAAAAGCAGCCCTGGGGAAGTCAGGACTGAGTGGAGAGGGGCCAGGCGCAAGTGTGGGTGTGAGTTTGGTGTGACAGCAGCTGGGGGGCTGTCCTGTCTTGCAGTTGTCCCGTGCAGAGGGGTGGAGGGATCAGAAGTGACGCCTTTGCCCCTCAACCTCTGAGAAGATGGGAGAGACCCCACCCTCTTCCAACAGCTTACATCTTTGTAGACCGGCGGGTCATCTAACTCTTAGGAGGGGGGGGGAATTCTGGATTTGATTAATTTTGATGTAAATCTGTTTATTCAGCAAATATGCTGTGGATGCTTACCTATGTGCACCGTTTGTTGAGAACAGCAGAAGTGACGAAGGCAGACATCATTATAGAGCGTGCCAGGTGCTCAGAAGAAAAGCGCCAGGACAGAAGCCCAGAGCCACGAGCTTCCAGAGCAAGCAGGGTCTCAGTGCGTCACGGGAAGACTGACGTGTGTGTTGGAGCACGTGGGTAGGTGAACCTGCCTTCTCAACTATAAATTTTATGAAATCTAGATATAGGTCAAGTATTTCTGATGAAAATCCAGCACCCAAATTGAGATGTGCTATAACACATCTGGCGTATAAAGTATACACCAGGTTTTAAGCCTTACTATGAAAAAAATAATGTAAAATATCTAATAATTTTTATATTGGCTTTATGTTGAGATAACATTTTTTATATATTGGGTTAAATAAAATGTTATTAAAATTGATTTCACCTGGTTGTGGGGTTTGTTTTGTTTTGTTTTTGTTGTTGTTTTGTTTTTTGGTTTGGTTTACTTTTTAAAAAATATGGCCACTAGAAAACTTTAAATCCCATATGTGGCTCCTATTATATTTCCCTTGGACAGTGCTATCTAGACCTTAATGTGAAAAGCAAAACTAACCTTCTAGAAGATAATTCATGACTTTGGGTCGGGGAGAGAGGGAGAGGGAGAAAAAGAGAGGGGGAGAGAGAAAAACGGGAAGAGCAGGAGTGAGCCTCAGGCTAGCTCCCCTGGCCTTGCAGGCTCCCAGCCCTGCTCCCACCAGCAGGGCTTGTGAACTGTCCAGGACAGGCCCGCTTGTCCCCCTCTGACTGGGCGACTGTCACCTCCTTGACTCCTCAAGCAGCTGGGCTCAGTGGGTGGGGGTCACCTCCATCTGGGAAGACTTGGAACAGTCCCAGATACTCTAGACCTGAAGTCTAGGTCACTCTGGGCAACTTTTCTGTCTCTACAAGACTTTCCCATCAGCAGTAAGGATCCCTCAGGTGTCCCCCATCCAATCAAGAAATTTCTCCTGGACCCCACCTTCTCCCCTTTCCGTGGAGAGCCCAGCCTGGCTGCTGTCCCAGCTGCTATAGCTCCCCATCTGGCGCTACACACCAGCTTCCAGCCCGGCACAGCCATTGTCCTTGTAGATTCAGGGATGCTATGCTCTCTCGGCTCTGCCCATTCCTTAATTGCTGTGTCCTCAGACCCTGTCTCTTCTCACCCCATGCTCCCCTTGGCTGGGTCTGCCAGAGATTCACACACCCATAGTTCCCTTCACAGCCCTGTCAGTCCTGGGACTACTGGCCCTGACTAAATAAGTAATTTAGTCAAAGAAAGAGGCTGTTCTATAAACACGGAGAAAGGATAATAAGTGTATAAGCATCTCATGATAGAATGGATCATTCACGAAAGAAAAGACAGATCTTTGCAGGGTCGCCCCATGAGTTTGCGTGATTTGTGCACTGCAAAAAGGCACACAACCGAGGGGTCAGTGGGGCTGGAATCTAGCCTAGACTCCTCTCACCAAGCATGTGTCCTGGAGGAAGAGGCACCTTGTTCTTCATACGTGTCCCTCCCCAAGCCATGAGTCCACGGCACTATGTCCCCTCAGAGGAGGCTCCCTTTTAAGCACAGAAATAGATACTTCGAGACCCTGTGTCTTCCTAATCCTCAACTCTGTCATATTTTTTATTATTATCTACTATTGTAGGGAAGCAAAATTTGCCACCCCAACATGTCTCATTGGCATGAGGGTTAATTTAGACTGGTTATTTGTAAGAAACAGAGACTCAGGAGGTCTTTCTTTTCACGCTCCCCTTAGCTGCCTAAAGAATTTAGATAAAGGGCCTGTTCCCAGAATAGAGCTGTCACCAGACATTACCTGCAAAGGATGTGGGCTACGGTGTGGTGGGGGGAACTCAGCAGGGCCTAGAGATTAGAGTCCACTCTGTATCCTGTTGTCTCTGCAAGGCCCAGAAAACATCTATCTACCAAATATTTGCTTTTCCATCTCCTTATAAATTGCCCTCCTAATAAAAAAGTTAGGTTAATTAAGAGAATGGGAAGAAGCTGAGGGGAAAGTCAAAGGGACTCTTCCCAACAAGGTGGAAATTTTTAAAGGGTTATTAATAAATAAGGTAAATAAAGCAAATACTGAAAGTGACAGAATAAGGAGGAATCACAAAGAGTCACAGGACTCATCCCAGCAGGATGGAAATCTTTAGATGGTTATTTAAAAATGAGATAAATGAAACAGACATTGATGGGATTAAAACAAACGTTTTAAAACAGCACAACCTAAGGCTGGGTGAGCCAAAGGGACCCCCCCCCCTAAGATCCCCTAACATTAAAGGGCACCAAACAAATTTGCTCTATTTACCCCAGTTTGGTGAAATTTTAAAAAGCCAGAAGGAAAACATTACAATGAGAAACCTGACCAGCAATTGCTTGGGGCAACAGTTAGGCCAATTAATCAAGTTAAAGACTAACAAAGGAACTGGGTTCCTTGCCTCCATCCCTCACTGGGAACCAAAGCCTTTTACACTGGAGTGGGTAAGACTGCTAGGTGATGGAGAGAAGTTTCCAGGACTCCTTGATGCGGGAGTCCCATGAGCTGTGGTACCAAAACCCACTGATGGAAGCCTGACTTGGCCTACACTTAGATTGAGAAAATGTAAACATATGAGGGTTGAAAGGATTATAAAGGTTGAAACGTTTGAATGGACGTTATGTGAAGAGGTTATATCAACATGGCCTAAGTGTTTTATGGGAATGGAAGTTCTATCTGGGTGGGAACACTTCCCCTACCCCATATTATAAGACCAAGACTTGTTGATGGGGTCCTAGCGGAGGCTGTGGTTAGAAGTATAAGAGTGGATAGAATTGAGGTGAAAGTTTATAAGAGAATTGGTGTATTTGAATGGGCTTTGTGTAAGGTGGTTGTGAAACCGTGCACCTCAGATTGGGACTTGAACCCATGCAGCCAGGACTCAAACCTGGCCAGAACCCATGGTCTTCCAACTGAGATCACACACCTGGGTTCGGGACTTAATGAAGCTCAGGTCCTTGATGTCTCATCGCAGAAAGAATTCAGTGAGAGACAAAGTGATGGGTAAGAAGTGGGTTTATTTAGAGAGAAACACACTCCACAGACAGAGTGTGGGCCATCTCAGAAGGTGAGAAAGGCACCAGGGTATGGGGTTGTCAGTTTTTATAGGGGTGGGTAATTTCATAGGCTAATGAGTGGGAGGAGTATTCCAGCTATTTTGGGAAGGGGTGGGGATTTCCAGGAATTGGGCCACCGCCCACTTTTTGATCCTTATGGTTGGCCTTGGAACTGTCATGGCGCCTGTGAGTATGTCATTTAGCTTGCTGATGTGTTACAGTGAGCATATACTGAGGCTCAAGGTCTAGTGGAAGTCGCCTTGTCCGCCATCTTGGGCCCATTTGGTTCTAATCAGTTTATGTCATGTCCTCGGGCTATGTCATTCTCTCAAAGGTTGTGCCCTGCCCATTTCCCTCCTGTTTCAGTTGCATCTCTTTTGCCTGATTGTATTATGGGGATGGTCACCTTCTCGCTGGAGAATGTTTTCCCTGCCTAATATTGTAAAATAGGGCATGTAAATCCACCCTTCAGGCAAAGTGAATTGAACGTACTAAAGGGAACGAATAGGGTTGCCTGAACCCACATGGTGTGAGGTGGAAACTAGGGACTGATATTCGGGACAGATAGGAGCAATAGTGGAGGCTTTTTGCCTGTAGGGTGACTTGGTCTGGGGTTGACTTGTGCACTAGGAAAGAGGGCCTTTATTGAATGCCTTATGCAGACTTTTTGAAGGCATGGTACACTGAACCCTGAAATTCTAGAACATAGAAATCTTTTTATTTCCATTTTATTTGGAAACCTTCTCTCCGATATAAAGAAGCAAATTAAAGAAAATGTAGTTGGATGAGCAGATCAGCCTTTTGATATCATTTAGGTGGCAGCCCAGATATTTAGGGAATTGAAAATAACTGTCTTCATCTTGCAAATTTCTACGAAGTCAGAAGTGTAAACACAGCCCACAGTCCCCTGAGACTGAACCTGGTTAATTCAGTAGAACCTGAAACCAAAGGGAAAGAGACCTTTTCTAAAAGTACCAACTGCTGGAAAGGCTCCTTCACTCAAAATCTAATTCACAGCCTCAAGGATTTGTCAAGGACAAATACAAATCTTAAAAAGTCTTTTTCACAAATAGTAAAAAGCGTTAACCATCTGAGCAGATAACTTACTCCAGCTGTTATTTATAAAATAGTGAATTTTATATTGTTATCCCATATTCATGACTGAAGTTTTAAAATGAAAGCTATGAGATCTCAGATTGTGTCTGTGTGTCTACGTGTGTCCGTTTTATTAATTAATTAATTAATTTTATTTTTGGCTGCTCGCAGGCTTTCTCTAGTTGTGGCGAGCGGGAGCTACTCTTCATTGCGGTGCACGGGCTTCTCACTGCAGTGGCTTCTCTTGTGGCGCAGCACGGGCTCTAGGTGCGTGGGCTTCAGTAGTTGTGGCACTCAGGCTCAGTAGTTGTGGCTCACGGGCTTAGCTGCTCCACGGCATGTGGGATCCTCCCGGACCAGGGATCAAACCCGTGTCCCCTGCGTTGGCAGGCGGATTCTTAACCACTGTGCCGCCAGGGAAGTCCCTACAAGTGTCTGTTTTAGATATGGTGTTTTTCTACCTCCAGATGGTATTGCCAAAATTAATTTGTAAAGGAGCTCTATTTAATTTAGGCTTAAAAGTAAGCACTTATGAATTAAATATTTCTAAATCTCAGAAGTGTAACAGAAAGTAACCCAAATGTTTTTCAAGTTCACATGGTCTAAGATTAACCTTTAGGAAGTAAAAGCAAATTTAAAGTTATTGGTTTAATTAAAATAGGCCTGTCTTTAGAGTTATCAGCATTAAATGTAAAACTTTTATTCTACCGAGGTTTACCAAAAGTCAAATAAGTTCATGTTATCTCTGCTACAAAATTTGTCAGCAAGGAACATAGCCTGGGACGATGGTTGACTTTGTCTAATATCTTATGAAGTTTTCATGGGTAATCTACACATAGTTATTGAGAACAAATGATTTAGATAGACATAAGTGCGATAAGACTTAAAATTAGCTTCCAAGATCTTTTGGTAACTTAAAAGTTTAGAGTTTTGCTAAGTTAAGTTAAATGGTGGGAATTCATTGAATGTCTAGAAAATTTCCAAATAAGAGAAGATACTGAAACATTAGTTGCTAAATAAGTCTTAAATTTACCTACTTTTGTCTTATTACAGAAAAACTAAAGACGTTTGGGTCCATTAGAAACATGTCTTATACCACACTGAAAAAAAAATATGTTATGAGGAAATATATGTTTCTAGAAACTCTGAAATGTATTCATAAGTTTGCCAATCAAAAAATACTGGTATAGCAAACAATTCACACTTGCTTACTTTTTAGTTTTCACTAGAAATTTAGGTTTCTAAGGGTTAATAACTCTAATTGTTACATGTAATTAAAACTACTAAAATAAATAAGAAAAATATGTTCATCTGCAAGGAAATTTTTTTTAAAGATATAAGGAATAGAAATGCATGTTGTTAAGGGAAAAGCAAGTAATTTTGTCCTAAAGAGAGGTTTTAAAAAAGAGAGGGAAATAGCAAGGACATGGAAGCAACCTAAATGTCCATCGACAGATGAATGGACAAAGAAGATGTGGTACATATATACAATGGAATATTACTCAGCCGTTAAAAGGGACGAAATTGGGTCATTTGCAGAGATGTGGGTGGACCTAGAAAGTGTCATACAGGGTGAAGTAAGTCAGAAAGAGAAAAACAAATATCGTATAATAATCCATATACGCGGAATCTAGAAAAATGGTATAGATAATCTTATTTGCATAGCAGAAATAGAGACACAGACGTAGAGAACAAACGTATGAACACCAAGGGGGGAAAGGGGGGGAGTGGGAGGAATTGGGAGATTGAGATTGACACATACACTATTGATACTATGAATAAAATAGACAACTAATGAGAACATACTGTATAGCACAGGGAACTCTACTTAATGCACTGTGGTGACTTAAATGGGAAGGAAATCCAAAAAAGAGGGGATATATGTATATGTGTAGCCGATTCATTTTGCTGTACAGTAGAAACTAGCACAACATTGTAAAGCAACTATACTCCAATAAAAATTAATTAAAAAAAGAAAAAAGAGGGAAAGCATATGATAAAATCTGAATGTAAAAAAGGAAGTTACAGAAGGTTTGGGAGAAAGGAGCCCTTAGAAAAAGGTTTTGTGCATGGTCAGGACTGGCTAAGATTCAAATGAGTTTAACTGAGTGAATAAATACTAAAAGTAAACTGGTGCAAAATTAGAATTTGGTTTTCTCTCTGTGTTAAAGAGACAAAAGTCTTCTATTATAGGGAAACTGTGAACGGTTTTTCTTTACCTCTGAGTAGTCTGCCTAAAAAGCAGAGATGTTTATGTTTCATCAAAATAATTTCCTGTGTCGTTTTATCAGGTCTTTGATTACTTACACTGAGTCCACTGAGTCTTTTTAATATTACAAGAGCTAAGGTTTTTGTTTTTTTTATTAACAATTATCAAACTTTCTGTATTTGCCTGTGAAGTCTTTGTCACTTTGGTTAAGTGAATAACTAAGTATTATTTCACAGTGATCTATGATCCTATTTGAACAAATGTTTTAAAACCTTCTGATATCTTTGATAAGCTTCCCCAAATCAAATTCTAAATGAAGTCCTTTTGACCTCTAGCAAGCTTTGGGATTTTTCAGAGGGTCCCTTAAACGTCTCAAAGAGAGATATTAAACTAATTAGCATGTTAAATTACATGGGAAGCACTGTCAAATAAGTGGTGATAAACCATCTTAGGTTATATTGCATTGATGAATATATATGTTCTAAAAATTATGTGAAATTCCTAAAAATCTATGTCCTGATAAAATCCTATCAGTCATAATTCTAGCTATTACCTTAAAATATTGTGTCATTGAAATAACGAAATTTCCTTGTCAATTGCATCGTAATTAGATCTTTAACCATGCCATTTTGCCTTTGTCATTTATAGACAGTTATTATTTTACTCTGATGCTTCTGCAAAAATGCTCCATCTTCAAGAAGATTCATAGAAAGGACTTTTTGACAAATATCGGTTTCTGATAACTTTTAGTTCATACCATTGAACTGGGTAAGATTACAGAACTCTAATGGCAAGCCTGATGGCTTCATAAAACTGCTAACAAATGATCAAGATCAACAAGAATTACTTACATAGGACTGAATGAACTGATGAATATGATTATAATTTTTATGACTTTTTATCTGAAATGTTATACGGCTTTTTAATGTTTGTTTTCCAGATATAAGAAAGCCTTTCGTCTTAACGCTAACTATGAATCAGAGCAGTTTGGTAAATTATACCTTTGCAAGCAGAATTGAAACATTTATCTTTCTCCCTGGTCCCTCCAGAATTTGGAAACTCTTAGTAAGCATTCTTATTTTCATGACAATGTAGTTATTTATATAAGTTCACTAAGAATCTGTTCTCTTTGTAACAGGACACATTAGTTGTATCACCATGGCTTTGACTGGAATGTCATATTTGAGAATTTGCATAGAATCAGATTTGACAGACAGCTTTAAGGAGCTAAGATTGACTGTGGAGCCATAAAGGCCCTTGGAAAAACAGCCTGCTTCCTTGCTTACACAGTTCCCAACAGCCTTGCCAGGTGAGTAAGGAAGGTCACTTTCTGGCAGGCACAGGAACTTCAGGATATTTGGGGGAACTTCAAGAAGAGAGAAATTCACCCGAATCTATAGGTATTACAGGCGAGTCTGATGACAAATCCTTGACATGGCTTCTTAGCCTAAAGAGGCTATTAAAAGTTCAATCTGGGGCTTCCCTGGTGGCACAGTGGTTGAGAATCTGCCTGCCAATGCAGGGGACACGGGTTCGAGCCCTGGTCTGGGAAGATCCCACATGCCGCGGAGCGACTAGGCCCGTGAGCCACAACTACTGAGCCTGTGCGTCTGGAGCCTGTGCTCCGCAACAAGAGAGGCCGCGATAGTGAGAGGCCCGCGCATCGCGATGAAGAGTGGCCCCCGCTCGCCGCAACTAGAGAAAGCCCTGGCACAGAAACGAAGACCCAACACAGCCATAAATAAATAAATTAATTAATTAATTAAAAAAAAGAAGATAAAAAAACAAACATTGACATAGAGAAATGTTCATGAGTGGTTGCAAAAAAAAAAAAAAAAAAGTTCAATCTGGAGGTTCCTTATGAAAAGTTCCAGCAAATCAGATTTAAAACAGCCTATATGGTCAATTGCTATTCTTGCTGAACTTATGTAAACAATCAGGTCAAGTTTAATGAAACTAAACTTATTTTGAAAACAAATGAGTGTGAATTTGGCCATCTTTGGTAGAAATGAGAGTGACTTTAGAGAAAAAAAAAATATGCTTCAATAGAAACTATAACATCCAATACATATAAAGAACACATACAACACAACAGCAAAAAAAAAAAATCATCTAATTAAAAAATGGGCAGAGGTATCTGAATAGATATTTTTCCATAGCAGATGATATACAGATTACTAACAGGTGCACGGAAAGATGCTCAACATCACTAATCATCAGGGAAATGCAAATCAAAATCACAATGAGATATCACCTAACACCTATCAGAATGGCTATTATCAAAAAGACTAGAAATAACAAGTGTTTGCAAGGGTGTGGAAAAAAGGGAACCCTGTACATTGTTGGTGGGATGTAAACTGGTGCAGCCACTATGGAAAACGGTATGGAGATTAAAAATAGAACTATCATATGATCCAGAAATTCCACTTCTGGGTAAAAACACAAACTTGAAAAGATATCTGCACCACCATGTTCATTGCTGTATTATTTATGACAGCCAAGATGTGTCCAACCTAAGTGTCCATTAATGGATGAATAGATGAAGATGTGATATATATATATACACATATATACATATATATAATGCAATATTATTCAGCCATAAAAAGAAGGAAATCTTTCCATTTATGACAACATGGCTGGACTTTAACAGCATTATGCTATATGAAATAAGTCAGAGAAAAACAAATATGAATGCTCTCACTTGAATGTATCAACAGGATCCCTCCCCCCCAAAAAACCCCAAAACCAAATAAACAGAAAAACAAACAAAAAACCCAAAACCCAAACAAACCCAACTCATGGATGTAGAGAACAGATTGGTGGTTGCCAGAGGTGAGGGGTGGGCAAAATGGGTGAAGGTGGTCAAAAGGTACAACTTCCAGTTCTAAAATAAATGTCTTAAGAGATGTGATATACATCATGGTGACTATAGTCAATAATGCTGTATTGTTTGAGACTTGCTAGGAGAGTAGATCTTTAAAGTTCTCATCACAAGAAAAAAAATTTGTAACTATGTGTGGTGACAGATATTAACTAGATTTATTGTGGTGATCATTTCACAATATATACAAATATCGAATCATTGTACGCCTGAAACTAACATGTCAATTATATCTAAAAAAAAATGATGGACAAAGTTCTAAGGTAGAATTGCACTCTTCCAATAGCTCTTGGATACATATAGATAGAGATTGTTTCCCAGCTAAGATTTTTTAAATTGTGCTTTCCTTGCTGATTGTTTTACAGTCAGGCTGTAAATCCTTGACATTTAAAGACTTTGCACATTCCACTGACTCTTTATGAGTTCTTTTGGTTGGGATTTTCATAGGTAAGTGAACACCTGCTATATGGTCTTTTGGGTCCCCCGCAAAGCTCTGAACTACTGTCAGCAGCAGAGGGAAGGAATATAAGATGAGTAAACTTAGGAACAGAAGAAAGTTTGAAAACTTGAAGCCAGGTCTGGGACAAGTTTTAAGTGGTAAAGGAAGAATTGGCATCTGTCCTGAAGGTTTGACTCTGCCCCTGACTCAGAGGACAGTGACTCAGAGGATAAGATGCCAAGAGGCTGTGGGGATATGGATTTACACTGCCGGGCTAAACGTGTCTTCATAAACCATTACAGGACCAGGGAACCAAATATGTACCAAATATAGGACGATAAAATGCAAATGGTGTTACCATCTTCAAACTGCAAGCATTTGTGCAATTGGAAAAAGCACAGTTTGAAAGTGAAGGTCGGGACTTCCCTGGCGGTCCAGCGGTTAAGACTCCACACTTCCACTGCAGGGGGCTTGGGTTCGATCCCTGGTCGGGGAACTAAGATCCCACATGCCACGTGGCTCAGCCAGAAGAAGAAAAAAGAAAGTGAAGGTCAAGAGCTTTAGCAGAAACTTAAGAAACAATGGAGTTGTATGAAAAAAAAAAAAAAAAATAACATGAAACTTCCTAGGAAATTAACTGTGAGAGGGAATTGACCGCAACGAGGTAAAACTTCAGCCATGTGGTAGAAGAGCTGGATGCACAATGAGCCAAAGGTCTTAAAGAATTGGGGAAAAAATTGTGAAGGCAAATCCACATTATTTTCCCTGAGGGGGGAAAAAAAACCTTATGATAATTGGTTGAACACTCACTCTGCTGGGGAAAAACGAAACAAGAAGAAACCACAGATTCAAGAAAAGAAATGCACACCAAGGACCAAAAATGAAGTAGATTTCTGACCCTCAGCAAGGATTCTCATGCCCAGATGTTCCAAACTCAGCACTTGACAGAGGCCCAAGAAGCCCAACGGGATCCTCTGCATTAACAGAATGCTGACGCTTAATGCATAACCTTCTGCAGTTCTCACAGTTCTGTGAAGGGGAGTGCCAATACTAGCCCATTTTACGGATTCAGAACTCAATGCTTGGAGAGAGGCTAAGTAACTCTGAGACCATGTGGCTGGTGTGGGCTCACAGGACCCTCCCACTCCCTACCACCACCACCACCCCACCCTGCTTTCCTCAGTGGTTTCGGTTAGAATATCAGCCCTCTGGGGCAACCTCGACCCAGGGAGCTCTGCAAGTACAGATGGGCCAGACCAACCTCTGAGTGCTGCACTGTTGGCAAATGCTTAAGGGGTGCCTCACGCAAGCCTGTGGGCAGGTCCTGCCTCCATGCTCTGGAGAGACAGCCCGTGAATGACCACTCTGCTCGGGCTCTGGCCATGGCTGGCAAGAGGATCAGGTGCCCTGATGAACAGGCATGGCCCCATCAAGGGGGGGCAGGTAACAAACTTCTACATCAGGACCCTGACTCTGGGGAAGCAAAGGTCCCCCACATTCTCAGTAGGCTTTAAGAGATGACCCTGAGAAATCTGCCCTCCTCTCAGGTCCGCCTGTCCCAAAGTGCCCCCAAAGTGCACCTCAGTGACTCACCAACTCTGTCCTGTGACCTTTGGTCTCATCTGGATATCTGGGATGCTGTTAAATCTACCCCAGTGCAAAACTGCCGGAGGAGATGGGCGATAAGCAGCAATGCTTCAGGCTGAGCTCTTCCGTCCCAGATAAGGTCTCAGCAGGGGCCAGACAAGCTTGGTCAGAACCAGGGGGAGGCAGACCAAGGACCCTGGAGGAAATTCCTCAGTGGGGAGGGGAACGGCTCCCCCCATCCTGTGAGTTCTGAGTGCAGCGTTACTGTTTGTGCCACCTGCCTGGAGTTGTAAATAGAACCTATTAAGATAATAAAAGAGTGGGTTCCAAAGTTTATCTCCTCTGGTTCCAGTCTTTAGAGAGATTTCTCCTTCCAGGATGTAGCTGATCTGGGGGGAATCTGGTTAATTTTAAAACAAACTGGCCTGGACACAAATGAACAAAATAAAAATAGTTTGGAGAGAAACTAGCTTGCCCTACCCTCCTTTTTTTGTGTGGTGTATCCAAGCTCCATTGCTTAAAAAAAAAAAGGTGTTTAATAATTACCTTTGTTGACCTCTGTACCTTCTGGCTTCCTCCTCTCCTGGGCACGAGACATGGCCATTCCTAGGGCACTACTGTGCAGAGGAAGGTGGTCAGCTGCCCCGGGCAGGTCCCTGGGCTCCTCGAGGTCAAGGAGAAGGTAAGGCCACCAGGTGATGGGAAGGCTGGCTGATCCCCTGGCCAGGGACCCGAGAGGGACTTCATGTGGAGAAAGGGAACAGGGAATGAGCACTAACTAGTTCAGCCTTGAACTGATTTTCCTCAGCAACGTTCCTGGCATCACTCAATGAAAAAAATATCTATACCGTGGATCTATTGTGAGGTGCCTTAATTACTTGGGAAGTAATTATGAGCAAAGCCTTCCTTCCTCAGACTTGACTCCACTAAGGATATTCCAGTATGTTTTTAAATATTTCTTTTTAAAAGCCTTTGAAAAAAATGAGGTTGGGCTGTAGAATGACTTTCAGGCTTGTCACTGCTGAGGGTTAGGGCAAACAGGATAGGTGAGGGGGCACGGGGGTACCGGAGTAGTTTGGAAAAGAGCTTGGAACCCCAGTTGCCCAGGGTCTGAACGGCAGTCAAAATTTTGCTGGGACTGAGCAAATTATCCCTAAGGGGTCGACAGCTGCATTTCCCCCAAACTGTAGCTAACCATCTGCTCATAGAATCAGTTCCCACAACCCAGGCGCGACAGCTCAGCCCCCATTTGCATCTTGTCCGATGGAGCATTTGCTGAGTGAACACCTGTGTCCTCCTTGCAGCCTCCTAGAATTGGCAGCGGGTGGAAAATGGAAGAGACAAGCCTGAGAAAAAGGAGAGAGGATGAGAAGTCGATCCAGAGCATCGAACACAAGACCACAAATCTCCAAAAGGAGGTAAGGCCGTCCTTAGGGGCAGGCCCTTCCCAGGTCCAGCCACGGGGTGCACAGCCAAGTCCCCCCACCCCATCTCTGATCGAACGATTCCTTGTACTCACCTCTTTCCCTCTCGTCAGTGAACTCAGCATATTCTTGTGAGGTTAATACATGTGTGCTTCTGCGTGCTGGGTAAGCACCTGGAGGGGCTGCTGTTTGCTCAGACCCGTGGCCTTTTCCGGGATGGTCAGAGAGGACTTCTGATGTGGAGTCCCCTGTACAGCACCTTCACCAAATGTCGGTCCCTCTTACGTTCGAATGCCTCCAGTGATAGGGAAATCCTATTCCTTCTTTTTTTTAACATCTTTATTGGAGTATAATTGCTTTACGTGGTGTGTTAGTTTCTGCTTTATAACAAAGTGAATCAGCTATACATATACACATATCCCCATATCCCCTCCCTCTTGCATCTCCCTCCCACCCTCCCTATCCCACCCCTCTAGGTGGTCCCAAAGCACCGAGCTGATCTCCCTGTGCTATGCAGCTGCTTCCCACTAGCTATCCATTTTACATTTGGTCGTGTATGTAAGGACACGGGGAGGGGGAAGGGTAAGTTGGGACAAAGTGAGAGAGTGGCATGGACTTATATATACTGAATCAGACTATTTTATTCCTTTAAGATTTTTTTTTCTTGATTCACGTATGATTTACACAGAGTGAAATGCACATCTCTTCAGTGTTCAGTTTGAAGTGTTTGACAAACTGGTCGCCCCAGAAAGTTCCCTCTTGCCCCTTTCCAGGAGGGCTCCACCCCCCGAGTTCTATCTCTGCAGATTAATTTTCCCTGTTGTGGGATTTCATAGGAGTGGAATCATACAGGGTGTGTCTGAGCAGGGTCTCGTTGGTAGGAAGCGCATACTCTACAGAATGGCATGAGAGAAAGGTCACAGCCCCCGAATGTTTCTGTCCCTGGAGACATTGCTGCTCACCCCCTCACCCCCACTCCCCTGGCCAGGAGCCCCAAACCCTGACTTCACTCTTTGTCTGGGGTCGGGGGCGGGGGGGGGGGGGGGAAAGCTCTGTTCTGCTCTGCCCACCTAAGAGGCAGGTCCCAAGGGCCTTTCCTGTTGGTGATTGATTGTCAAATCAGCCTTTATTTACCATCTGGGCCCCCTTTGTCAAGGGTGGTAAGGGTTGGCGCATGGAACCTCAGCCGGGCCTATGAACCGTACTGGATGTGAACCCTGGGCAGTAACAGAATCTTTCTGTTCCTCTATTTTTTCCTCTGTAAAATGGGTATGATAATGGCGTACCCGACTCATGAGGCTCTGGTGAGGATTAATTGACTTAATCTATGCAAGCGAAGCCCCAGGAGCAGCCTCCTGGTGCTCTCCCTGCAACAGCACAGGGTGAAGGTGCCTGGGGCACTTGGGGCTGCCCTGGCCACACCCAGAGTGGGAGGGAGGGAGGGAGGGAGAGGGCTGCGTCCAGGCCTCTTGAGCCCCACCGGGTGGCAGCGCTAACTCTCCTCTCCCCTTCTCCACACCCTAGCTGGGCCTGTTCAGCGGCATCTGCATCATTGTGGGCACCATCATCGGCTCTGGGATCTTCATTTCCCCCAAGTCTGTGCTCAGCAACATGGAAGCCGTGGGACCCTGTCTCATCATATGGGCGGCTTGTGGGACTCTTGCGACACTGGGTAACAAAGATGCCCCGCCCCGGCGAGCACCTTCTGTTGAGTGTGGGGCTGCTATTGGAGCTCTGTCGGTGCCTGGCCTTGCTGCTGCCTGGATCCCTTTCAATGCTTGTGCACAGATAGGTGTAAATCGGGCTTCACAGAATGTCCAATGGCCAGAGTTCAGGATGAGAGGCACCGTGATGGGCTCCGGGAGCATGTCCTCCACAGGGGAGAGGGGTTCCCTCGACCAGGGCAATGCCTCACGAGGGGCCCGGGGCCCCCTTCCTCTCTGTATTCCAGGCGCTCTGTGCTTTGCGGAGCTTGGCACGATGATCACCAAGTCGGGGGGCGAGTACCCTTACCTGATGGAAGCCTTTGGCCCCATTCCTGCCTTTCTCTTTTCCTGGACCAGCCTGTTCGTCATAAAGCCCTCGTCCTTTGCCATCATCTGTCTCAGCTTCTCTGAGTACGTTTCTGCGCCCTTCTACTCAGGCTGCAACCCTCCTCAAGTTGTCATTAAACTCCTGGCTGCCGCTGCCATCTGTGAGTACATGTGTGAAACACTGGGCAGGGGTCAGAAGAGACCTGGCACAGATGGTGTGGCGAGACTCGGCTCCTGCACAGCCAGAAAGAGGCCGAGTGGGCCTGGAGGCGCTGGTGAGGAGCAGGGCCGGGTCTGGTCTTGGGCCCGAGCCTGATGCCCTTTGCCGTCCAATCCCTGCTCTGCGGGGCCATCTGAGCTGTCAGGGACGGCTGGCAGCAGGCTGTCCCACAGGGGCCCGGCTGCTTCTCCATTGCTCTTGGGGGGAGGCAGCCAGGCTGGATTTCAAAGGTGCATTTGATGGATGTGGCGGTGGAGAGGGGAGGCTGGAGGGGTGGGCCTGGGAGTGGAAAGGAAACTCTTTCCAGGGCCTTAAGAAAGGAGGGAGGTGTTGAGCCCACAGACACAGAATGTCGCCCACCTCTGACTTCCGCAGTGCTCATCACCACGGTGAACGCGCTGAGCGTGCGGCTGGGGAGCTACGTCCAGAACGTGTTCACAGCGGCCAAGATGGTGATCGTGGTCGTCATCATCATCAGCGGACTCGTCCTCCTGGCCCAAGGTGACCTTTGGCTGGAGGGGAGTGTGGTGCCACACAGCACAGACCATCTGGAAGTCTTGCTCCTAAGCGTATCTTTAAGGCAGGAATTCAACAGAAACAATCTTTAGTTTCCCAGTTTTTCAGAGTGTGTTTAATAACCTGAGGTCATTAGTCATCCCCTGCCTTCACAGGCAGACGATGCAAAGTTCCAGTCTGGTCAGCTGACACCCACTTCTCACTGTCTGGCTTAATTACAGGAAATACAAGGAATTTTGAAAATTCTTTTGAGGGCACAAAACTGTCTTTGGGAGCCATCGGTCTGGCGTTTTATAATGGACTCTGGGCGTATGATGGATGGTAAGATGGCACACGTCTGGCTGTGGGTTTCTTTAGGCTATTTTACCGAAACCGTGTGGAAAGCAATGACTTCTCCTTTTGGGGGTTTGGTGGGAGCCTGACATTTACCTTCGCATCTCCCTTTTGTTAAGCACCCCACCCTCACGCTTCTGTTCTCCTTGGACCCCAGAGACACTGAGGCACCTGCCCCTTTCCCATTCGCTCACGTGCCACCAGCCCTTGACACGGTGGCCCGTGAGCCCACAGTGGTGGGACCCTGTGCCAGAAGCTTCACCAGACACACACAGGCTCAGCTGGATTGGAGGCAGTGAGGGCTGCCAGGCACTGCACAAGGCAAATATTCAGTAGCACTTCTATTTCCACCGTGCAAACACTAGGTTTAGTCGATGAGATTCTGTTTATGTCCAGTGGCCATCCGGGACACTGGTCTTTCCCTCATGCAAAGCATCCGCAGGCTTCATTCCCTTTTCAGACAAAGAATCTTCCATTTTTTTTCAAAGCACTCTGGGGACTCATTACTCCCAATAACTGTTGAAAATTCACACGATTCCCATGGAGGGCAAAGACCTACCAGCTGAAAGATGTGCAGATCTTAGAAGTCCCACCACCACCAGGGCTCTCTCCGAAAGAAATTGCCCCGAAATTCCTACAAGGGGAATTTTCTCTATGATGGAGTAGCTTAAATGAGACCTACATTTATTATTTTGTGTTTCATGATCTTAGCAAAGAAAGTCAAAGTTATGTTACTCACGTTACTTTTTTTTCCCCTCTAGGAATCAACTCAACTATATCACAGAAGAACTTAGAAACCCTTTCAGGTAAGAAAGCTGAGTCAGGGCCGGAGACAGTGGACAGGTGAGGGTATTTCTCTCCCCCAACCATAAAGTGGAGCTGCTCCCCCGTCATCACCCACCACCCCCTTCCACGCAGCGGATGGTTTCCTCATTTACACTCGTGAGAGCTTGGTTTTGTTTGGGGTAGTAGAATGGTTGCTAAGAGGAAGGAAGAACTCTAGCTTATTTTGCTTTATAACCAATTCAATTTTACTGCCGTGGAGTCTGAGAGAGGGAGAGTTCTTTCTCATTTGAAAATGTCACATGTCCCCACTGGGGCTCTGCTGTCCCACAAGCCCCCTGCTTCTGGGTGGACCTCAGGAAGGGCAGCTGTGACCCCAGCCCACCCCAGGGAGCAGGTGGAGGGCTGGCCGGGGCGGGTGGAAGAAAGGACTAGACGAAGACAACAATCTTGTGAGTCTCTAACAGGATGCTCTGGTCTGACTGGGTCCCTGGGTCCCTGCCCCTCCCAGAAACCTGCCCCTGGCCATCATCATCGGGATCCCGCTGGTGACAGGGTGCTACATCCTCATGAACGTGTCCTACTTCACTGTGATGACAGCCACCGAGCTCCTGCAGTCCCAGGCTGTGGCCGTGGTGAGCGCCCAGGGTCTCTGCGGGAGGGTGCCTGGTCTGTGGGAAGGGGACAGGCAAGGGATAAGTGCTCAAGTTGAAAGGCCCTCACAGCGGGGGAGGGAAATAATCGTCTAGGAGACCAGACACGGAGAGGGTGAGCAGGTTAGGGCAGTACCAGAGACCCAGCTGAGGTTCCAGGCTGCCAGCAGGTGGCAGGTCCTGCTTTCCCAGCACACCCCGCCTGCCCGGGGAAGGCGCAGAGTGTAGCTGCAGCAGGGCTGGACTTCACCAGGGTTGGGGCTTTGACAGGCAAGTGCAGGGGAGAGAAAGCGCAAAGGAGTCATTAAAAGAGGGAGTTATAATAATGGATTGTGGAATTCAAGCTGGGGGAGGAGGGAAGAGGACAGAGGGATGGATGTGAGGGCCAGGTGGAAAGGTGGGTGGGGTCCACGTGCTGGAGGAGGCCTGCGGAGCTGGAGCGGAGCGGGACAGGAAATGAAACTAAAAACAGGCAATGAGGTGACAAGGATGGGGAGCGTGGAGAGATGCCGCTTGGTGACGGGCCACTGACCGGAGAATAGGCGGCTCAGGTGGGAGGGAGACCAGGTCATTCCGAGGGAGGGAGAGGCAGGGGCGTCAGAGGTTGCTGCAACACTGCGAATTATGCCAAGGAGCGGTGGAGAAGAGATTTCCATCACCATCCGCAGAGGAGGTCGTTTCCTCCCGACGGGCGCTCCACTTGTTCCTCCCGGAGGTGTCCGGGAGCCCAGCTCAGCGGGGCCGCTGGGAGGGCACAGCAGCTTGCGGGGCCGGTGGCTCCTGGGGGCGCGCACGGTCTCAGGACGCACCCACTTCTCTCGCAGACGTTTGGCGACCGTGTCCTCTACCCCGCCTCGTGGGTCGTTCCACTCTTCGTGGCGTTTTCAACCATCGGCGCCGCTAACGGGACGTGCTTTACGGCGGGCAGGTAGGGCCAGGCCCCCACCCCGGGGCGGAGCGCGCACAGGGCGGTGCCAGGCCTGAGCTGGGCTGATGGAGCCGAAAGCGTGCGCGGACCGGCGCGTGGCGCGGGCCCGCAGTCCCCGAGCGAGGGAGGGAGCGAGCGAGCGAGCGAGCGGGGGGTGGGGGGTGGGGGGTGGGGGTGGGGGCAGTGCCGCCCGCCCCAGCGCAAGGCGGGGCTTCGCGACCCGGGTGAGCGAGGTTGACCCGTGGAACTTTTCACCGAATGAGCTTTCTTGAACATCTTCTCAGGTTAACAGATAACACAGTCTAGATCAGGGATTGGTAAACTTAAAGGGCAGATAGTGAAGGTTTTAGGCTTGCAGCCCGTGTAAACCTGTCATGTTCTGTCTTTGCAGTAGAAAGGCCAACAGCTTGTGGCTACGGTCCACTAAAACTTTATTCGCATAAACAGGCAGTTTCCCAGCCCCTGCCGAGCCTCTGGACCCTATCCGGTGTAGAGACGGTTGCTTTGGAATCCCCTTTACGATGGAGCATAGTTTCACATCACCTCCACTCACGGGCTTGTTGGGGGTGGTTTTTACAAACACTGCGACAGGGGACATTCGTGAACACGTCTTTTCCCAGCTGTCCAGCGTTCTGAGTGGATAGAGTTCTGAGAGTGAAATTGCCAAACGTTAAGCACGTATACGCTTAAAAGAAAAGAGAAATACATGCCACAAAATCATTCCTTAGTGCTAGCCCTTTCAGTTCTTCAAAAGTGTTTTGGCTATTCTAGATTCTTTGCACTTCTATCTGAATTTTAGAATCAGCTTATCGATTTCTACAAAAAAGCCTTCAGGGATTTTGAGTAGAACTTCACCTAACGTATAGATCAATTCGGAGAGGACCGCCATTTCAAAGTATTGATTCTTCCAATCTACGGGCATGGACTCTCTCCCCGTTTATTTAGGTCTCCTTTAATTTTTTTCAAAAAAAATTGTTTTGAGTAGCAGCTTTCGGTATACAGTACACAAATTCTTGCACATATTTTGTCGGATTTACTCTGAAATATTTCATATTTCTTCATGCTATTGTAAATGGTATTTTCAAAAATGTAAACATTTTCAGTTTCTGATGGTTTGTTGCAGGTATATAGAAACACATTTTAAACAGCTCTACTGAGGAATAAATACCATAAAACTCACTTTGTAATTCGACAATTCAGTGATTTTAGTAAATTTACGAAGCTGTGCAAACATCATCACAATCCAATTCTAGAACATTTTCATCACTCCAGAAAGTTCCCTCATGCCTAGTATAGTTAATCCCCTTCCCACCTCCAGCCCTAGGCAACTACTGATCTGCTTCTGTTTCTATGACTTTGCTTTTTCTAGACATTTCATGTAAATGGAATGATACAGTATGACATTTGCATCTGGCTTCTTTCACTTAACATATTATTTTTGAGGTTCCTCTATGTCCTAGCAGGTATCAGTTCATTCATTTTAATTGCTGAATAGTACTCTATTTTATAGATGTATATTTCATTTACCCATTCACCAGCTGATGGACATTCGGATTGTTTCCAGTTTGGGCTATTGTGGGTAATGCTGCTGTGAGCGTTCATGTACATATATGTCTTTTTTTTTTTTTTTTTAATGTTTAAGTGTGCTTTTATGGACATATACTCTTTTCACACAAATTCGATCATGCATTGCATTTTCGTCTGCGATTTGCATCTTCCTTGAATTAGCGATATATCATGAACATCCTTCCAGGTCCTCACATGTAGATCTTTTGCCTAGCAGATTCAAAAAAAATTGTTTAACATCAGTAATATCCAGGGAGACTGAGGAAAAAGATGCTCTCATCCACTGTTTATAGGGGATAAAAGCTTACATTTTGAAGGGAGAGAATGATGTACTCTCTGTTCTGAGGGAAAAAGGAAGGTCCATTACAGGGCATCTTCTCTAGTAGCAGCGGATTCTATCACTAACACCAAGTCCTCTCTCGTGAAAGAGTTGAATTCCGGTGAGTCCCTGGTTCCCTCTCATTTGTCTGCTCGTTGCAGAAGGACCCATAACTTATCTTAGAGATCTCTGAAAAGGCTTTTCTAGCACAAATCCATGCCCGAAAACCCGGGTGCCTTCACAGTGGAGCTACCCCAAGTGCCATGCGTGGCGACATATAAGTATCTTCTGCTTGGGGATATTTTCTCAGTAACAGAACACTTTTAATGCTATAGAAACAAAGTTGCCTTGAGTGCAGACCTGGAGGACGCTCTTTCTTTGCAAGTTCTATGGCCTATCTGCGGAAGGAAATTAGCCTGGATGAAGCTGCAGGGTGTCTCTGGGAACTCTGAGGGATGGCATTCCTACTCGTATCTCATTTGGCTCTGCTGCTAGTGACGGAGTGTCTCCTGCAGAGGCGGGGAGTGGCTGTGGCTCACCGCAGGGACAAGGGCACTGGCAGCAGAAGTTCTGGGAAGTGCTCCGTGGCGTGAGCCCTCCCGGAGTCCGCCATTAGCCCCACCAAAGAGCTGTCCATATATGTCTTTGTGTGGACATAAATGTTTTCATTTCTCTGGGGTAGATGCCTAGGAATAGAATTGCTGCGTCATATAGTGACTTTGTGATTAACTTTTTTTTTTTAATTTATTTTTAACATCTTTATTGGAGTATAATTGCTTTACAATGGTGTGTTAGTTTCTGCTTTACAACAAAGTGAACCAGTTATACATATACATATGTCCCCATATCTCCTCCCTCTTGCGTCTCCCTCCCTGCCACCCTCCCTATCCCACCCCTCCAGGTGCTCACAAACCACTGAGCTGATCTCCCTATGCTATGCGGCTGCTTCCCACTAGCTATCTATTTTACGTTTGGTAGTGTATATATATGTCCATGCCACTCTCTCACTTTGTCCCAGCTTACCCTTCCCCCTCCCCATATCCTCAAGTCCATTCTCTAGTAGGCCAGTGTCTTTATTCCCATCTTACCCCTAGGTCCTTCATGACCTTTTTTTTTTTTTTCTTAGATTCCATATGTATGTGTTAGCATACGGTATCTGTTTTTCTCTTTCTGACTTACTTCACTCTGTATGACAGACTCTAGGTCCATCCACCTCACTACAAATATCTCAATTTCATTTCTTTTTATGGCTGAGTAATATTCCATTGTATATATGTGCCACATCTTCTTTCTTTTTTTAATTTATTTATTATTTATTTTTGTCTGTGTTGGGTCTTCGTTTCTGTGCAAGGGCTTTCCCCAGTTGCGG
This sequence comes from Eschrichtius robustus, assembly GCF_028021215.1. Classification (NCBI taxonomy): domain Eukaryota; kingdom Metazoa; phylum Chordata; class Mammalia; order Artiodactyla; family Eschrichtiidae; genus Eschrichtius; species Eschrichtius robustus. Next base: position 51,326,590 of record NC_090842.1, on the reverse strand, counting down.
CAAGCAGGGGCCACTCTTCATCGCGACGCGCGGGCCTCTCACTATCGCGGCCTCCCTTGTTGCGGAGCACAGGCTCCAGACGCGCAGGCTCAGTAGTTGTGGCTCACGGGCCTAGTCGCTCTGCGGCATGTGGGATCTTCCCAGACCAGAGCTCGAACCCGTGTCCCCCGCATTGACAGGCAGATTCTCAACCACTGCGCCACCAGGGAAGCCTGCCACATCTTCTTTATCCATTCATCCGATGATGGACACTTAGGTTGCTTCCATGTCCTGGCTATTGTAAATAGCGCTGCAATGAACATTTTGGTACATGACTCTTTTTGAATTATGGTTTTCTCAGGGTATATGCCCAGTAGTGGGATTGCTGGGTCGTATGGTAGTTCTATTTTCAGTTTTTTAAGGAACCTCCATACTGTTCTCCATAGTGGCTGTATCAATTTACATTCCCACCAACAGTGCAAGAGTGTTCCCTTTTCTCCACACCCCCTCCAGCATTTATTGTTTCTAGATTTTTTGATGATGGCCATTCTGACCGGTTGTGATTAACTTTTAAAGAAACTGCTTAACTGTTTTCTAAGTGGTTGCTCCATTTTAATTTCTGTAAACAATGCGTGAGAGTTCCAGTTTCTCCACATTCTCACCAACACTTGTATTTGTCTTTTGCTTAAAGTCATTCCACTGGGTGTTAGTATGTCACTGTGGTTTTTTTTTTTTTTTTTAATTAATTTATTTTTGGCTGTGTTGGGTCTTTGTTGCTGCGCGCGGGCTTTTCTCTAGTTGCGGTGAGTGGGGGGCTACTCTTCGTTGCAGTGCGCGGGCTTCTCATTGCGGTGGCTTCTCTTGTTGCGGAGCATGGGCTCTAGAGTGCAGGCTCAGTAGTTGTGGCTCGTGGGCTTAGTTGCTCCGTGGCATGTGGGATCTTCCTGGACCAGGGCTTGAACCCATGTCCCCTGCATTGGCAGGCAGATTCTTAACCACTGCGCCACCAGGGAACCCCTGTCATTGTGGTTTTAATTTGCACTTCCCTAATGACTAATGATACTGAGCATCTTTTTGTGTGCTTATTAGCTATTCATATATCTTCTGGTGAAATAGCTATTCAAATCTTTTGTCCATTTTAAAAATTGGGCTTCCTTTTATCTTCTTATTGAGTTGTACATGTTCATCATATATTCTAGATACAAGTCCTTTATCAGGTATCTGATTTGCACGTATTTTCTCCCAGTCTGTGCCTTGTATTCTCATTTTCTTAGTGGTATTTTTGAACACCAAAGCTTTTAACTTTGACAAAGAGCAGTTTATCAGGTTTTTGGGTTTTTTTTCATGTGTCATGCTTTCGTTGTCATATCTAAGAACCTTTGTCCAACACAAGGTTACAAAGATTTTCTTTTCTGTTTTATCTTAGATGTTTATTAGGTTTAGCTCTTACATTTAGCTATATGATCCATTTTGAGTTAATTTTGTATAGTTATGTACCTGTGCAGCTTGGGGGTTGGCCAGGGACTTGTGCTATATTGAATTATGTTGGATATCATTTTTATGAGGTCAAATCTAAGATTTTTGCTTACTGGTTTTTGAGTTTTCTATCTCACATAGACAGACCTTCCTCTCTCCTTTCAAGAATGCCCACCTATGTTTTCTTCTAGCATTTTACCTTAGCTCTTTGATCAATCTGGAAAGCATCTTGACGTGAGGCATAAAACTCACTTTTTTCCCCAAACATTTACCTATTGTCCACCCTTTCTCCTACTGGTTTGAAATCCAGCATTATCATTCCAATGTACTTGATTCACTTTGTTTCACTGTTAGTTTCCTGTGCTATTATCATACTTATTACATGTTTCACAGCTTCAGTAATGTAAAATCTGGTAGGACTGGTGCTCCCACATCAGACTTCTCCTTGCCTGTTTAGCATTCCAGATGCACTTACAGTAATTTTGTCCAGTTCCAAAAGTTGTGCTTGCATCTTCAGTGCATGGAATTTATATATTGATTTGTGGAGAACTGATGGAATTTAAAGAGTGAATTCACAGCATCATCTTGAGTCTAAGTCTCCCCTCCATCTAGCAATCCCTTTCCTCCCAGTTTCACTGAATTGTTCTGGGGATTAATACTATGTTTATATCTTTTCAAAGTTCAAAAAGTAGTTTTTAATAATGAGTCTTTTTGGCCTGTGTATTCCTGACTTCTAATGTTATTGTATTGTACTCAGAGAGTGTGATCTTTACAATATTACTTCTTCAGAAGTTTTAAGACTTCCCTTGTGGCTTACCACCATTTTTATTAGTGTTCCCATGGTCTTGAAAATAATATGTATTCTGCTAACTTCTAGGTTTTTATGTTATCGTTAAGCTTGTACCTTGACTGTTCAAATCTTATGCTCTCACAGTGGATTTGTCAAGCTTTGCCTCCTATGTTTCATGGGCTCCTGTTTTTTTAAAATTTATTGAGGTATAGTTGATTTACAATATTATATGTCCCACGGGTAAAAGTCCCAGGTGTACAACATAGTAATTCACAATATTTAAAGATTATACTCCATTTATAGTTATTATAAAATATTGGCTATATTCCCTGTGCTGTACAGTAAGTATATCCTTGTAGCTTATTTTATACATCGTAGTCTGTACCTCTTAAACCCCTCCCCACTTTCCTCTCCCCACTGGTAACCACTAATTTGTTCTCTATATTTGTGAGTCTGTTTCTTTATTGTTAAATTCACTAGTTTGTTTTATTTTTTAGATTCCACATATAAGTGACAATGTACAGTATTTGTCTTTCTCTGTATGACTTATTTCACTAAGCATAATACCTACCCTCCAGCTATATCCACATTGTTGCAAATAGAAAATTTTCATTCTTTTTTATGGCTGAGTAGTATTCCATTGTGTATATATGTGTGTGTGAGTGTGTGTGTGTGTGTGTGTGTGTGTGTGTGTGTGTGTGTGTGTGTATATCATACCTTCTTTATCTGTTCATCTGTTTATGGACACTTAGGTAGCTTCCATAGCTTGGCTATTGTAAATAATGCTGCTATGAACATTGGAGTGCATGTATCTTTTTGAATTAAGTGCTTTTGTTTTCTTCAGATATATACCCAGGAGTGGAATTGCTGGGTCATATGATAATTCTATTTTTAGCTTTTAAAAAATAATTAATTAATTAATTTGGTTGCGCCGGGTCTTAGTTGCAGCACGTGGGCTCCTTAGTTGCGGCCAGTGGGCTCCTTAGTTGCAGCTCATGGGCTCCTTAGTTACGACTTGCTGGCTCCTTAGTTGTGGCATGTGAACTCTTAGTTGTAGCATGCATGTGGGATCTAGTTCCCTGACCAGGGATCAAACCCAGGCCCCCTCCTGGGAGCACAGAGTCTTAACCACTGCACCACCAGGGAAGTCCCTCTATTTTTAGTTTTTTGAGGAACCTTCATACTGTTTTCCACAGTGGCTGCACCAGCTTACATTCCCATCAACAATGTACAAGGGCTCCCTTTTCTCCACATCCTTGCCAACATTTGTTGTGGTCTTTTTGATGATAGCCATTCTGACAGGTGTGAGGTGATAGATATCTCATTGTGGTTTTGATTTGCATTTCTCTGATGATTAGTGATGTTGAACATCTTTTCATGTCTGTTGGCCATCTGTATGTCTTCTTTATAAAAATATCTATTCAGTTCTTCTGACCATTTTTTAATCGGATTGTTTGTTTTTATGATGTTGAGTTGTATGAGCTATTTATATATTTTGGCTATTAACCCCTTATTGATCGTATCATTTGCAAATATATTCTCCCATTCGGTGGGTTGTCTTTTTGTTTTGTCAGTGGTTTCATTGCTGTGCAAAAGCTTTTAAATTTAGTTCCCATTTGTTTATTTTTGCTTTTGTTTCCTCTTCCTTAGGGGACAGATCCAAAAAGATATTGCTACAATTTATGTCAAAGAGTGTTCTGCCTATGTTTTCTTCTAGGAGTTTTGTGGTTTCTGGTCTTACATTTAGGTATTTAACCCATTTTGAGTCTATTTTTGTATATGGTATGAGAAAATGTTCCAATTTCATTCTTTTACATGTAGCTGTCCAGTTTTCCCAGCACCACTTATTGAAGAGACTATCTTTTCTCCATTGTATATTCTTGCCTCCTATGTTGTAGATTAATTAACCATAAGCATGTGGATTTATTTCTGGGCTCTCTATTCTGTTCCATTGATCTGTTTTTTTGCCAGTTCCATACTGTTTTGATAACTGTAGCTTTGTAGTATAGTCTAAAGCCAGGGAGTGTGGCATCTCCAGCTCTGTTCTTCTTTCTCAAGATCGTTTTGGCTATTTGGGGTCTTTTGTGTTTCCATACAAATTTAAAAATTATTTGTTCTAGTTCTGTGAAAAATGCCATTGGTATTTTGATAGGGATTGCGTTGAATCTGTAGATTGCCTTGGGTAGTATGGTCATTTTAACAATATTAATTATTCCAATCCATGAACATGGTGTATCTTTCCATCTGTTAGTGTTGTATTCAATGTCTTTCATCTATGTCTTATAGTTTTCTGAGTATAGGTCTTTCATCTCCTTAGGTAAGTTTATTTCTAGGTGTGTTATTCTTTTTTTTTAAATGCAATTGTAAATGCTGTTGTTTCCTTAATTTCTCTTTCTGATAGTTTGTTGTTGGTGTATAGAAATGCAACAGATTTCTGTATATTGACTTTGTATCTTGTAACTTTACCAAATTCACTGATGAACTCTAGTAGTTTTAATTTTTATTTTGTAGTGTTTAGGATTTTCTATGTATAGTATCATGTTGTCTGCAGACAGTCACTGTTTTACTTCTTCCTTTCCAATTTGGATTCCCTTTCTTTCATTCTCTTTCTTTCTTTCTGTCTGACTGCTGTCGCTCAGACTTCCAATACTATGTTGAATAAAAGTGGCAAGAGTGGGCATCCTTGTCTTGTTCCTGATCTTAGAGGAAATGTTTTCAGCTTTTCACCATTGAGTATGATGTTAGCTGTGGGCTTATCATATATGGCCTTTATTATGTTGAGGTGTGTTTTCTCTCTACTCACTTTCTGGAGAGTTTTTGTCATAAGTGGTTGTTGAATTTTGTCAAAAGCTTTTTCTGCATCTACTGAGATAATAATATGGTTTTTATTCTTCAATTTGTTAATGTGATGTATCACACTGATTGTTTTACAGATACTGAACCATCCTTGCATCCCTGGGATAAATCCCACTTGATCATGGCATATGATCTTTCTAAAGTGTTGCTGAATTCAGTTTGCTTATATTTTGAGGATTTTTGCATCTATGTTCATCAGTGATATTGGCCTGTAATTTTCTTTTTTTTGTGATATCTTTGTCTGGTTTTGGTATCAGGGTGATGCTAGCCTCATAGAATGAGTTCAGAAGCATTCCTCTGTATTTTTTGGAATTGTTTGAGAATGATAGGTGTTAGCTCTTCTCTAAATGTTTGGTAGAATTCACTTGTGAAGGCACCTGGTCCTGGACTTTCCTAAATTACTGATTCAATTTCATTACTGGTAACTGGTCTGTTCATATTTTCTGTTTCTTCCTGATTCAGTCTTGGGAGATTGTACAGTTCTAGGAATTTGTCAGTTTGTACTTGGTTGTCCATTTTATTGGCATATACTTGTTCATAGTAATCTCTTATGATCCTTTGTATTTCTGTGGTGTCGCTTATAACTTTTCCTTTTTCAGTTATGATGATATTGATTTGGGCCCTCTTTTTTTCTTGATGAATCTGGCTAAAGGTTTATTGAGTTTATCTTTTTAAAGAAACGGCTCTTAGTTTCACTGATCTTTTCCTTTTTTAAACTTAATTAATTAATTTATTTTTGGCTGCACTGGGTCTTCGTTGCTGTGCATGGGCTTTCTCTAGTTGCGGCAAGTGGGGGCTACTCTTCGTTGAGGTGCACATGCTTCTCATTGCAGTGGCTCCTCTTGTTGCAGAGCATGGGCTCTAGGCGTGCGGGCTTCAGTAGCTGTGGCACGCGGGCTCAGTAGTTGTGGCTTGCGGGCTCTAGAGCGCAGGCTAAGTAGTTGTGGCGCACAGGCTTAGTTGCTTCGCAGCATGTGGGATCTTCCTGGACCAGGGCTTGAACCTGTGTCCCCTGCATTGGCAGGCAGATTCTTAACCACTGCGCCACCAGGGAAGTCCCTCATTGATCTTTTCTATTTTTCTTTTTTAATCTCCATTTCATTTATTTCTGCTCTGATATTTATGATTTCTTTCCTTCTACTAACTTTGGGTTTTGTTTGTTCTTTTTCTAGTCCTTTTAGGTGTAAAATTAAGTTGTCTGAGAGTCTTCTCATTTCCTGAGGTAGGCAGTATAAACTTGCCTCTTAGAACTGCTTTTGCTGCATCCCATAGATTTTGGATCATTGTGTTTTCATTTTCATTTGTCTCAAGGTATTTTTCGATTTCCTCTTTGATTTCTTTAGTGATCCATTGGTTGTTTAGTAGCATATTGTTTAGCCTCCACGTATTTGTGTTTTTTGCAGTTTTTCTCTTGTAGTTGATTCATCTCATAGCATTATGGTCAGAAAAGATGCTCACTATGATTTCAATTTTCTTAAATTTACCAAGGCTTGTTTTGTGGCCTAGCATGTGATCGCTCCTGGAGAACACTGCATATGCACTTGAAAAGAATGTGTATTGTGCTGTTTGGGGATGGAATGTTCTATATATATTGTCCATCTGGTCTAATGTGTCATTTAAGGCCAGTGTTTCCTTATTGATTTTCTGTCTGGATGATCCATCCATTGATGTAAGTGGGGTGTTTAAGTCCCCTACTATTATTGTGTTACTGTCATTTTCTCCTTTTATGTATGTTAATATTTGATTTATATATCTAGGTGCTCCTATGTTGAGTGCACATTTTTTTACACTTGTTATATCTTCTTGGATTGATCCCTTGTTTGTTATGTAATGTCCTTGTCTCTTGTAATAGTCTTTATTTTAAAGTCTATTTTGTCTGATATAAGTATTGCTACGCAGCTTTTGTTTTGATTTCCATTTGCGTGGAATACCTTCTTCCATCCACTCACTTTCAATCTGTATCTTTAGGTCTGAAGAAGTGAGTCTCTTGTAGGCAGCATATATATGGGTCTTGTTTTTGTATCCATTCAGCCATTCTATGTCTTTTGATTTGAGCATTTAGTCCATTTACATTTAAAGCAATTATTGATATGTATGTTCTTATTGCCATTTTGTTATTCGTTTTGGGGTTGTTTTTGTAGGCCTTTATGTTCCTTCTTTTGTTCTCATCTCTTGTGATTAGATGACTATCTTTTTTTTTTTTTAATTTAGATGACTATCTTTAGTGTTATGTTTTAATTCCTTTTTCTTTTTTATGTGTGTATCTAGTATAGATTTTTGGTTTGTATTTATGTGAAGTTTATATATAGCAAACTGTATATATATATATATGGTTGTTTTAAGTTGCTGTTCTCTTAATTTCAAATGCATTTAACAACCCTGCATTTGTACATTCCTCCCCTTACGATTACTGTTTTTGACAACATGTTTTACATCTAATTGTTTTGTGTATTCTTTAACTGCTTATTGTGGATATAGATGGTTTTACTACTTTTGTCTTTTAACCTTCCTACTAGCTTTGTACGTGGTTGATTTTCTACCTTTACTGTATATTTGCAAGGGCTTCTGTTTTTTATATCTTCTGACTGTTCTCTTTTTCAGTGGGAATGCTCCCTCTTTTGCCTTAAATTCTGATACTGATATTGCTGAATCAGCTGTCTTTCAGGCTGCTACTTTCGGTAACATGTCCCATCCCTTTTATTGTCTACTTCTCAGTGTCATGGGCTGTGGCTTGTGTCTCTTTCAACAAACCCAACCCGAGAGTCTCCAGCTGGGCAAGTGGAATCTGATCACACTGGATGTGATTACTGCTAGATTAATTTCTAACGTATTCCTTTGTGTTTTCTTGGCTTAAAAAAATCTTACCCTGATTTATTAACCATCAAATGTCCTTTATTCCTTTTTTTTCTTCTGCTGATGTGGATGGAAGTTATATTTCTATTCTTTTAGCAATTACCTTTAAAATTTAACATGAATACCTAGTAGAGCCTATCAGTATCTCAGTTCTCTTCCCTCTCTTGCAAGGGCTCTCCCTTTCATATCATCTAGTGTATCAGCTACACCTTGTTTATAATCCCAACCAACCCTCCAAAAAAAATCCATCATGACAGAAATAAAAAATCCAATACTTACATACATACCAAATGTGCTTTACTGCTATTTCCTTAATGTTGCTTCTTCAATCAATTCCTTCTCAGTTCAGTGTCCTCTTTTGTTGTAGACTTTTTAATAGTTTCCAACAAGGACTGAAGAACTGTAAATGTCTCACAGTTATTATCTACAAATGTATTTTGCCAGTAGTCTTGAATGATAGTTTAGCTGTGCAGTATTCTAATCTGAAAGTCAAATCAGTTTTCCCTCATCACTTTGAAAGTGCTGTTTCTCATGCGATGGCTGTTGTTCTGATTGTCCTAATTTTGTAGCTATCTTTTAAATTCAGTAGCTTAAATTTTTTTCCCTTCCACTCTAATGTTTATATCTGGGCATGTTTTTATCTAGAACAGGATTCAGTTTGAAGGCTCAGTGTTTTTTGATTGTGCAAAGTCTCTCTGCTCTTCTTTGAATTTCTTACCCCATTCAATATACTTGAGCTTCTTCCTAGGTTTCTTCTCCTAATTTCATGTCTACATTTTCCGCTTCTCTATGCTTCATATTCAGTCTAGCTTTTACTTTTTTCACTTGTATTTGTCTGTTGTTGATCAAATTTTTAATTAAAGTAACTTTTTGTTTCCTTAGGAATTCTGTTTAGCCCTCCTTTCCTTTTTCTTTACCATTTTAAAGATAGCCTTTCAGATTCCTAAATCATCAGAAGTTCTTGGGGGGTAGACGGGGTGGCTCAGCCATTTGTTTGCATCTGCTGTGACTCACCCTTGATTTTCTGATTTTTTTTAAAATGCAGAGTTTGGATTTAGGAAGTTCAAGGCATGTCTGTGTTGGCTTCTGTCAGGTGCACGAAGCACTGAGGTCCATAGGCCCTGGACTAGTTTTTACATTTGTTTCTTGCATAAATTTCAGGACTCAGATCAGGTATCTCCTCCTTGAAAGGGGCTCCCCAACCTCCCACTCCACCCCACCCCCCACAGGTGACCCCACTGCACCAGGATGCATTCCTCATTTAACCACCTCACTTACTTCTGCAAAACGCAGTCATCTCAAGAGGCTAGACTCCTACCTGAAGACACCAGGGTCATAACTCAGTCCCTTTCTCTGTGGCCTGGGTAGTGATGCTCAGGACACACTTACATGGTGATCATACAGCAGCCTTCACCCTCATCAACTGACTTCCTTATTACTGCCCTTTCAGACTTGTTTACGTTGCAGGCCGGGAAGGCCACATGCTTAAAGTGCTCTCTTATGTTAGCGTCAAGCGCCTCACTCCAGCCCCTGCCATCATCTTTTATGTAAGTATGAATTCTGCCATAAAAACACCCCCTTAGGGCAGAGGGTCCCTCAGTTTGGATGATGAAGTAAGCTTGATCACTAAGCTCAGTGATTTTCAAATGACCCAGGTTCCCCCAGCCCTCAGTTATATAAATAGGTATATAAAAAAGTTCAAAACAATTCAAATAATTTACCCAACTTCTGCTCCTTGTTCTGAATTTATCCACGAAAGACACTGTTTGAATCTTCCGAGCTTGTACCCTCTACACTTCTTACATGCACATTTGTTATGTTCTGAGTCCCTGGTAACGAACTGTACAAAAACACACTAGCTTATGAGGAAGGAGAGTAAGGCATTTTACAAGGTGGCTAATGACAACAGCTTCTCATTACGGTCCAATAATTCAGAAGTCATGAGACCCTTGTGATTTATAGGCGTTTGACATCTTCTGATTGGAATTTCTCAGTGAGGGACAGTCCTTGGCTGTATGCAACTGTTTTGGGCACCTCTGGACCATCCACACCCCAGCCTCAGGGCCAGATTCTTCCTCCCACCCCCAGAGGAGAGCCCCTATTCTCTGTCAACCTACTCCCTTTGAAGATGAGAAAAAGGACCCAGAATTACAAGGCCCTTGGAATTACAAGTCCAAGACTGTGCGGCTAACGCAGTGAAGACCAGACCTAGACAGCCTGGGTTTTATGATGCAGGGCCCTTTCCCCCAGTGAAAACTCTCTGGAAGGAAAATTCATAATTAGGAAGCTGGTGCAATATACATACACATTTTGTTTCTCCCCCGCTTAGACGAGCTACACATTTGCCAAGTCCTTTCCATCACACCTCGAAGAGCTGTCATAGCACCAGTCTGGTTTAACCCCAAATATAATGGGATACATAGGAGTTTGCTTTCACATTAAAGTGTTTATCCACAGAAAAAAACGGCTTCTTCCATCTTTTGTGAAGTGATAAGGTTAATGTTTTCATGTACTAATGACCTAAGAATGCCTTCTTCTTTCTTCCAGGGTATCATAGCGACCATTTATATCATCCCTGGTGACATAAACTCATTAGTCAATTACTTCAGTTTTGCTGCATGGCTGTTTTATGGCTTGACCATCTTTGGACTAGTTGTGATGAGGTTTACGAGGAAAGAACTGAAAAGGCCTATCAAGGTAGGTTTAGTTCCCCAAATGTCACAAGTGGCTTTGATTTCCTGAAATGAACTAGGTAGAGGTGACTATTTTAACTTCTAGGAGCATGCTTTCAATTTTCAACCTGACTCTTCTCTTGAACATCATACTTTAGAGTGGAGTTTGCTCTTACTCATTTCATATTATAGATTATGATCCAGTCAGCCATTTCATAATTAATTTATTAAAGTTAGCAACAATACCTGTGACCTGCCTCTCTAACCAAAGTGAGATGTCCAGTTCTGATAGTTCCAGGACCTCTCATGAATACACTTTCTGGCGACCGATGGGGACTTCTGATTCTGGCCCAGACCCATTCCTATGCATGCAACCACTAACGGTCCGTGTTTGCAGTCTGTTTTGGGCTCCTTCCCACCTCCCTCCACGGCTGGTGTGGGTCCATATACCAACGAGGAAGAAGAATGTATTTTTTTTTTTTTTTTTTTTTAGTATTAGTTGTTTTCTTTTTTGTTTTTTTTTTTATACTGCAGGTTCTTATTAGGCATCAATTTTATACACATCACTGTATACATGTCAATCCCAATCGCCCAATTCAGCACACCACCATCCCCACACCACCGCAGTTTTCCCCCCTTGGTGTCCATATGTCCATTCTCTACATCTGTGTCTCAACTTCTGCCCTGCAAACCGGCTCATCTGTACCATTTTTCTAGGTTCCACATACATGCATTAATATACGATATTTGTTTTTCTCTGTCTGACTTACTTCACTCTGTATGACAGTCTCTAGATCCATCCACTTCTCAACAAATGACTCAATTTCGTTCCTTTTTATGGCTGAGTAATATTCCATTGTATATTATGTACCACAGCTTCTTTATCCATTCGTCTGTTGATGGGCATTTAGGTTGCTTCCATGACCTGGCTATTGTAAATAGTGCTGCAATGAACATTCGGGTGCATGTGTCTTTTTGAATTACGGTTTTCTCTGGGTATATGCCCAGTAGTGGGATTGCTGGGTCATATGGTAATTCTATTTTTAGCTTTTTAAGGAACCTCCATATTGTTCTCCATAGTGGCTGTATCAATTTACATTCCCACCAACAGTGCAAGAGGGTTCCCTTTTCTCCACACCCTCTCCAGCATTTGTTGTTTGTAGATTTTCTGATGATGCCCATTCTAACAGGAGTGAGGTGATACCTCATTGTAGTTTTGATTTGCATTTCTCTAATAATTAGTGATGTTGAGCATCTTTTCATGTGCTTCGTGGCCCTCTGTATGTCTTCTTTGGAGAAATGTCTATTTAGGTCTTCTGCCCATTTTTGGATTGGGGTGTTTGTTTCTTTGATATTGAGCTGAATGAGCTGTTTATATATTTTGGAGATTAATCCTTTGTCCGTTGATTCGTTTGCAAATATTTTCTCCCATTCTGAGGGTTGTCTTTTCGTCTTGTTTATGGTTTCCTTTGCTGTGCAAAAGCTTTGAAGTTTCATTAGGTCCCACTTGTTTATTTTTGTTTTTATTTCCATTACTCTAGGAGGTGGATCAAAAAAGATCTTGCTGTGATTTATGTCAAAGAGTGTTCTTCCTATGTTTTCCTCTAAGAGTTTTATAGTGTCCAGTCTTATATTTAGGTCTCTAATCCATTTTGAGTTTATTTTTGTGTATGGTGTTAGGGAGTATTCTAATTTCATTCTTTTACATGTAGCTGTCCAGTTTTCCCAGCACCACTTATTGAAGAGACTGTCTTTTCTCCATTGTATATCTTTGCCTCCTTTGTCATAGATTAGTTGACCATAGGTGCGTGGGCTAATCTCTGGGCTTTCTATCCTGTTCCATTGATCTATGTTTCTGTTTTTGTGCCGGTACCATATTGTCTTGATTACTGTAGCTTTGTAGTATAGTCTGAAGTCAGGGAGTCTGATTCCTCCAGCTCCATTTTTTTGCCTCAAGACTGCTTTGGCTATTCGGGGTCTTTTGTGTCTCCATACAAATTTTAAGATGATTTGTTCTAGCTCCGTAAAAAATGGCACTGGTAATTTGATAGGGATTGCATTGAATCTGTAGATTGCTTTGGGTAGTATAGTCATTTTCACAATGTTGATTCTTCCAATCCAAGAACATGGTATATCTCTCCATCTGTTGGTATCATCTTTAATTTCTTTCATCAGTGTCTTATAGTTTTCTGCATACAGGTCTTTTGTCTCCCTAGGTAGGTTTATTCCTAGGTATTTTATTCTTTTTGTTGCAATGGTAAATGGGAGTGTTTCCTTAATTTCTCTTTCAGATTTTTCATCATTAGTGTATAGGAATGCAAGAGATTTCTGTGCATTCATTTCGTATCCTGCAACTTTACCATATTCATTAATTAGCTCTAGCAGTTTTCTGGTGGCAGTTTTAGGATTCTCTATGTGTAGTATCATGTCATCCGCAAACAGTGACAGTTTTACTTCTTCTTTTCCAATTTGTATTCCTTTTATTTCTTTTTCTTCTCTGATTGCCGTGGCTAGGACTTCCAGAACTATGTTGAATAATAGTGGTGAGAGTGGACATCCTTGTCTCGTTCCTGATCTTAGAGGAAATGCTTTCAGTTTTTCACCATTGCGAATGATGTTTGCTATGGGTTTGTCATATATGGCCTTTATTATGTTGAGGTAGGTTCCCTCTACGCCCACTTTCTGGAGAGTTTTTATCATAAATGGGTGTTGAATTTTGTCAAAAGCTTTTTCTGCATCTATTGAGATGATCATATGGTTTTTATTCTTCAATTTGTTAATATGGTGTATCACATTGATTGATTTGCGTATATTGAAGAATCCTTGCATCCCTGGGATAAATCCCACTTGATCGTGGTGCATGATCCTTTTAATGTGTTGTTGGATTCTGTTTGCTAGTATTTTGTTGAGGATTTTTGCATCCATATTCATCAGTGATATTGGTCTGTAATTTTCTTTTTTTGTAGTGTCTTTGTCTGGTTTTGGTATCAGGGTGATGGTGGCCTCACAGAATGAGTTTGGGAGTGTTCCTTCCTCTGCAATTTTTTGGAAGAGTTTCAGAAGGATAGGTGTTAGCTCTTCTCTAAATGTTTGATAGAAATCACCTGTGAAGCCATCTGGTCCTGGACTTTTGTTTGTTGGAAGATTTTTAATCACAGTTTCAATTTCAGTGCTTGTGATTGGTCTGTTCATATTTTCTGTTTCTTCCTGGTTCAGTCTTGGAAGGTTATACCTTTCTAAGAATTTGTCCATTTCTTCCAGGTTGTCCATTTTATTGGCATAAAGTTGCTTGTAGTAGTCTCTTAGGATGCTTTGTATTTCTGCGGTGTCTGTTGTAACTTCTCCTTTTTCATTTCTGATTTTATTGATTTGAGTTCTCTCCCTGTTTTTCCTGATGAGTGTGGCTAATGGCTTATCAATTTTGTTTATCTTCTCAAAGAACCAACTTTTAGTTTTATTGATCTTTGCTATTGTTTTCTTTGTTTCTATTTCATTTATTTCTGCTCTGATCTTTATGATTTCTTTCCTTCTGCTAACTTTGGGTTTTGTTTGTTCTTCTTTCTCTAGTTTCTTTAGGTGTAAGGTTAGATTGTTTACTTGAGATTTTTCCTGTTTCTTCGGGTAGGCTTGTATAGCTATAAACTTCCCTCTTAGAACGGCTTTCGCTGCATCCCATAGGTTTTGGGTCTTCGTGTTTTCATTGTCATTTGTCTCTAGGTATTTTTTGATTTCCTCTTTGATTTCTTCAGTGATCTCTTGGTTATTTAGTAACGTATTGTTTAGCCTCCATGTGTTTGTCTTTTTTACGTTTTCTTCCCTGTAATTCATTTCTAATCTCATAGCGTTGTGGTCAGAAAAGATGCTTGATACGATTTCAATTTTCTTAAATTTACTGAGGCTTGATTTGTGACCCAAGATGTGATCTATCCTGGAGAATGTTCCGTGCGCACTTGAGAAGAACGTGTAATCTGCTGTTTTTGGATGGAATGTCCTATATATATCAATTAAATCTATCTGGTCTATTGTGTCATTTAAAGCTTCTGTTTCCTTATTTATTTTCATTTTGGATGATCTGTCCATTGGTGTAAGTGAGGTGTTAAAGTCCCCCACTATGATTGTGTTACTGTCAATTTCCTCTTTTATAGCTGTTAGCAGTTGCCTTATGTATTGAGGTGCTCCTATGTTGGGTGCATATATATTTATAATTGTTATATCTTCTTCTTGGATTGATCCCTGGATCATCATGTAGTGTCCTTCCTTGTCTCTTGTAACATTCTTTATTTTAAAGTCTATTTTATCTGATATGAGTATAGCTACTCCAGCTTTCTTTTGATTTCCATTTGCATGGAATATCTTTTTCCATCCCCTCACTTTCAGTCTGTATGTGTCCCTCGGTCTAAAGTGGGTCTCTTGTAGACAGCATATTTATGGGTCTTGTTTTTGTATCCATTCAGCCAGTCTATGTCTTTTGGTTGGGGCATTTAATCCATTCACGTTTAAGGTAATTATCGATATGTATGTTCCTCTGACCATTTTCTTAATTGTTTTGGGTTTGTTTTTGTAGGTCCTTTTCTTCTCTTGTGTTTCCCACTTAGAGAAGTTCCTTTAGCATTTGTTGTAGAGCTGGTTTGGTGGTGCTGAATTCTCGTAGCTTTTGCTTGTCTGTAAAGCTTTTGATTTCTCCATCAAATCTAAATGAGATCCTTGCCGGGTAGAGTAATCTTGGTTGTAGGTTCTTCCCTTTCATCACTTTAAGTATATCATGCCACTCCCTTCTGGCTTGCAGAGTTTCTGCTGAGAAATCAGCTGTTAACCTTATGGGAGTTCCCTTGTATGTTATTTGTCGTTTTTCCCTTGCTGCTTTCAATAATTTTTCTTTGTCTTTAATTTTTGCCACTTTGATTACTATGTGTCTCGGCGTGTTTCTCCTTGGGTTTATCCTGTATGGGACTCTCTGCACTTCCTGGACTTGGGTGGCTATTTCCTTTCCCACGTTAGGGAAGTTTTCGACTATAATCTCTTCAAATATTTTCTCTGGTCCTTTCTCTCTCTCTTCACCTTCTGGGATCCCTATAATGCAAATGTTGTTGCGTTTAATGTTGTCCCAGAGGTCTCTTAGGCTGTCTTCATTTCTTTTCATTCTTTTTTCTTTAGTCTGTTCCGCAGCAGTGAATTCCACCATTCTGTCTTCCAGGTCACTTATCCGTTCTTCTGCCTCAGTTATTCTGCTATTGATTCCTTCTAGTGTAGTTTTCATCTCAGTTATTGTATTGGTCATCTCTGTTTGTTTGTTCTTTAATTCTTCTAGGTCTTTGTTAATCATTTCTTGCATCTTCTCAATCTTTGCCTCCATTCTTATTCCGAGGTCCTGGATCATCTTCACTATCATTATTCTGAATTCTTTTTCTGGAAGGTTGCCTATCTCCACTTCATTTAGTTGTTTTCCTGGGGTTTTTTCTTGTTCCTTCCTCTGGTGCATAGCCCTCTGCCTTTTCATCTTGTCTATCTTTCTGTAACTGTGGTTTTTGGTCCACAGGCTGCAGGATTGTAGTTTTTCTTGCTTCTGCTGTCTGTCCTCTGGTGGTTGAGGCTATCTAAGAGGCTTGATGGGAGGCTCTCAGAAGAATGTATTTTATTTTGCTTATGTTACAGGATTTTTTGGTTTGTTTTTTGCTTTTTTAAGAAAACCTATGCTATTTATTCTTATGATAACTAGTGAAGATGTAAGAGAAAGGTAGGCAAGAAGAGGGCTTCAGTAACTAGAGCAAGAATAAAGATAGATAATGTCTTTAGCTTCGGAATGTTGTTTCACAAATCTGGTTAAAAGTCTTTCTGGCACAGTAGCTTGACTATCACCAAGTCGCTGAAGTCAGAGAAGGCATGGAGCAGCCTGCTGGAATCAGGCAGTTCCATGTCAATCAGGGCATCAAGCAGGCAAAATCATTATGGTAGCATAGATTTTTTTTTTTTTTAAAGAATTTCACTTTTTTTAAAAACAAATAATTAATTAATTAATTTATTTATTTTTGGCTGTGTTGGGTCTTCGTTTCTGTGTGAGGGCTTTCTCTAGTTGCGGCAAGCGGGGGCCACTCTTCATCGCGGTGCGCGGGCCTCTCACTATCGCGGCCTCTCTTGTTGCGGAGCACAGGCTCCAGACGCGCAGGCTCAGTAGTTGTGGCACATGGGCTTAGTTGCTCTGCAGCATGTGGGATCTTCCCAGACCAGGGCTCGAACCCGTGTCCCCTGCATTGGCAGGCAGATTCTCAACCACTGCGCCACCAGGGAAGCCCGGTAGCATAGATTTTTAATCTGCACAAAATCTCTCAAACAGAAATAAAAAGGATTTGAGAGAAAATAATGAAGTAAGGAGACAGACAGGAAAAAAAAAAAGAGATTAACATATGTACAACTGGAGTCCTTGAAGAAGAAAATGAAAGTAACAGAATTCTTTAAATTTAATTTTATTTATTTTTTTATACAGCAGGTTCTTATTAGTCATCAATTTTATACACATCAGCATATACATATCAATCCCAATCGCCCAATTCATCACACCACCACCACCACCTCCCCGTCGCTTTACCCCCTTGGTGTCCATACATTTGTTCTCTACATCTGTCTCTCAATTTCTGCCCTGCAAACCAGTCCATCTGTACCATTTTTCTAGGTTCCACATATATGCGTTAATATATGATATTTGTTTTTCTCTTTCTGACTTACTTCACTCTGTGTGACAGTCTCTAGATCCATCCACGTCTCAACAAATGACCCAATTTCGTTCCTTTTTATGGCTGAGTAATATTCCATTGTACATATGTACCACATCTTCTTTATCCATTCATCTGTCGATGGGCATTTAGGTTGCTTCCATGACCTGGCTATTGTAAATAGTGCTGCAACGAACATTGGAGTGCATGTGTCTTTATGAATTGTGGTTTTCTCTGGGTATATGCCCAGTAGTGGGATTGCTGGATCATATGGTAATTCTATTTTTAGTTTTTTAAGGAACCTCCATACTGTTCTCCATAGTGGCTGTGTCAGTTTACATTCCCACCAACAGCTTAAAAGCTATGATTCAAGAAACATTTCCTGAAGTGGGAGGGAATGTGGGAGGGGAGACCACAAAAAAGGAGGGGGGACTTGAACCAACACGCTGAAAGGCATACAGTGTAACTGGGAAATCCGAACTAGACTGGGCAACAAAGAAATATATTCTGATAAAACTATGGAGTTTCTTTTTAAAAAAAATGCTTTGGGTATATCTACTTCCCCTTTCCTGTCCTCCTTCACCCCAATTTGCTTATAAAGTAAAGGAAATAATACAGGCATCAGACTTCTCATCAGCTACACTTCATGCTGTAAGGCTGTGGGCAACTTATTTAAGATATTCAAGGAAGAAGAATTTAAGTCAAGTATTTTATATCCAAATTGACCTTGAAGAATAAAGTTACCAACGAAATAACTCAAAGCATATATTGTTACATGAGACCTAAGGAATCGCTAGAGAATGAGCTTTAGAAACCAAAAAGTCATTGGCATAAGGTGAATATATTTAATTAAAGAACTAAGACTAAATGATGGGAGATGATAAAGATAGCAAAACAGTATATAAATATTAAGCACTGACAACATAATACAACAAAAATGGGAGAGAAATCATATGAAAGTATGCCAGTTAAGGAAAGTATGTCAGAGAAATTGCCTTTGGATATGATTTAAAATTAGATGCTGGGGGGAAAGAGAAGAAATCCTAGCTTATTTCATTACTGCTTATTATAGATAATATCTAAAAAAGAGGAGACAAAGGTATTAATACCTACTATTTATAATGGTAACTCTCAGAACAAAAACAGTGTTTATAGATAGATATATCCAACACACACACACCCACACACAAACACATCCACGAAACCATATCATAAAAGAACCTATATATAAAGACTCGAATAGGGAAACAAATGAGAATATCTTCCTGGTCGACAATTTCTCGGTAGAATGCTTATTAGGGTTTTTTGTTGTTACTGTTTTTTGCTTATTGATTTTTAACATCCCCAAACTTTATAGAATCTATGAATCTCTTAATACTCTTATTTCTAGTTGATAGTTATATGGAAAAAAATGAATATTTAAATTCCCCAAATGCAATACAATATTTTTAATACGTATGTGAGGAAAGTTTCAAATGGCATTCCAAATCCAACACAAGTCACAGTCGTATGGAGGCATATTGGAAAGTGTGAGGCATGTGTGTCTCAGATGTTGGGAAACATGTTATTGCATTAAAGGTAACCATTTACTAACAATCATACTAACTGGTCACCAGCAAGTCATTTTTAAAGCAGTTTACTTCCAGGTTAACACATGTTGGATATATATATGCATTTACTGTTTTTTGTTATATCTGAAAACACTGGTTAGAAGTCTGGGGTTTCATATGATACATGGTAATTTTCCCACTTAAAGGAAGTAGGCCCCGGTAAGAGTTTTCCCACAGAATGTCACTCTTTAAGGGCAGAAAACTGACAGTAAGTCAAAGATACTTTATATAGAAATATGAAGCAATATGGAGACCAAACTTATCAGTTGTATGAATAAACCAGCTTATTCAGTTTAAATGGGTTTAAATCAGCCATTAAAAGAAAAAAATTTTCAGGCAGGTTTACAGAGCTGTGAAAAATGCAAAGTAAAAGGATAGGCAAAGAAAAATCAAGCAAATGAAAATACATAGAAAACAGGGGTTGTGATCTTATCAGACAAGCACTCAGGCCCAAAACACAAGACAAAGACCATTTAGTAATGCTAAAGGCTAAAATTCACAATAAAGAGATAACAGTTATGAAAACCTATTCACCACGCCACACAGTAATTACTTCTTTTACGAAACAAACTATAGGAAATACAAGGAGAAACAGACACACACACTAATAGGAGACTTTAAAACATCTCCCTCAGAACAAGACAGATCCAGGCACATCACTAGTAAAAGTGACTGCAGATCTATAAAAACATAACAAGGTACATCTTAGAGATTCATTTCAAATTCTGAATCCCCAAAATAGCAAACATAGTGCATATGGGACAGGTCTGACCACTGACAATCTTTAATACCACAAAGAAAAACCCTGATTGAAAAAATCAGAAATGGGGCTTCCCTGGTGGCACAGTGGTTGGGAATCTGCCTGCCAACGCAGGGGACACGGGTTCAAGCCCTGGTCCGGGAAGATCCCACATGCCGCGGAGCAACTAAGCCCATGCGCCACAACTACTGAGCCTGTGCTCTAGAGCCCATGAGCCACAACTACTGAGCCCACGTGCCACAACTACTAAGGCCCAGGCGCCTAGAGCCCGCGCTCCGCAACAAGAGAAGCCACCGCAACGAGAAGCCTGCGCACTGCAACAAAGAGCAGCCCCTGGCTCACCGCAACCGGAGAAAAGCCCGCGTGCAGCCATGAAGACCCAACGCAGCCAAAAACAATACATAATAAAAAATAAATACATTTATTTTTTAAAAAATCAGAAATGATACAGATCACATTCTCTGACTATAATGCAATAAAACATGAAATTAATTTTAAAAATTAAAACTTTTGGTCCAAAAGGAAATAGGAAATGAAAGTACATAAATTCCTAAAGATAACAATAATGAAAACAAGACATATAATCTATGATTGGTACTTGAAGGAAGTGCCACTACATTACTTACATCAATAAAAACGAAAACAAATTAAATAGGCAACTCAGAGGGCACGAGAAAGAACAACAAAGAAAACCAAAAGAATATAGAAGGAATTAATAAACATAAAGAAAGCACTTAAGGTTCTTAACTGGATTATCTGATTTTTAGAATTTCACCATGAATTCAGATTCTGCTGGGGTTAGTTTTAGTAAACTATATTTTCCTAGGAAACTGTCCATTTCATCTAGGTGTTTGAATTTATTTGTATAGAGTTATACAAAATAGTTTATGATTTTTTAAAAAACTTCCTGTGTTCTGGAGATTATTTCTCCATTTTTGTTTCCTATTTGTGTGTTTATGCTTTCTCTCTTTTTTTTTTTTTTTTTAAGGTAAGCTACAGGATGTTTTATTGATTTTTCAAATTATTTTTATGGACTATAACACTGATACCAAACCTTGCAAAGATAGCACAAAAAAGGGGAGGAGAGAAAAATCACAGACCAATCTCACTTTTGAATATTGATATAAAAATCTTAAATTAAATATTTTAACAAATAGAATCCAATTATATTAAAAACATATCATGACTAAGTCAAGTCTGTGCAAGGGTGGCTAAAGATTAGAATGAACTGGATTTAATTCATGGGGATATAATTCATCATATTAATATACCTATGGAATAAACCCCTATAATCACCTCCCACAGTTGCCAAAAACCACCAGATAAAATTCAACATACATTAGTGATAAAAACACAAATAGGAATTTATAACCTTTTCCTTGACATGATGGCACACACAAACACGCCCTACGGCAAAAAAGCAATTTTAATTGATAAGGTAACACTAGAGAGATCTCTGCCAAGGTGAAGACAAAAATGCCTTCCTTCTATTTCTGCTATCGGTTAACACTGTTCTGAAGGTATCAGCAAGGCAACTAAACAAGAGAAAGCAATGTGGAGCTTAAGAATTAGAAAAGACTTTCAAAAGTCTAACTTTCTCCTTTCAAAGAAAATAAAACTGTACATCTGGAAAACCCAAAAGGATCAAAGAAAAAACTACAAGAAAATATAGTGAAGTAATATGACATAAAACTAACACACTGAAATCAACAGCCTTCATTTATAAAAATGATATCCAATTAAAAGATAACGAAAGAGGAGAACTCATCCCCAAACCAAAAAACACCGAGCCATAAATTTAACAAGAGGTTAGACATCACAGTAGAAAAGTAAAATTCTCCTGAAAGACAGAAAAGATAACTTGAACAAATGGAAATCCATCATGTTCTTGGATAGGGAAACTCAGCATCATTGATTTAGATGTTTAATGAGATCGCAATAAAAAACACCACCTAATTTTTTTTCCTGGAGTTAGACAGGTTGATTATGAAGTTCATATTGAAGAACAAACTAGCAAAAATAGCCAGGGAAAATCTAAAAATAAGAAAAATATTAAAATATAGATTCTAAAATTGAGACACAGATGTAGAGAACAAGCCAAGGGGGGAAAGTGGTGGGGGGGGGGGGGTGGGGGTGTGGAGGGTGGTGGTGGTGGTGGGATGAACTGGGAGATTGGGATTGACATGTAGACACTAATATGTATAAAATGGATAACTAATAACCTGCTGTATAAAAAAATAAATAAAATAAAATTCAAAAATTCAAAAACAAATAAATAAAATATAGATTCTAAAATTTAAATATCATGGTGCTGATGCATGAAGAAAATATAAATTGCTTTGCAATTCAAGAATGAAGAAAACCTTTCCCATGACTCAAAATCAAGGAGTAATTTTTTAAAAAGGGGCAACCATAACCCCCCCAAAATAAAAATGAATGCATTCAAAAAAAGAGAAGAAAGTTGAAAACACATATACATAAAATATCGGGGAAAATATTTGCAATCATATCACAAAAAAGGATTAATACCCCTAATTTAAAGAGTTACTAAAATTGAGATGGGAATTACTAACAATTGAAATGGACAAAAGACATAAATGGACACAAGAAAATAAAATGACAGTTCAATGAAAAAAATGCAACGACACTTAAACATGAAACAAATGAACCCCAGCAAACTCAATTTTGTTTCTAATAAGAGAACGCCCACCAAAATTCTAACGAGATACCATTTCTTGCCTATCAGATGGGCAGAAATCCCAAAGTTTGGCCACACTCCATGGGAGAGGCTATGGGGAAACAGCCTTCTCAAACACTGCTAGTGGAATACAAATGGTATGGCCACTAGAGAGGGAAACCTGGCAATATCCAGCAATATTACATATGCATTTACCTTTAGACCCAGCCATCCTGTTTTGAGGTAGTCTATCCCTAAGTGAAGTCGACAAAAATATGAAATATACATAAGCTTACTTGTTGCATTAATTGGTAATAGCAAAAGGTTCAACACAACCCAAATGTCAATTAATGGGAGACTGGTTGAATAAGTTTTGATACATCCACAAACTAGAGTGGTATGCAGCAGTAAAAAAATGGATGAGTAATTTTATACAGTACTATGACTCTCCGGAATATATTAATGGAAAAAAGCAAGGCACAAAACTGCGTTTTATGCATTTGCTACCTTTTATGTAAGAGGAGTGGAAGATGAACATGTGTATGTACATTTGTGCATATACATGTGTTTATTCTGAAAGAGAAATAATGGAAGAATAAAGCAAAATCAGAAAAAAATTTATAATATTAAAAAAATCAAATAAAAAAGGGAAAAAGCAAATCCCTAAAAACTGGAAACAAATGGAGATAAAGAAACCTTACTCTGTAACAAGTAGATGACAAAACCACACAGAGAACATAATCACTAGAACTGATACCAAAGTGCAGGACTTTGAATGCATCTCCCTTGTGGCTTATACTGTGCAGTTAAAAAGAACTGCAAAAAACTCTTAAACTTCATACTACTACTTACAGTGGTAGTATTGGTACAGTTATTTTGAAGTTTATTATAGGCACATTGTAGGATAAATAAAATAATTATGTGAAAGCCATTGAGAAGATTTTCAGAAGCATAAGGAAAGAAGGCGTTAAGTCTAGAGAAAGTAAGGGAAAAAGTGCAATCTTACATTTGAACAGAAACTATCAGTAGAAATTTACGAATTTTTTTCCCTTCTTGAAAAAAACTTTTTTTCTCTGTCCTTGTAAAAGAACACTGAGTACTCCCAACCACCCAGATTACGGTTTCTAAATGCCATTTCCTACCAAACGCCCTGGAGAAATGGGTGAATGCAGATCTGCTGGGACTGGATTCCTCTCCAGCCCCTGAATCCACTGATTGACTTTAGGGATTCAAAAGTGTGACAATCGGACCTTAAGTGCCTCATGATGTGTTACAAAAGGAAGTGCACTGCTCCAGCTACAAAGTATTCTTGCCTCCACAGCTAACTACTGGTTTACAGGAAACAAGAGGGACAGAGGAGCAAGTTATCAGGCAAAGCTAGAATGAAGACACTGTATAGGATAAACCATCCAATTCCTACGAGTTAATGACAAGGTAAAGAGAGGAGGGAACAAACAGGTTAAAAACAAAGTCGTCATCAGTTAGAGATGTATAATGCGTATTTTACAGGTAAAATGACATGATGGCATTTTCTTTACAGTCTAGGGAAAAGAAAAAGATGAAATAAGGTTGGCAATTTTACTTACAAATGATTGAGACTGGAGGAGGGGGTGCATGGAGCTCATTATATTCTTCTTTCTGTCAAGTGTTTTGTTTTGAATGAAAATTTTCGAAAAGGAAATGAATGCACATGGCCAAATCATGACACCACTCTGTTTTGCCTACAGGTGCCCATTTTCATCCCCATCTTGGTGACTCTCTTATCCGTGTTTTTGGTTTTGGCCCCAATCATCAGCCAACCTGCATGGGAGTATCTCTACTGTGTGTTATTTATGCTGAGTGGCCTTATATTTTATTTCCTTTTTGTCTACTATAAGTTTGGATGGGCTCAGAAAATCTCAAGTAAGTATCAACTGAGGGACTGCTTTGCTGTTAGCAAAAGTGAGACAGGCCCGACGTCCTGTCGCCTCATCTGTCCCGATTCTACCAGGACCTTCTTATCACAGGGTCTTGCGCAGCTAACAAATTTCATCTCCTCTTTGGGAGGAGGCATGACCTGTTCTCCTCCGTGTGACACCTCTGGGGTCCACCTGTGGCCTCTTCCTTTGTTCCCATCAATTCCTGTAACAAGCAGGAAAAGGAAGCACCGGGTTGTTTTCTTTTTTTCAAATGTAACATACACATAACATAAATCTTGACCATTTTTAAGTGTATGGGTCAGTAGTGACAATATTCACATTGTTGTGCATCCCATACCCGAGGCACTGCCTCCTTGTGCCTGATACCCAGACGTCATCTGGGAGTCGCAGCAGCATACCAGAGACACCCAAAAAGCGAGAGCTGGGACGAGGGCCTGAGCCTTCCAACACCAAGGCCACGGCTCTCGCTTTTCACTCAGCAGTACCGATTCCTTGTGTATTTTAGGAATGTTGTTTAAAAGCTTAGCTGCGTTAGCCATTTTCATTTTGAAAAAGAAAGCAGTGATGGCAGGGTACATCAGAGGACGCTGAAGTACACCCAAGGGTGTGTTATATTCTACATGGCACAGCCAGCTGCACGGAACTCCATTCACAAAAGCCTGCCAGGCTCCCGAGCCCCTCACCAGACCAACAGTGACCCACAGCCTTGCCTGGTCTCCCTCACCCTAAACGTGAGTTCCCCGGAGGCAGGAACTGGGCTGTGTACAATTTAATCCTGGGTCTATACAGCAGCCACTTAGTATTTGAGTAAATGTGATGAAAAATCTGCCTTCTTTCTCCTTCAGCTCGTCTCACCAGGGAAGTACAGTCATTCCTCAGGCACCCCTATGTGGTTTTTTATTTAGATGCATACAACTTAGGGAGACATACAAGGTAGCGAAGAGCAAAACCCAACTGGAACCGGGGGAAGCTGGCCCTGAGACTCCATTTAGACTGAGCCGCCAGCGACGGGGATGCCTGCCTCCACTCCCTCTGCCTCTGTGTCCCCACCTGTGAAACTGGTACCACCTCTCACCTGACAGGGGTGTTCTAAGAGACAGAGAATCTGTTTCACGTTCGTTAACAAAGGGACAGCAAAACCAAAGTATGGCTTTATTATTTCCCAAGGACTTTTCCCCTTTCTTGAAATAGCTCCCCCTACCCCTAACCTCTTTACGCTGATCTAAGCCCGAAGCTGAGAGGGGTTGCAGGGACACTACTATGGAAACGAAAGAAAAGGTATTTTACTACCTGAAAAATGGCCACTTTTTCCCATGCCTCTGAAAATGGACTTGCATTTGATCACACTGACAGAGAATCTAGCTAGGATGACTTACAACCTAAAGGCCCGAAATATGTCTTATTTCTCAGCTTTAGAATATTTAGCCAAGCTGTTCCCTACAGAAACCAAAAAGAAGTTAAAATTAAGGAGGTAAAAAGAATTAACAACCTGTATTTTAAACAAGATGCAGACTTAGTGACTTCAGACCAAACATTCAATCTTTGGTCAGTGGTAGTTAAATATACACATATAACTGAGTCATTCATATTTTTCCTGTAAATGTTTTGGTGGCAGTAAAATATTTAGTAGGTTCCTAATGCTTTAATGGGAAATAACTTATCTCCAAAGAACCACCGTAGCTCCCAGAATGGGTCTGCCCACCTCTACCCACTTGTGTCCCCTGAGCACAGGCTCTGATAGGAGACATCACCAAGGGGTAGTAACAGTATCACTGCTCATTGATAAGCAAGGCGAAGCTAATTTTAAATTACGGTTTTCTGACTGCACTTCTTCCCTCCAGATCCTCTCACCATGCACCTTCAGATGCTGATGGAAGTCGTCCCCGCAGAGCAAGCTCCAGAGTAACAAAGCTCAGCCTCCTGTGGCCAAGTCTAAGCTGTGAAGAATTTATTTTTGTAAGCAATATTTGCGGTTGTTTCTTCCTGATGTTTTTCTTAAGAAAACAATGTATTCACGTGTGTATAATACTGTTATTTTTAGCTATCCTTAGTTCTCTGGGTGGGTGTTTGCTGCAGTTAGCAGGTGAGGGTGTAACCCAGCAGCAGGCTGGTGGCCAGGGACGGGCTGAGTCAGAACGGCCCCCACCACACGGTGACTCTTTAACAAGGGGCACATCACACCTACTTCAATAAAGGGAATTCTTTAAACTCAGTGATCAGAAAGGTGCATATGTGTGTGTATATATATATATATATATACATACATACATATATATATATATATATATATATATATATAAAAATATAAAATCGGTGGAACTTTTGCTTTGATTGATTGAAATAGATTTTTAAAATACTAAAATACAAACGCTTTACTGCCTACCCATATTTCACCTCGGATGTATGTAGCAGGTCTGTCCCAGGCTGGATGTCAAGGCCCCCGGTGCAAAGCTGGCCGTCCGGAACCATCTGCAAGCCTGTGTCCTCAGGGGGCTCCGCATCACAGGTTCCCTGACAGCCTGTACTGGCATTTTGGTCAAACCAGAAAGTGTGGTGTATAAAATTCTATTTTGCATTGGGCACTCATGGATTTTCCTGACAAAATACGGTCTAAAAAGATGGAAAAAAGTAACATTTCTGTGAAAACACTGAAACTTTATTGATATACTGCAGAAGACATTCACACCAAAATTTACTAAGTATGTGAGCAATTTTAGAAGCATAGAGACGAAAGTACTTTTACCATGCATTTCAGAAACTTCCCCAAAACGTGCAGTCAGTACATATTAATAGTAGAGAACAAAAAAAGCGATTAGTAATTGTTTACATTTCACAAGCCAGTGTCCTATGTCTTACAAAATGTTATTCAGAACTTCACATAACAGTAAATGTCTGAAAAAAAGAAACTGACATTTAAACATGTACCCTCCTCTGCCCAATACTTTCATTTAGCTGTCAGTGAACCACACGAGAGAATCAGTATTATATCTTCTCTGAGAGCACACACATTCGTGCAGCTCTACTGCTTGCTATTATTGTGTGCTGTTTTACGAAAGAGACAATACAACCGAGCACACACTGCAGGTGGCCGACAATCTCAAGGAAAGCCAGTGCAGTTCAGGAGGCCTGGCCGCCGACCCAAAGCCCTTCCCGGTGGAAGCAAAGTAAACCGGATGAGGCCATTAAAAGAGTTTTGCAGAATCAGTACCTTTGCCAGCAAAGACACCAGAACTTCACACTTCCCAAAGAGCCTGCCCTATTTAGCCAAGAAAAAGGAAAATCACTCCCCGTACACTTCATGTGCCAATCGGACACCTGCCAGTCAACCCACGGGAGTCACGGCGGCAGCAAGGATGCGCTCCTGGCAGCTGTCCAAGCTGGATGCCGCGTCCTCCCACCAGAGGGCAGCGGCCTGACCCCGCCCAGCAGCGCTCCGGGCCCCCGAGGCCAGGTGAGGCCCCACAAGGAGCTGAACGTCTTATTTCACAGATGAGGAAACTGACAGCCAGAGGGTGATCCACGCCTGCTCACGGGACACGACAGCTTGACGACAGAGTTCACCTCTCGTTTAATACCTGGGACATACCTGGTGGTTTGTACCTGGGACATACACAAACCTGGGCACCTGTGCTTTCTGATGTGTAAAAAGAAGAAAGATCTTGCGGGCAGTCCCAACAGCCTACCAATGCTCTTTCCCTCTTCTAGGCAAAGCCGCCAGACCCACACTGCAGCAGTGCACAAGGTGTGAATTTCCCAACAGCTCGCCTGTCTAACTTTTCCAGTTACCATGAAGAGTCAGGCTCTGGGCATTCCCCCACTTAAGCGGCAACGGGCAATACACATTTCTTGATAACCTCGTGACCTTATTAAGGCACCGCAGCCTCATGCCAGGATGGCGTCATGAATGTTTTCAGGGCTCACCACATCCAGGTATTCGGAGGGTTACCTCCAGGCACCCCACATGACCTTTTCAGTTTCCACTGGAGAGAAACCTGTGTCCTATTTGTCCAGGACTCTGCAGGTTCCGAGGGTTCTTCGGAAGCACTAGCTTTACCTCCAGAAAGCCCTGGGTCAGGCTGCTATTGCTGAGGCAACCCCATTCTCATCCTTGGACTATCTCTTCACAAGAAGTAAACTTACCCTGGGTAGCTATCAATATCTAAAGAACACTAGGAGAATTAGTACACAGACCGTTAACGTTGAATCTCAACTAACTCATGGTTGAAAAGGTCTGTTAAGCAGTGTGGGGTATGAATTTTAAGAAATCTCAATTTATATGCACAAGAGCAGGTTTTAAGAATGTACCAAACACAGGTCTAAATGAAAAAAATGAAAAACGAACTCCAGATGGTACAGTTCATTACCCGAACGCCACGGCGGGCGTCACTCAACCTGAGGGCTGAGGCGGGCTTCACACCAGAGGCGATGGGCAGGGCAGCCCAGCACTCGCTGTGTCTCTGCTTCCACCTTCCTTCCAGAGTCTCATCATCGGCCCATTTTTTCAATCGGTTAAGAATTCCTCACCGTTACTAATCCCAGTGCCACAAGGTGGCACTTAGTAATACTTGATCCCTGAAGTGACAAAAGGTCTGAACGTGACTGCCTGTCTTCTCAGCTTTCGGTCACTAAGCGTCATCCTTTTCTGTTCAGAGCCCTCTGGCCGCTCTGCAGGATTTAATTCACATTCTCATGCACTCTCGCTTTCGTCTTCATCTGAAGCTTTGTCACTGGTCTCAACCAACTCTACCACTTTGCAGGACGGGTTTTTAGAATTTACAGCTAAGAGAGATATTATTAAAAATATGTTACTAATTATAGATTAATTAGCAAGTCTCCCCCACCCCTCACCCCCCCATTATTTTGGTCATCGCAGAAAAAGTCCCTTGGGTTCTCTAGCTCTATATTTTGTGACCTATTTTATATTTTCATCATTTTAAGCAAGAAACAAGCAGGTAAAATTTGCCTGCTTATGAATAAATTATTTTCCTAGGAGAAATATTTGTAAAAGTGTTATAAGGAGGTATGTTTATAACCAAGAGCTGATACTTCCTCAAAGCAGAACATTTAGCACCAAGATCAACCACGAGGAGAAAACTAATACCTAAGAGCTTTACATTAAGACCCATTTCCACGAAGGCCACATTCCTGAAGTCAGCTGAGTGACTGTGCCCACCCCCATGGTGCTCAGGACCTATGACTCTCCAAGGGATGGGTGCCCCCCCTTACCCTGGAGAAGTGGCTATCCTCCTTATCCTCGTCACATTCTTCCCAGTGATCAAAATCAAAAGCCACGTTAGGATTCTGTTCAATATAACAGTTTACATTAAGTGAGAGAATAAAACATGCTCAGCGTGTTAAGCCCAAGCACAGCTGCTTTCAACTCACCCTCTGTCTGAGTAAGCCACACCAAGACTCCTTTTTCTCTTTCGAAAGAGTGATTATTGATTCATCATTTTTCACTATGCATTTGCAATCATCTTTTATTATGTTGGCCTGCAGCTCCAAATCAGCCAAGTAAAATTTCTCTCCCACCCAGGCACTAGATTTACAAAAAGAAATGATGTCAGCCTTTTAAAATGTGAGAAATTATTTCTCTTTTACTTTATAAGCTATCCATAAACCCACCTGAAAACAACTCTATCTCTAAAGTATTTACATTTGTAATCTTTTACATTCCTTATGCTTATCTTCAATATGACCACATCCTCTTTTTGGAACCATTTTATTTGTGGGTGGAAGCTAGAAGAAAGGGAAGAGGGTTATACACTCATCTCTGTTTATTCGCTAGGCAAGGAAGGAAAGCAGACCCCAGCAATGGTGAGCATACCTTTTCAGAGGCTCTGTAGTTTTGTTAATGGAAGCATCTCCAGTGTTTTCAGGTAAAGTTTCTGTACAAGAAGTCAAATTTTCCTATAGGTTATTTATATGTGACTCCATAATATATGTATATATATGTACTTTTTTGCATTTTATGCAACTTTTAGTTGAGGAACTACTCACTAAGACTGTAAGAGTATAAACTTCATAGTAACCAAAGTATCCAATTCCAAAGAATAATTTTAAAAAATTAAAATGCAGATCACTGAGTATAACTAATAAAACAAATATCAGACTAAGAAAACAAATATTTGCCTTGTTAAATATTATGATTAAACAATTGGGAAAGTAAACTCTCTGAAAAGGAACCATATATAATTATTGGCCACAGGATACAAATGCTCCAGTGTCTCTGCTATCTTAACCTGCTAGGGCCCCACTAACGATGACTTCCAGAACAGCAGCCAGTACACAAGGAACCACTGCTGAACATAACATTTCCTAAAACAGTGCAATTTAAATTCTCAATCTGAAACATTTGAAGCTTCCAAAGACTTGAGCAAAAATGTTTATAAGCAGCTTTGTTAACGGTAGTCAAAAACTGAAAACAATCAACGTCTTGTAACAGGTGAACAGCTAAATAAACTGTAGTATATGCATATCACGGAATACAACTCTGCAATAAAAAAGTACCACTGCTACTTGCAATAATCTAGATGAATTTCACAGACATAAAGTTGAGTGAAAGAAGACACAAGAGTGTATACCGTGTGCTTCCAATTCAGCAACACTGATGGTGACAGAAGTCAGAACAGGGGTTACTGGGCAGGGTTACAGACAGGGAGGGTGCGTAAGTAAGGGAGACCACTGGGGTTCTGGAAATGTTCAACAGCTTGATCTGGGTGTGGGTAATGGTAATACACATAGGAAAAATTCTGACGAGCCGTACACTTAAGATCTGTGCACTTCTACTGGATGAGCATTATACTTCAAATAACAAAAAAGAAAAAAGTTACCAAAAAAATTGGAAGCCGTACTGTCAAGAATAGAAAGTTAGGTAATATCAGTTTATGTCACCTTCTAATTCATCTAAAAGTAGAAAGCCTAAACATTAGAAAATTTCCAAGCATTAACGATTTTAAGTTAACCGTCTTTTACATAACCAACCGTGTGCTGGGCTTTCTGAGTGTGTCTGGGAGTCAGCACCTCTCCCTGAGCCCTTGTCCTCTCGCTGTGTGCTCTGCAGACAAGCAGCTTCTTCTGTGGAAGAAGGCATCCTGGGTAGAAGAGGCAGAGGTTAACTGTGAGACGAGGAGACAGGCAAAATCTGGCTCCCTACAGGGACTTCCCGGCAAGAAGAGGGAGGCAGGCCAGCAACACACGTAGGAGGTGAAGTACCTCCTACCACAAGTCAGACCCGCACAGAGCTTACAGCTCATTTACAGATGACGGACAGGTCAGCCAGCTCTGGGCACTACTGCGCCCCTGGCAACGGGTGCAGAGTAGCTGATCGACACACACATATCATCCGATAAAGGCAGGAACTCATTTACCGAAATAAACTTCTTTTCAAATCACTTAGAGGACAGTATGCACTGCTCCCCACTTCAAAGAGGATAACACAAGCCATCTCCTTTCCTCTCCTGCCCTAGCTTCCCAGAGGCACCCTCTTACCAGTCTGGATCTACTGCTAGAAACATTCTTTGCATGAAAAGGCAAATACTGCCATCTGTATCTTTCTATCTAAAACACACACACAGACACACACGCAAGTTTAAACACATGGGAACCTACTACATTCATTTTTCTGCCCCTTATTTTATTGTACTTAATAAATGGAGATTATTCCATATCAGTAGATAGAGGGCTATCTCATTCTTGTAAAACTTTTTAATTGTGCTTTTCTTTTGGTTGTTTGAACAGGTAACCACGTGCATGTGGTTCAATATTTTAAAATAAATAGAAAGGTCTACACAGTGAAAAATCTACCTCTCACCTCTGTTCCCCAGCCACCAATTTCCTTCCTCATGGGTGACAATGTAATTCATTTTTTGTGCATCCTTTTTGAGATAATTCAAGCCTAAAGGAGCAAACCTATTGAACACATGTGTACACACACAGACACACACACACACACACACACCTGTGGTTAGGGAGTGTGCGTGTGTGTCTCCAAGGGGACGACTGACGGACACCCACGAAGCCTGTGGCGTGCAGGGCAGTGTCCCATGTTCCAACCACCCAGGCAGGGACCCCTCCTCACCGCTGTGCAGCCCCAGACGCTCTGCTGCCCACCCTCTTCCGCCACCACGGCTCTGATCTCCCCTCGACCCTCATCTCCTGGGGTCCTGTTCCCTCCACCTCTCACACTTACACAAGTTCTGACTCTCCTCCAACACCAGCAAACCAGAGCCTCCCCAGCCACCTTCCCGAGCTCCAGGCTTACACCTTCACTAGCCTGAAACTCGTGTCCAAACCCACTCAGTACCTCCTCCTCTCCAAGCTGGCTGCTCTCAGTCATGAGGGCTCAGAATTATACAATCACACGGCCCTGTGTCTGCCAGCCACTCAGCCCTACGGCTCCCAGGTCTTCAAGCCCCCAGACTCTGTCCTCTTTCCCAGTCCGCTGTAAGAATGGCGCCATCCTCCTCGTCTCTGACCCAGACAAGCATCACAGCTCCCCTACCATCTCCCCAAGTGGAGTCCCTTCTTGGAGGCGGGCTCCCCCCGTAGATCTCCAGGCCTCTGCACGCCCCTCTACCTGTGATTATCACCAAGGTGCGCGGCACTCCTGTGCGACCACAGAATCACGTGTGCAAAGGGACTGAGCAGAGTGCCTTGTGCGGAGCTGGGGCTCAGCAGTCGTTGCGGTGTTTCCTATAAGCGATCAATCTGTCCTGATTAAATCGACTGAACTGCAGTAGCGTCTTCATTTTTAAAAGACTATCTTAAAAGTAAGCATGGAGCAATTTTTGTTTCCTGAAAGTGTGTAGAAAACAAAATATATCCTAATTCCACAGGTACCCAATTTTATTAAGATAGAAAACTCTACACACTTAAGGCTATTTTTAATCTCTGCCATGTTCTTTGAAATTCTCCTACTCTCAGCAGTAATTCAGGAACCCTTCAAGGTCTCCAGTGGTCACAGCATTAAATCCACTGGTCAGTTCTCAGTCCTCATTTCATTTGGCCTCGCAGCACCTGGCAGCCATGGCTCCCTGCTCTGCGAAACCCTTCTCTGCTGCCCTGGATGCCCTCCCCGCCCCCCCAGCTCCAGGCTGCTGCTCAGGCTCCTCCCCCATGCCCCCACTGCCCGCCACCCCTCAACATTACAGTCCCGGTGCTCAGTCCCTCGCGGCCTCGTCCAGCATCCCGGCTCTCAATCCCAGGATCTGCCGACCAGGCCCCCTGAGACCACACGCCCACTACAGTTACATTCAGAAACCCGCTGCTCCTCACCACCTCCACAAAACCACCCTAGTCTGAGCCGCTGTCATCCTGTCCTGAACTCTGGGCACAGACTTTGTCTCCCGCTCCGGTTTGTTCTCAACACAGTAGCCCAGAATGTTCTGATGAAGCCGTTCCTCTGCTCAAAACTCTCTCATGGTTCCACCTCCTCCTCCTCCGAGCCCACCCTTGCAATGGCCACAGGGTCCAACAAGATCTGACCTCCACACCTAGATTCTTCCCCTTGTTTGCTGCTCTGGTCACTGCACCTTCCTCTCTGTTCCTGGAACCAAGGAATAACCAAGCCTTCCCTCTGCCCACATGGGTCTACGCCTCGGTATCTGCCTGGGTCAGGCCTCACCTCTTGGGTCTTTGCTCACCGTCTCAGACCCCAAACTACCCTGTCTTCCCTTCTGTGTTAATCAGCTCCATCTCACATACCACCACATTATCCACTATGTATTTCTGTAACCTGTTTATCGTTTGTCTCCACTGAAATGTGAGCTGGCCCTTCATCTGTTTTGTTCACTACTGTATCCCCAGTAGACAATCAATAAATATTTGCTGAATAAATGAACAAATTTTAAAATTTCAACTTCACCTATTGGCAACTTCAGTTAAAAGTATTTATCTATTAATTAGGTCAACTGAAACAAAGTTAGACTGAACAAAATATTCCAGCATCCAAAACACACACAGAGCAAAATGGCGGATTAGGAAGCTCCAAGTTCCCATTTCCCCATAGACACACTGAAAGAACCACCAGAAGCTGTCTGAACCACCTTCCTGTTCCCCCACCCCCCCACCCCCAAAACCAGAGAGGGCAGAGCAGACTTCGTGTGTGAAGCCATCTGGGGGATACCTGAGGGACTATCATGCGAGATGCTCACCTCTGTTTCACGGAACTCAGAACACAGGCAGGAAAGCTGTGGGCACTGCTCAGAAAAGGCCACTACAGACCCATGGACACCCGAGGCAAGGTATGACGCAAGGAGACACACAACAGACCATCGAAGGCCTGGAGAAGCTAGGGGGAGACTCACTGGAAATTAGGACATTCAAAAGGGGACCGAGAAAGCCATGTGCAGCCGAGGCAAGACGCACGCTCAGAAAAGTCCTGAGAGGACCCTAAGCTTTCACTTCAGGCTGATTTCTAGCCGAGGACGTGGAGAAAACAGGAACCTTGTACACTGCTGGTGGGAACATAACACACAGCTGTTGTGGAAACAGTTTGGCAGTTCAAAAAAGTAAACGTGGAATTGCCGTATGATCCAGAAATTCCAAAAGAGCTGAAAGCAGGAATTTAAACAGATATTTGTACCCCAATGTTCACAGCAGCACTATTCACAACAGCCAAATATCCACTACAGATGAATGGATAAACAAAATGCTGTATATCCATACAGTGGAGTATTTTTCAGCCTTAAAAGGACAGAAATCCTGATACCTGCTACAACATGGATGAACCTTGAAAACATTATGCTAAGTGAAATAAGCCAGACACAGAAGGACGTATATTGTATGATTCCATTTATATGAGGTACCCAGAACAGGTAAATTAATGGAAACAGAAAGCAGAACGGAGGTTCCCAGGGGCCGAGGGAATGGGAGAATGGGCATTACGGTTTAATGGGTACAGCGTTTCTGTTGGGATGATGAAAACTTCTGGAGACTGTGGTGACAGTTACACAACAATGTGAACGTACTTACTGCCACTGAACTGTATACTTAAAAAACAGTTACTGTGATAGATTTTACGTGTATTTTACCACACTTTGAAAAAGCAAATAAAAATGAGAAATTCTGTTATGTATTATATTTTAACACATTTTTTAAAAAATGCAATTTAAGAAATTACCGTTCACTTTGCTGGCTGTGGTAACAGCACTTCAGTCAAGTTTTTTAAAGGCTTTTGTTGCCCCACATCGTTGCCAACACTTGGCGTTTCCTTTCTCTCATTGCTTGTGGCTATGAAGCGGTATTGCTCCACTGTGGCTTTAATTTACATTTCCCTGATGAGTCATGAGTCTGAGCACCTTTTCGTACATTAATTATTGGACAATTAATGAATTGGACATTGTGAAGTGTCTGTTCAAATCTTTTGCCCCGTTTTCTATTAGGTGTCTGCTATTTCTTCCTGACCGAAAGGAGCTCTTAATGCGAGTCCTTCGGTGGATGCACATGCTGGGTCCATCCTCCCCTCTGGGGGTGGCCAGTGTACTTCCTCAGAGACTTCCACAGCCTCTCATATCCTGCTTGTGGATGTGAAAACTGGTACAACCAATGTGGAAAACTGTTGAGCAGTAGTCTAATTATGACTCAACAATTCCATGCCGTTCGTAAGAAATGGAATACATTTGTAAGTGCACCAAAGCACATGTAGGAGAATGTTTAAAGTGCCACTTGAAGTGGCCCAGAACTGGAAATTTCTCCCCTCGACAGAATGCGTAAATAAATTATATTCATACAATGGAATATGACGCAGCCATGAGAATCTATAGGTCTACAGCTGCATGCACAACATGGATGAATTTCACAAATAATGCTGAGTTAAAGAAGCCAGATACGAAAGAGACACATTGCATGATTCCATTCAAAGTATGAACCAGGGACGAGCCACCCATGCTGTTTTGTGTCTGGAAAGCAGCTGCCCTTGGGGAGGGAGCAGGAAGTGTCTCTGAGTCATGCCCTGTTTCTGATCTGGGGCTGGTTTCTGTGCTCAGAAAATCCACCAAGCCACACTTATGACATGTGTTCTTTTCTGTATGTGCGCTGTCAATAAAAAGCTAACAAAATTCATTCTGTAAGAGATACAGATGAAATATATTTGGAATTTGTTTTATAATAGTCAAACAAAAACAAAAATGTGGGCTGGGGTTTGGATAAAATAAGACTCCCCAAATACTGGTAATTATTGAAGCTGAGTGATGGGAACGTAGCGACCCATTAAAACTATTCTACTTTCAGAGAAAATGTCCCTAACGCTTGTGAGTTACACCGCCACAAGACAGCTCTTCCGAAAGGAGACAAAAATCCACTTACGGGGTCTGGCTCACGCTTTCTTCAAAAGTTGTCATTTTAGCTCCTTCGTATAATTTTTTCAGCTGTTCTACATGCTCTGAGTTATCAATGCCCATTCCCGTTGACAAAATTTCAGCTCGAACATTATAATCAATGACAGAAGTTTTCAAGTTTGAAAGTTTTGTAATGTGCACCTTGAATGAAAGAAAAAATACGTTTGCAGGAATTACACTTAGAACTTTAGATGAGCCACAGACACCCGCACCGTGGCCTCCTGATCTCACTGTGCAATGCCTGATGCACCAGGGCATGTGCCATCACAAGGGCCTCCTCGTTGGAATCTTCCAGAACCCAGCCCCGTACTGGAGAAATATGATCAGCTGTGGGGCTGGGGCCAAGATCAAGTCCTGAGGTAAAATCCCAGACAAGACCCGTCCGTGATGCTGTAACCACACGCACAATTCTTAGATCTTCCTGATTCTCCCTCCTGTGCTTTCACCTCTCCTAACAAGAAGGCTCCGGGTCTTCAGATGCCCAGAAAGGGCCCGCACCAAGGCCCTAAACCCTGCGTCCTGGACAGTTTCCTCCACTTGTTTTTTTCTGCAACCAAAACATTCTCATCCATTTCAGTTTACACAAAATTAAGTAAAGCATGAAAATCTGCAATTGTCTGATTCCTGTTGGTGGGAGGTGTGGGTCCAGGACTTTCACGGGGCTCGGAGTAGACCGGGCTGGCGCTGGCTGGGGCGCCTCCCCAGGGAGCGCGGGAATAGGAATGCACTCCCGTCGAGCGACAGCAGAAGAGCCCTTCTCCACTCAGCCTGGGGACCGAGCTGGTGCCAGTGGGAGAAGGCGGCAGGTGTGGGCTCTGCCTCCCCTCCAGCGTGCCATGAACACTGCTACACTTTGGAGCTGCGGAAGCATGTTTGCCAGGTGGGTTTTCCTTTTTTTTTTTTTTCTTCATTCTCTTAGCTATAGTTTAAAAAAAATCCTTGCTTAATAAAGTTTCCATTTTTTTCTCTGATTAAAAAGCACCACAATATTGACTGTTATGACATCGACTAAGACCCCCCAGACCTCTTCATTTACCTGCACTGGTAGTCTCCACCTTCCCTTCTAAAAACCATATTCTCCTCTTACTCTTAAATCTTATACCCAAACTCTTCTTTTCCATGTTAAGGCTTTTTCACTCTTATAAAAATAACTTTCAACAAAACAGTTTTTATGAACTGAATTCCTTTAAATCGTATAAATAATCATAATAATTAAGATTTAACTCTAACAGAGCAAAACTCTGAATTGAAAAGTAGAGTTCCCAGGGTGCCAGCAGAGCAGGGATGGTGCCGGCCTCAGCAGGGACGGGCTGAGGCCCCGAGTCACATGTCCTGGCTTCATGCTCAGTCCCACCCACTCCCACAGGGTAGGAGTCTGCTCATGGATGGAATTCCAGTGCCCCGTACAGGTCCTAGCACCCAGTAGGTGCTCAATAAATATCTGGTGAATGGACGAGGTAGGAACCGTGAACATAATAAAATCTGTCTTGGAAAAAGCCTGAGGACCGGAATCCTCCACATTACTGACCACTCTAAGATCACTTACAGCTACGCCAGCGCACGGCCGCGCTTCTGCAGGGCGGTTCCTGTCCCAGGGCTTCCCACCCGTGCGGGCAGCGGATCCTGTCCAGGGCTTCCCACCCGTGCGGGCAGCGGACTGTGAAATCGGATACCAGTGCACAGCCGCCACTTGGAAGAGAATTATAAATGGCAGAGGCTGTCGCGTGTGCTAACAATAGTTTCATGAAGTTTCTGTCTCGGCTGTATGTGTGAGTGTGTGTGATTTATACACACACACACACACACACACACACACACCTGTGAGCGCTGGGTTACAATGTAAAAGGTCCCCTTAAACCAAAAAACCCATGACTACATTCACGACCCAAATAACATGGAAAAAGCTCTCCGTTACACAGATCCTTTATCAAATAAGCCTCCGTTTATGTGAGGCCAACAGTTATTCAGGCAACAGGTTAGAATAATTTGGATAATTTTAGGGGCCCATTCAAACACAAGTTTCTTTTCAAGAAAACTGCATACTTACCATCGGATCAATCCAAACCGTATTTCCTAAAGCCAACATCACTTTTGCATCATGCAGTTTCCCATTAATTTTATGATGAATGTACCTAGTAACCTGCAAAAAAAACAAAACACTTAAGTAATTTATCTGAAGCTTTAAGAAAATACTTTATTCTGTATGTGCTCTATAGTTTTTCAAGAAGCTTTTCCATGCCTTTCATTTGAGCCTCACGACCACCCCACGAGGCAGGTTATGGAGGCCATCACACCCCTTCACCAACAAGGGTAACTGTCAGTGGAGACGAGTGAGGACAGGTGCAAAGGTGAGTCCCGAGCACTGGGTGTTCCAGCTGCTCCAGAGGACGAGGTCACACACTGGGGCTGCCCAGCAGCAGGGACACTGGGGCTGAGGGGCCCTGGTCGCCACCAACAGCAGAACTCTCTCTCCTCACTCTCTCACTGAGCTTCCAAAGAAAGAAACCTCCATCCTTTAAAGACAGGTTGACAGCTGACAGAGGGGATGGGGGGCACGCACCCACGCTGGGAACCACGCGGTGTGACGAGTCCACGGCACAGACCTGTGCTTGGGACTCCCCTCTGCACCCGTCCTCATTCAGCTCCACTGT
Organism: Eschrichtius robustus; assembly: GCF_028021215.1. Classification (NCBI taxonomy): domain Eukaryota; kingdom Metazoa; phylum Chordata; class Mammalia; order Artiodactyla; family Eschrichtiidae; genus Eschrichtius; species Eschrichtius robustus. The sequence goes on along the minus strand of NC_090842.1, from coordinate 51,287,302 downwards.
TTATAAGCAAACTTTCTGCCTTGCCAACTGCAATGGCTTCTGTCACATCCTGTTCATCAGACTGTACGAAATTTAGCCTTCCTTTGAAGGATCAGGAGCCTCGTTATGAACAGGACTTACTGCTCTGGTGATGTCCCTGCCGCGCCGAGGGCTGGGCCTCTCCACCCACCCGAGACAGCATGTGCCCCACGTCTTGGTACAGGGGGGCTTCTTCGCCTTCACAGTGCCTTATCCGCTCTCCTTGGTGACATCCTAGTTACCCATTCTGAAGGACCCAGAGGGAATGGCCCCTCCTTTGGAAGCTTTTCTGGACTCTCTCTCTCTCTTTCCTTGCCCATCTTCCCAACCCCAGTGGAATTACCTGGTCCCTCCGGAGAGTGTCCATCACCTATGTGCCCCGTGACAGGGGTATCCGCTTTTCTAAGTGCGTACACTGTTTATTCTCTTTAAGTAACAGCCAGTTTATTTTTAGCACGGTGCATATTTTACACCCAAAGTGTGTGAGCACTAATGACGACCATGGCCAATCACGCCCGGCCTCTCTTTGGGCTCAGAGCTAGTCTACACATAGCACTGTTAAGTGCATTCCTGCCCAGAAACATGAAGCAGTTAACCCAAACCCAGTACTCCAAATTCAAATACACCTCAATTCTGTGTATATTCTGGGTTAAATATATTCTGAAAGTCAACAAAATATAAAAAGCCAAAATAACTCACCTTTGGATTCCATTCAATTTCATTGTCCGCGGGTTTCACTCTACAAACGATAAACTCCACAGCTTGCGGGGGCAGAGTGTGGAAACTTTCTGGGAGGTGAAGCAACTGGTCTCTTGCGATGAGTTCGGTCCTGCCTTCATCTATGAACTTCACGAGGACATTATCCAGGGCCCACGTGTCCTCCTTCTGGCTTGTCTCCAACACCTGAACCCTACAGGACAACAGTGGCCTCGGTCTAACACAGAGACCCAAAGGGACATAATCGTCGCCTCAGCTTCCTCGTTAGAAGCAAACCCCACAAAAGTTCCCTAAACTGCATGGCTTTACTCCATACTAGAAATAAAATAACTGGGGGCATCAAGAGCACTTAGCCATGATTTATTTAATTCAAGTATACCTATGTTGAATAAAGGAAATTCCTTCATCTGACAACACAAGGAAAATTAACATAGCAAATTAAATGTTCCAAGGTTCTCAATCTGGGCTATCACCAAGCGGGGACGGGTGGGGCATTCGAGGGACATCGGTGCAAACAGGCACACGAGGCAGGATGGAACGCTGACAGCGCCACTTCTTGAGCTGACCTAGCTAACTTACGTAACCTCACCAGGGCTCAGTCTGCTTATCTGTAAAATGGGAACTGTGCCCACTTTATAGGAATGTCTTAAGAATTAAGTGAGTCGATGACGGCCCATATGTAAATGTCACACTGTCATCCACGCTCTGTGCTCAGCAGCCCCAGGGCAGATGAGCCTCGAGAGCACAGCTGAGCCGGACTAGGGTGGGCGCGACCCCACCAGCACCCTCCCGGGAGGCAGCCAGGCTCAGTATGTGTACACCGGTCAGATGCACAGAGATGAAAAGAGGGATTCAACGCCACTTGAAGTTACCTTATGCTTCACAACCTCTTGAGATGAAATAAAGAGACAGTTTACCTGTGGAAAACTACTTTTTCTGCTAATCCATATAATCCAAATTTCTCCACCTTTTCAACAGTTGTTTTGTTACTGGAATCTTCAAAATACTCTTTCATTTCAGCAGTAAGAGTTGCATAAAGATCCACATGTTTATCAACTACACGACCAAAGTAATTTGTTGCATTCAAAATATAAAAGGGTATTATCTGAAACATAAACAGTAAACATATTCAGAAAACAAACTCACTCTAACACACCATGGTAAAGCAATTGTACTCCAATAAAGATGTTAAAGAAATAAAATAAAATAAAATCCCTTCAAAAAAAACCTCACTCTGAAGCAAAGAGGTATCTGCAGAAGTCAGCACCTGACCTAAGAGCCCAAAGCACACAACAGGGATTTAAAAATAAACTAGGAAACTGACCAAAACACAAAATAAAAACCTTAGCGTACACACAAATAATTATAGTTTCACTTTAAATCTAATGGAAGGGGCTTTGGGTAAATATTAGTCTAAAGCTTTATTATTAGTAAGTGTTCCTTTGTTTACTTTTTAACTGCACTTTATAAAAATCCTTAAAAAAAATAGCCTCCTTGTCTCTTGAGCCCTTTCTGAAGTATTTTAGTAAGAGCCTGCTGTGTATGAGGCACAAGGGACACAGAGAGGAAGCATGTCCTACAGGGACCCTAAGCAACCATGGGTGGACAGATGTGCCACAGCTGGTGTGTGGTCAAGAAGATAACTCTTCACAGGCAAGCGTACACAGGGTTATTGGCATGTGTCGGGGTGTCGGCGTGCACAGGTATGCAAGAGTACGGAGGAGGCCTTCCAGACGGGGGGCAAGCAGTATGCATTAGGGCAGGGAGCCCTGGCTACAGAGCAGGAGTGAGCAGACGGCAGGAGTGAGCAGTGGTTATTTGGTGGGCAGTGCCATCTGGGAGGCAGGGCAGGCAGGGGAGAGGTCAGCCCTTGTGACCAAAAGGTGCTGGATCTCACAGGGCTGACAGCCTGTGGCTCTCCTCTGTGCTGCCCCCCGCCCCAGCTTCATTGCCTGCCCCCTTCACACTCGCCATAAGCCTTGTCCTACTCCACAAACATTCCACATAACTCCTACCTCAGGGCCTTTGCACTTGCTGCTTCCTCTGCCTGGAATATTCTTCCCTAGATAGTCTCATGGCTGGATCCTTCTTATCATTTGGCCCTCAGGGCAGCTGACCCCTCCTCAGAGGGCCCCTCCCTGCCTCTAATTTCCAAAGGGCCCCGTGTCCCCCAGCACACACCGCAGAACTTCACTGCATTTCATCCTCTCCGCAGCACGGTCACCATCTTACTCACTGCTGACCATCCCCACTGGAAGGAGAGCCGGGAGAGGACAAGTAGCACATCTATCATGGTTCCCAACCCAGCCATCCTCCAGCCCGTGGAGAATCTGCCTCAGTGAACCCCCAGTGCTCTTTTAAGCCGGCCCTCATCTTGGGCAGGGAATTCAGTATTCCTTCTAGCCTGGCACATGGCCTCTCCCAGGGAGTCTTCTCCCCTATGGTTTAGGGGCCCCAACAACCTGGCATCCCAGACAGAAGCCCACTGGGTGACAGGAGTCAGTGGGGAGGAGGTGCAGGGGATAGGAAAAACTCTCACTACAATGTTATGAGAGCTTGGCAGGATATAACATACACTCCAACTGCAAATATATTTCCTGAAAGATGCACAAAGAAAAGTAACAGAGAAAATATACTAAGATGCCGATGGTGACTGTTTTAGGATGGCAGGAATAAGGGGAGAGTTCCTTTTCCCCCACATTTCCTACGTTAGAAGGCTCTGTGTTCAGCACACACTGATGAACAAAGTCCAGGCCGAGCAGGCATCAGTCTGTGGCAGTCCCCTCCACACGGCATCAGCACATCCACGACACACTGAGCTGGCAAAAACGGAGGTGGCAAAAAGCAGCTTGTGGACTGGACTCTCCTGACAGGAGGGGCAGAGCGTGAGGCCTCCAGACGGGTGACCCACTCGTCCTGGTTCCAGCACCGAACATCCCGGGTGGCGGGAAACCCCTCAGTCCTGGGCACGTGGGAGGGTCCCTTCTGGCCACACACCTCCCCACCTGTTTCGATTCCCCTCTCACCAGTAATTCAGTTTGTTAAGGTTGCAGGACACAAGGTAAGATACAGAAATCAATCGCATTTCTAAAACAATTAGAAAATGAAGTTTAAGGAAAAACAACAATGACATCCAAAAACACGAAATACTAGGGATAAGTTTAACACAAAAAGTAAAAGACCTACTGAAAATTGTAACACATTGCTTAGAAAATTAAAGATGACCTAGACAAATGCAGTGATATGCCACGTTAATGGACTAAGAAGACTCAGTACTGCTAAGATGTCAATTCTTCCTGTACTAATCTATAGACTTGAAACCGAGTAGGACCCTGTGGGGCCTTCCCATGGCAGACCCCTCCCCCATATCCTCTGCTTTAGCTTCTCTATGAAGTACCCAGGTAATTGTATCTGTGCGTGTTTCCTGAGTTGTTTTACAGATGTGAAAACCCCACACCAAATAGAAGATGTTAACTACTTGATGACCAATGAGCACATAGCCCCCAGGCCTACTGGGGCCTAAGGATTGATAATGTTAATCCCCGTGACACCACTCTGTTATCTCACCATCAACCAATCAGAGAATTGTGCAGGAGCTGATCACCTACCCTCTCACTCCCCATCCCTCACCTGGCCTTAAAAATGCTTTCCTGAAACCCACTGGGGAGTTGGGGGTTTTTAAAGCATGAGCCACTCGTTCTCCTTGTATTGGCACCTTACAATAAACGCTGAACTTCCTTCACTACAACCTGGTGTCAGTAGAGTGGCTTTACCATGCACACAGGCAAGTGGACCCAAGGTTGGTTCGGTATCAGACTCAATGAAATGCCAATCAAAATCCCACCAGGATTCTAAGTATAATAGATATTGGTAACCTGAGTCTAAAATTTTATATGGACATGCAAAGTAATAGTCAAAAGGATACCGAAGAAGACAGGCAAAGTTGGAAGACTTACCCACCAGTTTTCAAGATTATAAAGCTTGGGCTTCCCTGGTGGCGCAGTGGTTGAGAATCTGCCTGCTAATGCAGGGGACACGGGTTCGAGCCCTGGTCTGGGAAGATCCCACATGCCACGGAGCGGCTGGGCCCGTGAGCCACAACTACTGAGCCTGCGCGTCTGGAGCCTGTGCCCCGCAACGGGAGGGGCCGCGACAGTGAAAGGCCCGCGCACCGCGATGAAGAGCGGTCCCCGCACCGCGACGAAGAGTGGCCCCCACTTGCCGCAACTAGAGAAAGCCCTCGCACGAACCGAAGACCCAGCACAGCCAAAAATAAATAAATAAATAAAAATAAAAGTAGCTATAAAATTTAAAAAAAGAAAAAAAGATTATAAAGCTACAGTAATCAAGCCAGTGTGATACTGTATAAGGACAAAGAAACCAAGGAGCAGAATAAAGAATTCAGAAATCAGGACTTCCCTGGTGGTCTAGTGGTTAAGAATCTGCCTTCCAATGCAGCGGACGCAGGTTCGATCCCTGGTCGAGGAACTAAGAACCCACATGTGAGGGGGGCAACTAAGCCTGCGTGCTCTAGAGCCTGCGTACCACACCTAGGGAGCCCACGCACTGCAACAAAGAGCCTGCGTGCTGCAACTAAGACCTGACACAGCCAAATAAATAAATAAATAGTAAAAAAAGAATTCAGAAATCACATATATGGTCTCCTAATTTTTGTCAAAGGTGCCAACGTAACTTAGGGGAAGAAGAAGGTCTTTACAGTAAATGATGCTGGAGCAACCAATTATCCAGAAGAAAAAACCTTGCCTCCTTTTAAAAAACTCTGCCACATACAAAAGTTAACTTGAGATGCATCACAGAGCTAAATGTAAAACTATACAGCTTCTAGAATAAAAACGCTGGGAAAAATCTTTGCAACCATATGGTAGGCAAAGATTTCTTATGGCATGAAAAGCACAAAATACAAAATAAAAAAGTAAAAAACTAGGCTTCATCAAAATTAAAAACTTTTGCTCTTCCATTGGGAGAAAACATTTGCAATATATCTGACAAAGGATATCTAGAATATATAAAGAACTGTTAAAATTCAACAAGAAGGAAACCCAAATAAAAAATGGGCAAAAATTCTAAACAGAAAGTTAACAAAAGAAGAGATACAAATGGCCAGTAAGCAGTGGAAAGATGTCTAAGATTCTTTATCACCAGGGTAACACAAATAAGATACCAGTGCAAATGCAGCAGAGTGGCAAAAATTACAGACTGAGAATACCAAGTACTGATGAGAATGTGGACCAGCTGGAATTCTTGCATGTAGTGCTGGTCAGAATGTGAAATGGTACCACCTCTTTGGAAAACTGTTTGGCAGTTTCTTACAAACATACACTTATCATATGACTCAGCAATTCCACTCCTAGGTCTTACTCAAGAGAAAAGAAAATGTACTGTCAAAGATGTAACACAAATGATCAAAGCAGCCAGAAACTGTCAACAACCCAAATGTCCACCGATCTGTGAACAGACAAACACACAATGGAATCCTACACAGCAATAAAATAGAACAACACAGGCGAATCTCAAAAGTAATACACTGAGTAATAGAAATCAGACTCAAAAGACCACATACTGTACAATTCCATTAATATGAAATTCCAGTAAAAGACAAAACCATAGTGACAGAAAGCAGATACCCTGGGAACCAGGGGTATGGGGGTATGTAATTTTAAAACTCCCTGCAAACAAAAGTCCAGGACCAGATGGCTTCACTGGGGAATTCTATCAAACATACAAAGAACAACTAATACCAATCCTTCTCAAACTCTTCCAAAAGGTTGAAGAGGAGGGAACACTCCCAAAGTCATTCTATGAAGCCACTATCACCCTGATACCAAAAGCAGACAAAGATAACACCACAAAATAAAATCACAGGCCAATATCTTTGATGAATATAGTTGCAAAAATTCTCAATCAAATATTAGCAGACTGAATCCAACAACACATAAAAAAGATCATACACCACGATCAAGCTGGATTCATCCCAGGGTCACAAGGATGGTTCAACATACGCAAATCAATAAATGTGATACACTCCATCAACAAAAGTAAAGATAAAAACCACATGGTCATCTCAATAGATGTAGAAAAAGCATTTGATAAAATTCAACATCCATTCATGATAAAAACTCTTACCAAAGTGGTACAGAGGGAATATATCTCAACATAATAAAAGCTATTTATGACACATCCACAGCCAACATAATACTCAATGGTAAAAGCTGAAAGCCTTCCCGTTAAAATCTGGAACAAGACAAGTGTGCCCACTCTCACCACTTCTATTCAATGTAGTATTGGAAGTCCTAGCCACAGCAATCAGACAAGAGAAAGAAATAAAAGGTATCCAAATTGGAAGAGAAGAAGTGAAAGTATCATTATAGGCAGATGACATGATACTGTATATAGAAAACCCTGAAGACTCCACACAAAAACTACGAGAACTGATAAATGAACTCAGCAAGGTAGCAGGATACAAGATTAGTAACATACAGAAATTTGTTGCATGTCTTTACACTAACAATGAAATATCAGAAAGGGAAAGTTAAAAAAAAAAATCCCTTTTAAAAATAAAATACTTAGGAATCAACCTGACCAAGGATGTGAAAGACTTGTATGTTGAGAACTATAAAACACTGATAACGGAAATTGAAGATGATTCAATAGAAATACATCCCATGCTCTTGGATTGGAAGAATTAATATTGTTAAAATGGCCATACTACCCAAAGCAATTTACAGATTTAATGTGATCCCTATCAAATTATCCATGACATTTTTCACAGAACTAGAATAATCCTAAAATATATATGGAACCATAAAAGGCCCAGAATTTCCAAAGCAATCCTGAGGAAAAAGAACAAAACTGGAGGCATAACTCTCCCAGACTTCAGACAATACTACAAAGCTATGGTAATCAGAACAGTGTGATACTGACACAAAAACAGACATATGGATCAATGGAACAGAATAGAGAGCCCAGAAATAAACCCACACACCTACAGTCAATTAATCTTCAACAAAGGAGGCAAGAATATACAATGGAGAAAAGACAGTCTCTTCAGCAAGTGGTGTTGGGAAAGCTGGACAGCTGCATGTAAATCAATGAAGTTAGAACACACCCTCACAACATAAACAAAAATAAACTCAAAATGGCTTAAAGACTTAAATATAAGGCATGACACCATAAAACTTCTAGAAGAGAACATAGGCAAAACATTCTCTGACATAAATTGTACCAATGTTTTCTTAGGTCAGTCTCTGAAGGCAACAGAAATAAATGCGAAAGTACACAAACGGGACCTAATCAAGGTTATAAGCTTTTGCACAGCAAAGGAAACCATAAACAAAATGAAAAGACAACCTATGGAACAGAAGAATATATTTGCAAATGATGCGACTGACAAGGGCTTAATTTCCAAAATATACAAACAGCTCATACAACTCTAAAACAAGAACAAAAACAAATGACCCAATCAAAAATGGGCAGAAGACCATTTCTCCAAAGAAGACACAGAGATGGCCAAAAGGCACATGAAAAGATGCTCAACATCACTAAATATTAGAGAAATGCAAATCACAACTACAATGAGGTACCACCTCACACCGGTCAGAATGGCCATCATTAAAAAGTTTACAAACAATAAATGCTGGAGAGGATGTGGAGAAAAGGGAATCGTCCTACACTGTTGGTGGGAATGTAAATTGGTGCAGCCACTATGGAAGACAGCATGGAGGTTCCTTCACAAACTAAAAATAGAGCTAGCATATGATCCAGCAATCCCACCCCTGGGCATATATCCAGAGAAAACTCTAATTCGAAAAGATACATGCACCCCAATGTTCATAGCAGCACTATTTACAACGGTCAAGACATGGAAGCAACCTAAATGTCCATCAACAGATGAATGAATAAAGAAGATGTAGTATATATACACAATGGAATATTACTCAGCCATAAAAAAGAATGAAATAATGCCATTTGCAGCAACATGGATGGACCTAGAGATGATCATACTGAGTGAAGTAAGTCAGACAGAGAAAGACAAATATTATATGATATCACTTATACGTGGAATCTAAAATATGACACAAATGACCTTATTTACATAACAGAAACAGACTGACAGACATAGAAAACAAACTTATGGTTGCCAAAGAGGAAAGGGGGTGGGAGAGGGATAAATTAGGAGTTTGGGATTAGCAGATACAAACTAATACATATAAAACAGATAAACAACAACAAGGTCCTACTGTATAGCACAGGGAACTATATTCAATATCCTGTAATAAACCATAATGGAAAAGAATATGAACAAGAATATAGATATATAGATATCTATATCTATATCTATATATATATATATATGTATCTGAATCAGTCTTTGCTGTACAACAGAAACACTACATTGAAAATCAACTATACTTCAATAAAGTAAAAAATAAAAATAAAATTAAATAAAAAGGAGGGTCTTGGTTGGAGGGGTTCTGGGAAGGTGGCCGCAGTGAGCCGTTATATTTTTTGACTCTCTCTGAATCCCCCACATAAAGACAGACAGAGCAGTGAGACAGCAAAGCCAAAGCCAGGGACATACTGCAACAAAACGTAATTAACAAAATATCCCCATGGACCCCAAAATAAAAGCAGATGAGGATGATAACATCGGAGAAACTCCAGGTGACCCTGGGTTTGGCACTGACTCTTTGGATATAACGACAAAAGCACAATCTGTGATAGAAAAAATTGGAAAGTTGGACTTCATTAAAATTAAAAATTTCTGCTGTCCAAATGACACTATAATCATCTTTTAGTATCCACGGAGGATTGGTTCCAGGACCCCCTGTGAATACCAAAATTCTTGGATGCTTAAGTCCCTTACATAAAATGGTGTAAGAATTTGCATATAACCTAAGGACAGCCTGAGGATATACTTTAAATCATCTCTAGATTATTCACAATACCTAATACAATGTAAATGCTATGTAAATAGTTGTAAATACAATGCAAATGCTATGTAAATAGTTGCTGGACCACTGCAAATTCAAGTCTTGCTTGCCAAATATTTTAGATTTGAGGTTGGCTGAATCCACGGATAACAGGAGCTGACTATATAAAGAAAATGAAAAGACAAGCCAATGGCTGGGAGAAAATTTTTACGAAACACATATCTGATAAGACTAGTATCCAAAATATACAAAGAACTCTTAAAACTCAATAATAAGAAAACAAACAACTCAATTAAAAACTGGGCAAAAAACCTGAACATATTATCTCACAGATATTTCAGCAAAGAAGACATACAGCTGATAAATAAGCATATGAAAAGGTGCTCAACATCACATGTCATCAGGGAATTGCAAATTAAGACAATGAGATACCACTACACACCTAATTGAATGGCTAAGATCTAAAACACTGACAACGTCAAATACTGGCACAACAAGTATTGTTGTGGAACAACAAGAAGTCTCATTCATTCATTGCTGGTAAGAATGTAAAATGGTATCGTCACTTCAGAAAACAGTTTTGTAGTTTCTTACAAAGCAAAACATAGTCTTACTATATATAATCACACACAACAGTCACACTCTTTGGTATTTATTTACCCAAATGAGTTGAAAACTTCTGTCTACACAAAAACCTGCACTTGAATATTTATCCTAGCATTATTCATAATTGCCAAAAATTGGAAGCAACCAAGATGTCCCTCAATAGGTGAATGGATAAACAAACTGTAGTACATTCAGCAATAAAAATAACCTATTAAGCCACAAAAAGGCATGGAAGAATCTTAAATGCAAACTGCTAAATGAAAGAAGCCAGTTCAAAAAACTTACACCCTGTATGATTGCAACTATATGACATTTTGAAAAAGGCAAAACTACAGAGCCGGTAAAAAGATGGGCGACTGCTAGGAATTCTGGGGAAGAGGTAAAGGGGTGGACGGGTGGAGTGCACAGGGGATTTTCAGGGCAGTGGAAGTATTCTGTGTGATGCTGTAATGGTGGATATGTGTCGTCATACACTTGGCAAAGTCCATAGAACGTACACTACAAGGAGTGAACCTTAACTTAAACTGTAGGCTTTAGTTAATAATAATTATCAGGGGGGCTTCCGGGGCTTCCCTGGCGGCGCAGTGGTTGAGAATCTGCCTGCCAGTGCAGGGGACGCGGGTTCGGGCCCTGGTCTGGGAGGATCCCGCATGCCGCGGAGCAGCTGGGCCCGTGAGCCACAAATACTGCGCCTGCGCGTCTGGAGCCTGTGCTCCGCAACAGGAGAGGCCGCGACCGTGAGAGGCCCGCGCACCGCGATGAAGAGTGGCCCCCGCTTGCCGCGACTGGAGGAAGCCCTCGCACAGAAACGAAGACCCAACACAGCCAAAAAAATAAATAAAGTAAATAAATAAATAAATAAATAAGTCAGGAGCTCTTTAAAAAATAAATTAATATTTTTTAAAAAATAATAATAATAATTATCAATATTGGCTCATCTATTATCACACATGTACCACAATAATGAAAGATGTTAATAACAGGGGAAACTGGTGGGGGGTGCCGGGGGAGAGTACTGGGGAACTCTGTATTTTCTGCTCAGTTTTTCTGTAAAACTAAAACTGCTCAAAAAAATAAAATCTATTAACTTAGATAACAACAACAAAAATAGCAGATGAGTAAAACCCACCCACATCACAAGACCTGCATGGCATCACTGTCTGTGCAGGAAGCAGCAGTGGGAGGTATGAGCTCGTCTGAAAGACTAGGACCAGGAGGATTCCACAAGAGGCAGCAGGTATTCACCGAAAACACGGTGGGCCGGGCTGACAAGGGCAGCTGAACCGGAAGGCTTTCACGCATTCTGATAGTGGGTGAAGGCTGGGCCCCTGTGAAATCTCCTAACTGTCCACCCAGGGACAAGAAAGATGAAGGAAGAAAAAGGCCAGATATACCTGGGTGAGGGGCACAGAGCCAGGGCATCTCAAAAATCTCAGAAACTGTGTTTTCATTTTTTTTTTTTTAACAAGACATGGAAACAACAGAAATGGAAACTCTGAAATTAGAAAAGTTATCCTGACCCACACCTCCTCCTTAAATTTAAGGAAAAGGAATTTTGTCAAAAAATGAGCAACAGCAAAGTATCAAGGTCAAATCCCATGTTAAGTTACAATAAGAAAAAAGGGAATAAGCAGAATAACAGTCCCTAGAGACAATGAAGGCCACCAGAAAAACGTACCCACAAAACAGATTAAAACTGTACTCCAATTTCAAAACTAGCTGCCTTTTAGCTTATTAAGAAAATGATATATGATATAAAAGAACCACATAAATCAGAATTTTAAAATGTAGAAATGAGGTGATGGAACTTGGGAAAGAATCAGAAATTAAAGAAAAAAATCATTTCATCAATGAAACCTGTATTGGGTTGAATGGTAATCCATGCCTCCAGCCATGCCCCCAAAGAAAACTATCTCTGTGCTAACTCCCACGATCTCTGACTGTGACCTTATTTGGAAAAAAGGTGTTTGCAGATGTAATTAAGTATCTCTGGGTGAGGAGATCACTGTGGATTATGCGGGTGGGCCCTTTATCCACTGACAAGTGTGCTTTGTAAGAGGCACAGAGAGAAGAGGAGAGGGTGATGTGAAGATGAAGGCAGAGACTGGAGGGACGTGGCCACGAGGTGAGGACAGGCCAGGGAACGCCTGGAGTCAACAGCAGCTGGAAGAGGCAGGAAAAGGACTGTCTTCCAGAGTCTTCAGATGGAGCACAGCCTGCTGACTGACACCTTGATTTCAAACTCTGGCTCCCAGGACTGTGAGAGAATAACTCTGTGCTGTTTTAAGGCACCCAGTTCATGGTATCTGTACAACAGCCCCAGGAAACGAGTACAGCATAGCCACACAAGGAGGAGCACAGGCATGAATGAACATAACAGATTCGCCCTAAGGGAAAGGGAAGGTGAAGGCAGAACACTCAAACTCAAAAAGAAAGGAAGAAATAATAATAAAAAAAAAAGAGTCACAAGAAAGTGACAACTCAACTCAGCAATTCTATCTGCATCTCAGAATATTCCCCAAAGGAATAATCACGGATGATCTGAAAAGGTTCACGTAATCATCACATTATTTTTAATAGTCCCCAAAGGGAAACAACTTTCTAAAAATATATCTAAGAAATCCCTAAATTTAAGTGGTTTATCTATCTTCCAATTTGATCTTGGTTTTCTGAACAAACTGGCACCTTGAAATACGGCACCATATAAGAACCCTTAAAATAAGTGCCTACTGTCAGATTAATGGTGGTAATTAATACTGTCATAGTTGCATTCTATTAAATTCTACCTCTTAAAGAATGAAAGTTGTTCATTAAAATGACCATTAATCATTGGACAAGTTCTTTAATAGGACTTACTTTTATGTATCCAGACACTGGTAGAGTTTGGTTGGATAACTTCCTTGGCATGTCTACTTCTGGATTAACATGGTGTCGATCAGGACAGATCCTTTTGTCTCTGCAAAAAAAGGAACAGGATTTTAAAACCAGGAAAAAACAATAACAATTTTCAACATCAATTTTAAAGTATTCACCAGGAAAATTAATCTAGCATCAAAATCAGAGAAGTTGTATTGCAAATGCTGTAAAGTTAAGTAACCAAATGCTGTAAAGTTAATTAAATCCTTCAGATGACACTAACAGTGTGTAAGTAAGTGGAAAGGCATCCTAAAATTTAACTGGCACTGAGGAAACTTAAAGGACAGAGTTGGGGCTTCCCTGGTGGCGCAGTGGTTGAGAATCTGCCTGCCAATGCAGGGGACATGGGTTCGAGCCCTGGTCTGGGAAGATCCCACATGCCGCGGAGCGACTGGGCCCGTGAGCCACAATTGCTGAGCCTGCGCGTCTGGAGCCTGTGCTCCGCAACAAGAGAGGCCGCGATAGTGAGAGGCCAGCGCACCGCGATGAAGAGTGGCCCCCGCTTGCCACAACTAGAGAAAGCCCTCGCACAGAAATGAAGACCCAACACAGCCATAAATAAATTAATAAATAAATAAATAATTTAAAAAAAAAAAAAAAAAAAAGGACAGAGTTACTGCATTATTTCTCCAGTCTTAAATGCAGTACGTAAATGAACAAAACATACTTCCAAAATAAAGACTCTGCATCAGAAACACGTCACTATAACCCACAACAGAGGCCAATGAACCTCTAAACCAGGAGCCATTCCGTAACCCAAACTGAGAAATAGTTAAAGCTTCAGTTTTAAAATTCAATATTTTATTTAAAGGCATAATTTAAATTGCTGCTAATAACCTGGATAATGTACATAATTCAAAGAAGTTAATTTCAATAGTTATCTTAAAATTAAATTCAATCCAGTAGATATCTAACAGACATCTACTACTCAGTCCCAGAGATCCACTGATCAAGTATTGGCATCGTGTCTGGATCCCTGACTTAGGGATCTCCTGACTGTTAAGATATATCCATGTTCTCCAAACTGATTCATATAATCAATGCAGTTATCAAAATTCCAGCAATGTTTTTGAAGAAACTGACAACCCATTCTAAAATAAACATGGAGATGCATTAGACTTAAAATGCCAAAACCACCTTGAAGAAGAGCAAAGTTGGAGGACTTAAATACCATTTCCCAAGACCCACTATAAGCTACAGTACTTAAAAAAGTGTAGTACTGGTCTAAGAATAGACAAATAGACCAATGTAACAGAGAGGGTCCACAAATGGATCACATATACTATCGTCTGGTTTATGTCAAAGGCACCAACTCAGTGAGAACACAACAGCGTTTTAAATAAAGAATGCTGGAGCAAGAGATTATCCATACAGAAAAAAGTAAACCTTGCCCCATATCAAACACTATACACAAAAATTAATTCAATATAGATTATATGCCTAAATGTGGAAGCTAAATCTATAAAACTTCTAGAAGAAAATATAGAAGAATGTCTTCATGGTCTAGAGATAGGCAAATTATTTCTTATATTAAAACACAATAAAACAGTAAGCATAAAACATTTCATCAAAATTAAAAATGTCTGTCCATTGAAAGACTCTTAAAAGAGTGAAAAGGCAAGCCACAGACTGGGAGAAGTTTCTCAATGCATATACGCATCTCTCTGACAAAGCAGTTGTATCCAGAATAAACAAATTATTCCTATAAACTAACAGATACCCCATTTTAAAAATGGGCAAAAGACCTGAACAGGCATTTCACAAAAAAGGATGTCAAATGTCCTACAATCATGTGAAAAGCCATTCAATGTCATGAATTCTTAGGGAAATGCAAATAAAAATAACAATGGTTTCCCCCTACACCCCCATGAATACTAAGTGTTGGTGAGGATACAGAGCAACCCAAACTCTCTCACACACACCTGGTGGGGTCATAAGATGACCAACCGCTCTGGCAAAGTTAAACACACGTCTACCCCATGACCCAGCAATACCACTCCAGAGTATAATATATACCCAAGAGAAACGGGTGCATATTTCCAGAAAAAGACATGTACAAGAGTGTGCATGGCAGCTTCATACATAATACAACTCACAGGCCCGTCAAGAGTAGAATGGATATATATATCATGATATATTTATACAACAGAATTCTTAAAAAATATTTATTTATTTATTTTGCTGCGTCAGGTCTTAGTCGCAGCACACGGGATCTTCGTTGCAGTACTTGAGATCTTTTGTTGTGGTGCGCGGGCTCTTCGTTGCGGCACGCGGGCTTCTCTCTAGTTGTGGCGTGCGGGTTTTCTCTCTCTAGCTGTGGCGCGGGTTCCAGAGCATGTGGACTCTGTAGCAGTTTGTGGCACACGGGCTCTCTAGTTGAGATGCGTGAGCTCAGCAGTTGTGGCACACGGCCTTAGTTGCCCTGCGGGACGTGGGATCCTAGTTCTCCAACCAGGGATCGAGCCTGTGTCCCCTGCATTGGAAGGCGGATTCTTTACCACTGGACCACCAGGCAAGTCCCCACACAATAGAATTCTGAGCCACAAAATAAATAAATAAATAAAATACCAATACGTGCAACAACATGGATGAATGCCACAGACAGTATTGATAGATTGAGCACACTACAATTCCATTTATATAAAATTCTAAAATAAGCAAAGTTAGTCAATGCTGGTAGAGAGAATAAGGGTGGTTACTTCTGGAGGAAGAGCAAATTGGGAAGGAGCAGGAGGGGATCTTGCAGGGGCTCCCTCAGAGCTGGGTAGTAGCTCACATGGGTTGCATACGCATATAACAATCATCAAGCTGTAAACTTATCATCTGTGCAGTTTACTGTATGTTACATGTCAGTTATAAAAAAGATGACTGGCTTACTTGCAAAAACCAAAAGCCTTAAGATACGGACAAAGAGGGCTTCTGGCTTTTTTATCTTCTTTGGCTTCCAGAACCCCTGCAGTAAACTCGTACAGCTCTGAAGGAATCTTGGTATCTGCTCGCTCCAAGTAGCGCAGGACACCAACTGCATGGCAGGCATTTCTCTCCGTCAGCAGCAATACAGATTTGGTTTTTTTATCTCCCTGTTCTGCAGGAGAACCCTTAAAATTGGGGGTGAATAAAGGAAGTGGATCATCCATACCAGTCTAAATGATAAAACTTCCCGGACTCTGAATTTGTCATTATGTGGAAAATGCCAGTGAAATATTAAATGATAATATAAATCAATCAAACCTGTTCAGCTACACTCTGAAAACGATCAGACATGCAATACAGGCGTCCACCAAAAATTTTTGGCGAGGAAGGAAAGCTGAAGTGAATCACACACGTGGCATCAGTGATGGCCAAGAGTGGTATGCAATCATCTGTTAAGGCTGGAGAAAAGGATTCGGACAATTTCAAATGAAGCTGGAATTTTACTGCACATACTTTGCGGAACAATTCCAGGAACCATACTTCGAGACATTTCTTTACTGCATTTTACTTTTCAGATGTAAAGAAACTTCCTTCCCATTTCTTTTCCCAAAATTTCAAAGCCCAGTAATTAAATTCCAGAGAAAAGTGGTCTCCTTTTTAACTCGAAAAATGCCTCTATTACAACTCTTGGCTGCCCATGTGGTTTTCACTTATTTTATACATTTTGACTTTTATATTTCCAATATTAAATTTAACAATCATTTACAACGCGCTTCATCATAGGCATATACATACGACAGTGATCCTTAAGCTGGAATTGCAGGGAGCACGGCTAGACCAAGGGCCGCTGCCTACGAACCTGAGACACTTGGATTCCACCTCAGTATCAAAATCTTAGTCAAGGTTAATTTTCACTTTGAAATTCACATTACTAATACATTCTCAATAAATCTGGGAAATGACGAGAAATTTGGAGAAGAGGTAAATAAATTAACGAATTGAAGACATAATTCCTATTAGCTCAGCCTTCTCTAAATACAAGTAGAAATTAAAATACTTACCTAATACAATGTGAGAACCAGAACTTAACTTCTTCTTCCACTGTTCTGAAACACTTTTTAAATTAAAAATCATTTCTTTATGCATTTTCAAGCAAAATATGGAACTGCTTTCTACTACCTAAAGATGAAACCAAAGGGGCCAGTTCACAGTCAGGAACATAAGCTTGAAGATAATTTTTCATCAATAATTATCGATACAAATCATTTAAAATTATCTGTGAGGGTCTTACCTCACTGATCCACTAATTCTAAGAATGAAATGGTTGTAAATTTAAAGAAATATATTTTCAAAATTCTATGGTTTACATCTAAAAACTTGCTCCAGTGAAACACACATTATTTTGCTAGAACTATTTTCCTTCCTTTTAAAATAACATGTACATACATATATGTGCATGTATACATACTCGTGTGTATGTACATTTACCTACACAGATTATCTGTAGAGATATGTATACGTATACATGAAATTTATGGTACTATTGTCAAGAGGGTACTGTTGTTTTTCACTATACCTGCTAGTTCATTTTTGCTAAAGGTGGATGCACTACTGATTCTTTTGTATTTGGCCTCATTTCTACACATTAGCATTAATTTATATACAATTAGATTAAATAAATCTTTAGCCAATTTATTTGGCTTTTCTGGCTAAATGATGATATATTTTAGCATTATCGTCTCTATTTTCTTAAATAGAGGGTTCAGAAGATGTTGGCACTTCTTCATGAACCAGATCCTTTTCATGCTCTGCCAGGTTCCCCTTCTGGACAGTTGGCTTCTGTGGGAAGGCTCCTCCCACACGCCTGGCTCCTCCTCTCAGTGTCAGGCCTCCTGCTGTCCTTTGTTACTGCCACCAGTGCTCTGTGGCAGAGCCCATTCTGACTGATACTGAACTTGCAAAATTTTACTTCCCTGTCAAATACGTAACTACCCCAAGTAATTCTCTGGTGACTCAAGATTCAACCACAGTTTAAACGAGCAGTAAGAACGTTTCATGTGTGGAAGGGCTCACCTTACACACTATTTCTGTTTCAGCTACAGAACCGGTGAAGATCAAGGTCTTTTGTGCCTGACTTGGAACGAAATCAAGCGTTTGGAGTAAAGTAGAGGTCTTTTCACATTCCAGGCAAAGGTGTACTACCTGTTAATGAAATGCAGAAACAGTGGGATTTTAAAAAAATGTTCAAGGTGCTCCAGTTTTACTTTTTATGGCAAAGTCATAATTTTAATAGAAAAGAAGATATAGAAAAACAATATAAATTTAAATACACAATTACAGATTTGTATGTGAAATTAATGCTATAATCTTTTAATATTAGGCCATGAATAAAGGTTACTTGCTTGTGCTCACCAACCCCCCACCACACACACCCAGGACTCTTTACCTGCTGGACGCTGCCATAGAGGGCAGCCTCCTCCATGGCTGTGATCACAATGTAGGGGTCGTTCATGAACTCTCTGATTAACTGCTCTATATGTCTGTTCCAATGAACTCCAACTGCAACAATCTGATGTGGGGCAGATTCTCTTTCTTCAACTTCAATATTTTTTTTAAAGTTATCTAATATAGGAAATATCTAAAAAATCAGCATAATTAATTTCATTTTTATTTCAAAAGAAACTAATAATTAGAACATAAAAGGTAAGGAACGTATATTTTCCGTTCTCAGAGTGGGAAAGGTCTTTAAACATGAAAGTAAAAGAAAAAACTAAAAAGGAAAAATGTTTATGTACAGACAAAATTAAAACAAACATCTAGGTAAATACGGGCAACACGGGTAACAAAGGATGAACAGCCTTATATAAAAACTTCTACAAACTAGTTAGAAAAAGATGATCCCAGTGAAAGAAAACAAGCAGCTCCTAGAAGAATGGGTACAAATGGCCAGTATGAATTAATGCTCAGTTTAACAAAGTAATCAAGGAAATACAGATTAAGCAAATCAGATGCCACGTGTAACAATCAGCCTAGAAAAGAAAGCTGGACGAGGGCCTCCTACTGCCAGGGGTGCAGGCAGTGTGGCGTGGAGGCACACTGCCAGAGGGAGTGCAAACCCATCTACACTTTCAGAGTGCCACTGAACAAGGCAGTGTTCCAGATACTAGCTTTGCAAATAAGAACTGAGACAGTCAGTAAGTAACAAAGCCTGGGCTTGACCTTGGGGCCACTGCTGCTCCCAAAGGAATGCTCCTGATCTTCCTGTTACACTGCTTCCAACAAGTGCCTTATAAGAACTCATAGCCTTTGGGGTTTCCCTGGTGGTGCAGTGGTTGAGAATCTGCCTGCCAATGCAGGGGACACGGGTTCGAGCCCTGGTCTGGGAAGATCCCACATGCCGCGGAGCAACTGGGCCCGTGAGCCACAGTTACTGAGCCTGCGCGTCTGGAGCCTGTGCTCTGTAACAAGAGAGGCCACGATAGTGAGAGGCCCATGCACCGCGATGAACAGTGGCCCCCGCTTGCCACAACTAGAGAAAGCCCTCGCACAGAAACGAAGACCCAACACAGCCAAAAAAATAAAAAATAAATAACAACAACAACAAAAAAGAATTCATAGCCTTTGATCCATTAATCCCCTTCCTAGGAATTTATCCTAAGAAAACATGTGCAAAAAGATGTTTCTTCAGCTACACACATACACACAAATGATGCTAAGTGTCCAAATATTAGACAATCAGAAAATAAATTATGTTATGTCCACAGGGTTCAATACCACACGGCCAGTAACAATCATGCTAGAGAACAGTTAGTAGCAATAATCACAATGCTGTTCACTGAAATGCAAGTTACAAACTAATACATAAAATAAGGTCCTGATATTATTAACTATAGGTATCAATAGACACAGGAATTACAAAAAGGAAAGAAATACTCTAAAATCGTAACAGTGGTTACCTCTGAGCATAAGATTATGGATGTTGGGGTTTTTCAAGTGTTCTTCTCTATTTCTCAAATGTTCTAAAATAAAATTATTGCTTACATAACCAGAAAAATATTGATTATTTTAGAAAATTTCCCTGGGAAAGAAATTTTGCTCTTCAAAGAGAACTTCAACATTGGGTAGAAAATTCAGATAAACGTTCTCTCCTCTTAATTACAGCAGTTAAAGGGAAAAATGTTTTAGATTAACCAGCTTCTTCCCAACTAGACACGTTTCCTGACTCCTAAAAGACTTTAATTTTACATATATATATATATATATATATAAAATATATATATATTTCTGAGTAGTAATGACATCTAAATAAATGCCATACTTACTTGTTCATTAGCTTCAGAGAATAATACTTCCACCTCATCCAAAATCAGGTGACAGAGTCTAAGAAATAACAAGCTTTGATATTTGAGAAGTCTCAGGAGGCTATGTGGTGTTGTAACAATTACATTGCCTACATTTTAAAAGAAAACACAGTTAACGCCTTAGATTTTCCACAGGTTTTTCTAACATTTCCTTTGCTAAGATTCCACATACTTTCTAGAAATGCCTTTCGATGAAATAAACCCTGTGTTTCTTACTCAGGTGGGTGTGAGAAGAGGCCTGCCCAGGCTGCCCCTGTACTGTCTGACTAAATACCTGCGTTCCCACCAGGTTTTGAGCTCCTGAAAGGCAGGGGGTGGTTTTAGTCAACAGCTAATAAACAGTAAGTGTTTAATAAATAGTTGATAAATGAATGAAAAGGCTTAGTTTTCTCAGTAAAACAGATGTTAAGCCAAGAGTAAACCTTCACCACCTACGCTGATCGGTAATTGACAAGTGAGGTCTGGCTGATCATCACACAAGCCCGGGGTCAGTGTTGGCTCCCAGGCCTGCCTGAGCAGGCTTCCACTGCGTTCTCTAGGGAAAACCAAACAGCTTGGAAAGGATGCTTACAACCCCTTGGAAGCTTCATATTTTTGGCTTCGTCTTTGTGGAGTCCGATTGTTAATACCACAGGATGAACAGGCCTGGAGGACACGCTATAGTCTCCCAATAATTCAAAAATTAATTGGGCCTTTTTCCACCCAGGGCACACGATGGCTGCCAGAGGCTGCAAAGACAAATAAATTCACGTAATTTTGGACAAAGGTTAAGAATCAAAGACAGTGTATGTAAAGCATGCAGAACATCTCCCTGTACACAGTCAGCACTGTAAGTTTTTGCTATCATCACTGTCATGCAGGTCAGAAAAGTCAAAATACAATTTCATTAGAATGGATTCAGACACACTGACTCAGATTCTGCTAGGGCTTAAACTATACACAAGTATTAAATCATTTAGTCCTTAAAGTCCCCTTACAGGGTGAGACCTATTACTACCTCATTTCACAGATGAGGAGCCTAAGGGACAGAAAGGTGAAGTTTGTTGCCCAAGGCTGCACAGCTAATATTCAGTAGAAGCAGGATTTAAAGCCAGGCAATCTGGCTCCAGACCTCCTGCTCCTAAGCACAAGGATGAACTGCCTCCTGAAAGGGGCCTTGAAAAAGGTTAACATCGCTTCCTTAGGAGATTAAGTTCCCTATTGCACCATCTGACCCCTGCCCTCCACTATCCCACAGATATCTCTCGATATCTGCCTGCCAAACACCTTCCTGGACACGTGCCCTCAATTAACTGAAGACAAGAAATGAGTCTCCTCTTTCTTTTATGCAGATGCAGGCAAGCGCCAGCTTCCAGGGCTCACGCCTACATGCAGACTGACCCTGGAGATGCAGAAAAAGCAGAATGGACACAAGGGGCAGACCTGGACCTTCCTTTCTGGCCCGGCCAGGGGTCTATCTCAACACAAGCTGCATCTCATCAATGGGCTCAGCTGCTACCTGACTGAGTGATATAAATGTATCCATTTAATATTATTAAGTCAATACATCATAACACAGCCAACACAGATTTCCAAAGAGAACTCATTAAACTACACGGCATAATCAGAAAAATAAACTAGTATCTTTTCTAAGATGAAATTCTAATTGTCTTTTGTACTGCTATTTTTCACCTTATAATGAGTGATGGAACCATCTGTAGTGTATCTTGGGAGAAGATCTGAGACGGGTCTCATACACATCATTCACCTAACAGCCAAAACCCCTCACCATCATTTGACCCTCACATCCAATTTCTTTCCTTTCCATCATCCTTCTCAGCTATTATCTGATTCTTATGAGTGGGAAAAATAAAGTGGGATTATAAAACAGTGTGGGGTTCTGTGAAAATAATTTAAAGAATAGGGACAAGATGACAGAAATCCTAAATTCAAATCCCACTTCTTGTCACACTTGTCAGCAGGTAAGAACTTTTACCAGTAATTTTTCATGAGCTTAATTTTCTCACCTATAAAATAGTGAAAACAATACACAGCCTGACCATCTCAAGGGTTTGCCATGATAATTAGGCAAATCGAATCAGTGAGATAATCCTATAAACTGTACAGTCATCACTAAAAGTCAGGACTCTCCCAACTCAGCCGATGGCTCACAACTAGGGGTTCTCGGTAAGAATCAGTGTGAGAGAATCAGTGACTGTGTTGAGAAAAGAGTTTCTCATAGGACGGTCTCTGTTCTGCCAGTTTTAATGTAACATAAACTTGACCAAAGGTTAGGTGTCAAATTTAAAATAAATATTTAATCCACTTTGTTGTTAAACAAAAATGTCTTCAACTTACTCCATTTCTACTCGGTAATGACTTGTAGCAGCCCCCCGTTTGCAAAATCGTAAGCAGTGGTGGAAGGTACAACAAAGGGTCATTTCCACAATGAGAAATGACCACCACGTCACAGCCACGTGCTATGGGAGGCCAAGAGTAAGATTCAGTGTGGCTGGGGCCCGGAAACTTATTTCTCTGAAGAGCCTACAAAACAGCAACAACAACCAAAACAACAATAAAGCCCAGAAAACTAATAAACTCCTTCTCATTGCTCACTTTACCCCAATAACGAGTATACATTGCTTAATCTGGTAGTTTCCAAGACCTAACTTAGTAAGTACCCCCTGAATCTTTTCCAGCGGCAAACTCCTGCTCAAAGACTCTTGCTTTTCTGGGCTCCAAACTGAAAGGATCCAATCAGCAGTCTGTTGAAGCACCAGGCGTCTAATGCTCACCAGAGCCAAGACGTGGCTTCTCCTCCTCCTGACCAACTGCTGGTGCCATCAGCTCCACTTATAAAGTTTTTTAAAAACTTGCCTTTGTTTGCTTATTTTTCTATGTAATTCGCTGTCATCGACACCTCCCAAATGTTCCACAGAGGAGAGTTCTCCAGCCACCCTGACGAGATCTGCCAACAGGCTGAACTGATCAGCACCGTCCCTCTCTCTGAAGGTCTCATCCCCCGGCCCTGAACCCCAGCTGCACTCGGGACTGGGATCCCCCTGCAACATCACCCTTTTTGCTGCAACTTTCTCGGTTGAATTTCTTGGTTTGGTGGAGAACAAATTTTGGTAGCTTCTCGACAAAGGGTACAGGGGAAGGAAATTTGAGATTTTGCACGTGCGAAAATGTCTTCATTCTATCCTTACACTTCAGTAATGCTCTGAGTACAGACCTCCAGGCTGGAAATAACTTTTCACGAGAATTGTGGAGTCACTGCTCCTCTGGTGAACCGTGGAGAAGTCTGAAGTCATCCTGATTCCCGACCCCGCCGTGGGATGGGTTTCTTCTCTCTGGAAGCTTTCACGGTCTCTGAATCCCTCCAGCTCAGATGCTTCGCAGCAACGTGTCCACGCTCTTGCTCCTCGGTTGTGCTGGGTCTGCGGTCGGCAAACTCTCGTAATTTAGGAAGTCATATCCATTAAGTAAGGAAAGTGTCCATGTGTTATTCTCAGAATTTTCGGTCCTCTGCCGTCATTCTTTCTAGAAATCCCACTCAGATAGGAGACCTCAAATTGACCCTCAAATTCTCTTTTCCCCCCATTTCCATCTCTTTGTCTTTGTGTTCTACTTTCTGATTGTTAACTTCTATTTTACCTCTCATATCTACTGTTTTTTATTTCTATAGCATTTTTAATTTCTAAGAGCCCTTTTTATCTCTGACTGTTCCTTTCTCTTTTCTTAATAGCACCCTATTATTGTTAAATCCAAGCAATATCTTCTCTTATCTCTAAGGATATCTATTTTCTAATGTTTTCTTCCACTCCTAACATTGTTTCTTTCAGAGTTGTTTTTTTTTTTTCCTAGGTTAAGGCTTTCTTCCAGTGTCCAAGGATCCCTGATGTCTGCTCACATCGAGGACACTGAAAGCTGACTATATCCGCAGGCAGGCAGAGCTCGTCACTATGTGAGCGTCACACCACTGCAGGGAGACAGGCAGCAAGCATGCATTTTTACTGTGAGGATTCAGAAACAGCATCACCGCAAGGTCATTCTCTAGGGCCGTTCAGTTTCTCCAAACAGAGCCTCCAATCTCCTTCCTGAGAAACTGGCTGAAGATGTTCAGGAAACGAGGTAGGGAGTTCACTGCCCTCCCCATGTCACTCCTCCCTCAGGTGGTCAGCCATTCTCGGCTGCAGATGTTCAGGAAACGAGGTAGGGAGTTTACTGCCCTCCCCATGTCACTCCTCCCTCAGGTGGTCAGCCATCCTCGGCTGCTTCTTTTCTGTCTTCCAAAAGCCCGTAGACATTTCTTGTCCAATAAAGGCTCCGCTCTCATTCTGTTCATCCTTGGAGTTTTTGTTTGTTTGTTTTTTTACTTTTTTTCAATATCGAGAGGGAAGTAGATAAAGATTTATGATCTAAACTGATGATCTAAGTGAAACCACAGGTCTATAAAGCAATTCTGAAAAGAATACGAAGAAGTACATTCTAATTGCCCTGACTACTTGTGCTCTTTCTAAGCCCCTTTTCAGAGGTGCATTTGAAAACTTATTTCAGAAAAGCACTTAGGTTTCTCCACAAAAGAATTATTCACTTATAAGAAGTTAACCTGCGACTTTAAGAATAAATGAGAAATTAATAATAAAATCTTAAAAGAAAATTTCAAAAGCAAAGAAATTATATAAATGCAAACTTAAAACTGTTTTATTAAAAATCTTTCTATGTCAGAGCAGGTCAGTACTCCTTCACAAGTCTGGTCTGAGCCCTGTCACCTTTTTCAGGTCTGCCGAGAGTGGCGCCGTGTTGATGGACAAGCAGGGCTCCACCCTGGTCCGCAGAACGACCAAGGGCAGCCGGGAGCCCGACCTCAGCTTCTGCAACTAAGAACACAGATGTTAGATGGCTCTGCCCTGCGGTGTTAGCACGGAATACCAAGAACTTTATGGAAATAAAGAAGATATAAGAGTTTGGTTTCAGTGAAAAACCCTAAGTTTATATGCTTATAAAAACCCATCAAAATTACCAAAATAAAAGGAAGATTATCCATTACCCAAAAGAGCCATGTCTCTAAAGCAATAATTCATTAGATAATTTCTAAAAGGATGTCTTCAGGCAAAGTCCTCCATGCAAGGAGTTTCTCTTCATATCTCAAATCTAGAGGGAGGAAGGGGAAGGATTTAAAGAGTAAACAGTTTTCTTTCTCTTGCAGGTGTTTGCCATACCTGCTGCAGATCAGAGATTCCATCGGCTCTCAAAGGATCAGGATTTAGAAACTGCAATAATCTGTAAAATAATTAAAAGGATAATTTGAAGAAAAAAGGAGTGTTTATATTTCTTCAGTTGAACTATTATTCTAATTCTTCCTTGATAGAGGTAAAATGAACTCTGTCTCCCAAGGCATGGCTATGACGTAACTGCTTGTTCTGTTTTGCCTTGTCTATTGCTACATAAGGGGCCATGGGGGTCTTGCCAGTCTCATGCTTGCCCCCTCTCCCTCCCGCACCGGGCCCTGCTCTGTGGACACAGCACTGCCAATCCCAGGACCACTTCCTCTGGACATGGAGAAAGACTGCATGATCACTAGGTCATCTCATGTTTCTTCTAAGAAACCCACTGCCTCCTTCCTTTTTTGCTGTTCGATCTTTAATCACTTCAAGGTTCCCTGGAACCCACCATAGACTGATAGAATAACTGATGGCATTTCACCAGTGGGTTCTAAGTAAAGGGCATGTAGCTAAAAGAAATGAGCTGCATGATAATGCAAGGTCTTTGGTTCCAAGGAAAATAACCTGTTGTAGCACCACGACTTTCAGGTATTAGGTGGAGGGATGCCTGGGTAAGAGGATGTCAACTCTGGCACATTAACAGCCACCCCCAGATCCATGGGCTCCATGGCAGCCTTCAGAGCCCTCGGCCCTGGAGACGGTGAGGACCTCCTGCTGGGCAAGGGGACATCACAGGGCCACAGAGTGGCCTCTGGGAAGTCGGGACACCATAATGGCTGTAGGGTCAACACCCTCTCCCCAGTCATCTCAGGCCAGTTAGTGGGTGCAGTACAACCTACCCGCTTCTGAACTGTCTTAAACACTTTGTCACTCTGGTGGTTTCAGAGCAGCCACAGTTACTTGGAATGTAAGAGTGTTTTTAAGCTAGTAGGGTAAGAAATCATAAAAATTGGTATGAAAATATTTTGTGGATTAAACAGGTATAAAATGAAGTGATCACTCTATTGTTAACACCTTGTAAGTGAATACTTTGTGAATCTGGCAGGACAAAAAAAAAAAAAAAAAAAAAATCCTGAAGTTCTACACTGCAAATAATTAAACAGTTTCTCCAGCAGGTGGCAGATCTATTTAACATCAGAAAACTGGGAAGAAAGCAAGCACCAACCCATACAAAATCAACAGCCCCAAAAGATCGACTATATATAATTTGTTTCATATAACTGTTCACTTGACAAGAGAATCAGGAACAGGAGGTAGAGAATGACTATTTACAGTGGAACAAAGCTTTAAACAGAAAGATCTACTCTAGTAAATGGAAAAGAAAAAACTAACTTGTGTGTATATATATTTATTTACTTTATGGGAATGCAGGTTTGAAATTAATAATAAAATCATATTTAAACTCTTCCTGCTTATAATTTTTTTTACAATTATTTCAATTAAAACTTTAGGCCAAGAAAAAAATCCGTACTTCACACAGCCGTTCTTCTCATTGTATTCTTTCTTCTCAGCCAATCTAAGTGGTTTCTCATTTGACTTCTGACATAAAGCACTAGAAATCAAAAACATTTATTAAAATTTCTGAACCCATTTATCCCAAACCTCAAAATACCGTTATTTTCTGGGAGAAAATTTAAGAAGTTCCACTGGAATAAGCTGATCAAGTTAAGTAAATTCTGTGAGAACTGAAACTGAGTCCTCTGAGTATGAAAACCATTTTGACAGTCCTGGGGCTGCCAAGAGGGAGCAAGCCCACTACATCCTCTCTTCCTTACTGATTACAACTAGAAACTCGGGATGAAGTACGCAACTACAGCGGAGAGAAGTCAAAATGTGAAAAGCCACCAGAGCTATGGAGAGTTTCCTGGCTTTCTCTTGGTGTTGGGCTGAGGGCAGCCTGAGCTGCAGAATGGCGTTGAAGATGCAGACATCAAAAACCCTGAGAGAAACTCTTTACCGTCATCCCTTAGTATCTACAGGGGACTGGTTCCAGGAGCCCTGCGGATACCGAAATCCACGGATGCTCACAGAAGATGGTGTAGTACAGTCGGCCCTCCGTACCCAAGGGACCTGTGTCAGTGCGGATGCAGGAGCTGTGAATAAGGAGGGCCGACTGTATTTCAAGCCAGAGAAGAGAGAAGGGCCTTAAACCAGAAGATGTAAGGAATCCCGACTTTCTCTCCTCTTTTCCTCTCCTGGCCCTGCCCCAAGGGCAGCTCTGATCACGGAGCTGCATGCTGCAGTGGTAATGGCAGTGCGGTCACTTAAAACCCTGAGAGAAAACTTCTCCCTCCCTCTAAGGAACCAGGAAATAGGGACCCAGTAGTCTAAAGCCTGTACAAGGAAAATCCCCCTCTTTTTCCCTCTCTTATTTCTATTG